>NC_059169.1:86643798-87323882 GCF_019923935.1 Bubalus bubalis | reverse complement strand
GGCCAGTTATGCCTAAAAGGCCAGATTGAGGGTTTGGACTTTAGTACATGGTAATGGGGAGTCACTGAGACTTGTTAGGAAGGAAATGACACCATCAGTTTTCCTTTTTGGAAAATTGGCTGCAACATGGATAAACAAGAGGATGAAGAAAACTGGAGGCGGGAAGACCAGCCCTGAGTCAGCTGGAGGTGTTTAGATGAGAGACCCTGGGGGTTTAGATGAGGTGGTAGCCGTGGGTTTGGAGAACAGTCAGCTGTTATGCAGACTTTCCTTGGCACCCCCAAGCAGAAACAGGCGGCCTTTCTCTACTCTCTATGAATACTAAATGTCTTTCTGAATACTCTACATCTCTCTGTGGTTGCGTTTATCATAGCAGATTATAATTGTTTGCTTGCATGCCTATTTCTCCACTGGACAGTAACTTCCTTGAGGTGAATACATGTTGGTTTTTTGTGTTTGTTTTTTTTTTTTTTCATTTTCATCTTGTGTCCAGTCTGCCAGCTCTCTGCTTGGCTCATGGTAATTTCCTAGATATTTGTTGAAGGAGAAATGTTTTCTCTCTTATACATTCCACCCGTTCTTCTAGTTCTGCTACTTGGCAACAGTAAGGAATATATTTAAACCTGTGTTGTTGCAGGAAGGGGGACATTTTCCAGGGCCTGGAAAGTGTTAGACAAGTGGGCTTTTGTCTAACACTCAGAAATGAATCATACAAGGAGACACACGTGCTGACAAAGCAAGAGACTTTATTGGGAAGGGGCGCCCAGGCAGAGAGCAGGAGGGTAAGGGAAGTGGGGAGGACTGCTCTGCCACGTGGCTCACAGCCTCAGGTTTTTGGTGACGTGATTAGTTTCTGTGTTGTCTTTGGCCAATCATTCAGGGTCCTTCCTGGTGGCTCACGCATTGGTCAGGCAAGATGGATGCCAGTGAGAAGGATTCTGGGAGGTGGTAGAACACGTGACATCTCCTTTTGACTTTTCCCAAACTCTTGAGGTTGGTGGTGACTTATTAGTTCTGCGTTCCTTACCAGGACCTATAGTTGTAAAATAACTCACACAAATTGTTACTATGGTGCCTGGCCAGGGTAGGTGGTTTCAGTTATTGTTACCCCTAACAGTTTTGTATTTAAAGTCTCTTCAGAGCTCCCCTTTCCTCTTCCAGTTTCAACAATCTAATCCTTTCAATGGTTCTGTGGTGTCTGACTTGGTTTTGAATCCTTCACCATCCTAGTTCACCTAAGTAGGCAAAACTCCTAGGACTGGGCATCACACTTCAGGAAACTTGGAAGAGAAAAGCCAAGCTCCAGAAGGTAAGTGAGACTGGAGACCACCCAGCACTGTCTCATGGACCACTGTCCACATGCAACCTGCATGATTCTTTTCTCCAAGGGCCAACCTAGAGACTAAAGCAAAAAGAAAGTGCCGCAGGGAGGTGAACAACTTGCCCATGTATTGCACAATACTGTCCTTTATGTAAAGACTGGGGAGCGTGGGTAGACTGTGGGGGAAAGGTCAGGTGGGCAAGGATGAATCTGCCTCCTAGCAAAGAGGACAAGGACAAACAGGCCCCTGAAATAAGAACCCAAGGGCATCTGCGTTGCAGTTCATCCCTTTGGAGGCCAAAAGTCAGAGTATTAGCTTCAATCCCACTCACAAGTTACCAGCCATCTCTTTCCCATAAAACTGAAGTTTTTAACATTCTTTGTCATTTTCCTTTAGATACACATGTATAAGCACATACTTTCTAGCGGGAGAAGGAGAAAGACAGCAATATTGAAGAAGAAAAGTTCCATTGTTCAGTTGCTTCTAAAGTAAATGATGGAAAATTATAAGCTAATTTACATATGGGAGATTAGCAGAGTATCCCTTTATTCCTATTAATATATTTTCCCTTCCTAATTATAAAGATTTGAATCTTTTTAAAACAACTTTATACAAAACATTTGTGTGGATATAAGAACTGCATGTTAAATGCTAATTCTGGATGAGTTATTTGCATAACCTTACAAAGGAGTTAAATTGCTTGTATTTAATAATAAATAGAGGGTTTAAAAGGATTGCGGATATCTTGAGAAAATGTGAAACAGAGAAAAAA
Organism: Bubalus bubalis; assembly: GCF_019923935.1. NCBI lineage: Eukaryota > Metazoa > Chordata > Mammalia > Artiodactyla > Bovidae > Bubalus > Bubalus bubalis. The sequence goes on along the minus strand of NC_059169.1, from coordinate 87,321,788 downwards.
TTTGCTTCTATTTTAAGATACGGACTTTTTCCCCCCCACTTTGAATTTAAAACTGTTCACCACCATCTAGGGAAAACTTATCCTAACTTTTTGATAAGCTTGATATTTCAAGGCTCCAACAGCATAACAATTCAAATACGTTGAAGGTGAAGAGCTAATATGTTTTAAAATCAACATGGATCGTTTTCAAAAAGATAATAAACTGCATCTAAAATAGTTCTACATTTGGAAAATGGAAATTTTTGAAGATTCTAGACATGATAGCCATATGGAGAGAATTATTGAAGTTATCCAGAGAATTCAGGGAGAATCAAAATTCATAAAGAAAGAAAGATGGAAGACTCTTCTTTAAATAATGTGATTTGACAGTGTTATGACTCAGCGTTGTTATTTCTGCAGGTGAGCAGGAAAAACATGCTAGCAGGTATAACACGTGCAGTAACTAAGATGCTAAATACATCTTAACTTTGATTTGATGTTCACACTTTGTGAAATCAGGAACCAGTCTCTTAATCAGCATTCTGTACAGCAGACCCTTCATCTTTCTCTTCCCCCTCCTCGCCTCAATTCCTTGCTCTCTTGATTTTCCTCTGTCTCTTTGCCAATTCTTCTTCAGACTCTTATGTAGATCTTTCTTTCTCTCTTTGATATCTATTGTTGATCTCTAATTCAGTCCTCAGCCCTCCTTTATTTTCACTTATCCCCCTTTTTCTCAGTGATCTCTTCAGTTTCCATGGCTTCAAATTCTATCTCTATGCCCCAAATACCAAATTTATATTCCCAAACCTATCTTCTGAGTCCTGGTTAGCAGACATTTGTCAGCCCCCTCCTCTCAGATGTCTGTCAGCATTTCAAATGCAAGAAGTCAGCCCAAAACTGTACTCTCGATGTGGCTCACCATTCATGTCTCCCCAAACTTCTCCACTTCAGCAATTAGCATCATGCCCACCCACTCTAACTGCTTGATATCAACATTCTTTCTCTGTCATGTCATTGGCAAAGCATGTCAAATCTTGTCACTGGTCTTCTTTATACTGTTGTCACCTTAGTCTAAGCCACCATCCCACGTGTTGGCTTTCCTGCCTGCTACTGACACACATGTCTCCTCCAACCAGTTTTTCCAACAATAACAAGACAGTAATCTTTGTATGTCATTCATTATTACCAGCTACCTTTCCTTAGAATTGACTTAGAATTTCCTTAGAATTCCTTAGTTAAGCAGATTCTATAGCTAATTGCAAAATGGCTACTCTGAGTTGTCACAAGTCTGACCCGGTCTATGAACATGTCACTTTTATATTAAAACCCTGTCAGTGGCTTTCTATTACATAAGAGTAAAATATAAACTCCTGACAAGGGTGTTATATACTGATTGTTTGTGTCCCCCGTAAAATTCATATATTGAAATCCTAAACCCTAATGTGATGATATTAGGAGGTTTAGGTCATGAGGGTGGTGCCCTCACTAGTGGGGCTAGTGCCCTTCTAAAAGAGACCCTGGAGAGCTTCCTCACCCACTTCTGCCACGTGAAGAGACCTCAGAGAGCTTCCTCACCCCCTTCTACCATCTGAAGACACAGCAAGAAGATGGCCATCTGTGATCCAAGAAGCTGACTCTCACCAGACACTAAATATTCTGGTACCTTGATCTTGGTCTTCCTGGCCTCCAGATCCATGAGAAATAAATGTTTGTTATTTAAGCCACCCAGTCCACAGTGTTCTGTTACAACAGCCCAAATGGACTAAGACAAGTGGTCTACAAAGACCCCAGGTGATCTGACAAATTACCCCTTGCTTACCGTACAAAATTAATCTCTTGCCCCCTCCACCTTCCTCCCTTTCCTTCAGCCTCACTGGCCTTTCAGCCCTTCAACTGTTCTGTGCTTTTTCCAGCCTCAGAGACTTTGCATGTGTTGTCCCTTTATTGAGAATACCCTGCTTTTATGAAACTGACTCTTTCAGTTCTCAGCTTAAATGGCACTCTCTCAGAGAGGTCTTCCCTGCCCAGAAGTTCTGAGTGAGCCCTCTTCTGCAGTGTACCATGTATCACTTTAACCTGTTTGTTTCCTTCAAAGCAATGATCATAATTTTTAATGTCTTTTTTTTTTTTTTTTTTTGCTTGTCCAGTGACAGCCTCTTCTACTAGATTGTTAATACCCTAAGGACAGGGATTATATTTGTTTTATTATGTAAAGAGCTTAGTACAGTGCCTGTCACATCCTAGGCCTTCAATAAATATTTGTAGAGTTAAGGAAGAGTAAATGAATGAGCTGAGGGCAATACATGAGGAGGTTTCCTACAAAGTTTTTCATGAGTGAAAGAAACTAGTCAGCTGCTAATTATCTAAAAACTGAGTGGTAAATGGCTGTAGTTTGCTACCTGAAAACTTGATACAACTTCATACATAATTTCTTTCAGGAAGAAATTATGATCCACAGCAATATTTTCAAGTCTGGAGAATATTAAAAGTTTTAGAACGTAGCCTTTCAAAACATCAAGTGCCTATTGTATTGAGGTTTTTAAATTTTTCAAATGATTTAAGCTGAATTGCATTCTCTTTATTTACTCACAAAATACATGCACAGCCTGAAAAAATAGAGTCAGGTCCAACAAATGACAGGGACAGCACACAGAGACTGAAGTGGGCTGTCTGTGCGAGTCTCCAATTTTCCTGGTGGGAGACAGATAAATACCATAGCAAGGTGACTCTGGAGTAGAATTACTCACCACTGTGGGTTGAGACCAAATGCCTCTGAGAGTATGTGATTCTATGACTCTCAACATATTTAATGAGTTGATATGGCTCCTTGGACTTCTATACTATTTTCTCTGTTCCAGTATAAATTTTCCTTGAGTTTTAAATATTGCTTCTGTAATTATCTAAAATAATTACTTATGCAAGGATATTGTAAAACCCTTGGCAATCCCCCTCCCCCTAAAAATGTTTTGCAACTTACCAGGGAATAGCCTCTGCCCTGCTGATTCCTTTGAGTGACATTTCAAAGCTGATTACTTAGTCCTATTCAGACAGATATCCCACTGCAATCAACATCCTTCTTGTGTTTGCCTCAATAGGGATTTTGCCTTAATAAGAAATATAGAATTGGTTTCTTAGTGATAATTATGATAATAATTTTCAAAGGACAAGTCTTCCCTTAATAAAAAATTCTTCTGTAAGAGCAAGCATCCTTGAATCTTATCTATGCTAATTTTCAAGTGAACATTTTTAAAAATTAATTTTGATACTGGAGACTTATGCAAGGATAAGTAGAACTCAGAAATGATAGATTCTGTTTTTATGTGGATGTAGATGTTTACTAATGCCAACAGTAGGGGAAAAATAAGCAAATTTGTTTATTAAGGTCTTCTTTAATCTTCCAATGCCAGAGATAACCTCAGATTCATATAAAATAAAGCATCCCACCATTGTACTAAATTAATTAATTAAAACCAATAGAGGCAGCCTTATCAGAGTATTGTCATCATTGGAGTTTAATATAAAGCAGGCAGTGTTTGGATGGCTTGAGACTATTTAGCACCTCCTATTTCCATCCATTTCAGAGAAGGCAATGGCACCCTACTCCAGTACTCTTGCCTGGAAAATCCCGTGGATGGAGGAGCCTGGTAGGCTGCAGTCCATGGGGTCACTAAGAGTCATATACGACTGACCAACTTCACTTTCACTTTTATGCATTGGAGAAGGAAATGGCAACCCACTCCAGTGTTCTTGCCTGGAGAATCCCAGGGACAGGGGAGCCTGGTGGGCTGCCATCTATGGGGTTGCACAGAGTCGGACACGACTGAAGCAACTTAGCAGCATTTCCATCCATTATCCACCATTCACCTCCAATAACATATTTTTAAGTAAAAAGAGAGCATTTGTTAGGGTTTAATTCCTCAGCTCTCCCTTAAATTCACATTGCTGCTCCTAAGCTGCTCATATTTGGGGATTCTGGATCTACCAGTGGAGATGACAATATAACGAGGTAGCTAGACTATGCAAAGATTCTGAAGGAACACAAAGTAAAACATGTGACTGGGAGGCAGTGAGTACAGGGTACGGGTACAGGGTTCTCATAACACTGTCTCTACAGCATCACAGATCACGGCAGATGCCTACATTTCACTGTTACAATGGTGAGAGCACTGAACAAAGAGTTGAGTGAGCAGGAATCTAATTCAGTCATGCCACTGCTGGCTGTGGGTCCTTATCCAAGACTTCAATTTCCTCATTTTAAAATTGAATGTATAAGAGTTCTGTTCATGGGAACATAAAGTAAACATCGTTTCCCTGTTTGTCATATAAAATAAAACTTTAAAACACCAAACATATATATATAACACATAAGAAGCCACTGAAAGGTGGAGAGAAGAAGGCAGGCAAACAAGAGACTTTGGAAGATGAAAAAAAAAAACATGGTGGTGAGTTCTCTAAGCTTTCTTTTAGCTTCATATATCCAGACTTGGAGCTGAAAAAGCCAATGATATGGGAAGGCCAGTGGGAGCAAGGAAAAAAGAAAAAAAAAAAAACTACAATAAAACCTGCTCTTTCTAGCCAAGAAATAAAAAATGGGCAGCCCATTAGGACAGAAACTTTGGGAAAATAAAAGCCAAGCATCAGAGAAAAGACCATGGTGCTACCCCACTCATGCTGGCAAAGGCTGAGTGGAGTACTTACACTCGGGCACACCATAGCAGAGTGCCCCAGCAGCCCTCCTAAGGTGTGTGTGAGAAGACCACGTGGGAGGATGGAGCACTCACCCCTGCTGACCAGTAATGAGTCCCCTTTCCTGTGCAGTGTTACTGGAGGCCACATGAGAGTCTGTAGTTCCACCCCCATCCAGCACTAGGGAGACCTCCCTCCCCTTCCCTGTGGAGGTAGTGCCAGAGGAAGTCTAAGGAAGAGTTGGTACTTTCACCGTCAACCAGCAATAACAAGGCCACCTCTACTGTGATGTCAGTGGAGACCACAGCTGTGCTGAAAGTTATACTCATCCAGCCTTAATGCAGATTCCTCCCACCAGGTGTCAATAGAGGCTGGATGGCCACAGAGGCGACCTTTACTTGGCAGTAACGAGGAAGTGCCCTCCTCTTTCCCCAAAAGAACAAGTGTCAGGGACTTCCCTGGTGGTCCCATGGTTTGGAATCTGCCTTGCAATTCAGGGGACACCAGTTTGATCCCCAGTTTAGAGGATCCCATGTACCTTGGGGCACTGAGCCCATGTGCCACAGCTACTGAGCCCGCGCGCTGCTGCTGCTAAAGGCCATGTGCCCTATCGCCTGTGATCCTCAGCAAGAGAAACCTCAGTGAGAAGCCCTGTGTACCCTGCTCGCTGTGACTAGAAAAAGCCTGTGTGCCGCAACAAAGACCCAGCACAGCCAAAAATAAATAAATAAGAAGAAAAGAAATTGCTAAAAAAAAAAAAAATGCTTCAATGAACAATTACAAACTCTCGAAACTTTTGAAAAACAGAAAACCTCAGCAAAGAATTCGAATCTATAAAAAAAAGAGCCAAATGGAAACTTTTAGAACTGCAAATGCAATCAATCACTGAAATAAAGTAGACACAACAGCAGAATGGAAGGGACAAGAGTAAAGAATTAATGAACTGGAAGATAGAACAATAAAAATTACTCAATTTGAGCAAAAAGAGAGGAAGTAAACTAAAAAATAAAATGATAAGAGCCTCAGAAATCTGGGGTACTATAACAAAAGATCTAACATTTGAGTCATTCAAGTCCTGAAGGAGAGGAGAAAACAATGACATTGAAAAAATACACAAAGAAATAATGATTGAAAACTGCCTAAATTTGGCAAGAGACATAAAACCACAGACTGAAGGAACTTAGTGTAGCCCAAGCAGGGAAAAACTCAATGAAATCCTTCACAAGACACATCATCATTAAACTTCTGAAAGCAAAAGACAAAGACAAAATCCTAAAAGCAGCCTGGTAAAATGACATACTAGCAGTGAGGGAAAAATAATTCAATGACAGTGGAATGCTCAGCAGAAATCATGCAAGTCAGAGGGAAATGGAAATCAAAAAATACATTGAACCGAATGAAACTAAAAACACAACATAAAAATTTGGCATTATACGCTAAAGCAATGCTAAGAGGAAATTTATAACACTAAAATCTCTGTTAACAAGGAAGAACATTCTCAAATCAGTCATTTAACATTCCACGTCATGAACCTGGAATAAAAAGAACAAAGTAAACCTAGGCAAGCAGAAGGAAGGAAATAATAAAGAACAGAAGTTGGTGAAATTCAAAACAGAAAACAACACAGAAAATCAATGGAGCAAAGAGTTGATTCTTTAGAAAATCAATAACGTTGATGAAACTTTAGTATGACTGACAAAGAAAGAGAGAGAGAAGACAAATCATCAATATCAGGAATGAAACAGAAGCTATCACTAAAATCCCTACAGGCATCAAAAGATAATAACTGACTCTCCTTCAACAAATGAATGGATAAAGAAGATGTGGCATATACATACTATGGACTATTATTCAGTGATTGAAAAGAATGGAATGCTGTCATTTGCAACAACATGGAGGGTATTATGCTTAATGAAATAAGTCAGACAAAGATGAATACTGTGTGATACCACTTATGGAGAGTGATAAAGCTGGCTTGAAACTCAACATTCAGAAAACCAAGACCATGGCCTCTGGTCCCATCGCTTCATGGCAAATAGATGGGGAAACAGTGGAAACAGTGAGAGACTTTATCTTTTTGGGCTCCAAAATCACTGCAGATGGTGACTGCAGCCATGAAATTAAAAGACACTTTCTCCTTGAAAGAAAAATATGACCAACCTAGAGAGCATATTAAAACACAGAGACATTAATTTGCCAACAAAAGCCCGTCTAGTCAAAGCTGTGGTTTTTCCAGTAGTCATGTATGGATATGAGAGTTGGACTATAAAGAAAGCTGAGCGCCAAAGAATTGATGCTTTTGAACTGTGATATTGGAGAAGACTCTTGAGAGTCCCTTGGGCTGCAAGGAGATCCAACCAGTCCATTCTAAAGGCAATCAGTCCTGAGTGTTCATTGGAAGGACTTATGTTGAAGCTGAAACTCCAATACTTGGGCCACCTGATGTGAAGAACTGACTCATTTGAAAAGATTCTGATGCTGGGAAAGATTGAAGGTAGGAGGAGAAGGGGACGACAGAGGATGAGATGGTTGGATGGCATCACCGACTCAATGGACACAAGTTTGAGCTCCAGGAATTGGTGATGGACAGGGAAGACTGGTGGGCTGCAGTCCTTGGGGTCACAGAGAGTTGGACACGACTGAGTGACTGAAATGAACTGAGGAGACTAAGAGGTGCAAGTTGCTATGTAAAAATAAAAAAGCTATAAGGATATATTATACAGCACTAGGAATATAGCTAATAATTTATAATTATAAATATTTTTTAAAGGCTTCCCTTGTATTTATTATTAATATTTTAATTATAGATATATTTAAATAACTATTTAACATATGAATCACTATGTTTTACACCTGAAGCATATAATATTATAAACCAACTATACCTCAATTAAAAAAAGTAAAAACAAAAATAAATAAACATTTATCCAAAAAAAACAGTTCGCTACAGTACTATACAATACACAATTGGTTGAATATTGTGATATGGAATCAGAGACATGGCAGGTCAACTACAGGTTATATGTGAATTTTTTACTATGTGAAGAGTTGGTGTCCCTAATCCACATATTGTTCATGGATCAAATGTACTAAAAACAACTCTATACAAATAAACTTTACAACTTAGAAGAAATGGACCAAATCCTCAAAAATACAACTTACTACAAGTCACCCAATAAGAAATAGAAAATGTTGATAGCCCTAAAGTTACTAAGGATATTGGATCCATATTTTGTTAAACTATGGAAAATAATTATGTGACCTTAGATGATTCTACTGGAGAATTCTACCAAATGCTTAAAAAAGAAGTATCACCTATTTTACATACAAGCTCTTCAAGAAAATAGAATAGCAAAGGACAGTTCCCAATTCATTTTATAAACTAGTGTTACTCTGATACCAAAGCCAGACAAAGACAGTACAAAACAAGAAAACCGTACACCCAATATGCCTCATGAATATGGATGCAAAGTCTTTAACAAAATATTAGCAAATAGCATTCAGCAGTATATTTTAAAAAAGAATTATATACCATGAGCAAATGAGATTTATTCCAGGGATATGAGAGAGTTCCTATATTTAAAAATCATTCAATGTAATCAATTTGACATAATCCACTATATTTAAAAAAGAAGAAATAACATGATTAAATCAATCAGTGCAGAGCATTCAACAAAACTCATGAAAAATAGGAGTAGAGGGTAATTTAACATAATTTGACAAAGATCGTCTACAAAAAGCCCTACAACTAACATTATACTTAATGGTACACTGCAAGTATACCTGCTTTCACTGATGTTATTCAACACAGGGCTGAAATTTCTAACCAGTGCAATAAAACAAGAAAAGGAAATAAAAGCATATAGGTCAGAAAAGAAGAAATATAACTGCCCCTATGACAGAAGACATGATTGCCTATGCAGAAACTTTCAAATTCTACCAAAAACATCTCCTAAAACCGGTAGGTGAATGCACACAGTGTGACAGGATACAAGATCTACATCTGAAACTCGATTGTATTTTAATAGATTGTTACTAACAATGAACATGAGAATACGGAAAAACATAATACTTGTACAGGAGCTTAAAAAAATCCTTACATGTCAACCTAACAAGACCTGTATAGGAGTTGTATGTTAAAACCACACAATGATGATATAAGACATTAAGGATTTAAATAAGTGGATGTTTATAGACTAGAAGACTCAACATAGTAAAGATATCAATTTTCCCTAAATTGATGTACAGACTTGGCACAATTCCTATGAAAATTATCACAAAAATTTTTTGTGGAAATGTATATGTATTTATTTATAACTGCATGTGAATTTACAATTATCTCAAAATAAAAGTTTGATGTAAAAAAAGAAGGTAGCAGGGTAGTCTCTCATATAACTTCTCAGAGAAGTTATATGAGAGATTCTGAGAGATTCTCATTCAGTTATCATTCTAGTTAACAAGTGTAAATACATAGACGTGTAAACATAAGACACAAAGGTCAATTTAAGCTAATACATTTTTAGCATTTATGACTGAAGTAGAAATAGGTCACTAAGTTGAAAATTAATAGACTATATTCAGACTGGTGAATTCTTGCATATTTACCTCAGGTTGAAAATAGCAGCAATAGGGTCAACTAGTGAAACTATCTGGAATAATGCAAAAATCTCATGTACAATTCTTATAATCCGCAAAAAGCTTGTAGACAAAAATTCTATCACAGGCTTCTGGCCTGGGGCCAGACTTTGAGAAAGTGAAACAACAATTTCCCATTCTCCACAAAATAACATTTTAAAGAAACACAAGGTTATACAAACACTGTGTTAATCTGGCAAAAGCAAAGAGAAACTATACACATCAAAACAATACAAAATAAAACAGAAAAGATGACCTATTCTCATAGTATGTTATTGTTCAGTCACTAAGTCACGTCCGACCCTTTGCGACCCCATTGACTGCAGTATGCCAGGCTTCCCTGTCCTTCACCATATCCCAGAGCTTGCTATTCCTTCCATAACAGAAGAAGCCTGGAGACACTGTCCACACCACTGGGGCGAAACTGAAGATGTTCATTCAGGGTGCCTGTGTTTTCACTACAGGTTAGAGAGCTTCTAAAGTTTTGGGTCAGTTCAGACACATCTACTCAGCAGCTTTTTAGGAATCTCTGTATGTGCTGGGCTTTGTGCTAGCACTGAGGAAGCAAAGGCTATTTAAGTACTTACATGGTTCAGTTGAAGGGAGGGATGAGGCAGCCCCGACCAGCACTGTGAAAAGATGGAGGGAAGCACCTGTGGGGTGGGCACCCCATGGAGGCACTTCTGTGATCTGAGGGTTCACGGCAGTGGAGGGGTGGAGAGAGGGCAGGCCAGAGAAAAGGTTGCCGAGATCACACCACCAGACTGGGTCTTGAAAGTACAAACGTGAGAGGGAAGGATTGGGAAAGAAATTTAAGACACAGGAAAGGAGAAGGAATCTGTGTGAAATACTGAGGCTTGAAACCTATGATGCCTCAAAAATTCTATTTCTGGAGCAATTGATGAAGCTGGGGACTCTGGGGACACTGAAGAGAGACCCTGAGGAGAGTGAGGCACATAACTAAAAGCAAGGGCATTAACCCGCACAAAGGAAGGTGGGTCTCCATGCAGAACGCCAGCCTCCAGGCTCTTCCACCAAAGGCAGAGGTTCACTCAGACTTCAACCTACACGTCATTCTCTAGAGGATCTTGCTGAAAAGCACTCTGACACAGTAGGTTTGAAGACGGGCCTGAGATGCTGCATGTCTAACAGACTCCCCGTGCGATGCTGACTCCGGGTCCATAAACCACACGATGAACATTAAAGGTTTAGAATGCTCTAGTCTCCAGAGTGGACATGGACAGTAGCTAGGGAAGGAAATGTTAGGGCTTATATCTATGTGAGCATGCTAAATCGCTTTAGTCATGTCCGATTCTTGCAACCCCATGGACTATAGCCTGCCAGGCTCCCCTGTCCATGGTATTCTCCAGGCAAGAATACTGGAGAGAGTCTTTATCAATAATGTAGGAAATTAAATGTTATGCAGTAGTATACAGATCAAATCTGGCACCTTCACTCATCCTGTCTCCTGGACAGTTGGCGTGTGTCATATATAAGGTATCCTGCAGAAGGGGTGGACATTCTGTAACTTAGAGGAGTTGACAGTGGCACCTTTTCTCCTCTGTCAAATTTCAATTTATAGCCACATACTGCAATTATAACATATTCAGTGGGTTTCTGGATTCTATTATCTAAAGTTAACAACTTGAATTACGTTAGGAATATAATACAAAGTGAACAATCAAGTGGCAGTTTCTGCTACTCTTGGAATGAGGTCTTGGTAGCTACATAGTGACATCAAAACAATGATTCCAAGATCTAGTTCCAAGTTTGTTAAAAAAATAAATCTAAATTATGAATAAGACTATTTGCAGTATTTTTTACATCTACAAATATTAATAATTAACAATTAACCCCACTATGACTGTATATTGTTCCTTGGGATATTCGTGAAACCTTGGGATATTCATGAAACAGGACTTTTCAAAACAAAGCATTTTCATAGAGAAAGACTATAATATTTTTCAGCCACACTTAAAGACGTAATTGTCATCCTGGAGCAAAATTTTACTAAATTTGATGTTACATTTTTAGAAACCACTTTTGCATCTTCTTACATAATAGCAGAGACAAAAAGTCATACACTGGGGAGTGGCTTGATCTTTCTGATATATCCCACCACCAAAAATGAACATGAAAAACAGACGCTAACCAACACACAGAATACCAATAGTGACTCAAGGAAGGACTCCCCATCTTATAGGTCCCCAGGTCAACACCACTCAGCTAAAAGTTGGGAATAGTACACGGGAGATTCTTTATTCTTCTTGGAGGATACTGCTTTTACAGAGTTGTGATGGTCTCTGTCGTACATCAGTGCCAATCAGTCATAATTATATGATACACCCCATTCCTCTCGAGCCTCCTTTCCCCCTTCCACCCCTCCAGGTCAGCGCCAGACTGGGTTCCCTAGGTTATATAGCAGCTTCTTGCTACACAGGAGATTTTGATGGGCCTGGAAAATAGTTTACATCACTTTTGCTCAGTTTCCATTGACCTGAACTCAAAACTTGACTGTAACTAACTGCAAGAGAGACTGGGAAATATGTCTACCAAAATTTTAAAAAGAGCTGGGTTTGAAGCCAATATCTCTGTTGAGTATGTAAAGCTGAGAAGTGAGCCAAGGAAGTATTGATATCATACTTGATGGTTAAAATGTGTGCATGTTGGCTTTTTAAAAATTATTTCAAAAAATAAAAAAAGCATAAAATAAATGGGCATCCAGTCAGACATTTAGAACTAGCAGCCAATCTGTTTTGGGTATATGATTTTCTTTTACAAAGTTTTGTTTTATTTTGTTTTTGAAGATATACCTGTACTTAACCCTATTTGAAAAATATACCTAAAGAAACAAACAGGGAGAAAAGCTTAAGATCAGCTAATATTTTATTCAAAGTACATATAATAGCTTTTTACTAGAATTCTTACAAAACTAATGATCACATTAATAGATATTAGGGTATATTATGAAGACTAAGCATTAAAATATGTGAATCTAGATGGGTTTACTTTCTTTTAAAATTAGTCTATAAACTAGTATATAAAATATCCATTTCTGAATGCTTAATTGATATCTAAAAATATTCTTTAGAATTTAGGGAATTAATCTAATTAATTTTGCTAGGCTGACAACAAAATCACAGAAAACAACTCAAGAAATGCCGACCATATAACAGATGACTGTTCTTATTATCTCTGGAAATAATAATTCCCAGAGAAGATAAAACGTTCATCATACTGTTGTAAAATGAATGAAAGCTGCAAATTAAAATTCCAAATCCTGATAACATAACTGTACAAGAGGGGAAAGTGAAATTTACAAGGAACAATTAGAAAAATTATAAATACTTAGGATTTCAAAATTATTTTATAATGTATTTGATTGCTGAGCTATTAAGATTTTTCTCTCATAAAATTATAATAAATTCTAAGCAGTCTGAAAATCCTATCAGCAGGAAGCATGTGTCTTTTTTTAATACAATGTGGCTTTAAAATGAGCAATTCCCAATTATTAACCTTAAACCATCTCAACAGACAGAAATAGAGATAAATGCTTTGTTTTTCTAGAGCCTCACACCAGGCATTTTCATCCTCTCCTCCTTGCTTCATAGGAAGCAATTAAATCTTTGCATAGAAGATTTACAAGTCTTTGGAAAAGCAAAATCATTAGAACAAAACAATGTGGCCATTTAAAAAGAGTATCAGGGTAGGTAATAACAATTGAACTTTGAGCTATTAAAGCAATAAATTTTTTAATCAATTTGGGAAGTATGATGAGTATCTGAAATCTTTACTTGGTATTAAATGATTTTTCTCTCCTAAGAAGCATTCTCAGACTGACCTCTTAAACTTTCTTCAAGATTTAACTCAATTATTTTTTTTACTCAGACTTTGCAAAGAAATAAAGTATTTTTGAAAATCAGCATGGTACACAGTAGTAGCTATCAGAGGGGGAGGGATATGGGCGGAGGGCAAAATGGGTAAAGGAGGTCAACTGTACAGTGATGGATGAAAGCTAGACTTCTGGGGGTGAGCATGCTTGCTGCAGTGTATTCAGAAGTCAAATATAGTGTGGGACCCATGAAACTCATAATGTTATAAACTGATGTTACCTCAACATGGTCACTATGGTATTTGTTTTATTTTGTATAATTCTTTTTTTCTTTTTGGTTGTGCCTTGCAGCATGCAGGGATTTTAGTTCCCAGACCGGGGGTTGAACTCGTGCCCCCTGCAGTGAAAACAGGAGTCTTAACCTCCAGACCAGCAGTGAAAGTGATAGTGGCTCAGTCGTGTCCGACTCTGCAACCCCATCAGCTATAGCCTGCCAGGCTCCTCTGTCCATGGAGTTCTCCAGGCAAGAACACTGGAGAGGGTAACATTCTGTTCTCCAGGGCATCTTCTCAACCCAGGGATCAAACCTGGGTCTCCTGCTTTGCAAGCAGAATCTTTACCATCTGAGCCACCAGGGAAGCCCAGAATCTTAATAGAAGTTAGGTATCATATAAGTTTTAGGATATTTATATAAACTACTTCTCTTTTTTAACATGATGCAAAGTTTAGGGTTGCTAGAAACAAGAGCACCATTGTTCTTGCTCTAAGTAGAGTGAAAGTTTATACATAATGATGTTTGGCAGATCATAGTTTATGACATCCTGGTAGGATGATCCCTAAAGCAAAAGAATGAAGCAACGTGCTTCAAAGGCCCAGTTTTAAAGGAAGCATACTTGAGATTGCAAATAGGAGCTGAGAAACCAAGACTGGAATTTGCTTCAAGTCTCCTGGGGAAGCTCTTTCAGCTAAAGAGAGTGCAAAGACCATAAAAAAAAAAAAAAAATCCTTCAGCTGAATGCTGATGAATGTGCACCCGAAGTGCTCACACCGGCAGACTTGCTGGATATGGTCCCAGTTGGGAGAGGCAGCACAACACTATGCACTCATGACCCATCAGAGTCAAAGGACAGGCTGATAGGGACAGCCAAAGACACAGTTCAGAGGCACACAGCTATGAGCCAAGACCAATTCAAAAAGGCCCCAAAATACTTCCAACAGGATAAAAGCATTCATTTCATGGTTCCTTTTAAGAAACAAATAAAAATCCTCAAAATACTGCCTCTATCCTTGGCCTGAGTGAATGGTCTAATCTGTTTTAACCCCGTCCGAGACTCATATGCTGCAATCTCAACTTCCAAATATGATAGTACTAGAAAGTAGGGCCTTTGGGAGGTGCTTAAGTCATGAGGTGAAGCCCTCATAAATGGGATTAAGACTGTTGTAAAAGACACACTACAGAGTCCCCAGCTCCCTTCCACTGTGTTGGGACACAACAAGAGGCCCCGGCTACAGCAAGGAAGAGGGCCTTCACCAGAACGCGACTGAGCAGGTACCTCCAGAGCCGTGAGGTATCAGTTTCTGTTGTTTACAAGCCACCCAGTCTGCAGAGCTTTGTTACAGCAACTTGAACAGATCAAGACGTGACCCTACACCTCTTACTTGGATTATTCATAGAGCCCCTTATCTCCTTCAGCCTCTTCCATGACTTCTCAGATTGGAGCATGAGCTTCTGTCAAGCTAATCTTCCTAAAAATATATTTCCATGGTTTCTTTATCTTTTCACAACTTCTGTAGCTCAGTGAGGTTGACCCACGTGGAAGACTATTCACAAAAATGGACTCTGCCTGCGGCCCACACTCTGACTAGTGATTTTTCTGCTCCACCCATTAGGACGAAGAGTGTAATCCCCCACCGTCTTAGTCTGGCATTGTGATCTGAGTTGACCAACAGAATGTGGCAGAAATGACAGTGTGCCAAATGTAAGCCTGGGCCTCAAGAGACTTTGGCACGCCTCTGCTCTTCTCCCCTGTGCCCCGATGGGTGGCACCGACCAGCCAGCCAGCGTATGAGGCCAGCTGCAGCCCTTCAGCCAAAGGCCAGCCAGCCTAGTTTGTGAGTTTCTCTGGATGAGTCAGTCGTTAGTTGCCCTCTTAGCTGACCACAGCACAACTGACAAAAAGCTCAGTTGAGGTCCACTCAACCTGGTCCAGATCCGTAGAGCAACAGAGAGAAGCAAATAGCTTTAGGTTGTGAGGTGATTTGTTACATAAGGAGCAACTAATGAGTGTAGCCCCCACACACCCATGCTTACTCCCACCTCTTTGATTACATCCTCCAATCGTCCTTCCTAGAATGTCTCCTTCTCTCTCCTCCATCTTCAACTGTCCAAACACTTCTAAGACCCAAGTCAAGTGCTATCTTGCAAAGCCTTCTCTGCTTCAACCTATACGCATATCTCTCTTTAGTTTAGTAAAAAATTTTTTTCATTTTTCTCTGTAATATTTCATGTACCCCATATTTGATTATACAAACCCTGAGTTAACCTCAGTCCCTGACACAGAGCTAGCTCATCTTGAATGTTTAATAAAATTTACTACCTGAAAGCAAACCGATCTGATAGTCTTTCCACTCATCCAACCTGTGACCTGGTTTAGGCATCAATACAACTCCCTCAACTGACCATGTCTTGGGATCAATTAACAGGTGCAAAACTTTCGCTGTTGAAGCTCTTTATAAAGAGAATTGATGACTATATAACTACAGTTTACTTCAGCCATCAATTTCCTTTAAATAAAAGAATTGTGTTAGTAGATTTCTCATATGTATGTATATAAAAGCTTAAGGGGGTTTCTCCTTTGTTAGAGCTATCAGTTTCTGTTTCTGCTTATTAAGGATGCACTTCATATTCATTTTACTTGACACTACAGGAAATTGTGCATTCTCGGGCTACATAATTCTGAGCTCACTTCTGAATTGCTTTGACTATCATTTCAAACTGTCACAAGGTCATTTGACTCTTAACATGCATCAGGTAAAACAAGAAATATGTACATACATACTAATGTAAATTCCATAATAAATTCCTATATTCAGTATTATCCATGACCAACTCATGTTCTAACATCACTTTTTTCAGAATGTATGATACTTATACAAGATATGGCAAAAGTTACAGCATTGGATTTCAGTCCAATAAACAATTATAGCATATTTAACACTCTGGATTCATTTGCCACCTCAACACAATTCCAACAGTTAGATGAGTAATTTAGCTACTTAAAAACTAATTTCTTTTAGAGTAGTTTTTCTTTTACTGACTTTTTCTTAGTATGCTCATTACTTAAAATCTTGTCCCAGCTTTTATGCTAAGATTAGTGTTAAATAATAATATTATTGGATATTACTATTACATATAAGACTCTCAAGAAGTCAATTTAAGCCTAACAGTTTACAACTTGACTCATGTAGAAGCGGTCTTCTGTTAGAAGTGGTACTACTTTAGAAGGAGTAAGAGTAGCTCTTCCTAATTTGAGGCAAAAATTTACTGAGTATTTGTTAAGTGTCAGATATGTGGAACGAACTTGAGCTTTATAATCTGATATAATTATCACAATAATCCTACAAATAGGCATTTATACTAGTCTCATTTTTTGCCAGTAAGGGAACTGAGGTTTTAAAAAGTTAAGTAACTTACCCATGATCACACAGATAATGAATAATATTTTAAATATTGCACTCTTCCCAGGTTGCTCTTGTTTTCAAGAAGCCCAGAACTAACTTTAAGGTTCCTCTTGAGATCACTGTGATGGCAAGTCTCCCGCCTGTTTTCACTCTGTATCTCCTTTATCTAGATGACTGCTGCCCTCAGTGAGACCAACCCAGGGGACTGGGTTACGGCTCATGTCATTTCTTCACATAAGTAATTTTAATTTTTTGTCTTGTTTGCTAAACTCATCACTGTAAATTTAACTCAGTTTGAAACTTGAGTTTTAAATCTTGAAAAACGCTTATGTTTTAAAAAGAGATATTCAAAGAAGAATTGTTTAATCCAAAGGAAGCGATTGCTGGGGATAGAACTTGAGGCAACTGTGAAGATGTAGGAATAGATCAGTGGTTCTCAGCCTTGGCAGCACTTTAGATCACTTGCAGAGATTTAAAAAAGAAAAATCTTGATCCAGAATTCCCCAGAGGTCTGATTCAGTTGCTTTGTATGGTGGATACTAGGTACCAGTCAGCTTTATAAAAGCTTCACAGGTAATGATAATGGTGAACCAGGGTAGAAAACCAATAGTTTAGATACGAGATCACAGAATATCTACTTATCTAAAATATTGGATTTGGCCTTCATTTTTCTCAAATGCTGTGTCAGTCTGCGGCAGTGAGCTTCCTCTCTCAATGAAACACAAATTTCTTACCAACATGTGGGTGGTGGTTTAGCTGCTAAGTTGTGTCCGACCCTTGCAACCTGTCAGGCTCCTCTGTCCATGGGATTCTCCAGGCAAGAATACTGGAGTAGGTTGCCACTTCCTTCTCCACTTCAAGATTTTTAAACAAACTTTTTCTATGAAAGTACTAGGAAAAAGTGGGGAGAAATGTTTGTAATGCTGAAATGTAATACGCCTGAGTTAGACGTAAATCCCAGAAGCAAAGACAACAACAAAAAAAAGATGAATTAGGCTACAATATGAGCAATTATTTTTGCATAGGCAAAATAACCATCAATTCAGTTCAGTTGCTCAGTTGTGTCCAAGTCTTTGCAACCCCATAAACCGCAGCACGCCAGGCCTCCCTGTCCATCACCATCTCCCGGAGTTCACTCAAACTCACATCCATCGAGTCGGTGATGCCATCCAGCCATCTCATCCTCTGTCGTCCCCTTTTCCTCCTGCCCCCAATCCCTCCCAGCATCAGAGTCTTTTCCAATGAATCAACTCTTCGCATGAGGTGGCCAAAGTATTGCAGTTTCAGCTTCAGCATCAGTCTTTCCAAAGAACATCCAGGGCTGATCTCCTTCAGAATGGACTGGTTGGATGTCCTTGCAGTCCAAGGGACTCTCAAGAGTCTTCTCCAACACCACAGTTCAAAAGCATCAATTCTTCGGTGCTCAGCTTTCTTCACAGTCCAACTCTCACATCCATACATGACCACGGGAAAAACCATAGCCTTGACTAGACGGACCTTTGTTGGCAAAGTAATGTCTCTGCTTTTTCAATATGCTATCTAGGTTGGTCATAACTTTCCTTCCAAGGAGTAAGCCTCTTTTAATTTCATGGCTGCAATCACCATCTGCAGTGATTTTGGAGCCCAAAAAAATAAAGTCTGACACTGTTTCTACTGTTTCCCCACCTATTTCCCATGAAGTGATGGGACCAGATGCCATGATCTTCGTTTTCTGAATGTTGAGCTTTAAGCCAACTTTTTCACTCTCCTCTTTACCTTCATCAAGAGGCTTTTTAGTTCCTCTTCACTTTCTGCCATAAAGGTGGTGTTATCTGCATATCTGAGGTTATTGATATTTCTCCCATCAATCTTGATTCCAGCTTGTGCTTCTTCCAGCCCAGCGTTTCTCATGATGTACTCTCCATAGAAGTTAAATAAGCAGGGTGACAGTATACAGCCTTGACGTACTCCTTTTCCTATTTGGAACCAGCCTGTTGTTCCATGTCCAGTTCTAACTGTTGCTTCCTGACCTGTATATAGGTTTCTCAAGAGGCAGGTCAGGTGGTCTGGTATTCTCACCTCTTTCAGAATTTTCCACAGTTTATTGTGATCCACACAGTCAAAGGCTTTGGCATAGTCAATAACACAGAGATAGATGTTTTTCTGGAACTCTCTTGTTTTTTCAATGATCCAGCGGATGTTGGCAATTTGATCTCTGGTTCCTCTGCCTTTTTTAAAACCAGCCTGAACATCTGGAAGTTCACAGTTCACGTATTGGTGAAGCCTGGCTTGGAGAATTTTGAGCATTATTTTACTAGTGTGTGAGATGAGTGCAATTATGTGGTAGTTTGAGCATTCTTTGGCATTGTCTTTCTTTGGGATTGGAATAGAAACTGACCATTTCCAGTCCTGTGGCCACTGCTGAGTTTTCCAAATTTGCTGGCATATTGAGTGCAGCACTTTCACAGCATCATCTTTCAGAATTTGGAATAGCTCAACCGGAATTCCATCACCTCCACTAGCTTTGTTCATAGTGATGCTTTCTAAGGCCTACTTGACTTCACATTCCAGGATGTCTGGCTCTAGGTCAGTGATCACACCATCATGATTATCTGGGTCGTGAAGATCTTTTTTGTACAGTTCTTCTGTGTATTCCTGCCACCTCTTCTTAATATCTTCTGCTTCTGTTAGGTCCATACCATTTCTGTCCTTTATCGAGCCCATCTATTCATGAAATGTTCCCTTGGTATCTCTAATTTTCTTGAAGAGATCTCTAGTCTTTCCCAGTCTGTTGTTTTCCTCTATTTCTTTACACTGCTCGCTGAAGAAGGCTTTCTTATCTCTTCTTGCTATTCTTTGGAACTCTGCATTCAGATGCTTATATCTTTCCTTTTCTCCTTTGCTTTTCGCTTCTCTTCTTTTCACAGCTAATTGTAAGGACTCCCCAGATAGCCATTTTGCTTTTTTTCATTTCTTTTCCATGGGGATGGTCTTGATCCCTGTCTCCTGTACAATGTCACGAACCTCAGTCCATAGTTCATCAGGCACTCTATCTATCATAACCATAAATAAAGTCAAAAGAAAAACCTCAAACTGAGAAAAGCTTACTTGCCACATGTTGACAAATGGATAATCTCTCAAAGTACAAAGAGTTTAAGAGCTGAGAGGGCTGGGAGCAGCAATACCCCAAGAGCAATGAGCACACTTGGAAACCAAATCTTGTTTTCTAAATGAGATCCTTCATTAAAAGGAACTGGCTTGTAATCTTCATAAGTCTCAGGATCAGGAAAGTCAAGGAAAGACTGAGAAACTGTTCTAAACAAAAGGAAACCACAGATACATTACAACTAAATGCCACACCTCACACCAGATCCTTTTTCTATAAAGGATGTCACTGGGACAGTTGGCAAAACTTGAACAGAATCTGAGGACTAGATGGTAATAAAATATCAATTTTGATCACCTGATTTGGGTACTTTTGGTTATACAGGAACATAATCCCTAAAGTATTTGGGGGATTATGGGGTTCACATCTTAATCTCAATGGTTCAAAAAAAAAAAATCTTTGTTCTATATTCACAATTTTTCAATAAGTTAAAAAAAAATTTTTTTAATGCAATGCACTGAAATTTATTAGAAAGCTCAGTGAGATGGAGATGTGAATCTACATATTTTCCCCCAAGGAAAGCAAGAACAATAACAGCTCTCTAGGTACTAGATATGGCTAAACTATACAGAATTTGTACATATCAAAAATGCTACCTTGAGGCTCCCTCAGTGACCTAACCTTGTCCTCTAACATTTAGGATTGCTGAGAGTAGAGGGACTTCTCATAAAGGAAATTACTTTTATTTCCGTCTCAAAATTCAGTGGAAGAAGGAAGAAATCTAGAGAAATATATATAAATAAATAAACTTCCGCAGCAAGTTTGAACATTTATGCATTTGCAGTTTAAAAAACCGCTTTTTAAGTACAGACATTTATGAAGTTCCAACAAATATTTCACAAGTACACTTTTTTTCAGAAGTACACTCAGTTTTTGTAGAATGCTGCCTCTTATCAGAGATAAGAAAAACATACTGTTCATTGAATTAGACCTTAAAGAGACCTCTGGAGCTTATCTGACCCAAATACCTCCTGCTGGGTTATAACCACCACCACCACCCCCCATCCCTTTGCTCTGCCCTGGTGAGAAAAGAGATAGAAGTCATCCTCTGATCCTGCGAGCGCGGTGGTCTGCCGCAGAGAGCCCGTCCCTGTACGGCCAGGCCTGGTTCCCTGCGGATCCTCCAGCCAACGTGGATGTTGATGTTCTGTGATTCACAAGCTCCACAAGCAGCAATGCTTCCTCCCAGCTGGTGGTGTTAATCCTCCTGAACCATGTGGCCTGTGGACCAAGCTAAACCCAAAAGGGCAGAAACTGCCTTTCATTAGACTCTGAGGATATCTATGGGACACACAATGGTCATATTTCACCCCTTCCCACCGTGTAATCATCTTTCACACAAGATTGCTTCTTCGAGTCACCTGTCTAACGTCTTCTCCCAGACTTCACATGCCCTGCAAAAGGGACATGCACTCAGTCCCCTGCTCCCCCTTCCTTACCCAGCCCCCTGTAAAATGGACCCATCAAGTGGACAGACTGAATTACCCCCACATTTTTGGCTGTCACCTAATAGGAGATGAGGGCCCAATGTGGAGAACACCACAGGAGAGGGAAGCCAAAACCAGAGATAATGCTAAAGAAAGTGGAATGACTGGGGAAATCTGTCCCTGGAAAATTGGGATTCAAATGTTTTATACCTGAAATAAATGACAGGAAATCAATGAATCTGCATAAAACCACAGAGTGGGAAAAGACTTTAGAGTCACTTTTTCTGGCTGAACCCTGTTCACCACGAATATTCACAGTTCTTGAACAATAATCCACATTCTTCGTTTACAAAAGTTTTTTTTCTTTCCTCCTTAGATACAGAAGAAGCCAAGTCTGTGTAGTGTGGCCTGGTCCCTATAATTTGTTAAGGATGTAGAGTCTGTATTTCCTAAGAGTCTCAACCTCATTATGAATGAGGAGCTATTATTTTCCCATTTCTCAGATGAGAAAAATGCTCCCTAGAAAGGTTCAGTGGTGTATCCAGGGCCACACAGCATGAGTGGCAAGGCCAAGCTGTGAGGCCAGAATGACATGATTACAACAGGCTATTTAGTCATCTCATTTTTGAAAGGTAATTCACTATATGATAGACACAGAAGAATATTTGTGACATATGCATAATATTCCAGTTATTTATTGCAAACCATGTGGCTGAAAACAGCCGTTTAGGCCGCTGGGCTGCCGGAACCCGCAGTTTGCTCAGCGCCCTGCGCGGCTCACTGCCCTCCATGGAGCAGCTTCCAAGGCTGACAGCCCCAGCCGACTGGCGGCAGCAGCAGCCTTGGCTTTCCTGGCCAGCGTCTTCTGCCCGGGGGGCAGGTGGCCACCCTGAGAGGTCTCCTGGGGGACTCTGTCCACGGATGAAGGTGCCCCGGGCCCTGTTCAAGGCCCCACAGGGCGGGTGACCCCACGGATGGACTCTCAAGAGCTGCGACCCCAGAAGAAACCGAAGTGTCTGGGTCCTCTCCCAGGACCCCAGGGGGCCAGCGGGTGTGGGACGGACCCTTCCTTCTGCCCCAAGCAGGTCCAGCCTCTCCCTCCAGCCCTCGACACTTCATCAGAGAGTATTGCTCCCTGTCTGGGAAAAAAAAAGCAGCCTCCAGGAGAATCCATCTCTTCCTCAAGCTTCAGAACACGCTCGAGGACTGATGCCCCCCCACGCCCCCACACCCCACTTAAGGTGCTCGGGTGAGGGCGGTTCTGAGGTTCTGTCCCTCTCCCCAGCCCTCAGGAGGGGCGTTGCTTTAAATTCTGTTATGAAAACACAGCCATCTCCTAATTTATCTCGCTTGGAAATCCGGTCTTGAAAGTATCCTTTCTTCAGTTCAGTTTGGTAGCTCAGTCTTTGAAACCCCATGGACTGCAGCAGGCCAGGCCTCCCTGTCCATCACCAACTCCCAGAGTTTACCCAAACTCATGTCCATTGAGTCTTAATGGAAGCGCCATGCGGTCAGTCGGTCCCCAACTAGGAGGTCTCACAGCTCCTTTCCTGTTGTTCCCATTGTGTATGTGTTTGTGTGGTTTTTAATAAAATGTTGACTTAACAACAACAATAAAAAAAACAGCAGTTTATTACTACCGCTCACAGTTCTGAGCATTGATGCAGCTCAGTAGGGTAGTTCCCACTTGGGTTTCCACAGGTAGTTGCAGTCAGGTGGTGGCTGGGGCTGATGTCAAATCTGCAAAGTCTCATGTGCTAGACACGAGTGATGACTCACTCACTCATACATCTGGGGCCTCAGCTGGGATAGCTGTTCAGGCATCACCGTGTGTCTGTGCAGCCTCTCCTGTGGCTACCTTGGGCTTCCGCACAACATGCTGTTCTGCTTGCTTTCCCAGTGTGTGTGTTCCAAGAGGCCAAGAAGGCGGATACAGAGTTTCTTATGATTTAGGCTTATAAATCACATAGTGCTACTTCTGCCAGTTTCACTGTGGGAGGGGATTATACAAGAGCATGAATATTGGGAAGTGTCCAACGTCCCATTGAAAGTCCAACTTTGTAGACTGGTTGCCAAATACAAGTTAAGATGCATAATCAAAACACCAATAGCCATCAAGCCACCCTTCAAATAAAGAAGTAAAACATTACTAACACCACTGAAGATATTGTGTGTTTCCTCTTGACCCTTCCCTCTAAAAGTTGTAAATACTATCCTGAATTGTGTGTTTTTATTCTCTTGCTTTGTTTAAAAAAAAAAAGGCAAAAAATGAAACAGTGTCTGTATGTGTACAAGTTGTTTAATTGTGCTCATTTTAAAACTACTGGAATGGTATCAAACAATGTGCAGTCTTCAGTTACTTGCTTTTTTTATTCTCAAAACTTTATTTGTAAGTTTCACCTATTCTGCTGTATGCAAGCAACAGTTAGAACTGGACATGGAACAACAGACTGGTTTGAAATAGGAAAAGCAGTACGTCAAGGCTGTATATTGTCACCCTGCTTTTTTAACTTATATGCAGAGTACATCATGAGAAATGCTGGGCTGGATGAAGCACAAACTGAAATCAAGATTTCAGGGAGAAATATCAATAACCTCAGATATGCAGATGACACCACCCTTATGGCAGAAAGTGAAGAACTAAAGAACCTCTTGATGAAAGTGAAAGAGGAGAGTGAAAAAGTTGTTGTAAAGCTCAACATTCAGAAAACTAAGATTATGGCATCCGGTCCCATCACTTTATGAAAAATAGATGGGGAAACAGTGACAGAGTTTATACTTTATTTTGGGGGGCTCCAAAATCATTGCAGATGGTGACAGCACCCATGAAATAAAAAGACGCTTACTCCTGGGAAGAAAAGTTATGACCAACCTAGACAGCATAGATGCTTTTGAACTGTGATGTTGGAGAAGACTCTTGAGAGTCCCTTGGACTACAAGAAGATCCAACCAGTCCATCCTAAAGGGAATCAGTCCTGGGTGTTCATTGGAAGGACTGATGCTGAAGCTGAAACTCCAGTACTTTGGCCACTTGATGCGAAGAGCTGACTCATTTGACAAGACTCTGATGCTGGGAGGGATTGAAGGCTGGAGGAGAAGGTGACAACAGAGGATGAGATGGTTGGATGGCATCACCAACTCAATGGACATGAACTTGGGTGAACTCCGAAAGTTGGTGATGGACAGGGAGGCCTGGCGTGCTGTGGTCCATGGGGTCACAAAGAGTCACACACGACTGAGTGACTGAACTGAACTGAATTGAATCAATACTTATTTTTACTGTTGTAGAATATTCTATTTTCTTGAAGATACCACAATTTAACCATTCTCTTGTTAGAGGATATCTGGAGTGTTCCTGTTTTTTGCTACCATACTCATCACAACTCTGAACATTCTTGTGCTTGTCTCCCACGGTCCAAATACTGGAGGCTTTCTCAGACATATACCCCAGAAATGACACTGGGTCATGGATCACAGGGAAGATAATCTTTCCATCAGTCTCCCTGTCTCCAGGTTCACACTCCTTTAGACCATTCTCTACACACATGATAGAGTGATCTTTCTAAAATACAAATCTGGTGTCATTCCCTTACTTTGGGGCCTTTGGTGAATGCCTAATGACCATACCAGTTAGTCTCAGACTTTGTGTATGTTAGATGAACCTGAGGGGCTTGTCAGAAACAAGTGTCCTGGTCCTGGTCCTGGAGATTCTGACACCATCATAAAGGCAGATGTGTGTCTTTAACAAGCTCCCCGCGTAATTCTGTTGCATACCAAAATTTGAAACTCATTTCATAACATGATAAAATTCCAACCCTTATTTTACTTTAAAACCACTGCACAATTTGTTTTGTGTCCACGACTCCAGATTTATCTTCACCCCACCCCTCAAATACAGCAACACCAAAGGCTTCAAGTTCCTGAAATGTCTCCTCTTGCCCCAGTGCCCATCCCATTTACTTCTTATTGTTGCATCTATAATTCTATACTCTGATTATTTTTACAGTCAGTCTTTCTTTATTATGGGGAAAGAACCTGGAAATCAAGGATCCTTTTCTATTACCAAAATATTTCCAACATTGTGCATAGTATTCAGATACTTAAGCAACATCAAAATCATTGATTTTCCCAAGGTCACAAAACCAGTTAATGGTGCATCTGGGACAAGATACTACTGTTTTTTTCATTTCTAGTCCAGTGGTATTTCTTTACCATGTAGTCGGTCTTAATGACATTATCATAGTGTTCCTGGTATCTAGACTAAAAGGACGGTGACCTTCATCCCCATTCTTAAGAAGGACTGTATATTCACTCCTGAAGGAGTGTATTGAAAACAGTGTGGGAATCTATGTAAATCCTCAGATACTCCAAAGCATAGTAAATTCTGATTTTCCAAAGCATAAGAAAGTTTGCTTTGGTAAGTATTTTACCTTTGAAAATGATTCTATCAGTGTTTTTAAGGTTGTCTTTGGGAAAGTGTTATCTAGTTATTTTATCACTCATTTTGTTTTAATTTGTTTTAACTTTTAACTTCACTTGCATTATACACCCTTTCCCTATTATTTATAGTTGTTTCCATTGTTTTAATAAAAATGCAGACCATTGTAGAATCTAAACTACTCATATTTTATAATGCATTTTTGGGAGATGCTCTTTGAAGATTCCCCATAGAACAGAATGTAAATAGAGTTGTTGCTGCTGTTTTTTTTGTTGTTGATTTGGCTTCTAGCTTTAGGATTCTCTTCAAATGCTTTCTCAGACTTCTCAGCTCTTCTATAATTTAGTGTTTCCATGTTTCTGAACTGCTCCTTTGTAGAAAAGCCATGCTATAAGCAACTTCAAATATATATATAAACAACAAAAAGATTTTTCTGAAAAAAAAATCAATTAAGGTGATTTTAAATGAGGTTAATTGCACCCTGAAATAAGCCAAGATATTTCCCTTTAGTGACAGATCTTATTTTATTAATATGAATTCTTGCCCTGATAGTGAGCCACAGAAGACAATTTGAGACAAGAATAATTAATTAAAAGATACATTTCATGAAGCAGATGACATTGACAGAGTAAGAAATAAGCAAAGCAGAATTCACAGTCTGAAGATGAGGTACTAACAAATTTCAGCCCTTTCAAGTGGTATAGGTATTTTCTTCTGATACCCAAAAATGCAGAAGGCAATTCAACCCTTTAGAGGTCTGTTTTTCATCAGCATTGATCTTAAAATTGAGACAAGTGTTTGGAGTACTGTCGCTGATAAGGAGCAAAGCGAGGACTGGAAGCACACTTGAACAGAATGTGGTTTCTCACACCTGGAACGATTAAACACTCTGCATTTTTTCAAAGGCAAATTCCACAAGTCACATAGTTTTAGAAATCATTACAGAGAAAAAGAACACCACACACAGCACTTTCATAAGAGCAAAAGCTGTCATGACCACAGAATACCAAAGAATAAGCTCTGCACATATTCCCAGTTTCATCTTTAGTTTTCCTTGTTTGTTTCTAGACACTATTTTCTCTGCCACTGACAGTGTTTACCGTCTCCGGTTGTCACATAATGAAACAGAAGCAGAAAGCCTGATTATGGTGTTAGTAGTTTAGAAAGACACCAACATAGCTAGGTGTCATATTACCTTTGTTTTATTTTTATTATTTTAAAAATTCTCTCTCCTGAGACATGCTATTTTTTTAGTCTGAGGATCCTGAGGAATCCTAGGTCAGCAGAGTTTTGGTAACTGAAAGGTTACACTCAGAGCTAGCTGCAGGGTTGAGATGGGCTTCCTTGGTTGCTCAGTTGGTAAAGAATCTACCTGCAATGTGTTCAATTCCTGGAGAGACATGTGTTCAATTTCTGGGTGAGGAAGATCCCCTGGAGAAGGAAATGCAACCCACTCCAGTATTCTTGCCTGGAAAATCCCATGGATGGAGGAGCCTGGTGGTGTCACATGAGTCAGACATGACTTAGCAACTAAACCACCACCATGGTTGAGATGCAGTCCAATAAGATGGAAATTACTAGAGATGTTTCCCCCCTGGAAGAGGAAGCGATATCCCAGATGCCAACCCTTCCTTGCCATTATAAAACCCTAGGGTCCAGGCCAAAGGTGGACTAATAAAGTGTGGAACTTCCTCAGCTGTGCATTTCATTCACTGCCCCACTTCATTTCAGGTGGGGACGCACCTGAAAAACAGAAACTTCTCACTTAACTATTGCGCTTTAGTTTCCTGCTTTGCATTAGCAGAATGTGTGAAATCTCTTGAGAATTGTACTTTTTTGTTATCTATGCTAAATATTCATGTGAGACAAAGTAGTATAGTTCATGAAATCATTTAAACATTGCTCAGGAGATACTGCAGGGCCCTGGAAGCAGAAAAGGGAGTAAGACATAACATGCCAGACCTCAGACAGTCAAGGTCTAGTCAGAGACACAGAGAGGCAAACATCTGATGGCAGCATAGCATGGGAAATGCGGTCATCACCTCCGCAGGGAGCTGCAGGAGCAGGGGGAGGGTGAACTCATCCTCCTGAGATTCGGGAGAAGGGGCTGGGACACGGTGACAAAGGAAGGATCAGCTGAGGTGGAGCTCTCCAGGAAGAGAAGGCATGGAAAGCCGTTCCAGAAAGAGCTGCCTTGGCAGAAGCCAAGGCTGGTGCAGTGTTTGGAAAAGCGTGTGGGAAGCAGCTCTTTGGGAAAGTTTGTTAGCGAGTGATCTCTTCGGATGAGGGAGAACCGTAGAGCAAAAAGTTAATTCGGGTACCTCCAGCACTGGCACCCAGAGAGAAGCAGATGCAATCAGCTTTAGAGCTGCTCTGAGAGAGGGAGGAGAGGTGGAGATGGGGCAGAGGCTGCAGGGGTGCGAGAGGGGCTACTGGGAGGAGGAGGCGGCCAGGCGCCCTGGTCCTGCCCTTCTGTTTACAGACTGTTTCCGCATCCACGTCTTTACCAGGCGGATTCTTTTTCATTTCTGCACTGGTTACCTCAATGACGGGGCCTCAAAAGTGACTCATGGACCTCATGAGTGACCATAATCAGAGATGTTCCCAGCTTTGCTATGTCCTAGGACAGCGCTGTCTAAATCCCAAGAATGAGATGTAGGTTAGAGATCTCTGAAGAAAACCAAAAGTAGGGAAGAGACAAACACTACCTCCATAGGTAGTGGGGTCCTGAGGAGAGCAACTCTTAGGGAGAACTGAACCTCTGACAGCAGTGAAACAGGAGAAAAGCAGAGGCCTGTCACCTGAAGGACCCGGGACTCTTGGCCAGACTTACTGCTAATACTGTGAGGGGAGACTGAGGAGACAGTATTTCCAGCCCCAGAGGGGTGCTCCACAAGGATTCAAGGCAGACCGAAATTTGAAAAGAACAAAGACACATTCTCACTGGTCTCCAGGTTTTCACACTTGCTACTCCTTCTGCCCCAGCTGACACTGTGTCATTGGGTTTTGAAAATTCAAACTGTATTGAAACACAGCCATGCCCATTCTTTCACACATTGTCTACAGCTGCCTTTTGGCTCCAATGGCAGGGTTAAGTAGTTGTGACAGAGCTTTGTAGCCCATAAACCCTAAAACGTTTACTATCTGACCATTTCCAGAAGAAGTTGGCCAACCGTTACTCTGATCTATCTTAGAATTTTCAGGAAATACAGTATATATAAGATCAAATCAAAAACGGTACCATGATGATGCAATCAGCCAGATCCAGAATGTTTCACATTCCACCCCAGCACTGAAAAGAGGAGAGGGATATTATAGTACACAAGAGAATTAACACACACAAATTCATAAAATTTGCCAAACGTAAAACAAGAGGGAATGAGTGGCAGGATGTCTGCGAGTTCAAATGCAGATTTCTAAAAAATGTCACAGATTCAACAAAACCTGATGATTGAATCTCACCAGACACAACAACCTGTGAGCTATTGTATGGGTGGTGAATGCTCCTTAACGCAGCTGATTATTATTATTATTCATTTGTTTCTCAAGCTTTTTCAAATTAAATATCAGTGATTTTATTGTCTTAGTTATTAACAGGTCTATTTATCATGCCCAAGTCCTATAGAGTTTTATCCTCTTGGATTTCTTTTAACTTGGAATACCAGTGTTTTCTCCCAGCGCACCATAGTTGGTATTTTCCCAAGATTAATCACGTGTCATGATTGTCTACTGCACATTTCTAACCTTGTTAGTTCCATGTGTTCCATATTTCTATTCTTTCCTCTGTTGAAAACACCTCATTTAGTACCATCTGCAAAGTTTAATAAATTATTTGTTCTCTCAAAGAACTAATGAGAATATGGAATGAAACCTTCTAAATGGTAACCAGAATTTGCATAGCTGAGTCTGTGGCACTGTATGTGATCTTAGTGAAGCTGCTTAATCTCTAGGTATATCTCCATTTCAGTACTTTTCACCATTCCTTCATTCTTTGCACTTATTTTACTTATTATCTTGAGTGCAATTACTTATAAAGCTACTTCTTGCTTTTTGTAAGAATGAGTATCAGAATTATGGGATGGACAACTTGATATACTTCTTTTCTTAAAAATATTTGTTTGTTCTCCTGAAAGTAAATATTTCATGAAAGAGTTGCATGAAGGAGTTTATGCATGAATTTGTTTTTTGATTCTGCTGCTGTCATTTAGCCACATTGTGATTAAAATGTCTGTTTGTAAAATGCAAACAGTATAACTACAAAAAAGATATGAAGTGCTGCTCTAAATTCCTTCTAAGGAATAAAATTGGTTATAGAAGTTAAATACAACCATGTAAGATAAATGAGAATTTATCATATAAGCATCAGAATCTGTACAGAATTTCAAATGACAGATCCATAGAAAGATGCCTAAATGTCCTCTTAGAAAATTGAAGGAAAATGACTAGGAATTTCATGGAAAAATGGAGAAAAGACACAAACACAGCTCACCAAAAAGGTATAAAAATAGTCCACAGTATATGAAAATATTTTCAATAAAAATATGATATAAATATCAATTAATTAAATGTTTCACACATAATTAGAGAAATTCTAATTAAAACAACAATGAGATACAAGTTCTCATTATGTAATTGGTGATATTAAGAAGTATGACAACATATTCTGTTGGCCAGGCTGTGGGGGAATAGGAACTCTCATACATGGCTGCAAGAATGTAAACTAGTTAAAATGAATCAGAAAGTATAGGAAACTCAAAACACTCCAGGCAACAAATTTGGAAAAGAGTGTTTGGACTATATATTATAAGGCTAAAGACAAAGAACTGTACCCAATATCGTTACTAAACTTGCTTTTCACTGTGATATTCACTGGGTTTTCACTCACAATTAAGTAACTTCATTATGTGTATTCCAGAATGGATTAAGTAAATAAATATATTGCAGATCATGAGAATTTGGCTTCCCACTGCTGGAGAAAGAATGAGGCAGGCTAGAACGAACCACGGGGTGGAGATTTGGAATCAGAGGTATCAGTATGAATTCACAGTCTTTAATATATTCAGAGAGAGAGGGAAGAGTGTATGTGGAATGTATGTGTTAGACATACATTATACTAATATTTCTTGTATTTTGTCCTTACTGGAGCCTAGAAACAGTGACATTTCAGCATTGAGCCCACCTGGCACTCAGATTTTGGTTTTAAATCATTATCCAATAAAAGGAGTATATTCTTGGCTGATTCCAGAAGTGAGGCAAGAAAAATGCGAGAGGAATCTGAAATGCATTGTGGTGTCAGAGAGTAAGGAAATGATGGGAACATGTGAAAAACACAAAAGTTCACTTGAAGGAGCTTCCCCAGCTAACGCTGGCGAAAGGAACAATATTAATAATGAGACTAATAGGATATAACCTATAGAATGAAATAAAATTCCATGATTCATACTGAGAGAAATAAATCATTAATACTTATGTGAACCTTTTTCCCCCACAGTATCTTCTTCTATAACAGTAAGACTAGAAATATTTATCTTGCAATATTGTTGTGAGGATTAATTAAGGGAAAGGGTTTGAAAGTGTAATTCAAACTACATGAAAGGTGTCTACAAATTAATTTACTTTCCTACCTAGAGGGATAGGAAAGGTGGGAGGTGGGAGGGAGGTTCAGGAAGGAGGGGACATACGTAATTTACTTTCCTGCCTCATTTTCTTTTTGCACAATCATTTCCTAGAAAGCCAGAATATCACAATTTTGAAGTGAAATGACTGTGGAGTTTTGATTTAGTTTTAGAAACATGATCTTACTATTTTTTTTTTTTTTAGCAACCTCCTTCAAGATGGAAGCATCTGCCTATTGACTTGTCAGTGATTGTTAGCCTAGAATAGTCTTGAGAAACTCACCATTTGCCCATGAATTCTGCCCCGGCTGCTTCTTACCTCCAGGTGCATTCTGGAAGTGATGCTGAGGCTGGAGCCTCAGAACGCGCGATCCTGCTGCCTGCCCTGGACAGCTGGCCATTAGAGAGCACTGCGGGCCTGCAAGAGGCGCCTGTCCTCTCCTTGGAGTTCAGCTCGCTGGGTAAGCAGCTGTCATCTGAACAAAGACACTGATTTCCCGTGGAGGAAGTTTCAGCTTGGTTGGAAAACATCTTTTTCTGTCCTGTATTTGGGTGGTCCTCTTTCATGGTTGTTAAAAAGAGTCTGATGAAGCCCTATTTTCTATGCATGTTGTCCTCTCCTTGATTTAACATAATCTTTGAAGGCAGAGAATGTTTATACTTTTCTTTGATAATCCTTTAGCATCTAGTTTAATAATCTGCACACTGGACTTGATGCTATCAAGCCAGTTTTGGGTGCCAACTAATCTTAGGATACAGATATAAATCCAGTGTTCCTTCTGTTAGAGGGAGATAACCCTACCTGCCTTTTACATATTATATAGAGCTATGTGGTCACACTATTTCTTAAAGTTAGACAAACACTCTGTGATTTTTTAATAAGAGCTTTGAACTCTAGCATAAGGGTAAATAACTCATTGAATATACTATGACTTCACTTATTCAACAAATATTTATCAAGCCTTCATGATAGCCCTGGCATTGTATTAGTAGTAAGGGTAAATAAGACTTGCTGCTGCTGCTGCTAAGTCGCTTCAGTCGTGTCCAACTCTGTGCGACCCCATAGACGGCAGCCCACCAGGCTCCCCCGTCCCTGGGATTCTCCAGGCAAGAACACTGGAGTGGGTTGCCATTTCCTTCTCCAATGCATGAAAGTGAAAAGTGAAAGTGAAGTCGCTGAGTCATGTCCGACTCGTAGCGACCCCCTGGACTGCAGCCTGCCAGGCTCCTCCATCCGGGGCAAATAAATGGTAGTATCTGCCCTCAGTGGGCTTGCATTCAAATAGAGTGTGATAGCTGTGTAAGTAAGTGTAGCAAAGTGCCATGGTATATGAGCTGTGATAACCACTTCTACAAGATACACTGGGACTCAGGGAACGTCCAACAATTCCCCTGAAGTTGTTGAAAAAAAGTCAGAGAGAAACTATCAATTTGAGCTAAGTTGGAAAGAGAATCTTGCACAGCATGATGAAGAGGTAAAAGGGAGGCTTGACTGAAAACATGGAGACCAGTGAGGAGAACAGTTCCAAAAGTACTGGCTGGAGACAGGGCAATCTGAAGCAGCAGGCAGGCCCCAGCTCTGTGCTGGGCTCAGCCAAGGGTTGAGGGCAACATGTATTGAATGTGTGAAAGAGGACACTAATAGTGATGATACATGTTAGAATGGATGTGACAGGAAATCATCGTTCATTCATTTAACAATCATTTATTATACATCTACTAAACGTCAGACATTGTTTTAGGTAATGATTTTACAGAGTTTATAAAATAGAGTCTGTTTTCAGGAAATGTATACATACTGATGGGAAAGGACAATAAACAGTCAAATAAATATTGATCTAAGTCAGATGCATATAAGCGATGTGCACAAAAATGAAGCAGATGAGAGCACGAGGGGCAGCAGGGGAGTGGGCTGCTGATTTTATGTCAAGTGGCTGGGGATGGTCTTTCTGAACCTTTTTGTATTAGCGGAGAACTGAAGGAAGGAAGGTGGGGAGATGAAAGGTCCAGAGGAAACAAGAAGGCTCGTATTTCTGCACAGAGGGAGGGAGGGCAGAAAGGCAGTGGGGTGGCAGAAAGGAAGAGTGGGACGGAGGCCCTGAGCAGACCGTGGGAGGACGGCCTCCAGGAGCTCTGTGTCCCGGGGAGTGCACAGATACTGAAAGGGGGCCCTGGGGCCTCCACTGGCAGCTCCTTCCATGGCGGAGGTGGCATCTCCAAGGGCATTCGGGGCTCCTGAGCCCTAGGCCGTTGAAAGGGAAGACTCAAGTGTCTTCTTTGTTGGCTTCCCAGGGCCACCTGAACAGTTTGGGAAAAGCAGACTGAGGCGGTGGCAAATGATGGCCATTTGGATATGTTGAATTTGAGTTTCCTAAGGGAGGGCCAAGGGGGATGGTTTATGTAGGAATTTGTAGCTCAGGAAAGACTTGGAAGTGGACAAGAGTCATGTGCTCCTAGGTGACAGTGATCTGTGGGGAGGTACGTGGTCACCAAAGGAAGAAAGAGAGAAGAGGACTAACGTCAGCTCAGGGGAATTACCGACATTTTAGACAGGGCAGGAATAAACAAGCTTGCAAAAGTCTGAGGAGGAAAGTTGGGGAGCAGGAGAAACATGGCATCATAGAAGTCAAAAGAGAAGAGATTCCTCAAGAAGACAGGGATGAGGACTTCTCTGGCAGTCCAGTGGTTAAGACATGGGTACCACTGCTGTAGATCTGGGTTCAATCCCTGGTTGGGGAACTAAGATCCCACAAGCCATGCAGTATGGAAAAAGAAAAAAAAGAAAAAAACAGCACATCAGGAATAATCAACATTGTCCAGTGAGAAAATGCCAATGGGAAGTGACAACACAAAGATACTGAACGTGGACTCTTTTTTTTTTCAAGAAACTTGAACCATGTACAGGGAAGATGAGAGAGTCGACAGCTGGAAGGAAGTCAAGGCAATTGAGGTGAGGCAGTCTATGTTTTGTTTTAAAGCTAGCTGATGCTTAAGCAGTTTGTAGCCTTTGGGGACCAAGTCTTCCCTGAGAGGAATCTAAGGGTCTAAGAGAGAGAGGAAATAACGGGGTAAACGCTCACAAGAAAGGAGAGAATGGAAAGAAAGCAGTTCATTTGGAAAACTGGTTTGCAAGTAAGAACTCTCACTCCTCTTACTAAACTATGATGCTGTTGTTATTTAAAATGTGAATATTTCATCCAAGTTTTTGGAATATTTAATCAAAAAATTGTGGATTTTTACATTAATTTTGCTATCTTGAAACATTGCATTAAAGTTTTTATCTCGATTATGAAGTTTTTGTCCTTTAAACTTTGCACCAGAAACAATCACCCTAGTCCCAGCCCTATTTGAAACAGACACACCTTATCTACCAATGAAAATGTTGTTAGGATTAATCATCAAGGAGAGAGGCTAATTCTAGAAAAGCACTGGAGGTGCATTAGTGACTTAGGCAGAGATGAACACTACCTGTATTGAGAGATGTGAAGATCCTGGGTTCCAGGAAAGCAGACACATTCAATGGCATCCCTAAAAGGCCACAATACAGAAAGGCACCAGCAAGGAACACATCCCTCCCACACACAGGTAGGCCTGGCCTTGAGCATGAGCACATATGATAATCACCATTAGATGCTCACTAACTCATTCTTCTATGATCTAACCCCTCTAACTTCAGTAAAATCCTCTTTCTACCAATGACAAACTATTGCCCAGCAAAAATATCCCAGACTCTAGCTAATAAGTTCACATATCCCCAAATTGTGGACCATGCAGTACATTTTCTCGTTTTAATACATTCCTTTCTTTTCACCTAACTTAATTTATGTCCTTCCTCTTGGGACAGCTTCTTCTCTATGTCTGTCTGATATGTTTATGCAATCGATTTATGAGTTCCATATCTTTGCTGCTTTTCTAACAATGTAAGGTGTTACCCACACAGTTGATTGACACAGTGTTTTTATTTTTTGATGAAACCTAAGTACTCTTGCCTGGAAAATCCCATGGATTGAGGAGTCTGGTGGGCTGCAGTCCCTGGGGTTGCTAAGAGTCAGACATGACTGAGCAACTTCACTTTCACTTTTCACTTTCATGCATTGGAGAAGGAAATGGCAACCCACTCCAGTGTTCTTGCCTGGAGAATCCCAGGGACGGGGGAGCCTGGTGGGCTGCCATCTATGGGGTCATACAGAATCGGACACGACTGAAGCGACTTAGCAGCAGTAGCAGCAGCAACTCAATTCTTCATTGCTACTGATTTTCAGTGTTCACTAGTGATCACTGAAGAACAAGGGAAACCACTTGTGACTATCAGAGTTCACAGCATTATTAAAAAATAGCTAGTTGATGAGAAAATGTCCCACAAACCAGTCATGGAAACTTAAGTCAGGGTTTGTTCAGGCATCCACAAAGAAATAGACATCCATTGACACTGTCTTTGCCAAGAATGTGATGGTAAACATTTAATAACTAGCTCTCCAGAAAATAAAAAAGCCCTAACTTTTTTGTATTGAACAATTTCCATAGCGTAAATGCTCTTGCAATGATTGATTTCAAGTTGCCAACCTGATATCACTGAATGTAGAATGGAAAGAAGTCACAAAATAGCATAACCTTCTATGAAATTTCTGCCATAAACACAATAAATGCAGGCCGTTGTAAAATAGCAAAGAAGTGATGAATTTTGAGTGTTTATTATTTTTAAAAAATTAGCTTAGTTCTAAGTTTACACAATTCAATTTTTAAGAGTGGCTTGCAAAATTTTTGAAAATTTAACAATCATAAGGAGCCTGTGTGACAGAGCTCCAGGACAGCCTTACTCCTTACTACCCTTAGTGAAAAGGAGTCGGTTATAAGGAGACAGACATGAAGCATAAACCTCCTTATTGATAAGACTAGCAGCAGCTCAGAGGAATGGTGCTGGCCTGCATCGAAGGAACAATGGCAGAGAAAGTGGGAGACAGAGCAAAAGGAACTTTTCAATGCAAGGGTTCAAAAGGAAAATGCACAATCATGACTGTCTTACCCTCTGAAAAATTCTTGATGCATTGATATACCTAGTTTTGTGCTATGCAGGTAAGACCAGGCTACTGTATTTGCCCTACACCACTATTCTGCTGGGTAACTTTTTGTTTAGAAACTTGAAAAGCTTTTCCTTTCTAGGTTTACAAAAAACCAGGATTTCACTCTGGAGTTAGAAAATAGGGCT
This sequence comes from Bubalus bubalis, assembly GCF_019923935.1. Lineage (NCBI taxonomy): Eukaryota > Metazoa > Chordata > Mammalia > Artiodactyla > Bovidae > Bubalus > Bubalus bubalis. The sequence goes on along the minus strand of NC_059169.1, from coordinate 87,285,144 downwards.
CATTGTAAGGATGGTTAGTCTTCTCAAAAATAATACAAGGGGCTGTTATTATAAAATAATGCCTCTAGGATCCTTTAAAAAAAATTTTTTTATCATGCTTGGGTTGGAGGAAACATTCCATTCTCTCCAGTCTTATGTCAAAGTCAGAGCAGTTTGGGAGAATGTCTTTGTACCATCTTTGGGTGGGCCATGGTCTGGACCCACATTTCCAGTGATCAGTCCCCAGAATTGAAAGGCCTGGACTTAGGATGTGTGCAAACTAATTACTGAGGGGAAGCTCATTCTGGAGAGAGGCAAGAAAGCCAACTGCTTATTATGGGTTGCTCCAGAACTCCAGCCTGTCACACCTTGGCAAAAGCAGAGAATGCAGACCTGAAAATGCAGTCTTGAACCTGCAGCCACTTCTATGCCTAGTGGCAAAGCAGAATACTGTAAAGCAACTTTTTCATGAATGTAGCTATTATATATTATTATTTTCTATTTGTGTGCTACTTAATAAATTGTCATCCTTTGAGCAAATTGCATATTGATTGCTTCTCTATTCTGGCTATGAAGCCTGCCAGTCAGACAAGGCATTCCTGGCATAGGGCGGTGGTTTTCCAACAATCTTCCTGATAGGAGAACTTCCTAAACTGTTCCTCTCTGCTGTTGACTTCTGAGTAAGATTTTATTTGATAAAAGAGTTTCCCCAGCTCAAAAGTCAAGTTCAGAAACCACTGGTAAGAGAGAAAAGAGTCTGTACCTGTGTTACATGACAAAAGTAAGAAAGGATTAATCTGGAAGCATTGGAACATCATTGTTGGAATTTATACTTTGATACAAGCCAGTTGGTTTAAAGCTAAAAGAGATGTGAAAAAAGCCCTCAATATTAAATTGAAGATTGTTGTCCTGATATCATTCTTACTCAAGGACTATTGATTTTTTTAAAAATCAAGCTGTTTAAAAATGTTGTGCTAAGGATGAGACCATATTCAATGACAAATGGACTGCATAAACTGTCTTCCCAGAGCCTTATCAAAGCTTTTCACATGGTGCTTGGATAGTTCATTTTTTGATGGGCAGAATCTGAGTCGTGCACCCTTATCTGGCTTCATTATTATGGATATGAACATGGTTCCCAAGACTCTCACTGGTTCCACTAAAGGAGATTTTTAAAAAGGCAACCTGATAAATTCCCCATTCAATGAGAGCTGAGGAGTGTTTTATTCCACTGTACTGTAGTTTAAAGGCATGTGACCTGAGTTTCTGCAGGAAGTTGTTTTTAATAGGGAGACTATTTAGGTTACAAACCTTGAACCCTCCTTCTCTTCCTCTAAACTCAATTTAAGTGCTTTTCCCCTCACATCTATTTATGCAAGAGAGCCTGGAATGAAAGAAAGGAATCTGGAAAGAGGAAATTGAGAGCCCTGCCAAACACCTGGAAAAGCATTTAAGAAGAACATGCAATTCACTTCATACGAATTCAGATCCATCCAATTCACATCTGTAAAAAGGAATAGTTTTTGATCTGAAGCCCCGGAGGACCACATTTCTACTACTGATGCTCTCCAGTGTGTGCCGTTGATCCCTTGTTTTTTCATGACTCAAAAGTTGAAAAGGGCTTAACTAGTCAGTCAGGAAAGAAAGAATCTTATCATTAGGGTAAGTAGTATCAGGCTCTCAGTTTCTTGGCAAGGATATTCACTATAGGCTGGGCATTATGCTAACACTATTCGATTATTTCTTATAGCAACTCCAAGGAATGAAACCTTATTATCTCTACTGTGTAGGTTAGGTAATTGAGGTTTAGAGATATTATATGATTTACCCAAGGTCACTCAGCCAGCAAATGATAGAAAAAGGGTGTGACTCGCCCAGCAGTGGGACCCCCAGGCCTGAGCATTTCACTGCAGATCCTACCACAGTGGAGGTGAAGGAGATGGCGGAGCCGTGTGACCCTCAATGCAGGGATGGAGAGACAGCAAACGTCAGGAGCAACTGTCCTTTTCCTCGTAAGGGCTATTTTAGGCCTTGCTTCTTAGCATTCATCTACGCACTAGAATACTTTTTGTTTCCATACATAATGCAAAATTGTCTACATCTCTAAAACTTTATTATGAGCCTTATGTAATAATTTGTATAAGGTCAAATTTGCATAAGTCAAGTGTTAAATAACCCGGTTAGCATCTGCACATCACTATCTGTAACTAAATAGAAACGGAAATGAGAAAGACTGGTAGGATAGGTTTTTTACACAGAGCCTGAGAGAAAAAGGATTATAGGGAATAAAAAAGCGGGTATGGAGAGGCAAACAGAAATTCTGAGAAAGGAACCCAGTTGAAGGGGAGAACTTAACTCTTAAAAATTTTTTTTTTTAATTATGAAAGTATAATATATTTTGAGCTTCCCCAGTGGCTCAGCATTAAAGAATCCACCTGCAATGTAGAAGACGCAGGAGATGTGGGTTTGATCCCTGGAGGAGGGCAAGGCAACCCACTCCAGTATTCTTACCTGGAGAATCCCATGGACAAAGGAGCCTGGCGGGCTACAGTCCATAGGATCACAGAGTCAGACAAGACTGAAGCGGCTGGGCGTACACAGCACATGATAACACATTTACAGGAAACCTGGAAAATACAAAACAAGGTTACATATAGTTCCACTATATCTTCCAATTATTTTTTACATAAATAAATTTTGAGTAGATTTTTAGTTGGAGTTTCAATATCAAACTCTCAAAAATTAATAGAATGAATACACAGAGAAGTTGAAGGATATAGTAGACCTGAAAATTACTGTGAACCAATTCAACATAATTAAGATTTATACAATTTTCACATAACAATACGATACAAATTCTCTTCAAGTTCCCATAGGCTGTAAACTAGGAGACACTGGAACATATCCACGGACATAAAACAAGGTGCAAAAATTCCATTGTCTAAAGGTAGAACTTAATTCTTAAGTCAATTATAAAAGTTCACATGCTAGCCTGGATCCTTCTCACTTCTTTTTCTCTTTCTCCTTCTTTCCCTCCTCTCTCACACTCTGCCCCTTCCTACCTCCCTCTTTTCTCTCTTTCCTTGCTTGTTTGGTTATTAAGCTCTTTCAGATTCTCAGAAACATAAATATGTTCAGGACAGCTCAACCACGGTAGTTACTTATAAGAATACTGGAGAAAATAAGGAAATAAGAAAAACAAGGAAAAGTCCAGCATTTAAACCACCAGGTCTTAGGAATAATAGCTCTCTGTTCCGAGTCGGACCTCAAGGACACTGAGAACAGCATTCAGCGGCTCACAAGGTCGCCGTTGGCCCTCCCCACGTCAGAGAAGTCTGCCTCTGTCTCAGCTTCTGCTTCACTCACAATCACAGATTCTACTTACTCTTTCTACCTCATGGCATTTTCTTACTCTTGACTTCAACTATCTCGTAGTTTTGTTTTCCTCCTGTATATATCACAGCTTTTGACAAATCATACGAGAAAATCTGGTTTAACTCATTCTTTTATTTGAAGAATATTTAGCATGAGACACTTCTCTTATATGTTTCCTGGACACCCATTTCTTCCCTGTATTGAAGACTTTTCAGAACATCTGACCAGTTCACAAGAATCCCCTTAACTATTCATCTACCTCCTTGTCATTTTGTACATGATCCCACTCACCTGTCAAACAGACCAGTTCCAAGACCAGCCGATTAGAGTTCCTTCTCTGGCAGCATTGAGAGAATGAGCCTATCCAGGTAGCTGGGTTTCTAACTTATATAAGAAGGCTGTCTTCCTTCTTGCCATGGACTGTCTCATTTGTTCCAACCCAGACAGAACTCAGTTCTCTATCACCATTATCATTACAAATATCTGATCACCAAATATCTTTCAACTTCTGTCATCTGTTGTTAATGAGGAGAAGGGTAGTCATGCAGTTTCTTCCCTCCTCCCTGTCCTTTCTAACTCTGTCCCTCCTCAGTCACACTCACTCTTCTTGGTTTATGTGTAGATTTTATAGCACTCAGCTTGTGCAATTTGAGCATGTCTTCAGGGCTCACCCACTCAGCCTACCAACTCATCCGAGGATTACTTCAAACTAGGTATTCCTCTTCAGAGGAATTTGTTCTTGGGAGCTGTGACCAGATTTTTAACTGTGACCAGTGCTTTAGAATAGCACTCAGACTGGTGAACCATCTTGGGGAACAGATGAAGAGAAGCAGAGAGGAGAGTCAGAAAGAACACTTCTGGGTGGACAGTGTCTCTCCAGTCCCTGTCTCTGTCCTCTCTAAGTTTAGGCTGCATTCTCTCCCTCGGGTTCTCTGAAACAGCCCATTAGTTAATAATTCCTTCTTTGCTTAGATAGCCTAGATTAGCTAGGCTATCTATCTGTCAGCCAATAACCCTAATTAAATACTCCTCTATCAAGAAAGCCTCACTTTTTATCACCACTGCCAGTTATGTCTGTGCTCTTTCTTGACTTAAAGCTTCTCAAGGGCAAGGGCTGCATTTGTCTCTCTTGCTGTTTTATTCCCAGGACTTAGCATGTTTCCTGGATACTTAATAAATATATTTGGATTGACTCTACAGTTATCGATTACCACCTGCACCAAGCACTGTGAATGAAAGATGAAAGACATGATCCTCACAGTGCTTAGAGTCTGTGCATGCTTGCTCAGCCCTGTCTGACTCTTTGCAACCCCGTGGACTGTAGCCCTCCAGGCTCCTCTGTCCATAAGATTCTCCAGGCAAGAATACTGGAGCGGGCTGCCATGCACTCCTGCAGGGAATCTTCCCTTCTCAGGCATCAAACCCATGTCTCTTACCTCCTCTGCGTTGGCAGGCAGGTAGGTACTTTACCACTAGTGCCACCTGGGAAGAGTCTAGTTGCTTTCAAATCAGCCCAGTTCTACTTCTACTTTAAGTGTCCCTTGTATTAGTGAGGACTTTTTGAGCTTTTGTGAAGGAGGTAGGATTGGCTCGAGTGATCAAATCTCACAAGAGGCAAGGATAAAACTGGGCTGGGGGAACAGCTGGAGCCAGGGATAAATGTGGCCAGGACTTTTCTCCCTTTCTTGTCTCTGTCTGTGGGTTAACTTCTCCACATCACGCTTACTTCCTCCTGATTATGGAAGAGTGCTGTGGTCCATGGGGTCGCAAAGAGCCAGACACGACTGAGTAACTGAACTAACCTGATGCAAGAGAGACAACCAGCAGTCTTCACGCTTACATTTTCCCAGCTTTATCATGAGTTTCCATGTTTACAATTTTAAAAGTACTGGGGAGGCCTTCCAGTTGGCTTGGATTTTGTTTAAGGCACTTCTCTGGGCCAATCACTGTGAAGAGAAGGTACCAGGATTGTTTCAGTTCGGGTGTCCATCCCTACACCAATCACAACCACCTGTCAGCTGGTGGCAGACAAACTAATAGGTGTCTGCCTATTCCATCTCCTTGACCTCATGTGTACCAACTCCTTTCCCTGATTTTATTTGACAAATATCTATTAAAAGTTCATTTAGTGCAAAGTATTGTGCTAGGCTATTAGATTAAGCATTTACATTTAATGTATCAAAACTAAACTTTTTAAGGAAAGCAAACATCTTTCCTTAATCCCTATAGTCATAATTCAGTCTTTTCTGCATTTATTTTTCAGAGCCAGAGTGTAGCAAAACCTTCAAGCACTGGTTTATTGGGACCATCCTAGTACACACGAGTCGGGTGATTTTTATCTTTTGTTCCTATCCTTGCCATCTTTAATCTGTCAGGCAGTCCTGAATCTATACCATCAGGCTTGTTTGTTCTACTTCTCTATCCTTTTATCATGGTTCCATTAACTCACATCCAAGGGTGTCAAGAGAATAAATAGTCCAATAAAACAGAAGAATATACTTCCAGTTTTAAAAAGAAAGAAGCATACAAGAAATACATAAATCATACCATATGACAATAGCCTAGAAGATTGCATGGGAGGATCTTTGTGCTTTCTGCAGGAAAAAAGAAAAATGGAATTTCCGTGCCTTGCATCAGCACTTGACAGCTGAATATTGGGCAGTAAAAGGAGGAATGGGTGTCAGGAATGATTTTGCCTGAAATAAGCACAAATCCATGGAGTATGACCATATGTTTTCCCTGGCAATCATCTTATAATTCAGGATAATTTAAATCTAGCCTAAACCTACATTTTATCTAAGAAATTCTTAATCATAAACATTTCCTCCTCATAGAACACAGTCTCTTACAACATGGGCTTGACACGCAACTCCCTATCACTTAATGTCACACCTATGTAATGGACACTCATGTCTCAATGAGCTCTTCCCAGATAAACAGAAGGCACCTGTCCAAGAGTAATAAACACTTGGTACACAGGTTGCTAAGAGCACAAATAAAGATAAATTTGTTAGCCTGACCTAAATGTTCTCTGGATCTCAAATTAATCTAATGTTTTCTGGTATTTGGCACTTTCTCTATCTAAACTGAAAAGACCACTCTATTGTCAGGGTCTCATCACTCCCTTTCAAGAAGTAATTGTTCTTTTGCCTCCTGGTGCTTCCCTGCTGCTTCAATGGGGTACACTGTGAGCTCCAAATGTAGCACCCAGATTCAAGCAGAATATAATTCAAAGTCATTCAAAATCAAATGTTAGGTTCCTGGAGTCAATGCTGATGTAAGGCTAAGCCTAACATTTAAGGGGAATTTTTTTTAGATTTTCTACATGACTTGAATTAGAAATTTATTATATTAGCATTTAAAAATGCACTTTAGAGTTCTCAGTTTAAACTCATAGTTTTACAGTTGAGGAAACCCAGACTCCAAGAACTAATTTCCCCAAGGTCACACAGACCTTAGTGACTGCCAGCTTATTTTACCTTAATTATACAGAAACTGAATCTATTTAACTGCTCAAAATATGTTCTATACATTTTAATTTGTTTAGTTATGACAAACAAAGAAATTTTCTCTGTCAATAGAAAGCTGGATTAACGAGCAGCCAACAAGCTTACCTGCCAACTTCTGTAGATATTCACAAGTTAATAATTAGTTTTCCTTTCTGGGAAATAAAGATTCTGTACACCAGTCTCTAAGAAGAAGAACCACTGAGAAGGTCACCAGCTATAAATAGAGAAAACTCGTGCCCCAACCTCCCCATTAAATAAGAACACTTACACTAATATTATTACTACTATTACTATTTAACATAATATAACCTCTGATGTCCTCCTAGAGCAAGTTCTGGAATGAGGTTTATAGCTCTTAGGAACTGATTCTCTTTTTACAACCAAAGCTTGTTTGCTGTTGTCTAGAGACCTGGTGTTTGAAAAAAGTCTCTTACTGACAACTATGACCAAAATGAAAGCTTTTGCTCATCTGAACCTAACCTGATCTTCTGCCTGAAACAGGCAAGATAGCTTTACAATAGGACAGAATCACACTGCATGTACTCAAACTCACTAGTCCAAAGGGTCATGTGACCACTGTGTGCTCCCTGCAAACCCTCCCAGGCTTGTGAATTTCCCTAGTTTGCCACTTTGGCCACTTGATCAGTCCTTCTACTTCACCTACTGTCTCCACAGGATTGCCATACAGTGGTACAGATTTTTCCCAAGCATCTGCCCATTTTATTTGTTTAGAAGCAACAGTTCTCCAGCTGACTCTGTTTGTCCTCCTATCAGGACCAAATACTCTTAGGGAAATTATTTTATTATTATTATTATTATTTTAAAATTTCTCCTCTTAAGATAGTTTATATAATCCTGCATTTGTTTAACATCAGAGTGAAATTTAAATAAAAGGAAATTTGCTAGCCTTTCTATGTTCTACGGGAGGCAGATTATAAGAATTGTAAATCCTGTACTACACAGCACTGAAACAGAATGCACATGTGCATCATGGAGGAGTCTCCCAGTGCAATGCTTAGCAAGGAAACGGGAAGCAAAGAGAACATGCTGAGCAATCCCATATTTGTCAAGTTCAAAGTCAGCAAACCTAAGTCTATGGTTATACGGGTCAGATAGTGGTTGCCTTTGGCTGGGCTATCAGCCATCAGTGGGCATCAAGAACCTACTGGTGAAGCTAGAAAAGTAGTGTCTTGATGTGGGTAGTGGCAAAAATACCTCATATAAGTACTCACCTAGTGTAAACATGAATTGTGTATGTTACTATATGTAAATATGCATGTATTATGCTTTAAAAATATGTTATATCTATTTTTTTTAACTTTTGTTTAAAGATCCAGTGATGCGCTTGATGTGATTTATATAAGAAGCCTGCCTCAAGGTCAGGTTTCCCTTTTGGCTCAGCTGGTAAAGAATCTGCCTGCGATGAGGGAGACCTGGGTTCAGTCCCTGGGTTGGGAAGATCTCCCGAAGAAGCGAAAAACAACCTACCCCAATATTCTGGCCTGGAGAATTCCATGGACTGTATAATCCATGGGGTCACAAAGAGTCAGACATGACTGAGCCACTTTGCCTTTCATTCCTCAAGATCACCATTACTGTAACTATAAATTTCTTTTTCATGGTGCAGAGTCTGTTGTCCTAGCCTTGATCAATGAGGAAGCCCATGTTTACCCCCACCAGCCTGGTTGCTCTTCCAGGAGACAATGTTAGCCAGGCTGTTCTGCAGAGGATGTGGGCTCCCATCTCCCTCCACTGGGCTGCATCTTCCAGTGTTGTTATGATGACCTGGTGTTTTCTCCTGGTCAGAATTATCTTCTAGATATCCAAAGTACACACACATCTTTCTGGATATGCCAGGAAAATCCAAAAGAACACTCAGAAATTTTCCTTCAAGTATTTTTAAAATATTTTAAATATAACAGCATCACAATACCAAAGAATATTGTGTTTGATTCATAATCTTAATAATTAATAAAGGAAATGAAGGAGTGTGATCCCAATGATTATAGCATGCTAACTAATCACTTGTTTTCCTGTGTCCATGTTCTTTGTCTATCCTTGTCTTTACATACAAATAATTTAAAAGATATAGTCATATCATATAGGCATTAAAACAGGTACACAGATAAATAGAATGCAATAGAGAGTCTTTCCAATCTGGATGTCTTTTATTTCATTTTCTTGCCTAATTGCTCTAACTAGTACCTCTAGTATAACACTGAATAGATGTGGTGAGAGCAGATATTCTTGTATTATTCTTAACCTTGGAGAATCTAGTTTTCCTTCTTTAAGAATGATGTTAGTTGTGGATTTTTAGACATGGCCTGTATTAGGTAGAGGGTGTTCTCTTCTACTTTCAGTTTATTGAGTTTTGTTTTGTTTTTTTCATGAAAGGATATTAGATTTTGCCAAATGCTTTTTCTGTGTCTGTTGAGACGATCATATTGTTTTTTTCTCTTCACTGCATTAATGTGGTATATTATATTGAATGATTTTTGTGTATTGAATTACCCATGCTTTGAGGGGATAAATCCTACTTGGTTATGGTGTATTATATTTTTATATGTTGCTAGTATTTGGTTTGCTAGTATTTTGTTGAAGATTTTTGCATCTATATTTATAAGAGATATTGGTCTGTAGTTTTCTTGTGATGTCTTTGTCTGGCTTTGGTATCGGGGTCATACTGGCTTCATAGAAGGAGTCAGAAAGGATTCTTGGACTTCCACAGGCAGCATCTGATGGCAGGATGTCTCCCAGGCATTGGTTCCTGGGCTTCCTGCTTTAGAAGTGCAGCAGCCAGCACCAGGGGAAGGTGACAGGCTTCCCCAAGGATGACTCTTCCAAGCCCGTGTACCTCTCAGCTTTCCTTGGCTACCAGGCTGGCATGACCCATGTTGTGAGAAAGGTTGATAGACCAGGGTCCAAAGTGCATAAGAAAGAAGTTGTGGAGGTTGTGACCATAGTGGAGACTATGCCCTTTATGACTGTGGGCACTGTGGGCTGCATGGAAACACTATGGGGCCTCCAGACCTTTAAGTCCGTCTTTGCCGAGCATATCAGCGATGAGCGCAAAAGGTGTTTCTATTAGAACTGGCATTAAATATAAGACAAACGCCTTCACCAAATACTGTAAGAAGTGACAGGATGTAGAAAGCAAGAAGCAGCTGGAGAGGAACTTCAGCCCACACCCAGATGTGCCTGCTTCCTCTATGCCAGAAGAAGTCCCACCTAATGGAGAGCCAGGTGAACAGAGGCCCTGTGGACAAAAAAATTGGACTGGGCCCATAAGAAACTAGAGCAGCAGGTCCCTGTGAACCACATATTTGAGTAGGGTGAGACGATTATTTGTCATTGGGACGACCAAGGACAAACACTACAAAGGGATCACCAGCCATTGGTACACCAAGAAGCTACCCTGGAAAACCCACCAAGAGTTTCACTAGGTTGCCTGTATTTGGGTGGTCATCTTGCCTGGGTGGTCTTTCTGTGGCTTGGGCTAGGCAGAAAGGCTGCCATCACTGTACAAGATCAACAAGAAGATCTATAAGATTGGCCAGGGCTACCTCATCAAGAATGGCAAAATAATCAAGAACAATGCCTCTACTGATTACACCCAAAAGCATCAGCCCTTTGGGTGGCTTTATCCACTCTGGTAAAGTGACCAAGGACTTTGTTATGCTCAAAGACTGTTTGGTAGGAACCAAGAAGAGAGTACTCACCCTGTGCAAGTCTTTGCTGATGCGGACCAAACAGCAGACCCTAGAGAAAGTTAACTTCAAGTATATTGACACCACCTCCAAATTTGGCCATGGCTGCTTCCAGATTGTGGGAGAGAAGAAAGGGTTCATGGGACCACATAAGAAGGACTGAATTGCAAAGGAAGAAGGGGCTTAGTATCGGAATAGATTGTACAACTGGCGGAATCTCAATACAGTTAATTTCCAGTGACAACAAAAGAAGAAAGTGTTCCCTCTTCTATTTTTTAGAAGAGTTTGCAAAGGACTGATGTCAATTCTCCTTTAAATGTGTGGTAGAAATCATCAGGATATAATTTCCTTTACACATTTAAATGGTATGGTATTAACACAGTGCTGTTTTAGCTTGTATTTCTTTGATAACTAGCAAGGTTAAACACCTTCCCGTATGTTTCCTTGTTAATTATTTCTGTTGGTATGTATTGTTTGTTCATATCCTTTGCTCATTTTTATATTGGGGTCTCAATGTTTTTCTTATCAAGTTTAATGAGCCTTTTAGAGTTCAGTTCAGTTCAGTTGCTCAGTCATTTCCGAATCTTTGCAACCCCATGAACCACAGCATGCCAGGCCTCCTTGTCCATCACCAACTCCCAGAGTCCACCCAAACCCATGTCCATTGAGTCCTTGATGCCATCCAGCCATCTCATCCTCTGTCGTCCCCTTCTCCTCCTGCCCTCAATCTTTCCCAGCATCAGGGTCTTTTCAAATAAATCAGCTCTTTGCATCAGGTGGCCAAAGTATTAGAGTTTCAGCTTCAACATCAGTCCTTCCAATGAATACTCAGGACTGATGTCCTTAAGGATGGACTGGTTGGATCTCCTTGCTGTCCAAGGGACTCTCAAGAGTCTTCTTCAACACCACAGTTCAAAAGCATCAATTCATCCACGCTCAGCTCTCTTTATAGTCCAATTCTCACATCCATACCTGACCACTGGAAAAACCATAGCCTTGACTAGATGGACCTTTGTTGGCAAAGTAATGTCTCTGCTTTTTAATATGCTATCTAGGTTGGTCATAACTTTCTTTCCAAAGAGTAAGCATCTTTTAATTTTGTGGCTGCAGTCACCATCTGCAGTGATTTTGGAGCCCAAAAAAATAAAGTCAGTCACTGTTTCCCCATCTATTTCCCATGAAGTGATGGGACCAGATGCCATGATCTTTGTTTTCTGAATGTTGAGCTTTAAGCCAACTTTTTCACTCTCCTCTTTCACTTTCATCAAGAGGCTCTTTAGTTCTTCACTTTCTGCCATAAGTGTGGGGTCATCTGCATATCTGAGGTTATTGATATTTCTCCCGGCAATCTTGATTCCAGCTTGTGCTTCCTCCAGCCCAGCGTTTCTCATGATGTACTCTGCATATAAGTTAAATAAGCAGGGTGACAGTATACAGCCTTGACGTACTCCTTTTCCTATTTGGAACCAGTCTGTTGTTCCATGTCCAGTTCTAACTGTTGCTTCCTGACCTGCATATAGGTTTCTCAAGAGGCAGGTCAGGTGCTCTGGTATTCCCATCTCATTCAGAATTTTCCACAGTTTATTGTGATCCACATAGTCAAAGGCCTTGTGTTAGTCAATAAAGCAGAAATAGATGTTTTTCTGGAACTCTTTTGCTTTTTCAATGATCCAGCGGATGTTGGCAATTTGATCTCTGGTTCCTCTGCCTTTTCTAAAACCAACTTGAACATCTAGAAGTTCATGGTTCACCTATTGCTGAAGCCTGGCTTGGAGAATTTTAAGGATCATATTACTAGCATGTGAGATGAGTACAATTATGCAGTAGTTTGAGCATTCTATGGCATTGCCTTTCTTTGGAATTGGAATGAAAACGTTTTCACTGTCAATCCAGGCATACACACACATGTGCACACAAACACACACACACACACACACACACACACACACATGCATATATATCAGACATATCTAATCCATAAGGTAATATCCTCCCTCTGAGTCCCTGTTGATGGTTCCATTTAGGGAGTCAAACTTGCTGAGTGCCATGCCTACATGCTCAGCTCAACACAATATCTAATTCAACTTCCCCCAACTTTTTTACAAAGTGTTAAGTATTAGTGTAGTTGCTCAGTCATGTCCAACTCTTCGCGACCCCATGGACTGTAGCCCACCAGGCTCCTCTGTCCATGGGATTCTCCAGGCAAGAATACTGGAGTGGGTTGCCATTTCCTTCTCCAGAGGATCTTCCTGACCCAGGGATCAAACCTGGGTCTTCCACATCACAGGCAGATGCTTTACCCTCTGAGCCACCAGGGAAGCCCAAGGGAAACATCAAAATGGAAAACAAGCCATTTAACTAGTATGTGTCTTGAAAAATTCATTCAGTTCACCATTTTAATGAAAAGCTAATGAAGAGGACTTGAGTCTTCTATAGGGACAAACATTTGTTTAATAAGACCAGTTGGCATATGGTCTGCTTAGAGGATTTTAAACTAAAATGTTATTCCCTACAAGCCTATAACAATGCCTGGACAACCCTCATTAGAAAATGTGTTATTTGTGATTAGATTTGGAAAATACTTATTCCATATATATTTTGTGTGGGTTATGTGTGTGAAGGTGAGTGAAGGTGAGTGGACTGTAGGTGTATGAGTTTAAATGAAAGAAAAGGAAATAAAACACATAGTTTTTTTTTTACTCCATAATTTTTTAAATAAAATTTTATTTACTTTCCTAAATTTCTCACAATTTAATATTCCACAGAGGCATTTTTGCTAGCACAGAATAAGAGCCAAATCACTCAAAGTCAGCCTCAATAAAGTAATTTAAACTACCTAGTATAGATTTTCCCTAGCTTTTTGCACTGTCACTGGAAACAAAACAGCTGTTTATGTTTAGGAGATTTTTATCTCCTAGTCTCTTGTCACTTTAGATGAGTACAGACACAGTTATACAATGTTTTCTCATACCAAACCTATAGGAATAATATACATGTTGACTATATGGAAGGTGTTTTAATCATTCTTGTTTTTTTCATTCTTCTTTAGTCTATTTCTAATCATAAATTGAGCCTATTTTGTACATTTTATTCCTATAAGAATTTGTTGTTTAGTCTGAGTCATGTCAGACTCTTTGCCACCATATAGGTTGTATCATGCCAGGCTCCCCTGTCTTTCACTATCTCACAGAGTTTTCTCAGATTCAAATCAAAGAGTCAGTGATTCTATCTAACCGTCTCATCCTCTGCCACTCCCTTCTCCTTTTGCCTTTAATCTTTCTCAGTAACACAGTCTTTTCTAATAGGTTAGCTCTTTGCATCAGATGGCCAAAGTACTAGAGCTTCAGTATCAGTCCCTCCAATGAGTATTCAGGGTTTATTTCTTTTAGGATTGATTGGTTTGATCTCCTTGCAGGCCAACGGACTCTTAAGAGTTTTCTCCAGAACCATAATTCAAAAGCATCAGTTCTTCCAAGCTCAGCTTTCATTATAGTCCAATTCTCACATCTGTTCATGACTAATGGAAAAAACCGCAGCTTTGAGTGTATGAAACATTGTTGGCAAAAGTGATGTCTCTTCTTTTTAATACATTGTCTTGGTTTGTCATAGCTTTTCTTCCAAGGAGCAAGTGTCTCTCAATTTCAAGGCTGCAGTCACTGTCCACAGTGATTTTGGAGCCCAAGAAAATAAAATCTGTCACTGTTTCCACTTATCCCCAGCCTATTTGCCATGAAGTGATAGGACTGGATGCCATGATCTTAGTTTTTTGAATGCTGAGTTTCAAGCCAGCTTTTGCACTCTCCTCTTTCACCCTCATCAAGAGGTTCTTCAGTTCCTTTTCACTTTCTCCTGTTAGAGTGTTATCATCTGCATATCTGAGGTTTTTGCTATTTCTTCTGGCAATCTTGATTCCAGCTTGTGCTTCGTCCAGCTCAGCAATTCATGTGATGTATTCTGCATATAAGTTAAATAAGCAGGGTGACAATATACAGCCTTGATGTACTCCTTTCCCAATTTGGAACAAGTCTGCTGTTCCATGTCAAGTTCTAACTGTTGCTTCTTGACCCACATACAGGTTTCTCAGGAGGCAAGTAAGGTGGTCTGGTATTCCCATCTCTTGAAAAATTTTCCACAGTTTTTTGTGATCCACACAGTGAAAGGCTTTAGTATAGTCAATGAAGCTAAAGTAGCTGTTTTTTCTGGAACTCCCTTGCTTTCTCCATGATCCAACACATGTTGGCAATTTGATCTCTGGTTCCTCTGCCTTTTCTAAACCCGTCTTGTACGTCTGGAAGTTCTCAGTTCATGTCCTCCTGAAGCCTCGCTTGAAGGACTTTAAACATGACGTTGCTAGCATGTGTAATGCAATTTTACAGCAGTCTGACCATTCTTTGTTGTTGACTTTCCTTGGGATTGGAATGGAAATCGAACTTTTCCAGTCCTGTGGCCACTGCTGAGTTTTCCAAATTTGCTGACATGTTGAGTGCAGCACTTGAACAGCATTATCTTTTAGGATTTTAAATAACTCAGCTGGAATTCCATCACCTCCACTAGCTTTGTTCATAGTAATGCTTACTTAGGCCTACTTGACTTCATACTCCAGGATGTCTGGCTGTAGGTGAGAGACCACACCATCATGGTTATCTGCGTCTTTAAGACCTTTTATATATAGTCCTTCTGTGCGTTCTTGCCACTTCTTCTTAATCTCTTCTGCTTCTGTTAGGTCCTTACCATTTCTGTCCTTCATTGAGCCCATACTTGCATGAAATGTTCTCTTGATGTCTCCAATTTTCTTGAGATTTCTAGTCGTTCCCATTCTATTGTTTTGCTCTATTCTGTGCATTATTCATTGAAGAAGGTCTTCTTATCTCTACTCGTTACTCTCTGGAACTCTGCATTCAGTTGGGTATATCTTTCCTTTTCTCCCTTCTGTTTCACTTTCCTTTTCTCAACTGTTTGTAAAGCTTTCTTAGACAACCTCTTTGCCTTTTTGCCTTTATTTTTCTTTGGTATGATTTTGTTCACTGCCTCCTGAACAATGTTACAAACCTCCATCCATAGTTCTTCAGACATTCTGTCTGCCAGATCTAATCCCTTGAATCTATTCATCACCTCCACTGCATAATCATAAGTGATTTGATTTAGGTCATAGCTGAATGGCCTTGTGGTTTTCCCTACTTTCTTTAATTGAGCCTGAATTTTCAATACGGAGCTCATGAGCTCAGCCACAATCAGCTCCAGATTTTGCTGACTGTATAGAGCTTCTCCATCTTCGGCTGCAAAGAATATAATCAATCTGATTTCAGTATTGACTATTTTTGGTGATGGCCATGTATAGAGTATTCTTATGTGTTGTTGGAAAAGTATGCTTGTTATGACCAGTATGTTCTTTTGGTAAAATTCGGTTAGCCTTTGTCCTGCTTCATTTTGTAGTCCAAGGCCAAACTTCCTGTTACTCCAGGGATCTTTTGACTCCCTACTTTTGTGTTCCAATGATGAAAAGGACTTTTTTTTAATGTTAGTTCTAAAAGGTCTTGTAGATCTTCATAGAATCATTCAATTTCAGCTTCTTTGTCTTTAGTGGTTGGAGCACAGACATGGATTATTGTAATGTTGATTGGCTTGGAAACAAACTGACATCATTCTCTTTTGTTGACTCCATTTCTTCTAGGGATTCTTGCCCACAGTGCTATATACAAGGGTCATCTGAATTAAACTCACCCATTCCCATCCATTTTAGTTCATTGATTCCTAAGATATCGATGTTCACTCTTGCCATCTCCCGCTTGACCATGTCCAATTCACCTTGATTCTTGGACCCAACATTCCAGATTCCTATGCAATATTGTTCTTTAAAGCATCAGACTTTACTTTCACCACCAGACACATCCACAACTGAGCATTGTTTCTGCTTTGGCCCAGCCGCTTCATTCTTTCTGGAGCTATTCATAATTGCCCTCTGCTCTACCCCAGTAGCACACTGGAAACCTTCCGAACTCATCTCAGTGTCATATGGAAGATATGCGGCTCATCTTCCAGTGTCATATCTTTTTGCCTTCTCATACTGTTCATGGGGTTCTCTCAGAAAGAATACAGGAGTGGTCAGCCACTTCCTCCTCCAGTGGACCGTGTTTCATCAGAACTGTTCACTATGACCCAGTCTGTGTTGTGGCCCTGCATGATATGGCTCATAGCTTCACTGAGTTATACAAGTCCCATTGCCACAACAAGGCTGTGATCCATGAAGGGGACTTTAAGAAGTATCCCTACATATTTTAATGTGTAATTTAATAAAGCATAGGTGTCTCTAGAAGCTTAATAGACAATGTATGCCTACATGATCCTTGCAAAATGTACCTAACCTTTCTGGGTCTGTTTCCCCATTCCTAGTAGGATGATAGCTCTTTCAAGATTGTTGAGAGATTCTACCAAACCTTTGCTCCAGCCATCTTAGCAGATGTAACAAGAGTAGAGGCCACTGAACAAATAAAAGGCAGCATAGGATCAAGGAGCATCATCAAGGACCAAATCCTGTCCTCTCTGCTGCCCAGATGATTCAAAACCCTTGCCCTTTAGCTGAAAAATCACCCTGAGTGAAGGGAAGGAGAAAAGAGACAGAAAGGCCTTAAAGTTCTGTAAGTATGTTAAATCATGGGTAAGTAAGGAAACACTGGACTGACTGAGTCCACCATGAATTGCCCAGATTGACTTTTCTACATTAACTTGCCATTGTGAGGCTCCTTCTTTGAGACAAAAAAATGCCAGATGCCTATTCTCTTCAATCACAGTTGGATCTAGTTTGACAGAGTAGTTGGAAAATTTGTGGAGGAGGGTTAGGTAGAGAGAGGACTGTTTCTGTAAACTTTCTCCTCATTATATCCTTCATGGATATCCTATCCATTATTAGATCCTAAGCACTGACATCAACACTTATACATATGATTTCTTTTGAAGTAGACAAAAGTGTGAGTCACAGCTGGTGCTGGAGAAGACTCATGAGAGTCCCTTGGACTGAAAGAAGATCAAACCAGTCAATCTTAAAGGAAATCAACCCTGAATATGCATTGGAAGGACTGATGCTGAAGTGGAAGCTCCAATACTTTGGCCACCTGATATGAAGAGCTGACTCATTGGGAAAGACCTTGATGCTGGGAAAGATTGAGGGCAAAAGAAGGGGGTAGCAGAGGATGGGATGGTTAGATAGCATCACCAACTCAATGGACATAAATTTCAACAAGCTCTAGGAGATAGTAGAGAACAGAGGAGCCTTGTGTGCTGCAGTCCATGGGGTCCCAGGGTTGGACACGACTTAGCAACTGAACAGCAACATCATCGCTGGAAAACTTTTTTCCAACCTCATGTCAGTCTTTATGTTTGACCTATTGCTAATGGAAATGTTCTACCAAATCCAGGAAAAATACACCCTTTACACACCTTACTTGCATAATCATCAAATTATGAAAATATCTACAGTCCTAAGTGTATCAACATTGCCAGTAACTGTAACTGGGTCATCAGAACTTGAAATAGCTAACAAGCATTACCATTAGCAAAGGCCCATAGAGCAGAGGTCAAGAGTTAGATGTTCACACAAGTGAAAGGCTTCTAAAAGTTTTAACATGGGAAATTGTTTACCAGCTCTTTCCATGCAGTGACACGGATACACTTTATTCATCCTGGGAGCATATACACATTGATGCTGTGGAGCAAGCACCTCTTTCCTGTAGACAACTTTCTTACTGCCATTAGTGATCATGCTTCAGATAGGAGTCAACGTGGCGCCTTCACATTATCTCTTTCTACAACTGTGAACCCCTCTCAGCACATCGCAAGAGCAGGAAAATGAGTAAATGAAAACCTGAAAACAAGTTGGAAACAGAAGCACCCCATTTAATTGAACTGAAAAGTTCTTCCTAAGTTTGCGGCAAACTCACTTGGCAGCAAAGTGTGAACTGATATTCAACTGTTTAAAGACTATTTACCCTAGTTAGCATGAATATTCATTCATTTCTCTGCAGAAATAACAATGTGCTTGATTACAGGGCAAAGACCTGTTGGGAACATTATATTATACATCAGCACATTACATAAGTTATATGCATTTGATTATCTTTCTGAAATTCGAAAATCTCTGAATTCTAAAATGTTTGTAGCCTCAAAGGTTTTAGGTAAAAAAGAGTGAATTTGTACTCATTTTTCTAATTAGGTTATATAGAATTAGTCTAGCCACTTTAATTTCATATGGTAATATACTTGGTCCATATTCCTGATTCTAGTTTCCTCATTTGTATCCATGCCATAATATATCTCATCTTAACTGGAGTACTAGGTAATTTATGATAGCTGAGCACTTAATTTGAATATATGTATGTATACATATATAAAACCTATATGTTTATGTGATACAAATACACACAGAGAACTGCTTTGGGAACCACCTCAAATTTAGTAAACACAGGTATATAACTGATACTTTCATTCAACAGCCTATTTCTCAGGAGCAAAGTTTAAATCAAGTGTGCTGGCAGTGACAGAAGGAATATCACTGAAAAACCTAGTTTTAAAGAGGCTGTCTTCACGAGGGGAACTCTCAGATCTCTCTTCAAATTGCTGAATATCTTAAAGGAAGTTGATCATCATGCTGGGAATCAATTTGTATGTAAACTGTTTAAAGAGCTTGTATGTGACATCCACAAACACAGAGAGCACTGCAAGAGTTTCTTCTTGAAGATATTGCAAGAAGAGCTTAGGTTTCTATTTTTCAAAGAACTGTAATACATATTCTCTGTATTTGGTTTTGTATAATGAGGCTGTTAATAATAGCCACCCCAAGAGTTGTTTTGAGGGTTAGATAACACATTAAAGGAAAAAGCAAGAGAGTTCCAGAAAAACATCTATTTCTGCTTTATTGACTATGCCAAAGCCTTTGGCTGTGTGGATCACAATCAACTGTGGAAAATTCTGGAAGAGATGGGAATACCAGACCACCTGATCTGCCTCTTGAGAAATCTGTATGCAGGTCAGGAAGCAACAGTGAGAACTGGACATGGAACAACAGACTGGTTCCAAATAGGAAAAGCAGTACGTCAAGGCTGTATATTGTCACCCTGTTTATTTAACTTATATGCAGAGTACATCATGAGAAACGCTGCACTGGAAGAAGCACAAGCTGGAATCAAGATTGCCGGGAGAAATATCAATAACCTCAGATATGCAGATGACACCACCCTTATGGCAGATAGTGAAGAGGAACTCAAAAGCCTCTTGATGAAAGTGAAAGAGGAGAGTGAAAAAGTTGGCTTAAAGCTCAACATTCAGAAAACAAAGATCATGGCATCTGGTCCCATCACTTCATGGGAAATAGGTGGGGAAACAGTGGAAACAGTGTCAGACTTTATTTTTCTGGGCTCCAAAATCACTGCAGATGGTGACTGCAGCCATGAAATTAAAAGACACTCACTCCTTGGAGGAAAGTTATGACCAACCTAGATAGCATATTCAAAAGCAGAGACATTACTTTGTCACCAAAGGTCCGTCTAGTCAAGGCTATGGTTTTTCCAGTGGTCATGTATGGATGTGAGAGTTGGATTGTGAAGAAAGCTGAGTGCCGAAGAATTGATGCTTTTGAACTGTGGTGTTGGAGAAGACTCTTGAGAGTCCCTTGGACTGCAAGGAGATCCAACCAGTCCATTCTGAAGGCGATCAGCCCTGGGATTTCTTTGGAAGGAATGATGCTAAAGCTGAAACTCCAGTACTTTGGCCACCTCATACGAAGACTTGACTCATTGGAAAAGACTCTGATGCTGGGAGGGATTGGGGGCAAGAGGAGAAGGGGACGACGGAGGATGAGATGGTTGGATGGCATCACTGACTCGATGGACGTGAGTCTGAGTGAACTCTGGGAGTTGGTGATGGACAGGGAGGCCTGGCGTGCTGCGATTCATGGGGTCGCAAAGAGCCGGACACGACTGAATGACTGATCTGATCTGATCTGAACACGTTAAATGTCAAGCCCATTGCATTCTACATGGTACCACTGTGAGGTAGAATAGCTAGCATCATTGTCCTCAGTTTTCAGACGGGGCCCAGAAACCATAGGTGGCTTGTCCAAAGTCACATGATCAGTACACTAAAAAGTGACACCTGATCTCATTTTGCCAGCAGCAAGTTCAGTGTTCTTTCCACAACTTCTTACTATCTAAAATAAATGGGTAAGACATGGCAACCCACTCCAATATTCTTGCCTGGAGAATTCCACAGACAGAGGAGCCTGGCAGGCTACAGTCCTTAGGATCACAAAGTGACAGACACAACTGAGGCAACTTAGCAAGCATGCATCCTTTATCATAACGTTTGCTAAGTGGAAATAGCTTTATTATTTTTACTGATTATTTAAACAAAACATGCTCATTGTATAAATAACTGCACAGATTGGAGAGATGTAAAGAAAAAAGTACAAAAAAATCACATCATCCAATCACCTAGAAATACCCATGTTTAATTAGAAGCATCCTCTTTAAGACATTTTTCTATGCATAAACAAATGTAAATAAAATATAACAGCGTTTCCCTGGCGACTCAGTGGTAAAGAATCCACCTGACAATGCCGGAGATATGGGTTCGATCCCTGGTCCAGGAAGATCCCACATGGCATGGAGCAAGTAAGCCCGCGTGCCACAGCTACAGAGCCTGTGCTCTAGAGCCGGGGAGCCACAGCTACTGAAGCCCACACGCCCTAGAGCCTGTGCTCCACAGCAGGAGAAACTACTGAAATGAGAACCCGGCACACAGCAACAAGTGAGCGGTCCCTGCTCGCCACAACTGCAGAAAAGCCCACAGAGCAATGAGGACACAGCACAGCCAAAACTAAATAAATAAAATTTAAACAAATAGCTATAGCTTCCCAAAAAAAACCCAAATAATGTAACAATTAAAATAGGATAACACATATCATTTTATAGTGCATTTTTTATAAAATAAATTAGACATCTTTACATATTAATAAATATAGGTTTTAGTTATAAATTTTAAAATATTTACTAAAGTGCACAAAACTTACAATTTTACTGCTTAATTTATCTTAAGACCCACAACTAGTAGAAAAGTCCATCTGGGCAATTCATGTGGACTCTGTTAGTTCACTGTTTTCTTGGTTGCTTATGGTTTAACATAGTCACAGCAATTTGGGATTTTTTCTCTCTTTCTCGATCACTTCACCCATGGTGATTTTTCAGTTAATGGTCAAGGGCTATGAATCATCTGGGCAGCATAAGACAGAGGAGCATCATTAAGGGTCTAAGCAGAAAGAACAAGGTTAGACCCTTAATGATGCTCCTCTGTCTTATGCTGCCTTTTATCTGCCCTTTAGGCAGTAGGTTTCATTCTTCCTATGTCTAGTAAGACAGTTGGAATCATTCCCTGACAGCTGGCTGTCAGATTGTGTATTCTGCATCCACTTTATCCCAAACACAAGGTCTCTTCAAGTCTGCCCACCAACCCATCTGCCTTAGTCTGTTAAAACTAAATATACCATAGACTGTGTGGCTTAAACAATAGACATTTCTTTTTCATGGTTCTGGAGGCTGGGAAGTCCAAAATCAAGGTGTCAGCAGATTCAGTGTCTGTTAAGAGCCTACATCTTGGTTTGTAGACAACTGTCTTCTTACCATGTCCTCACATGGTAGAAGGGGCCAGGGAGCTTTCTGGAGCCTCCTTCATAAGGGCACTAATACCATTTATGAGGGCTCCACCGTCATTACCAAATCACCTCCCAAAAGCCACACCTCCTAACACTGTCACTTTTCAGGGTCAGGATGTCATAGGTGAATTGCATTACACAAGCATCCAGTGTATAACATCATCTGCACCCTCTCAA
Source organism: Bubalus bubalis (assembly GCF_019923935.1). Taxonomy (NCBI): domain Eukaryota; kingdom Metazoa; phylum Chordata; class Mammalia; order Artiodactyla; family Bovidae; genus Bubalus; species Bubalus bubalis. The sequence continues at coordinate 87,262,699 of NC_059169.1, read as the reverse complement.
TGCCTCCCAATGCCAAACTGAGATCAGCCCTGGGACTACTGCTGACACACCTAACACAGGAATTGCTATTCCACTGCTCGGGCACCATGCCACAGTGGCCCTCAAAGATGTGCATTCTCATGGTCAGAACTTACGAATATGATACTTTACGTAGTAAAAGGGACTTTGCAGATGTGATTAAGTTAAAGATCTTGACATAGATTATATCAGATTATCTTGGTAGGCCCAACATAATCGTAAAAGCCTTATTGAAAAGGGAAGTACGAAGATCAGAAGCTGCAAAGGAGATAAACAGAGAGGGAGATGCTGGAAGATGCTACACTGCTGGCATTAGAAATGAGAAAAGGGTTATGAGCGAAGGAAATCTCTAGAAGCTGAAAGAGGCAAGGAATACATTCTCCCCTAAAGCCTTCAGAAGGAATGTAGATTCCACAACAACCTGGATTTTAACACACTGAGACTGATCTTGTGCTTCTGACCTCTAGGATTATGAGGTACTAAATTGTATTGTTTTAAGTCACCAACTTGTGGTAATTTGTTATAGCAGCAATTTGAATCTAATACCCATACCGAACATAGAGCTTCTTTAAAGGCTGTACCTAGAGAAGTAAAGCATAGGCACCCTCTTCACGGGTACGCCTTAATTGAAATTGGATTCCTATTCTCCCCACTCACCCCACTGCCAAAGCTTGGTCAACACGAATGCAGAGAATTATATTCCTTTTCAGAGAACACTGATAGCAGCCAGGTTTGTTACTCTACTCTCTCTCTGTGAAAAATAAAGCTGCTTCTTTACCCAGAAAGGAGAAAAACTCACTAGACAGTTACTCTTGCAAATCTATCACTTGTTTTAACACTTTAAGACTTCGACTTCTAATATGAACAACCAAACTTTTCAAACTAAACATCTTCCTCTCACAAAGTCCAGCTCTTTAAGCCTAAGCTTTCTAACTTTAAGTTTAAAATTTCATTCATATACATATGTATTAAGTTTAATTTGTTCTTTTCCTGAGCCAATAAACCCATTGATTTAGTGATAGGTGGAGAGAGAACCTGGGTTAATATCACCACAATTTATCTCTGTTCATATAAACCTCCATCAATAGTTTTTATTGAAGTACAGTTGATTTACAATGTTGTGTTAATTATTACTGTTCAGCAAAGTGATTGAATTATATATATATATATATAATATATATATTTTAAAAAATACTCTTTTTCATTATGGTTTATCATAGATATTGAATATAGTTTGCTGTGTTATGCACTATGAATTTGATGTTTATCCATTTTAATATGTGAAAGCTTATATCTGCTGACCCCAACTTCTCACTCCATTCCTCCCCCAAACCCTTCCTGCTTGGCAATCACCAGTGTGTTCTCTAAGGTCTGCGATTCTGTTTCTGTTAACAAACGTATGTTCATTTGTGTCATATTTTAGATTCTACATATAAGCGATATCATATGGCATTTGTCTTTCTTTTTCTGCTTATTAATATGATAATATCTAATTGCACCCTTGTTGCTGCAAATAGCATTATTCCGTTCCATTGTATATGTATACAATATACAATTCATCCATCTGTCATCCACCAACATTTTTAATGATTATAAAATATTCTACTATATGGTGACTCCAGAATACATTTACCTAATTCCCTTCTGATGGACATTTTGATTGCCAAGTTTTTGCTAATATAGTGTAGACATATGACACTATATTAATAGTGGGACAGATTGGGAAATTAGCACTGCTAAGTCACTTTAGTCGTGTCCGACTCTGTGCGACCCCAGAGACGGCAGCCCACCAGGCTCCCCTGTCCCTGGGATTCTCCAGGCAAGAACACTGCAGTGGGTTGCCATTTCCTTCTCCAAAGCATGAAAGTGAAAAGTGAAAGTGAAGTCGCTCAGTCGTGTCCAACTAGAGACCCCATGGACTGCAGCCTACCAGATTCCTCCACGCATGGGACTTTCCAGGCAAGAGTACTGGAGTCAGGTGCCATACCAGGCATAAAATAGATAGCTGGGGGGAACCTGCTATAAAGAACAGGAAGCTCGGCTCAGTGCTCTGTGATGACCTAGACGGATGGATGGGGGTGGAGTGGGAAGGAAGTCAAAGAGGAAGGGGATATGTATACATAGAGTTGATTCACTTTGTTGATCCACAGAAACTAACACAGCATTGTAAAGCAATTATACGCCAATGAAAAATAAAGACCTACATGATTCTAAGTTTAAAAAGTGCAGAAATGAATTTTGATCAGTTGTGACATCATTTCTTTAAAAAAAAAAAAAGCCTTAGGAACAGATTTTCTAGTTCAAAGTGTATGCACATTTTACATTTGGAAACTTGTTACCAAGCTGATATTCTCTTATGCTGAAAGTACCAGTTTTTCTTTTGTGTATAGTCCAGTGTATGAGAGTCCCCTTTATCCACACTCTGTCCAATCAGAGGAGTTAGCAATTTTTCTTTATCCACAATGGATCAACAATAATATTGCATTGGTATTTTACTTTGTATGTCTTTGACTATTGGATTAAATGTTTACTGGTCATTTTTAGGGTAGCTCAAACTGCAAAGAATCTGCCTGCAATGCGGGAGGCCCGGGTTCGATCCCTGGGTTGGGAAGATCCCCTGGCGGAGGGCATGGCAACCCACTCTAGTATTCCTGCCTGGAGAATCCCATGGACAGAGGAACCTGGAGGGCTACAGTCCATGGGGTGGCAAAGACCTTCTCTAGATTCATCAGTCATATCCTCAGTCCATTTTGATTTTACATTGCCTTCTTAATATAAGCTTTTTCATGCCATCACAACATTTTTCCCTATGCTTGTCACTTATCTTTTTTCTTTTATTTAATTCTATGGTTTCTCTGCCTCCATTAGATTGTCAAGTATGTCAATCATTCCTTTAAATGTTCTGATTTAGCTAGCACTCCTGCCTTTAATTTTAGTACCGTTGGTGATTTGCAGAAAGTGATATCTGAATGTTTGGATTAAGCAGGAACATTTAAAAATAAAACCTTCTACTTTTCTCCCCCCAAAGTATTTATTTATTTAATTGATATGGTTGCATTTAGGTCTCCAATCTTACTATTATTTTCTTTCTTTTTAACATACAATTTTATATTAGTGTTATTGTGATATTTTGTGATTTGATATCTTCATGTATTTATAAAATGATCCCCACATTACTGTCCAGTTACCATGTTACACTTGGAAACTTGTTACCAAGTATAACAAGTTACTGGCTGGTTACCATTATAATACAGTTATTACAATATTGTTGACTATATTCCCTATGTTATATATTGTATCCTCATGATTTATTTATTTTATAGTTGGAAATTTGTCCCTGTTAATATCCCTCATCTATTTCACTCAACCCTTTACCCTTCTCCCCTCTGGCAGTTTGTTCTCTATATCTGTGAGTCTGGTTCTGTTTTGATTTGTGTGTTCACTTGTTTTGCTTTTTAAATTCCACATAGAAGTGAAATCATATGGTATTTGTCTTTGTCTGACATCACACTTAGAATAATATCCTCTATATCCACCCATGTTGTTGCAAATGACAAGATTTCATTCTTTTTTTATGCTGAGTGAAATATTATATATAATGGAATATTATTTATTTATTATATATAGCTCCACATATATGATAGAATGTTTAATATATATATATGGTTGCAGATGATGTGATACTATACATATAAAATCCTAAAGACACCACCAAAAAGTATTACAACTAATAAGTAAATTCAGCAAAGTTTCAAGATAGAAAATTACATACAGAAATCTGTTGCATTTCCATACACTAACAATGAATTATCAGAATGAAAAATTAAGAAAACAATCCTATTTCAGATCAGATCAGATCAGTCGCTCAGTCGTGTCCGACTCTTTGCAACCCCATGAATCACAGCACGCCAGGCCTCCCTGTCCATCACCAACTCCCGGAGTTCACTCAGACTCACGTCCATCGAGTCAGTGAGGCCATCCAGCCATCTCATCCTCTATCGTCCCCTTCTCCTCCTGCCCCCAATCCCTCCTAGCATCAGAGTCTTTTCCAATGAGTCAACTCTTTGCATGAGGTGGCCAAAGTACTGGAGTTTCAGCTTTAGCATCATTCCTTCCAAAGAAATCCCAGGGCTGATCGCCTTCAGAATGGACTGGTTGGATCTCCTTGCAGTCCAAGGGACTCTCAAGAGTCTTCTCCAACACCACAGTTCAAAAGCATCAATTCTTCGGCACTCAGCCTTCTTCACAGTCCAACTTTCACATCCATACATGACCACAGGAAAAACCATAGCCTTGACTAGACGGACCTTTGTTGGCAAAGTAATGTCTCTGCTTTTGAATATGCTATCTAGGTTGGTTATAACTTTCCTCCAAGGAGTGAGCGTCTTTTAATTTCATGGCTGCAGTCACCATCTGTAGTGATTTTGGAGCCCAGAAAAATAAAATCTAACACTGTTTCCACTGTTTCCCCATCTATTTCCCATGAAGTTATGGGACCAGATGCCATGATCTTAGTTTTCTGAATGTTGAGCTTTAAGCCAACTTTTTCACTCTCCACTTTCACTTTCATCAAGAGGCTTTTTAGTTCCTCTTCACTTTCTGCCATATTGCATAAAAATAATAAAATACCCAGGGATAAATCTAAACAAGGGGGTAAAAGCTTATACTTGGAGAACCATAAGATACTGAAAAAAGAAATTGAAAACAGCACAAATGGAAAAGCATAATGTGTTCATGGGTTGAAAGAATGAATTTTGTTAAAATGACCATACTCCCCAAAGCAATCTATAGATTCGATCAATATGTCTTAACTAATTGTTCATGGGTATGTACTTAATTTTCATCTGGTCACTCATGGTACACAAGCTCCTCTCGTTGCAGAGCATAGGCTCTAGGGGGCGTGGGTTTCAGTAGTCGTGGAGTGTGGACTCAGAAGTTGTGGCACACGGGCTTAGTTGCCCTGCAGTGTGTGCAGTTTTCCTGGACCAGGGATCGAACTCATGTCACCTACATTGGCAGGTTAACTCCCAATTACTGTACCACCAGGGAAGTCCAGTTTCTTAAGTTTGAACACATTGGAACAGCCTTGCATTTTTACTACTTCCCTATGTTTAATGTTGTTTTATTTTCTATTACTGTTTTGTATATCCCTTAACTACTTATTGTAGGTGTAGATGATTTTGCTATTAATACTTTGTCTTTTAACTTTCCTACTAGCTTAATAAATGATTGGTCTACTACCTTTGCTATATGTTTGCCTTTACCAATGAGATTTTTTTTCCTTTCATAATTTACGTATTTCTGGTTGCAGTCTTTTGCTTACAGAAGTCTCTTTCCGTGCTCTAGTTCACTGATCCATTCCTTTGTATTATCTAATCTGCTGTTGATTTCTTCTAGTGTATTTTTTTATTTCAGTTATTGCAGTCTTTCAATCTAGTTCTTTATCTTTTGAAACTCTGCAAACTTTTCAGTGTTCATCCTCTGTGATTAACCTCTTGTCAATCCAGTTTAATGGAGCTGAACTCTTTTGTTTGTCTGTAAAATTCTTCCTCTTCCTTCAGATCTGAATGGACTTTCTGTGTAGAGCATTCTTGTTATAGTTTTTGTTTGTTTGTTTTTCTTTCATCTCTTTGAACATATTTTGCCACTCTCTTCTTGCCTGCAAAGTTTCTGCTGAAAAGTCAGCTGATAGTTTTATGGGAGTTTCACTCTACCAAAATAGTTGCTTATTCCTGCTCCTTTTAAGATTCTCTCTTGATCTTTAACTTTTGCCATTTTAATTAGTGTCTTGGTGTGGGCTTCTTTGGGTTTCCTTTGTTTGGGACTCTCTGTGCTTCCTGGTCCTGTAGGAAAGTTTTCAGCTATTATTTCTTCAAATAGATTCTCTGACCCTTTCTCTTTCTTTTATCTTTCTGGGGTCCTATAATGTGAATGCTAGTATGCTTGATGTTGCTCCAGAAGTCTCCTGAACTATCCTCAATTTGAAAACTTTTTTTTTCTTTTTCTGTTCAATTTTGATTATTTCCACCACTCTGTGCTCTAGTTCACGGATCCATTCCTTTGTATTATCTAATCTGCTATTGATTTCTTCTAGTGTATTTTTTTATTTCAGTTATTGCAGTCTTTCAATCTAGTTCTTTATGTTTTGAAACTCTTTGCAAAGTTTTCACAGTGTTCATCCATTCTTTTCCTTAGTTTATTGAGCATCTTTATAATCATTCCATTAAACCCTTTATCAGGTAGTTTGTTTAGCTCTACTTTGCTTAGTATTTTTTCTGAGGTTTTTATCTTATCCTTTAATCTGGAACATAGTCCTCTGTCACCTCACTTTGACTAATTTTCTGTGTTTAGTTTTACATGTTAGGTAGGTTAGTTATGTATCCCAATTTGGAGTAGTGGTCTTATGGAGGAGACATCACACGGGCCCCAGTTGCATACTCCCCTCAGGTCATCAGGTATATATGCTCCAGGATTATCTCCTATATGAGCTGCTTGGGCATTTCTGGTGTGGCAGGCCTGGCCACGGTGGGTATACTAGTAGGCAGGGCTGGCCTAGGCGCAGGGGACTGCTAGGCCCTGCCTCATGTGGTGGCTGCCGACCCACTGCTGTGTGGCAGGATCTACCTGTGGGACCAGGGGGACCCCGAAGCTGGCATCAGCCTGCTGGTTGTAGGTGGGGTCAGGTCCAAGGACAGTCCCTGCTGGTGGGCAGGGAAGCTCCCTGTGTTAATGGGCTAAAAGGGGGATTTCAAAATGCCACTTGCATACAGAGCATCAATACCTTCTTTGTAGAGCAAGCTTCCAAAAATGGCGGCCACCAGCACTTATGGTCCTGTGGGGAATCCCAGTTGTCTCCTGCCTTTTCAGGAGGCTCTCAAGATCAGCAAATGGCTCTGACCCAGAACCCTTTCAACTTACAGCTTTTGCACTGAGGCTGGAAGCGTGTGAGGTTTTGCTTGTACCCTTTAAGAGTAGAGTCTATGTTTTCCCCAGCTCTCCTGTATCCAAGCCCCACTAGTCTGTAAAGCCAGGTCTTCCAGGGGCTCATCTTCCTGAAGCAGGACCCCTGGCTTGGGGAGTCCAGAGTGGGGCTTGTACCACTTGCTCCTTTAGGATTATCCTCCCATTTATGTGCTGCCTATCTGAGGATCTGGGTCGCAACCACACCAAGCCTGCGCCCGTCTTCTAACTGTGGTTTCTTATACCTCCATCTGTGGAAAACCTCCCCTGCTAGTCTTCAGGTTGTTCTCGTAGATAGTTGCCCGATAGATAGTTGTAATTTTGGTGTGCCCATGGGAGGAGGGGAGCTCAGTCAAGTTCTTCCTTCTCCAAAATCTTGGCCATATTATACAAACAAACAATGCAAACATAGTTACAAATAGAGGTTTCCTTGACACATCACCCGGCTTAATTTTATAATAAATAAATAGGTGTACTTTGTTTACCTGAAGATTTGTTGTTTTTACTAAGTCGTGTCTGATCCTTTTGTAACCGCATGGACTGTAGCCCACCAGGCTCTCTGTCCATGGGATTTACCAGGCAGGAATACTGGCGTGGGTTGCCACTTCCTTCTCCAGAGGATCTTCCCAACTCAGGGACTGAACCCGTGTCTCCTGCATTGGCAGGCGGATTATTTACCACTGAGCCACCAGGGATGCCAACTGAAGAGTAAGGGTCTTTAAAAACTGTCAGCTGAATAACTTTCTGAAGTTATCCAGTGATGTTTATAACAGTTTGTTCCAAAGAAAGCACAGTCACTTAATATCTGTGATTCCACTAGGTGTCACACTTAGCATCTTTTTCTTCTGCAAATTAATAAACTCTCTAGAATCCATTTATCTGAGATTTCTCTTTCTGCCATGTCTGTTCTTTGCAGAATTATTTGAATTTTTGAGATGGTTTGGAACATTAGTCTCTAGATAGTGTCTTTCAGTGTATACTTAGGTGACTGGAGTTGAATCACTGTTGGGCACACCAGAATTGCCTCCCCAGAGAGCTCTGTCTGCTTTGTTAGGTAGGCATATAAGTTGCATCTCCAAAATAAATGAATCCTCTAAAATCACCAATGGGGGACCCCAGGGCAGTGTTTATATTAGACTACCAGATCAAATATTTTAACTAAAATGAACAGTCAATTCAGTCAGGCCATTTAACTGATAGTAAAGCAAGCAGTTTTTTGTGTGTGAAATTAAGGAACTAACCAGTGATTTTAAATTAAAATAATTTACATAGCCTTGATATTTAAACACAGTGTTGCCCTTGGTTCTCTGTGAGGTGTGTGTGCCTGAGTGTGTGTGTGTGTGTTTGTGTTCATGTGTATATTGAGAAGTTGTAAGTAGTAAAAAGAGAAATTCATATATGTAATTGTTTTATAGGTAAAAGTGCTTAACATGGGATTTTTTTCAAGTATCAGCAACTCCTGCAGAGACATTCTTGATAAACTGGTATGAATGAAGAATTATCTAAACAAATACTATTATGGTTATGTTCCAGATAACCTACATGTTTCCACTTAAAATAACTAAGTAAGTGATACTGTAAAATAGGGGTCCCCAGATGCTGGGATCTAATGCCTGATGATCTGAGATAGAGCTGATGTAATAATAATAGCAATAAAGTATGCAATAAATTCTCAAATCATCCTGAAACCATCCCCCCCATCCCTTGGTCATGGAAAAATTGTCTTCCACGGAATCAATCCCTGGTGGCAAAAAGGCTGGGGTTCACTGCTGTGGAATATGACATAGCTATTAAAAAGAACAAACATAAATTTAAAATTCATAGTGTTTATAATTTTCCCCTCACATTTGTCTGACAATTGAAACTTACTTCATTCAGCAAACAAAGCTATTCAAGAATTGTCAAGCTACAAATGGAACCAAAACCAATGCACTTATTTAAAAAAAAATTAACAGCTGTGACTTAAAAATTGTTGTATTGAATATTTCTAAATGTCAGATATCTTCAATCTAGAAATCTTTAATTTTACTAAAACAGCTTGGTTAAAAGTTGAGTATTATGTTTTTTCACTGATAAATTCAAGTAGCTTGTACAAAAAGTATCTGACATATTTTCACCTTAAAATCTTTACTACAGTCAGAAAGCTTTGATTTCTCTTGACCACATTCTATCTAAATCAAATTCATTTTTGTACAATAAAAAGTTCAGGAAGACTGCATGAAAATACTATGAATGTTGAAATACCAGACATTTTCTAGATAATTTTATAGAAAAGATAATTCTGAATAGGATTCTTTTATCTTGATAATGTGCTGTTATTCATTTTTCTTGGAACCACTTTTTTCCAATACAGTTTTTCTCCTGTAGTGGAGAAACCATTATTTTGCTAATAGTTAACAATATATTTCCCAGATGGTCATTTCCTCTGCATTGCTTCCTTGACCTTTCTCTTCAGCAGCACAAAATTCTTTTCTACAAATTATTTCCAAAGATATCTACTAGCTTTTAACAAGGAACCGAACAAACTCCCTAATTGCTTTTCACCTCTGACCAGCTAGTCACTTTTGGCTGCAGATTTATGTGTCCAGAATACCTAAATTCCTTATCATGCTTGTTATCAATTGTTCCTTTTCAAGATCTTCACTATTTCTAACTAGGAAAAACATCTCTTCATTTTTCTTGTTATAGAAAAATTTTTTTTTAAAATTCCAGTATCAAAGGACATAATTTAGTACTTGCCCTTATTTATTAGTAAGTTTGCTTTCTTTCTTTGTAATTTCTTCCCCTGATATATTTGTTAACACTCTGCTGATTAGTGTTAATCCTTTATATTAATAGAATATTTTGCTTACTTGCAAATATATATGTCTTTTCAACTAAAGTTATCCCTTATCTGATGTGTTGACTTCCTTGTCATCTTCTTATTTCCCAAATAGATTTTATTCATCAAAATCTTTTGGTGGTATGTGCTCAAGTCACTTGTTCTATAGAGTTTTCATTCCTTTAAGGAATTAAAGCTATGCTGGGTTTGCATTAAAATCCTAATTCCTTCACACCTCTTGATTTAACGTTTTTATTCTGCACTTGGATTAATTGTGTTTTTTTTTCATGAATTATTATATAGTCAAGTCTCTAATGTTATACTGGAGTCATTAATTTTCTCTACCTATATCTGCTTTTATATCCATAATGTTCTAGAAAATACTGGGCTTCCATGGTGGCTCAGTCGGTAAAGGATCTGCCTGCAATGCAGGAGACACAGGTTCAATCCCTGGGTGGGGAAGATCCCCTAGAGAAGGAAATGGCAACCCACTCCAGTATTCTTGACTGGAAAATCCCATGGACAGAGGAGACTGGTGAGGGTTTTAATGGAGCCTGTTATACTGGAGACATTAATTTTCTCTGCCAATATCTGCTTTTATATCTATGTGAGTGTGAGTGAAAATACCTCAGTTGTGTCCAACTCTTTGCGACCCCATGGACTATACAGTCCATGAAATTCTCCAGGCCAGAATACTGGAGTGGGCAGCCATTCCCTTCTCCAGGGGATCTTCCCAATCCAGGGATCAAACCCAGGTCTCCCACATTGCAGGTGGATTCTTTACCAGCTGAGTCACAAGAGAAGCCCATTATGTTCTATAAAATACTAATTTATATTTCAACAAAAAAAGATCTTAAAATTTCCTAAAAAAAAGAGGCATTGTCTTCTATCTCTTCCGCAACATCTTAAGAATCTAACATTGAAAATGTGTAAGTCACTCAAATGTGTCTGACTCTTTGTCACCCCATGGACTGTAGCCCATCAGGCTCTTCTGTCCATGGAATTCTCCAGGCAAGAATACTGGAGTGGGTTGCCATCTCCTTTTCCAGAAACAAGTAGTAGTAAGACGTAAAACCAATGCTTTGGAAAGATAAAATTAAGGAGCAGCAAAAATGGTTAGAAAAAAAGGAGACCAGGTGGGAGAATACAGCAATAATACAGGAGCATGAAAGGGAATGGAGAGAACACTTCAGGAGATTGTGTTTAAGACAGAATATTCTGAATTTATGGACTGGATATGTGGGGAAAAGGAGAGGGCAGAACTAGAGATGAAGCTGTGGTTTCCAGCTCAAGTGGCTGAGCAGATGCAGTGCCTTTTAAAGCAATAAGAAAGTCAGAGGAGGAGGCAAGTACAGTTGACTATTCAACAATCGGAGTGGGGAAGGGAGTCAGGGGCTCCACTCCTCCAGAGTTGAGAGTGGGGGGATAACTTTACAGTCAGCATCCATGATTCTGATTCTACAACCACAGATTCAAATAACCAGAGATCATATAGTCCTGTTGTGTTTATTTTTAAAATAGGCATACCTGCCTATTTAAATAGAGTACCCCTACAGTTCAAATCTGCATTGTTCAAGGGTCGTTGTAGAGAGTGTGCAAGATTGTCAGTTCCATTTTGGACAGAGTGTTGCTGGAATTTGGAGAAAATGGGTTGTAGTTACCCTGACTACATAGCACAGAATTTAAGATTAGAGCCAAATAAAAATGTAGGATTTAACCCAAGAGGATAGTTCAAGTCATGACAGAAGACAAGATGCCCCAAAAATAAGAGAAAGGAGAGTAGTACACCTTTATGGTTAAGAGAAGAAAAAGGACCCAAGAGGAAGAAAAACTCCACAGAGAGTGAATTAAAAGTGGCAAATGCTACTGAAATGGAAAGATGAGGCCTGAGAAAACAGCGTTTCTAATAAGAGTAAGAGGTACGTTGAGTAGTGGAGGGAGAAGCCAAATTCAAAAGGGTTAAGCATTAAGTGATGGTAAGAAACTGAAATAAATTTGAATTTGTCTGCACCCCTCCCGTCGTTTTTCATCCCAGAAACACTGGTTAGGTTTGTAGTCACAGGCCCCTTTCCTTTTTTTGGCGTTCCTTGGCCCTCCAGATAGTGATTTGAGTAATTAAGTTCTTCTTAAATAAATAACTAATTTAAGAATATAATGATTAACTTGTTGAAATAGGAAATTCACAAAATCTGTTTTAGGAAATGTTTGAGTCCTGGTACTGCAATTTACTAACTATGATCTTGGCTGGGTTACCTAAGTGATCTGTGTCAAGTCCTCATCTATAAGTGTTAATATGAAGTAATTTTGAGAATAAAATAAACACATTATTGGAAGAGCTATGTAAGTTGTAACACACTCTACATAAATTAAGTTTTATTGAGACTCCCTTATTTATGTAAGGGATCAAGAAACATGATGTTAATTGATCTAAGGGTAAAGGTTTGACCTGGGGGAAAGTGTATACATTAAAATAAGATTAGGTGGAGTTCTTGATGTTAGAGAAACAAAGAAAAAGAGAGGCCTTCTTATTCTTCTTTGAAGACTTAATTCTTTCTTGTTTTTCTTCTGAGTAGTTAAAGTTAATTGAGAGCGCCTCTAATCTCTCCCATTCTCTCTCTTTTCTACCTACCCTGTGTCTCAGAACAGCTGCTCCTAGAGCTGGAGAATGCAGCCACCGCAAGGACTGTGTAGGCTGGGTCCCTTTCTCTGTCCCAGAGATCCTTTACAGAGATTTATACCTAGTCACCACTCCCTCCTGAAAGTTTAATAGTGCAGGTTTAGTTTGTTTCTTCACTGTGGCCCTTTATATAGCCACAAACCGTTGTAATGAGCTAAATTTCATTGTCCTTATATACCAGTTTTCACCTTCTACAAGGTTATTATTGCCTCTGTGGAGAATTTGTACTTCAGCTTCTTTCCCCTCCGTCCATTCTCATGGTAAGTCTCTCTGTAGCTGAAAATATCTGAAAGCCATGGGGAGGAGGAGCTCACCAATGCAGTCTATACAGACCACCCTCCTAAGGCACAGGGCTGGGTGGAGAGGGTGAAGAGTGGATCCAGATGGTTGAACAGAAGATATCAACACAGAAAATATGCCAGTAGCCATGAAATACATCTTCCATGTGGGGTGGCTTGGAGAACAGGCAAAGTCAAAAGTCAGAGGAGGTGTGTTCTAAAGAAGACAGAGCAGACAGGCAATCAGATTAATAAAAAGAGAGCTTAACACAAAAGCCTTAAGACCTAGTTCTTTTCCAATATTTAAAGCATGAATCCTTAATCTCATGCAAGGATTGACACTCTCCTGCTGCTGTCTTAGTGGGTTCTTAGTTCATTAAGCTTCTGCCAGGGATGTGGTCCAAAACTGTTGAGTACAACTTTTCATTTCATGAAAGGATTAATGAGACTTAAGACGTGATGTAGAAGAATTAAAACTTGTGTCCAATTTCTAATAGACTTCCTGGCATATCACATAATACTGCAACATTTCTTTGACCCAAATTTCTCAGCTATTTCCTGAAAGCTTCCATTTAATTCTTCCACATTTCACTTGACTTCCCTTTACATTTTACAAACAGTTACAAACATTCACATTGGAAAATTATACCTGGTAAATAATTCTCAAGCATTCACACATGGGACTTTTTTCTCTTATCACTAATTACTAGTAAACCCCAAATTTTCATATTATATAATAGTTTGCCATTTTTCTGTGGGTATTATTTTTATTCTTTGTCTTACAAGGTAGCTGTCCCTTAGCAAGTAAGTAAGGCTAGCTTATCAACCCACATTCACATTTAAATCAGCCTTGCGCTTAGCAACTTTCAGGACCATCCACAAAGTGACTCATAAACACAAAACATTTGCGTACAGTGAGCTATCTCTTCATTTTAGGGCACAAATTATGCATTGTGGTGGTTTTTAGAAAAAAAGAAATTTGCAAAGATATAGTAAGGGTGTACAATAATTGAAAATCTATGGTTATAAAACATAGAAGAAATATATTTCTCACAGGATTTTCATTTTGTTATCCTTTTAGATGGCACATAGAGAAGTCTTCAAATATGCACAATTAGAAAGAATAAAGGGGTGACATAGTCATTATTCTTTTTCTGATAAAGCCCTGAAACAAACTGAGTTTTCTCAATTTATCTAATACTCTTTATAAAAGGCACAAAAATGAAACAAATGGTAATTTTAAGAGAATAAATACTGATTCTGTTCTGCTTAAAATAAAATTATGTATTCGCTTGTAAAAGAAAAGATGTCAGAGCTAGCACAGAAGAATGAATTCATGTTATTAAGAATTCACAATTAAAATATTAAAATTCTGACATTATAAAAATGCTCATAACCCACAACCATCACTTGATGTCAGGATGATATTATAGTCATTAAAAAATAATATTACCTAGAAATTCCATCTGAACAAAGAAATTATGTAGAAGAATTTTATTAAATAAAATTAACATTCCTAAAGATATTTGAAATCTACTTTGTAACTTTTGTGATTGTGAACTACAAATAAGAACATTAAGTACATATTTCAACCTGGTGATGTACAATCACTTTTTATTTTGATCACATATTGAGTTCTGCAATTTGTAGGAAATACTAGCAAATTTATATTCAGATCAGCTTTCAACGTTTATATGAATATAACATGTTTATATGAATATTTAAACATGGTAAAGATACATTTCTTAGCAACATGACAACTCAATAGGCACTAAGGATAGTGAACTTAGCACTGCTGCTGCTGCTGCTAGTCGCTTCAGTCGTGTCCGACTCTGTGTGACCCCACAGAGGGCAGCCCACCAGGCTCCCCGTCCTGGGATTCTCCAGGCAACAACACTGGAGTGGGTTGCCATTTCCTTCTCCAATGCATGAAAGTGAAAAGGGAAAGTGAAGTCGCTCAGTCGTGTCCGACTCTTAGCGACCCCATGGACTGCAGCCCACCAGGCTCCTTCCTCAATAGGATTTTCCAGGCAAGAGTACTGGAGTGGGTCGCCATTGCCTTCTCGAACTTAGCACTACCAGTATGTGAATTCACCAATATATTCATCAGTAAAATATAGAACATTTTTATTTATTTGTTTTTGCCTTCATAGTACAGTAGTACAATCAATTTCTAAATGAAAGTCTGAACCCATCTTTTAGATTTACTTTATCTGGCATTAGAAGCAAGAATTGAGTAAAACAATTGAGACAAATTTGGAAATATGCAAACTTACTAATATAAATGATAGTATAACAACAATAAATGGACATTTTTAAAGTATATTTTTTCTTATACCATGTAAAATAGAAAAATTCATCTACAGACCATTATGAAAAATTAACTTTTTTCATTTGTCAAGGTTCTTTCCTTTCTAGGCTGTATGCATTAGCAATTAAATTCTCAAAATTTGTTAATGGAGGTATTTTTCTGTGGAAAAAAAGTCTTTTTTCTTTATAATGGAGAAAATGATATTTACTACTTCCCAGAATGTGACACTTGGCTTTATTATACTGCAAATATGGGAATAAGGATTTTATGATTTTAGGGGAAGATTAAATTTTGTATAACAAAATTATCATTTTCAATATATTCCAGCAAACTTATTTTCACTATCTTCATACATATGTTGTCTCTCTAAGGAAACATATTTGAAGTCTCAGGGTTCATATATTCAGTTTACCCAGAAATATCTTTGCAAATCTTACCAAATTAATTTTTCCATGCCTGTTTTTAGTCCTCAATTCAGTTCAGTCACTCAGTTATGTCCGACTCTCTGCAACCTGATGAACTGCAGGATGCCAGGCTTCCCTGTCCATCACCAACTCCCAGAGCTTGCTCAAACTTATGTCTATTGAGTTGGTGATGGCATCCAACCATTTCATCCAACTTTTAGCCCTAGTAGTATACATTTGTTTGAAGTAACTACCCCTTTGCCTTAATTTGTAAATGAAGCAAATATATAAGTTCTGCTATAAGAATATTTTAGTTACTTATAAGTAGAATACACTGAGACATAGGACACCCTGTCCACAGTTATTTATTCTACCTGTATGCTCAAGAATTAATGTTTCATGCTTTCCTTTTCACTGCCACCTACATAATAGCTTGCTCTTCTTGGTCAAGTATATTCCTTACCTTCTTCACAGACTTACTGAAGTCCTATCACTGTCCCTTAAACTTTTCCCCAAACCATAGAATTGTGCAATTGCCTTCATAGTAAATGGCAATAGACATTGACCACTGTGGGCTTTCCAAGTGGTGCTAGTGGTCAAGAACCAGAATGCCAAGGCAGAGATGCAGGTTCAGTTCCTGGGTTGGGAAGATCCCCTGGAGGTGGGAATGGCAGCCCACTCCAAAATTCTTGCCTGGAGAATCCCATGGACAGAGGAGCCTGGTGGGCTACAGTCCATCAGTCACAAAGAGTCAGACAAGACTGAATCAACTTAGCACTCATGCATTGACCACTGTGGAAGGCGGAATAATGGCCCCACAGAGAAGTCTGTGTCCTAATCTCTGGAATCTGTAAATATGTTACCTTACAAAGCAAAAGAAAAGTCAGGGTGCAGATGGAATTAAAGTTGCTAATCAGTAGATCTTAAAATAATGAGATTATACTTAATCACTTGGGTGGAGCCTTAAAAACAGAGGAGAAGCCTAAAGAGTCAGTAGAAGTGTGATGATAACATGAAGAGGCAGGTGAGATTTGAAGCTTGAGTGGGACTTGCTCTGAAGTTACTTTAATATGGAGGGAGAGGACCATCAGCTGATGCATGTGAGTGGTCTGTAGAAGCTGGGATGAGCCTTCAGCTGACAGTCAGCAATAAATGGGAATCTCAGTCTACAACAGTAAGATGTGGATTCTGCCAAAATCTTGCATGAGTATAAACATGCATTCTCCCCTAGAGCCTCCAGAAATACACCTTATACAGAATCGGCCCTAATACACCTTAGTTTTAGCCTGGTTGAGACCTATTTTGAACTGACTTCCAGAATTATAAGATAACAAAATGTTTCTGTTGTTTTAGCTTCTGTGCGTGCTAAGTTTCTTCAGTGATGTCTGACTCTTTGCAGCCCTATAAACTGTAGCCTGCCAGGCTCCTCTGTCCATGGGATTCTTCAGGCAAGAATACTGGAGTGGGTTGTCATTCCCTCCCCTAGGGGATCTTCACAACCCAGGGACTGAATCCACATCTCCTGCATTGACAGGCAAGTTCTTTATCACTTGGGAAGCCCTGTTTTAAGTTTGCTGCTGCTGCTAAGTCACTTCAGTCGTGTCCGACTCTGTGTGACCCCATAGTCGGTAGCCCACCAGGCTCCCCCATCCTGGGATTCTCCAGGCAAGAACACTGGAGTGGGTTGCCATTTCCTTCTCCAATGCATGAAAGTGAAAAGTGAAAGTGAAGTCGCTCAGTCATGTCCGACTCTAGCAACCCCATGGACTGCAGCCTGCCAGGCTCCTCCGTCCATGGGATTTTCCAGGCAAAAAGTTTTTGGTAATTTGTATGACAACAATAGAAAACTAATACAATCACATTCACCTCCAACTGTTAATATACTAATTAATTTATTCTATCATCCATTAACTGTCTTATAGATATATAGGGTTGGTTCTGTTCCACTGTGACCAACTGAGTGAAGGGATTCAGCTCCTGTTCTTCTCAGAATTACATTATTAGCATAGGAGCAATAGGAGAATACATTGACTAAAGAGTCAAAAACAAGAGTGGAAACCTCAACAGACAAGAGATTTTAATGAATTTGTGGAAGACAGAGAATGTGTGCATGCGAAGTCACTTCAGTCGTGTCCGACTCTTTGCAAACCTATGGACTCTAGCCCAAGTTCCTCTGTCCATGGATTCTCCAGGCAAGAATCCCAGAGTGGGTTGCCTTGCCCTCCTCCAGGGGATCTTCCTCACCCAGGGAGCGAACCCTTGTCTCTTATGTCTCCTGCATTGGCAGGCAAGTTCTTTACCACTAGTGCCACCTGGGAAGATACAGAGTAGTTTGCAGCATATGTGTGAGTAACTTGGATTGGAAGAATGTACAGATCAAAACCTACACAAGAAAGTTGATAGGAAGAGTCAATTCAGTTCAGTCGCTCAGTCGTGTCTGACTCTTGGCAACCCCATAGACTGCAGCACACCAGGCCTCCCTGTCCATCACCAAGTCCCGGAGTTTGCTCTAACTCATGTCCATTGAGTCAATGATGCCATCCAACCTCTGTCGTCCCCTTCTCCTCCCACCTTCAATCATTCCCAGCATCAGGGTCTTTTCTAATGAGTCAGCCCTTTGCATCAGGTGGCTAAAGAATTGTTAGAAGTACAGTTATTTCCTGCCAAGCCCTGGGAGACTTCAGAATCTGTATTGGACGGTTTTAAAATAGAATGAGATGGAAATCAAGGTGATTATATGAAGCAAAGTCTAAAGATCGGCTGTGCAATTTTCCTCATCAGCATCTCTAGATTAAAAACAAACGAGGTAACCTGCCAGAGGAGGCTAAGGATCTAGAGTGGGGATTATCTACCAGAATGAGCCTCCTTCAGCCTGTAAGATGGGAGAGAAGAGGATGTCCTGTCTATTCCTTCCCTTCAGGTGAAGATAATCAATAGATTTCATTATATTTGCCAGGCAAATGTTATAAACATTGACAGTGTGAATGATAGACATGGCAGGGGGAACTGCTGAGAGAAGTGAAAGGAATTAATTTCCTCCTTTTATGCTAGTTGAGAGATTTCATCTAAAGATGCTGAAAGGAATGGGCTCTATTACACCTTAGTTTTAGCCTGATTGAGATCTAAGAAACGAGATTCAAGTATGCATATTATTTAAAACCACTGTGAGGTAACCTATCGTAGCAAGCAGTCTCTAAGAGGCCCACAATTACCCCTGCTTCCAGTGTTCACGCCTTTGTGCCATCACCTCACCTTGAGTGCAGGCTCGGGTTATTGATTAACTTCCAGGAAACAGAACACAGCAGAAATGAGGGGCTATCAGTTTGAGATTAGGTGATTAAGAGAAGATTGAGAACTTAAGCCTGCGTGCTTCCTGGCATTGTGAACCAGGAAGGCCAGCAAGTGATCCTTTCCCTATTGGTGAGCCTTCAGATGAGACCAAAATCCTGGTTGGTAATTTGACTGCAATCTCAGGAGAAATCTTAAGTCAGAGGCACTGAGCTAAGTCACACCAGATTCCTCACCCAAGGAAACTGTGAGATAGTAAGTGTTATTGTTACACTATTTATTACTATACACCTATTACATGGGTAGTTTTTTATGCAGCAGTAATGAATATACAAATTTGTATACATTTTTACATATAATCCACACATCATTTTTATTGATTTTGTAAATAGATTTTGCTGTATAAAATTTAAAAATTTTTATTCAAATATATCTCATCATTTTTCCATAAATTAAAATTTTCCTATCTGTAAATTATACATAGAGTATGCTAGATTTTTTTGAAGGATAATTGCTTTACAATATTGTGTTGGTTTCTGCCATACATCAACATGAATCAGCCACAGGTTATACCTATGTCCCCTCCCTCCTGAACCCCCTCCCATCCCTCTAGGTTGTCGCAGAGCATCGGGTTGAACTCCCTGTGTCACACGGCAAATTCTCACCATCTATTTTGCATATGGTAATATATATGTTTCTGGGCTGTGCTCCCAATTTGTCCTACCCTTTACTTCCCCCGCTGTGTCCACATGTCTGTTATCAATGTCTGTTTTGTGTAAGGATGCTTTTTTAAAATTTTACAGCTATAATTTTAATTCATGTGAAGTTTACTTTCTGGCTAGAAGAGGGTCCAATTAGACTTTTCCTGTATGCCTAGTCAATTTTACCAAAAAACTTATTAAATAATCCATCATTTTCTTACTTTTGTAAACAAATAAAATAAATTTAATGAATTGTCATATGTAAGTAGCTTTGTCTCTGAAGGCTATTCTGTTCTACAGACCCACTTGCCTCTTCCTATACCAACAGCTTATGGATGTGCTGATGCATGCTCTAGCTGCTTAATAACAAAAGCTGTGACCCCATCCGAATAGCTTTTCATTTCTACTTTTACTGGCTACTTAAACTACAATGTACAAAGAGCTCAAGATGAATAATAAAAGGACACATCAATTTTTTAATTGACCCAAAAAATGTTATTTACCAAAAAAAGGCAAATTCAAATGACCAACAAACATAAAACTCTCCAATATGCAGTAACAATCCATTAAATTAACAATGGCTTCCCTAGTGGCCCAGACAGTATAGAATCCACCTGCAGTGCCAAAGACATGGGTTCGATCCCTGGGTTGAGAAGATTCCCTGGAGAAGGGAATGGCTACCCACTGCAGGATTCTGGCCTACAGGATCCCATGAACAGTGGAGCCTGGGGGCTACAGTGCATGGGGTTGCAAAGAGTCAAGCACGACTGAAGTGACTCAGCACACACAAATTAACAATAAGATATATAACCTTACCCTATCTAACTGGCAAAAATTTGAGAGTTCAAATTTCTATTTCCAGTGAGAATGCAAAGTAAAAGAATAATTACCTTAATGACAAGGGAGTGAAATTTGCATTGTGCTGTATAGACCTAATAGGAGAAGAAGATATTAAGGAGAGGTGGCAAGAATACACAAAAGAACTATACAAAAAAGATCTTAATAAGCCAAATAACCATGATGGTGTGATCACTCACCTAGAGCCAGACATCCCGGAGTGTGAAGTCAAGTAGGCCTTAGGAAGCATCACTACAAACAAAGCTAGTGTAGGTGATGGAATTCCAGCTGAACTAGTTCAAATTCTAAAAGATGATGCTTTGAAAGTGCTGCACTCAATATGCCAGCAAATTTGGAAAACTCAACAGTGGTCTAAGGACTGGAAAAGATCAGTTTTCATTCCAATTCCAAAGAAAGGCAAGGTCAAAGAATACTCAAACTACTAGACAATTGCACTCATCTCACACACTAGCAAATAATGCTCAATATTCTCCAAGCTAGGCTTCTACAGTACATGAACTGAGAACTTCCAGATGTTCAAGCTGGATTTAGAAAATGCAGAGGAACCAGAGAACAAATTGCCAACATCCACTGGATCATAGAAAAACCAAGAAAATTCCAGGAATCCCACTGTTGGGCATACACACTGAGGAAACCAGAAGGGAAAGAGACACGTGTACCCCAATGTTCATCACAGCACTGTTTATAATAGCCAGGACACGGAAGCAACCTAGATGTCCATCAGCAGATGAATGGATAAGAAAGCTGTGGTACAGATACACAATGGAGTATTACTCAGCCATTAAAAAGAATACATTTGAGTCAGTTCTAATGAGGTAGATGAAACTGGAGCCTATTATACAGAGTGAAGTAAGCCAGAAAGAAAAACACCAATACAGTATACTAACACATATATATGGAATCTAGAAAGATGGTAACAATAACCCTGTATACAAGACAGCAAAAGAGAAACTGATGTATAGAACAGTCTTATGGACTCTGTGGGAGAGGGAGAGGGTGGGAAGATTTGGGAGAATGGCATTGAAACATGTATAATATCATGTATGAAACAAGTTGCCAGTCCAGGTTCAATGCACGATACTGGATGCTTGGGGCTGGTGCACTGGGACGACCCAGAGGGATGGTATGGGGAGGGAGGAGGGAGGAGGGTTCAGGATGGGGAACACATGTATACTTGTGGCGGATTCATTTAGATATTTGGCAAAACCAATACAATATTGTAAAGTTTAAAAATAAAATAAAATTAAAAAAAAAAAGAAAATTACAGGAAGACATCTACTTCTGCTTCATTGATTATTCTAAAGGCTTTGACTGTGTGGATCACAAGAAACTGTGGAAAATACTTCAAGAGATGGGAAAACCAGACCACCTTACCTGCCTCCTGAGAAATCTGTATCCAGATCAAGAAGCAACAGTTAGAACTGGACATGGAACAACAGACAGGTTCCAAATTGAGAATTTGGAATTCTCAAATTTCCAAATTCTCACCCTGCTTATTTAACTTATATGCAAAGTATATCATGCGAAATGCCAGGCTGGATGAAGCACAAGCTGGAATCAAGATGTTGGGAGAAATAACAATAACTTCAGATATGCAGATGACACCACTCTCAAGGCAGAAAGTGAAGAAGAACTGAAGAGCCTCTTAATGAAAGTGAAAGAAGAGAGTGAAAAAACTGCCTTAAAACAACTTTTAAAAAATGAAGATCATGGCATGTGGTCTCATCACTTCATGGCAAATAGATGGAGAAACAATGGAAACAGTGACAGACTTTATTTTCTTGGGCTCCAAAATCACTGAAGATGGTGACTGCAGCCATGACATTAAGAGACGCCTGCTCCTTGGAAGAAAAGCTATGACCAACCTATACAGCATGTTAAAAAACATAGATATTACTTTGCCAACAAAGGTCCATCTAGTCAAAGCTATGGTTTTTCCAGTAGTCATGTATGGTTGTGAGAGTTGGACCATAAAGAAAGCTGAGCACCAAAGAATTGATGCTTTTGAACTGTGGTGCTGGAAAAGACTCTTGAGAAGTCAAACCAGTTAATCCTAAAGGAAATCAGTCCTGAATATTCATTGGAAGGACTGATGCTGGCACTGAAGCTCCAATACTTTGGCCACTTGATTCGAAGAACTGACTCATTGGAAAAATGAGTCATAGGTCACACCTAGGAGTTCCACAGTTTCTGTACCATAGAAATAAATAGCACTTAAGAATACTCATGATCTTTGTTTTCTGAATGTTGAGCTTTAAGCCAACTTTTTCTATCCTCTTTCACTTTCATCAAAAGGCTTTTTAGTTCCTCTTCACTTTCTGCCATAAGGGTGGTGTCATCTGCATATCTGAGGTTATTGATATTTCTCCCGGCAATCTTGATTCCAGCTTGTGCTTCTTCCAACCCAGCATTTCTCATGATGTACTCTGCATAAGTTAAATAAGCAGGGTGACAATATACAGCCTTGACGTACTCCTTTTCCTATTTGGAACCAGTCTGTTGTTCTATGTCCAGTTCTATCTGTTGCTTCCTGACCTGCATATAGGTTTCTCAAGAGGCAGGTCAGGTGGTCTGGTATTCTCACCTCTTTCAGAATTTTCCACAGTTTATTGTGATCCACACAGTCAAAGGCTTTGGCATAGTCAATAAAGCAGAAGTAGATGTTTTTCTGGAACTCTCTTGCTTTTTCGACGATCCAGTGGATGTTGGCAATTTGATCTCTGGTTCCTCTGCCTTTTCTAAAATGAGCTTGAACATGAAACCAGATAATGGCATCTGTTTACATCACTTCATGGGAAATAGATGGGGAAACAGTGGAAACAGGGTCACACTTTATCTTTTTAGGCTCCAAAATCATTGCAGATGATGACTGCGGCCATGAAATTAAAAGACACTTACTACTTGGAAGAAAAGTTATGACCAACCTAGATAGCATATTGAAAAGCAGAGACATTACTTTGCCAACAAAGGTCCGTCTAGTCAAGGCTATGGTTTTTCCAGTGGTCATGTATGGATGTGAGAGTTGGACTGTGAAGAAAGCTGAGCACCAAAGAATTGATGCTTTTGAACTGTGGTGTTGGAGGAGACTCTTGAGGGTCCCTTGGACTGCAAGGAGATCGAACCAGTCCATCTAAAGGAGATCAGCCCTGGGTGTTCCTTGGAAGGAATGATGCTAAAGCTGAAACTTCAGTACTTTGGCCACCTCATGCAAAGAGTTGACTCATGGGAAAAGCCTCTGATGCTGGGAGGGATTGGGGGCAGGAGGAGAAGGGGACAACAGAGGATGAGATGGCTGGATGGCATCACTGACTCGATGGACGTGAGTCTGAGTGAACTCTGGGAGTTGGTGATGGACAGGGAGGCCTGATGTGCTGCGATTCATGGGGTCACAAAGTCGGACACAACTGAGGACTGAACTGAACTGAACTGAACTGAAGAATACTCATTTGTCTCAGTCACTGAGACGTATCTGACTCTTTGCAACCCTATAGACTGCAGCCCACCAGGCTCCTCTGTCCATGGATATTCCTGACAAGAATATTGGAGTGGGTTGCCATTTCCTCCTCCAGGGGATCTTCCCAATCCAGGTATCAAACTCACATTTCCCATGTCTACTGCATTGCAGGTGAATTCTATATTGCTCAGCCACCAGGGATAAACAGTACCTAAGAATACACTATAGAATGTTTATTGTAGCAGTGATCTTTGTGGCACAAAGCTAAAAACATTTTTCATGCCATTAATAAAAGTATATTCAAGAAATCATAGTACATGTATATTATGAAATCTTCAACTGTTTAAAAGGTGTCTCATAACTATACTAAATGAGCAAGAAGAGGAAAATGCAGTAAAGTGTTGGTAACACGATCTCAATTTTGTAAAATAACTAATGAACAAAAAAACTACGAGTATTATCTCTTTGCATGTAGAGTAAGATCATAAAAAAATGACTGTGTCAACTGAAACCTTGCACATTGATTTAATAATCAGTAGAGAAAACTATGATTGTTCTGAAACCCTTAACAAATTTAGTCAATACTTTACTTCTCTTAGTGTCAATTACACATATAAATGCTACATATACATACTAAGTCGCTTCAGTAATATCCAGCTTTGTGTGACACTACAGACTAGAGCCCACCAGGCTCCTCTGTCCATGGGATTTCCAGGCAAGAATACTGGTGTGGGTTGCCATGCCCTCCTCCAGGGGATCTTCCCAACCCAGGGACTGAACTTGTGTCTCTTAAGTCTCTTATACTGGCAGTAGGGTTCTTTACCACTAGGGCCACCTGGGAAGCCCCAATTATATAGAATTAGGTATAAAAGTATAGAGAAATTATCATATGTAAAATGATATATTTAGTACACTTTAAGTTCAAATGTTAGGATCATTAAGAATTAAATGATTTTATTTCACTGTAAAAAACCTATTGAAACAAACTTATCAAGGATGATTGGAAGAGTACTGCCTTCTCCACTGGGTAACTCACTATAATGGACTAAGTCTCTTTTCTATGCCTTGGCAAACATTGCTCTCCTTCTCTGTGTTTGGCCATGCCATGCTTCTGGGCCAGTCTCAGCTCCCCAGCCAGGGTTTGAACGCTGGCCGTGGCAGTGAAAGCCCAGGATCCTAACGGCTGGGCCACCAGGGACTCCTGTCATTCTTCTTTTAAAGACTGATTCACCTTCTGATGTTTTATCCTTTTAATATTGCAAAATATCTCTAGAAATGCCTTAATGTGAAGTTTTCTTTTTATTTGCGTCATTTCCTCAGGGACTCCGTTCTCCAATCACAATCACTTTCTTTACTGATGTTGGTAAGTTCACCATCACTCAGTCCCTCTGGCTGCATAGCTGGAGTCTCTCAAAGGGCAGCAGGGTCAGCATCCCCATGGCCAGTATTTTCATGTTCAGTTGGAGTTTCACTTCAGCATTGTGACTTTCCATTTTTTCCTGCACTTTCATCTTTGTTGTATACTTTCATTTTTGATTATTCATTTCGCAAAATGTTACATAGTTTTACCATTGGGAGACAAGGAAACAATATACTACATGCTTTGCTGTCAACACACTGAATAAAAAAATAGGCAAGTGATCAGTCACTAACAGATTTTGAAAAAAGTGTCATGATTGGTCATGATCATAATGTATATTTGTTATTTACAAGGTGACTTGTAGACTAACAAGTTGGCAGTGAAGTTTGTACTTTATACGTGCATTCACAGTTAATATATTGTGGCAACTGAAATTCAAACCACGTTCTTAGAAGACTGGTGTTACTTAACTGAGCTGTGGTCAGAAAAATCTGTTTACGTAGTAACTGCGCAAAGTGAAAATTTGCTATACATTTACTCATTTTAACCATTTTAAGCATGTAGTTCAGTAATGTTAAGTATGTCCACATTGTTGTACAATAGATCTCCATAAATCTTTCATCTTGCAAAACTGAAACTCTTCATCCATTGAGCAATGTGTATGTTTTACATTATTATAAAATCATGACGTTGTTGTTATTCAGTCGCTCGGTTGTGTTTGACTCTTTGCGACCTCATGGACTGCAGCACGCCAGGCTTCCCTGTCTTTAACTATCTCCCAGCATTTGCTCAAGTTCATGTTGACTAAATCGATGATGCATCCAACCATCTCATCCTCTGTCACACCCTTCTCCTCCTGCCTTCAACCTTTTCTAGCATGAGGATCTTTTCCAATGAGTCGGCTCTTTGGATCAGGTGGCCAAAGTATTGGAGCTTCAGTTTCAGCATCAGTCTTTCCAATGCAGATTCAGGGTTGATTTCCTTTAGTATGGACTGGTTTGATATCCTTGTTGTCCAAGGAACTCTCAAGAGTCTTCTCTAGCACCACATGAAGAAACATCAAAAGGTTTAATTGGCTGTTTAATAGGCAGAAAAGCTATGACAAACCTAGACAGTGTGTCAAAAATAAAGATATCTCTTTGCCAACAAAGGTCTGCATAGTCAAGGCTATGGTCTTTCCAGTAGTCATGTACGGATGTGAGAGCTGGACCATAAAGATGGCAGAGCACTGAAGAGTTGATGCTTTCAAACTGTGGTGCTGGAGAAGACTCCTGAGAGTCCTTGGACAGAAAGGAGATCAAACCAGTCAAACCTAAAGGAAATCAGCCCTGAATATTCATTGCAAGGACTGATCCTGAAGCTGAAGCTACAATACTTTGGCCAACTGATGTGAAAAGGCAACTCATAGGAAAAGACCCTGATGCTGGGAAAGCTTGAAGGCAGAAGGAGAAGAGAGTGACAAAGGGTGAGATGGATGGATGGCATCACGAATTTAATGGACATGAACTTGGGCAAACTTCGGGAGACAGTGAGGAGCAGGGAAGCCTGGCATGATGCAGCAGTCCGTAGGGCTGTGAAGAGTCTGACACAACTTGGTGACTGAACAACAGCAACAAACATTTTTGAAATGGGAAATAAATGTGTTTCTGAATTAAGAGAGGGAAAATTAGGCAAAAAAAGAAAGAAAGAAAAAACTGCATTAAGATAAAAACATATGCCGTATTATCACATTTATATATTTATGATAAATGTGTGCAAATATTTGTGTATATATGTAAATAAAAATAAAGGTAACATTAAACAGAAATAAAAGTTCAATTAGCAAACTTTGAAAGGGAAAGATAGCAGAAGAGGTAGGGGTAAGCTAATTTTCTCATCTTTCATAATACAGTCAGTTGATACTGTTGAGTACTATTAAACTGAGAAAACAGGACATAAGTATAATATTCAGTATTACACAAGTAATAACCAAAGGAACTTGAAATAAAAACAGCTAAATGTAGTTATCTCTGCTAAATAGTACTAGGAGTAAAGAATGGGAGATTTTTGCTTTGTGTTTTATAATCTTCTATAAATTGGATTTTTTATTACCATATTTATTTTATTTTTATAACTTGAAAAATGGTAAACTTAGTACATATTCTCTGGGTGCTTACAATCAAGTTTCACACCACATAAGAATTAAAGTACTACATAGGGCAGTAATCATTCTACAGCATAATTATCTGTTTTGAAATATGCATATAATATAATCATTTTTCCTTAAGAAGTGAAGTTTAGTAGTAGCGTTAATGAGGAGAGAGGAGGCCTGCACTAAAACTTCTGTGATCATTATGCAGAAGGTAGTGTCTAACACCGTAAAATACTAAGATGAATGAAGGTAAGTAACAGGACAGCAGTGAGAACGTTAACCTAAAATTTGAAACCAATTTAAATATTCTATGGTCAGCTCTACTATATAATGAAAAACCATGTCAGTTTCCTCCTTAAGTGAATCAAGGCACTTTAGCATTACTATTAGGCAGACATAATAGAAAAATGGATCTTGATCTAAGAAGTTTTCTAAAACATGCTTGATGTTGAGTAATTTTAGAAGTCATTCATTTCCTTTAAAACCAGTCACATCTAAATTATGGCTTTAAAAATAATTGTGGGCAAATTTCTGACTTCCTGAGAATGTGTGAATATGCATAAATATGGCAGGGGGAGAGTGATTGAATTGCCAGAATTTATAAGTAACAATGATAACCTTTTATAGATGTTAATACTTGGAAAGCATGATAGTGTGATAGCTGTGTTTGCTCTCCTGCTGCTGTTCTTAGAAGAGTGTGTTGGTATTTTTGGATAAAGCTAAAGGAAGGTGTGGACTTTTTATTTGCACATTATGTAAAGCTGTGGTTGGTAACAGGCATTCTTCTCTCGAAGTTTTGGCATTGAAAGATAACATATTAATGGGACAAATTAGATTTTGTTTTTCAGGAGGAGCAGAAGATTCAATTACACTTTCTCAATACAAATTTTCAGAATGGATCATGTAAAGAGACAGAAAGAATTAAATTAATTAGCAAGCCACATGTAAGAAAATATCTGTTGTTCAGTCTTATACATGGCATTTAAAGCAAGTAGACTATTTGCTTGATCCCAGCTATCTCCAAATCCATATGAAAATTCCTCTTGAAGCTATTTCCAGGACTTTTACAAAAGCATTGACTCCTCAGAGTTTAAGAGAGAGAGAGACAAAGAGAGGGTAAGATAGATTAGTCATTTATTAACATTAGCATGATTTCTTCATGAAAACGTACGAGGAGGTTCCATGAATCAGTGTATACAAAATCTCTGTATTTTCAATTTATGTGCTTTATTTTGTAACCACACACTCAAACCTACTAATCACCTACCATGATTAAAATTTCTTTTTACTTCTCAATTTAGTCCTCAAGATATAGTCCGTATTAACAAAAATAAAGCTGTGAAAAGAATTGAGTAATCAAACAGATAACTTTCAAAATGTTTAGCATTTAAGATGACTGGCAATTCACATTAGTAATTGGACAATTCTCCTTGTTACTCTGTGTAACAAAAGCAAAATGTTGATTCTATCTTTATGCTTTTTTTTTAACCAATTCTGTCTGCAATAAATTCCCAATTGAGCTCTTCCTAAAAATTAAACTTAATTCCTTTCTCTCTGAGAGTATGAAGAGCCTCTTTCTACTCTTCAATAAACTTTCAATAATGCATTGGCCAAGGCGTAGTCAGTAAACCCACATATAGAAGAAAGGAAACTCTAGAATATAGTTCAAAAGTTGAATGAGAAAAGCAAAGAAATAAAATAGTCTGGATACCTAAATAGGTAATGGCAGGTAGGGAATGTATAAAAGGGATTCTTAGGATTGTTAGGAAAGTTACACTTGGTAAGTGTTTAAAATTCCCTCTTGTTATCTCTGAATCTTCAGAAGAGCCTTGTCTATCATGGCAGACTGCCCATCTACACTGAGGGGAAGTGTGAGAGGGTCAAATCCTTACAGATAATGTGCACTGGTTCTGCTTATGAAAACCTGACCTGGAGAAGACCCCTGGTCTTCACACTGTAAACACACGTTTCCTGTCACTGTCCGTCCATTGGTCCTCTCAGTCACGTCATGTGTGAGTTTTGCAGAAAAGGGTTAGGGCCAGCAAGACTCACTGTACTATTTATCTTTTATGCTATGCTATGCTAAGTCACTTCAGTCGTGTCCGACTCTGTGCGACCCCATAGACGGCAGCCCACCAGGCTCTGCCATCCCTGGGATTCTCCAGGCAAGAACACTGGAGTGGGTTGCCATTTCCTTCTCCAATGCATGAAAGTGAAAAGTGAAAGTGAAGTCGCTCATTCATGTCCGACTCTTCGTGACCCCATGGACTGAAACCTACCAGGCTCCTCCGTCCATGGGATTTTCCAGGCAAGAGTACTGGAGTGGGGTGCCATTGCCTTCTCCAGTTTATCTTTTATATAAAAATCCAAAAACTTTACCATAATCCCAACTTAATGATGACATTTTTTATACCCTTGGATGCACACTAGCATTAGAGAATGTATAAGAAATTAATCTTTATTGAATGTTCATACTGTAATATTATTCATCTCATTTAATCAACTGCGAACAATAAAGATGACCAGTCAAACCCCACGGGTTTTGTGTGGATATCTCAATTTTGCCTGGTAAGGATACTGTTCCACCTCACCTTGATTGATGCAAGCATCCTGGTCTCCTTTTAGGAATTCCACAGCAATTCCTCATGATTTGAATGCACCTGCCCACCTCATTCTCTCACTTGTGTGACTTCTCCTCTGCCCCATTGCTTCCCCTCAACAAACCTAGGCATTTCACTCAGGTGTGATCAATCAGAGCCCTCCTTAAACTTTATTTGCTTGAATTAGTGAAGACCAGCTAAACCATTTCAGTAGGAGAGAAAAAGTGGATGTGAGAGATGTCAGGGAGAAAGAGAGGAAAAGTGCTGGTTGACTTGATCTAGCACGCCATTCTCGTGGCCGTGCAGCGTGCACGCCGCACAGGATTGTGAACTTGGAAGGGCCTCACAGAAAGTTCAATGCTCTGCTGTAGCCATCATGAATACCTTATTAAATTTTAAACAAGGAATCTTGTTTTTTCATTATGCAAATTATATAACCAATCCCAAACTCTGGGTCCAGCTTCTGAGATATAGTTCTTTTTATTATTATATTTTTCTGTTATTTAAAAAGACATGCCCTTTTCTGCTTAAGCTAGTTTGAGTTGAGAATTTGTGACTTCCAATGGAAACACTTCTGACAAGCATATCTTCAAACCTGCACTTTCTATCAGTCTTCAGTCTTCAGGTGAAAACATCAACCCTTGATCATATGGAAGGATAAGTTATTCACTTATGAATGATTTATGCCACAGTTTTAACACTAAATGCTGTTTTCCTGCCATCTGTCATGCTTTCAGCCAACTTCACAACATCAGTTAGATCATCCATGGAATGAAAACTAATGTTAACAACTCCGAAAAATATGTATGTTGCATTTAAATAAAATGTAAATACTTAAAATAAAATATAAATTTAAAAAAAGCATATATGATACCTATATAGCAGGCAGCAAATGCATGCCAGGGAAAATTATAATATATACATACTTTAGAGTGATTTTCAGTTTATAAAATGTTTATATATACAACATATTGCTATGCTGCTAAGCTGCTAAGTCACTTCAGTCGTGTCCAACTCTGTGTGACCCCATAGACAGCAGCCCACCAGGCTCCCCCGTCCCTGGGATTCTCCAGGCAAGAACACTGGAGTGGGTTGCCATTTCCTTCTCTAATGCATGAAAGTGAAAAGTGAAAGTGAAGTCGCTCAGTCGTGTCTGACCCTCAGTGACCCCACGGACTGCAGCCTTCCAGGCTCCTCCATCCATGGGATTTTCCAGGCAAGAGTAATGGAGTGGGGGTGCCATTGCCTTCTCCAAACATATTGCTATAAGCAGCACTAAAATCTGTTTAGAAAGTTCAGTTCAGTTCAGTCGCTCACTTGTGTCCGACTCTTTGCAACCCCATGGACTGCAGCACACCAGGCCTCCCTGTCCATCACCAACTCCCAGAGTTTACTCAAACTCATGTCCATTGAGTCAGTGATGCCATCCAACCATCTCATCCTTTGTCGTCCCCTTCTTCTCACTCCTTCAATCTTTCCCAGCATCAGGGTCTTTTCCAATGAGTCAGTTCTTCACATCAGGTGGCCCAAGTATTGGAGTTTCAGCTTCAGCATCAGTCCTTCCAATGAATATTCAGGACTGATTTCCTTTAGAATGGACTGGTTGGATCTCCTTGCAGTTCAAGGGACTCTCAAGAGTCTTCTCCAACACCACAGTGCAAAAGCATCAATTCTTTGGCACTCAGCTTTCTTTAGAAAGTTAGGTTAAACTAAATGTAGTACTTAATTTCTAAAAGCATTTGAGCAAATTTATTAAGGACAGAGGAACATGTGGTTACTAAAAGTATCAATAAATAGATTAAGACTGAACACTAAGGTTTAACAAAGTTTTGGTGGAGGGCTAACACGTGTTTTCATAGCCTTGTGGTTTTGCCTGTCAAAAATACAAGAATTAGGAAAAAAAATCTGGACCTGAGTGTCCTGGGTGTCCGTCCCCCTGAAGACTTTAACAGGGCCTCATGTACCCGGCTGTCTGTTCAGCCTCCTCCTGAATGCTCGTTTCTTCCTTGGCCAGACTAGTTTGTCCTTGGTCAGCACCACTTTTCAGGAAACGGGTGAAGTGCAGCTCTTCCTTGTCATGGTGTAAATGAAGAGAGGATGTTTTATTTTGTTTACAACAGTTCACTGCCTCCTGGTAGTAAGAAATGAAAATTAGGTTTAGGGAATCACATAACTGAGAGAGGTGAAAATAGAGTTAGAGCAATGGCAGGACCTTAAAATGAATTTAGGATTTAGTAACCATCTGAAAGACAACAACAGATGGTAAGTTTAGAGGTGTACAAATATAATGGGAAGAGGTCAGATGAATTTCGATAGCAATTGCAGGAAACTGTGTGATTGTTTTGAGGAATAAAGAAGAGAGGAGAAACCATATGGTGAGATAGTAATTAGGCTCCAGCATTTGCCTTTAAGAAAAGAAAAATCTTGGAAACTTATTTATGAAGATGTAACCTGAGGTCAAGGAAAGGATTTACTGGAAAATAGAAGAAAGAGAGATGACATTAGGGTCTAAATTGCAGACTCTTGAAGACATTTTACAGTAAAATTGAAACTAGAAAGATGAAAAAAGGAAAAACAGTCATTTAAACAACACAGGACTATGAATCAGGCTTCCTAATGATAGAAAGAGTATAATAGTACTGAGAAATTGAAGAGAGATCCCAAAGAAATTATTTATAAAACTAACCCAAACCATTTGACACTGAAGATAAACTTAGTGAATTCTCTGCTTATTAAAATGCAGATCTCTTCTTCATGTCCAGGAGGAAAAGCAAAGACAGTGCAGAGAGAAGTCTCCGCAAGTGTGGTGACCACCTAAACATATTAAGAGCTTGCTAAACGCCTTGCTAAAATCATTCCATTCTCCAGGTTAGGCCAAGTTTTCTTTTAAGTCAACAAAAGGTATATATTTCATGACTTCAGGGAACTAGTCTGAATGCTTTTCGGCTGCCTATTCTCCAGTCAAGGCAACCTGCAGGTCACATTGGTTTATGGCAGTTTCTGCCTGAGACGTTTCCCCTCTTCTTCTTGAGAGGGATCAGAGAGTTGTGGTAGCTGGAGGACCTGGATTTTAAACCTGAGGAGAAAGTAGGCAATCGATAACCTTTCAGAGTGCTCTATGGCCCCGGTCTGTACAGTGCGCTGGGTGGGAGGTCAGTTCAGCCTTGCAGGAGAACAGGGCCTGGGGCAGGGCAGTGGTGTGGAGAGAACGGATTTGAGGTGTATTGAGGATTGACAGGATTTAGAGGCTGAATGTGAAACGGTGCAGGTTTCTGCGTAGGTAACTGGGTCAGCCATGTTGCTGTCTGCTGAGGTGACTGAGTGAGAGGCAGATAGAAAGATGTTGATCTCACTTTTGTGTGTGCTGGATTTAGGTGTCTGTGGGATGATCTTTTTTTTTTTTCTCCTCTCCAGTTCTGACTGCCAGGCTTCTGATGAATACTTTTCTTAACAAATATTAATGTACTCTTGATGTCAAAGTTATCAGTCCTTTAACCTAGGAAAAAACCCAACAGCTTTAATTAGTCTGATTCTCAGAGGGGCAAACATTCCTCCTTTTCATACTTTGGGCTGGTGCTCACTGTTCACCCTGTACCACCTTGACGTGGGTATAAGTTGTCAAAGGCAAGAAATGTCAAAAATAACTTTCAGGATTTCTGCCTGGAATGCTGAAGAACTATGGTGGTACTGGCAAACATAAGCAATTGGGATGGAGATTGTGAGAGGTTCAGTTTTGTTAAATGTTTAAATTGGGAAAATACTAGAATTGTGATATCATAAAATGTCAGCCTGGATGGGACTTTCAAGGAGAAGGAAGAATAACACTGAACATCTGATGTGTACCCAGCACTTTGCTGGAACCCTTTCGTATGTGTGCATGTGTGCTAGGTCGCTTCAGTAATGTCTGACCCTTTGCGGCCCTATGGACTGGAGACCTCCAGGCTCCTCTGTCCATGGGAGACTACAGGGAGGAACCCTAGAATGCACTGCCATGCCTTCCTCCAGGGAATCTTCCTGACTCAGGGATCAGTGTCTCTTATGTTTCCTGCATTGGCAGGCTCCACTGGGGAAGCCCAGAACCCTTTCGTATATGTTACTTCAGTTAATCTTGAAGCTATGGTTGTAAATTATTTCTCCTGTTTTGTAAGTGGAAATAGAGATTCTCAGAGGATGAGTAAGTAGCTCAAGTCACCCAGTTGGTTAGTTATACAGTGAATTTTTTACAGCATTTAGAGGATGAGAAGTGAGCTGATATCACTGCTGGTATCTCACGCCTGGTGGCTCAGATGGTAAAGATTTGTCTGCAATACATGATACCCGTGTTCCATCCCTGGGTTGGGAAGATCCCCTGGAGAAGGAAACAGTTATACATTCCGGTATTCTGGCCTGGAGAATTCCATGGATAGAGGAGCCTGTCTGTTGCAAAGAGTCAGACAGGACTGAGCAACTTCCACTTTTTTTAGTCTCATGACAAAAGTATGAAAGCTGGTTCTTAGGTGGCAAAAAAAGTTCTCTTTTTATGTATTAAGCACTAATAAATAAATACAATAGACAGTGTATCCAAACTATTAAAAATGTACAAGGGGACAATTAGGAGAAACGTCTACGAAGACTCTTTAAGGGTGTGATAGTATAAAAAACAAAATTGAGAAAAGCTGATTTAGATCACATGTTATTTAATAATTTTTTTACTCTATTTTTCCAAATCCTTTTTTGTTTCACATGAAACCTTGTGTTGAAGAATTATATGTACTATAAGTAAAAGCAGTGTTAAATATCCCTTGGAAGAGGGCCCAGAATCATTCCATTTCCTTTTCCTTCCCTGTCTGTAGTGGCCTTGGAAGGACTGATATGAAAGATTAGAGCTCTGAGCATCTTAGCTGGAATATCTGAAGAACAATTTAACCTCTTAATTTTGCAGATAAGAAAACTGATATGTTCTTGTATCATAGAATCATGAACTCCTCTAGTCATTTTGTTACTTGAAAGCCATGTAAAAGGTGGAACTGAACCAGATTTTCTACCTTGAGTCATACTACAGGGTGAGATGTTATACCCAGCAAAGGTCAGGGGAAGACTGTTTAAGCAAGTAGAGATGTTTGAGAGGATACTCATCACAAGAAAAAAAATTTTTTTTGTAATTATATAAGGTGACATGTGTTAAGTAGAATTATTGTGGAATCATTTCAAAATATGTACAAGGCATTCCCTGGCAGTCAGTGGTTAGGACTCTATATTCTCACTGCCAAGGGCCCAGGCTCAATCCTTGGGTGGAGAGTTATGATCCCACAAGACGAGAGGCACAGCCAAGAAAAAAAAAAATATATATATATATATATACACACACACACATATGAACATCAGTTCAGTTCAGTTGCTCAGCAACTTGAGCAAGGATGTCCAACTCTTTGTGACTCCATGGACTGCAGCATGCCAGGCCTCCCTGCACATCATCAACTCCCAGAGTTTACTCAAACTCTTGTCCATCAAGTCGGTGATGCCATCCAACCAACTCATCCTCTGTCATCCCCTTCTCCTTCTACCTTCGATCTTTCCCAGCATCAGGGTCTTTTCTAAGGAGTCAGTTATTTGCATCAGGTGGCCAAAGAATTGGAGCTTCAGATTCAGAATCAGTTCTTCCAATGAATATTCAGGGTTGATTTCCTTTAGGGCTGACTGATTTGATCTCCTTGCAGTCCAAGGGACTCTCAAGAGTCTTCTCCAACACCACAGTTCAAAAGCATCAATTCTTTGCCGCTCAGCTTTCTTTATAGTCCAACTCTCACATCCACACATGACTACTGGAAAAACCATGGCTTTGACTATACCGACCTTTGTTGGCAAAGTAACGTCATTGCTTTTCAATATGCTGTCTAGGTTGGTCATAGCTTTCCTCCAAGGAGTAAGCGTCTTTTAATTTCATGGCTGCAGTCACCATCTGCAGTAATTTTAGAGCCCCCCAAAATAAAATCAGCCACTGTTTCCATTGTTTCCCCATCTATTTGGCATGAAGTGATAGGACCAGATGCTATGGTCTTCATTGTTTGAATGTTGAGTTTTGACCAGCTTTTTCACTCTCCTCTTTCACCTATCAAGAGGCTCTTCAGTTCCTCTTCATTTTCTGACATAAGGGTAGTGTCATCCCCATATCTGAAGTTATTGATATTTCTCCTGGCAATCTTGATTCCAACTTGTACTTCATCCAGTCTGGCCCTTCACATAATGTACTCTGCATAGAAGTTAAAGAAGCATGGTGACAATATACAGCCCTGACCTAGTACTTTCCCAAATTGGAACCAATCCATTGTTCCATGTCTGGTTCTAACTGTTGCTTCTTGACCTTCATACAGATTGCTCAGGAGGCAGGTAAGGTGGTCTGGTATTCCCATCTCTTTCAGAATTTTCCACAGTTTCTTGTGATCCACACCGTCAAAGGCTATGACGTAGTCAATGAAGCAGAAGTAGCTGTTTTTCTGGAACTCTCTTGCATTTTCTATGTCCACTGGATGTTGGCAATTTGATCTCTGGTTCCTCTTCCTTTTCTAAAACCAGCTTGAACATCTGGAAGTTCTCAGTTTGCATACTGTGGAAGCCTAGCTTGGAGAATTCTAAGCATTACCTTTCTAGCATGTGAGATGAGTGTAATTGTGCCTTAGTTTAAACATTTTTTGGCATTGCCTTTCTTTGAGATGGGAATAAAAACTTACCTTTTCCAGTCCTGTGGCCACTGCTGAGTTTTCCTAATTTGCTAGCATATTGAGTGCAGCACTTTCACAGCATCATCTTTTAGGATTTGAAATAGCTCAACTGGAATTCCATCACCTACACTAGCTTTGTTTGTATTGATGCTTTGTAAGTTCAACTTGACTTCACACTCCAGGATGTCTGGCTCTAGGTGAGTGATCACACCATGGTGGTTATCTGGGTCATTAAGATCTTCTTTGTATAGTTCTTCTATGTATTCTTGCCATCTCTTCTTAATATCTCCTGCTTCTGTTAGATCCATACCATTTCTGTCCTTTATCGAGCCCATCTTTGCATGAAATGTTCCCTTGGTATCTCTAATTTTCTTGACGAGATCTCTAGTATTTCCCATTCTATTGTTTTTCTCTATTTCTTGGCATCCATCACTTAGGAAGGCTTTCTTATCTCTCCTTGCTATTCTTTGGAGCTCTGCATTCAGATGGATATATCTTTTCTTTCTCCTTTGCCTTTTGCTTCTCTTCTTTTCTCAGCTATCTGTAAGGCCTCCCCAGACAACCATTTTGCCTTTTTGCATTTCTTTTTCTTGGGGATGGATTTGATCATCACCTCCTGTACAATGTTACGAACTTCTGTCCATAGTTCTTCAGGCACACTGTCTATCAGATCTAATCCCTTGAATCTATTTGTCACTTCCACTGTATAATCATAAAGAATTTGATTTAGGTCATGCCTGAATGGTCTAGTGGTTTTTCCTACTTTCTTCAATTTAAGTCTGAATTTTGCAATTAGGAGTTCATGGTCTGAGCCACAGTCAGCCCTAGTTCTTGATTTTGCTGACTGTATAGAGCTTCTCCATCTTCGACTGCAAAGAATATAATCAATCTAATTTCAGTATTGACCATCTGGTCATGCCCATGTGTAGGATCTTCTCTCATGTTGTTGGAAGAGGTTGTTTGCTATCACTAGTATGTTCTCTTGGAAAAACTCTGTTAGCCTTTGCCCTGCTTCATTTTGTACTCCTAGGCCAAACTTGCCTGTTACTCCAGGTATCTCTTGACTTCCTAGGGAATTCCAGTTCCCTGTGATGAAAAGGACATCTTTTTTGGTGTTAGTTCGAGAAGGTTTTGTAGGTCATCATAGAACTGTTCAACTTCAGCTTCTTCAGCATTACTGGTTGGGGCAGAGACTGGGATTATTGTGATATTGAATGGTTTGTCTTGGAAATGAACAGAAATCATTCTGTCATTTTTGAGATTGAACCCAAGAACTGTATTTCAGACTCTTCTGTTGACTACAATGGCTACTCCATTTCTTCTAAGGGATTCTTGCCCACAGAAGTAGATATAATGGTCATCTGATCTAAATTCACCCATTCTGGTCTCTTTTATTTCACTGATTCCTAAAATGTCGACGTTCACTCTTGCCATCTCCTGTTTGACTTCCAATTTGCCTTGATTCACAGACCTAACATTCCAGGTTCCTGTGCAGTATTGCTCTTCGTAGCATCAGACTTTATTTCCATCACTTGTCACATCCACAACTGGGTGTTCTTTTTGCTTTGGCTCCATCACTTCATTCTTTCTGGAGTTATCTCTCCAACTGGTCTCTAATAGCATATTGGGCATCTACCAACCTGAGGAGTTCATCTTTCAGTGTCCTATCTTTTTGTCTTTTCATACTGTTCATGGGGTTCTCAAGGCAAGAATACTGAGGTGGTTTGCCATTCCCTTCTCCAGTGGACCACGTTTTGTTTGAACTCTCCACCATGACCCTTCTGTGTTGGTTGGCCCTACATGGCACAGCTCTTAGTTTTATTGAGTTAGACAAAGGTGTGATCCAAGTGATCAGTTTGGTTAGTTTTTGTGATTTTGATTTCCATTGTGTCTGCCCTCTGGTAGATAAGGTCATATATACCTATATGTGTACAAATATAAAATCATTTTGTTGTATGCCTAAAAGTAATACAACGTTACATGCCAACTAAAAAAAAGAACAATACTTTATCAATGGCAGCAAATGGAGAGGTGATAAAGGATTGAGATCTGACATAAAATTACCTGATCACATGTGGCTGCAGTTTCAGAGTAATGTGCAGCCAGAGCCTGATTTCATTGGAAATCGTAAATATTTCAGACATGTAGGCAAAAAACCTAAGGATGCTAACTTTGCTAGGCATCGCAACTAATTATACAATACGCTTTCATGACAAGATAGAGACATCAATAGATTAGTCACAGCAAATTAACAAAATCATTGTCAGTCTATTGTATTAGGATGAGCTCAGCTAAAGAATTAGAACCAATGCAAATAGTGCATACAAAAGAATGCCTTTAGAAGACACCTCAGTAAAGAAAGCTTTATTAGATTTTATAGAATGCCCAGAATACAACAATTCATCTAAGATTAAAAAAAAGAGAAACATATATGGTGATGAGAAGGAGACATTAATGAAAGTAAAAGAATATATGAAAATCTCTGTAGGGTATCATAGAATTCTAGCTAATTTTACATGTATTTTTAGCTTTGAGTGATATAGTTACTATTTGTTATTATTAGACTAATTATTATCCAAGTGACTCAACAAATTATATCTATGTGTTAGTAATTGTGTTTTAATATGAAGGAATTAAACTGCAATCTTATCATAGTCTTAATGATGTCTTTATTTCTTTTTGCTATTTATTTCAAATATTGGGAGTGTGATCTGGTAGTAACATTTAACACTTTCAGCTGAACCTTGAAAGTGTTAGTCCCTCAGTCATGTCCAACTCTTTGCGACCTTGTGGACTGTGGCCCACCTCTGTCCATGGAATTCTCCAGACAACAATACTGGAGTGGGTTGCCATTCCTTTCTCTAAGGCATCTTCCCAACCCAGGGATTGAACACATGTCCTGCATTGAAGGCAGAGTCTTTACTGTCTGAGCCACCAGGGAAACTCCAACTGAAACTTAGCTAAGTGTTAATATTAGCTAATGTAAGTTAGTTAATATTTAAGGAATGCTCCTGTTTCCTTTTAAACAGCTCTATCGTCTACAAACTTGGGCAGATTATTTTTCTAATAACAGCATCATAGGAAACTATTAAGCATGACATTAAACTATGCTATACTAATTACATTCCCTATGAAAAATTTCTATTTGAACTTACAGCATAAGACCCTGGAGAAAACTTAGCAGAGCACAAATTACTTAAATATGTTTTAAGAAGAATAACATACCATATAATAATTTTGCTTTTCATACCTTAAATCAACTGTTCTCCACAATGATTCATTATGGTAGCACGATCTTCTTGACCTTGTTAAATAGATTATTTTTTTTTAATGTTAAAGCCTCTGTGATTGTATAATATAGCAAAGGGAAGAGCTTGGTTCTATCATGAACATTTGTTCAAAGTTAATATTTTCTTCTTACTAGAATACTGCTCTCATTGAGGAAAAAGAAATAACTAGATAAAACTAATTGTGATACACCAAGGGGGAAAATAATTTATCAAGCATCAGAAAATATTTTTCTATAAAGGGCCAGAAAGCAAACATTTTAGATTTTTCAGGCCAGTGTATCTGTCCCAAGTATGCTACAGTTACAGAGCATAAGCAGCGATAGACAATACATAAAAGAATAGGCATAGCTCTATTGCAGTTACATTTTCTTTACAAAAAATAAGCAGCATATAAAAATTTCAGTGAGGTGCCTCTTGACACACACTAGAATGGCTAAATTTAAAAAGTCAGAAAAAAAATTTTTTTGGCAAGGATGTGCAGAAATTGGAACCATCTCTGCTGATGGGAATGGATGATGGTGCAGCCACTTTGGAAAGATCTGATAGTTCCTTTAAACAGTTAGCATATGAGCCAGCAATACCCCTTCTGTGCATGTATTCAAGAGAAAGAGACACTTAAAGCCACACAAAAAGTCATACGTGAATATTTATAGTAGCATTATTCATAATAGTGAAAAGAAAGAAAAAAATCCAAATGACCATTAATTGACGAGTGGATAAACAAAATATATTATGTGCTATACCCATACAGCGAAATATTGTGTTGGCCAAAACCTTCCCTTGGTTTTTTAAGTAAAAAGACATTTTTCACTTTCATCAAAAATTTTATTGAACAATATACTCATCATTTTGTTCTGCTATCTTCTGCCATTTTTCAGGCAACTTCATAATTCCATCTTCCCCAAACTTTTTTTCCCCAAAACTTTTTATCTTTTTGAGCAAAGAATTCTTCCAGGTGCCTTTTATAGTCTTCCAGGGAATTGAAATTTTTTCCATTAAAAGAATTTTGTGAAGACCGAAATAAATGGAAATCTGAAGTTCCTTTGTCTGGTGAATATGGCAGATGAACCAGAAATTCCCAGGCAAGCTGTCACAGTTTTTGGCCGGTCATCAAAGAAACATGTGGGCTTGTGTTACCTTGATGGAAGATTATGAGTTTTCAGTCAATGAGATAGTTTTCATCGAGTGATACTTTCAGCTGGTCTAATTGGGAGTAATACTTGTTAGAATTAATCATCTGGGTTTCTCAAAGGAGCTCATAAGAGAGGACTCCCTTCCAATCCCACCATACATACAACAATCACCTTCTTTGGATGAAGACCAGCCTTTGGTATGGTTGGTGGTGGTTCATTTCACTTTGCCCCATGATCTCTTCCCTTTCACATTATTGTACAGTATCCACTTTTCATTGCTTGTCACTATTTGTTATAAAAATGGAACATTTTCATTATGTTTCAATAGAGAATCACATGAGGAATTGTGATCAAGAAGGTGTTTTTTGCTTAACTTATGTGGAACCCAAATATCAAAGTGATTATTAATAACATAATCAAGCTGGTGCAAATAATTTTCAACACTTGATTTGGATATCTTGAGTATGTTGGTTATCTCCTGCATGGTGTAGCATTGATTGTTCTCAATTAATATCTCAATTTGATTGTTATCAATTTCAATTGGTCTACCCAACTGTGGAACATCATCCAGTGAGAAATCTCCAGCATGAAACTTTGCAAACCACTTTTGACACGTTGGATCAGTAATAGCACTTTCTCGATACGCTGCACAATTCTTTTTGTGTGTTTTGGCTATGTTTCTACCTTTCTTGAAATAATAAAGCACACTACACTGACAATGTTGATTGCTTTCCTCCATTTTCGCTGTTAAAATGGCTATACAAAAATTCACCAATTTTAATGTTTGTTTTTTTTTTAAATGCAACTGAGAAGACAGCTGTCACAATACAATCTAAAAAATTGTTTCTAATGAAGTTAAAGACAACTAAGCGCTGCTACAGCCATTTTATGGAAAAAACCGAATGAACATTTCGGCCAACCCATTGTTTCTCAGTCCTTCAGGGATTCTTGGCAATGTTTGGGGAAAACGAGTAAAGTCAGGAATGCTACTACATTGTATAGGATGGTCCCTCCTGTAACATCCAGCTCCAGAAATTAATAGTGCTGAGTTGAGAAACCTTGTATAGACTCATGCATGATATGTCAGTGATAATTCTGTGAATGTGATTTGACTTTTCTAACGTAACATTCTATTGTAAAACAGCAGCGATTTTAACCAAAACAGACAAACATGTGGAAAGTGTGGTAGAAGCCATGCCATCCAGTCCCAGAGGCAGCACCGCTTTATCTTGCCATCAAGGACTTGGAAGGAAAGTGCAAAGTCATTGCTAATGGCTGGGCAATAATTTGAATACCCTGTCATTAAGCACAAAATGCTATAGAATTTATGGATAGTGAGGCATTCCTCCACTGGAGTCAGGTGTTAAAGCAATGGTGAAAATGGTAATATTAAATTTCACTAGGTTTGAGTTAGTGAGTGTGGTTAAAGTGTTAGCTGCTCAGTCATATCTGTGATCCCATGAATCTCGCCAGGCTCCTGTCCATGGAATTCTCCAGGCAAGAATACTGGAGTGGTTGCCATTTCTTAATGGTTTGTGTTTTAATACACTGACCACTTGGAAAGTATTCCTGGCAAAGAGTAGAATTTGTAATTTAACTGAAAGAGGAAAATATAGTGATTTTCCTTATTTGTTCTGTACTAATGTGAGAGAATGCATGTGAGAGGAGAGAACAGAAAAAAGTGGGAAGGCAGGTGGAGAAGGATATATGTTTGATTACTCAAAATTAAAAAAATTAACGTCATCCTAAAAGGGAATTAATTACTTCACTTTTCCTTACATGAACTTAAGGAAAAATGAAATAATTACTTTAATTATTTTAATTAATAATTACTTTAATTAAAATGAACTTACTTCCTTACATGTTAGCTCAATGCCAACAAATCAAAATTTTCTGAAGTAATTGGAAGAGTTAAGGGAGCTATATCTAAAGTTCCTTTATTTCTGTCAGTTTATGTATTTTGTTAAAGATTTGATATTAAAAAAAACTTATTTTCACACCAAAAAACCCCTTAATATGAAACATTTCCAATAAATAGAAAATTACCAAAAAATAGACACAAATATTCCCACTTACTGAGATTAAATATGTGTTACCATTCTGCCAGATTTACTGTGGATCTTTCCCTTTTTTTAAAGCT
Source organism: Bubalus bubalis (assembly GCF_019923935.1). Taxonomy (NCBI): domain Eukaryota; kingdom Metazoa; phylum Chordata; class Mammalia; order Artiodactyla; family Bovidae; genus Bubalus; species Bubalus bubalis. The sequence goes on along the minus strand of NC_059169.1, from coordinate 87,219,577 downwards.
GTAATTCTCATAATATTTTAATTCTGTTCTGAAATTGGTTTACAAATATCTCTATATAACACCAAAGTCAGTGATTCAATAAATAAGAGGAATGTACTGATTGCTTTGCCAGAAAAATAAGCCTTATACATTTATATCTATTTATGATATTTGTGGAATCAGTTTCCCAAGGCTCATGAAACTAAAGTGTGTGCATGCCACATACACACACACCACTATATTAAAATCAAATAGATTTATAGTATCAAACTAAATACTGTGTAAAATTTATAGCCAGATACACAAAATATGAATTTGACTCATGCCTACAGTGTGGATCATGGGTACCATACCTCATAAATATGAGTTCCAGTTAAGAAGAGGGAAATAAGTGCTTGGGTGGATTTTAAGTGAACACTAGTCACCACCACCATCACAAGAAATTAATTTAATTACAGTATGCAAAGAGTTAACATACATGTGGATATTAAATTGACCCTACAATAAAACTTTAATATCTGCAAAAAGACATTTGAATGTATGGTTTATAAAACCACTAGCTGCCACAGATTTTCAGTAGATGGTGCGAAGGACAATCAGGTTTTTATACCACCATCAGGGAAATGGTCTTGGTGTGTCTCCTATGTATCAAGGAATAGCAGAGTGCAGAATTCAATATGCTGGACAAGGTTTGTTTATTCCAGGATCTTTTCCTTTTAATAGATAAAAACATTTATAGAAACTTTAGCAATAACATTTCAGCTTAGTTCCTTCCTTATTCTTCCTTTCTTCTTTGGAACTAGATGACATCATTGTGTTTATTTCCCTCATGTTTTTGCAGTGTTATCACACATACACATTACATTTATATATATTATGCTATATATAAATGTATGTAGACACTTAATTTCTCTATTTTTGAGATTTATCCATATGTAGGTCTAGTTATTTGTTTTAAATGAAGTGTAGAAGTCTACTGCATAACAAGCCTCTCTGTATTTTATTCTCTCCCTGACTGCAGGATATTTAAATGCTTTACCCTTTTCAGTTCTTACAAATGTTCAGGAAATATATTTGCACAACATCTTTGAGCTTCTCCAGGGAGACATGAGACATGGAATTGCTGGGTCATAAGTACATGCACCTTTACCATTTCCAAGTTGCTGCCTAAACTGGCTTTACCAGTTTTGCACTCTTACCATCTAGGCAGAAATCCCTACACATAGGTGAAAACTTGGTGACATAGAACTTTGTCATTTTGCCAGTCTGATGAGGGTAAAATGGTATCTCATAGAATTGTCATTAAAAAAAAATATTGAATGGAAATGATCCATCCCTTCCCACAACTTTTCACAACTTGCTTATACAATCATTAAGAGTGAACCCTCATAAGGATTGCATTACTAATTGTTTGGACGTTTAGACTGAACAGAAATGATAAAGCCAAGAAACACATTCCTAGATTCCAATCTTCTCCAGGTCTGCTTTTTGCTTCATTCAACTTTGTTCCAGTCCTGGGCATGGAGGCCGGCACAAGGTAGCGCTTCCAAAATGGCTGACTCGGGGGTTTATCATATACTTCTTGTTGGGGCATCAGAATGAGGGGCAGTGCGTGCTGTTGTGGTGTTTAAGTAATAAACATATATAAAATGAACTTTAAAAATGTGAAGTTTATTAATAGACAAAGATATTTTCATAGATGCATTATAGTTACAAAGAATTTCCATGAGAAAAATGTAAAGGTGCTCTATATAAAGCTTGAAAATCAATTATAATAATAGTTCCTGATTATTTATATTTAGTACCTTCTCTATGCCCAGGACCTGAGGTGGGCCTTGGTGTTTTTGGAAGCTGGCCTGGCATTCACAGATAGGCCTTATTGTTCTTCTCATGGACATAACCAGTTTTATAGAATAAGGTTGGTGGGAAGTCACTACTAAACTTTCTGAGACTATCAGTGACTGTCCTCCTTTGTCAATTATGGCTTTAGCCTCATTCTTTAGCCTGCCATCCAACCAGATAAGATGTACTGTTACCGAATCTTCAAACAGTCCCCAATCCCGGACAGCACTGAAAATCAGAGTAACCCTTCTCATTCTGCTTCTGAAGAGTCTTCCAAAATCACCTAACCAAAGTCCAAATCCTTTCAGGCCTTTCTAGCACCTCTTACTGAGCAACCCCATCCCAACGTGCATGTTCTCATTCTTTATGAGTAATAAAATTCCAGTGGTTCAACTACATGCGTTCCTCCTTCCTGGTAGTCTTTGCTGGGAGGGGCTTTCACAGACATTTCTAAGAACTTTACATATGCTGTCTCATTTAAGCCTGACAATTCTGATTGTTAGGTATTGTTCTTACCCACTTCTGCATTTGAAAAAGCAAAAGAAAGAAATTTTAACATCACCTTCAACATCACATAGCTAGTAAATAACAGGAGTAAAATGTGCATATGGGTTCAATGATCATCCACAGGTAGTTACTACATACTTGCAGTTCTCCTGACCTTTCTGTTCTCCTGAACTTTCCCTTAAAGATTAGGTACTTTCTGAGTATAGAGACTGGCACAGAAGCTTCGTACAAATAAATAAACATAATAACAAATACAAATAAAACAAATAAACTTAAACAATCCTCCCTCCCCTGCCCACCTGTAGTGTGAAGACTTCACTTAAACAAGGCCCATTTTCTCAACCTCTGTGCTAGCCCACATCCCATCCAGCTAGGACATCACAGAGCAACCTGTGCTAATCAGCAGGTTCCCACTGGCTATCTATTTTACACAAGGTAGTGTACATATGTCAGTCCTCATCTCCCAGTTTGTCCCACCCTTCTCTTCCTCACAGTGTCCACATGTCTGTTCTCTCTCTCTACGTCTCCCGTTATGGAAATAGGTTCATCTGTACCACTTCTCTGGATGAAGCACAAGCTGGACTCAAGATTGCCGGGAGGAAATATCAATAACCTCAGAAATGCGGATGATGGGCTTCCCTGGTAGCTCAGACGGTAAAGCATCTGCCTCCAATGTGGGAGACCTAGGTTCGATCCTGGGTTGGGAAGATCCTCTGGAGAAGGAAATGGCAACCCACTCCAGTACTCTTGCCTGGAAAATTCCATGGATGGTGGAGCCTGGTAGGCGACAGTCCATGGGATAGCAAAGAGTCGGACATGACTGAGCAATTTCACTCATGCAGGTGACACCACCCTTACAGCAGTAAGTGAAGAAGAACTAAAGAACTTTTTGATGCAAGTTAAAGAGAGTGAAAAATTTGGTTTAAAGCTCAACATTCAGAAAACTAAGATCTATGGCATCCGGTCCATCACTTCATGGCAAATAGATGGGGAAACAGTGGTAACAGGGGTTGACTTTACTTTTGGGGGCTCCAAAATCTGTGCAGATGGTGACTGCAGCCATGAAATTAAAAGACACATACTCTTTGGAAGGAAAGTTATGACCAACCTGGACAGCATATTAAAAAACAGAGACATTACTTTGTCAACAAAGGTCCGTCTAGTCAAGGCTATGGTTTTTCCAGTGTTCACGTATGGATGTGAGAGTTGGACTATAAAGAAAGCTGAGCACCGAAGAATTGATGCTTTTGAACTGTGGTGCTGGAGAAGACCCTTGAGTCCCTTGGACAGCAAGGAGATCAAACCAGTCCATCCTAAAGGAGAACAGTCCTGAGTGTTCATTGGAAGGACTGATGTTGAAGCTGAAACTCCAATACTTTGGCTACCTAATGTGAAGAGCTGACTCATTAGAAAAGACCCTCATGCTGGGAAAGATTGAAGGCAGGAGGAGAAGGGGACCAGAGAGGATGAGATGGTTGGATGGCATCATGGACTCAAGGGACATGAGTCTGGGTAAACTGGGAGTTGCTGATGGACAGGAAGGCCTGGCGTGCTGCGGTCTATGGGTCACAAAGAGTTGGACATGACTGAGTGACTGAAGTGAATTGAACTGTACCATTTTTCTAGATTCCACTTATATGCATTAATATACAATGTTTGTTTTTCTTTTCCTGACTTACATCACTCTGTTTGACAGACTCTAAATCCATCCACATCCCTACGAATAACCCAATTTCATTCCTTTTTAAGGCTGAGTAATATCCCATTGTACCTATGTACTACATTTTCTTTATCCATTCATCAGTAGATGCACATCTAGGTTGTTCCGATGTTCTGACTTCTCTAGACCTTGCCCCTGCCTGGAACGTCTTTTTGCTGAAAGTCACGCCACTCTTTTCTGTCCTAAGAAAGTCTTTGCATCCTTCTTCTTTCCAAATCCTCTCCTTCAGATTTAATACATTTTTTTTTATTCTCAAGAACTTTTAAATTAACTGCTATAACATTTATGTTATTTCATTTGTGTAAGGATTTGTGAAGCACATTATTAGACTGTGAGCTCCTCCAGGAAGCGCTGTCTGGTTTTTGGTGGCTGCCTCTGCCACCCTTGAGCGGGCTCCCAGCTCTCAACAGGTGCTCAGTCTGTGGAGAAAGCGTCCTCCGGGGCGTCCTGGGAGCTGCGGTCCTCTCCTGCTTAGCGGCCCTTCAAGTACAGATCCCAGAGGAACTACTTTTCCCCGTGGCCGTCACACCCGGTCCTCCCGAGACGTGCGGAAACGGGGAGCAGATGATTTCGCATCCAAGCGCTGCTCAAGTGGCTGCGCTGGGCGGGTCCCGCCTCGTTCCCAGGTCAGCCGGAACCCATTCTCCAAATTCCGAACACACCCAGACTAGTCACTTCCCGGTACGCTTCCCACATTTCCAAGGCCGGCCGCACCCAGTACCCTTCAACTTGGGCCGTCTGGGACTCCAGAGGCTCAAGCGCCGCAGAGAACGGCGGACCCGCCAATCACGCTTCTTCTTGCCCGGAAGGGGCGGTGCCCAGGGCGCGTCACTCCGAGCGCAGCTTCGGATTGGCTGGGCCCCGGCTCGGCGGAGGCCCCGGATTGGCTGGGTCCGGGTGCTCGTCGGCGGCGGGACTTTTCGGATGTGTTGCTCCGGGAGGCAGCGGTTGGACTGATTCGGGCAAGCGCCGTCGGCGGCGGGACTAGGGACGCGCGCGCCGCGGACGCCGGGCTCCCGCCCGTGGCTTGCAGAGCTGCGGCCTTCTCCCCCCTCGCCTTCCCGGAGCCGTGGAAGCATGGACCGGCACCGGCCGCGTCTGCGTGCCCAGGCGCAGCGCTCGGCCGTCGGGGCGGCCTACCCCGAGTCCTCCCTGGGCCGCAGCCGCCGGGACAGCGAGGCGCCGCGCCGGAAGGGCCTGCAGCGCCCTCCGCCCCACCGCGGCCCCGCGGCGCCTGCGGAGAAGCGCCCCAAGTTTGTAAGTTGGGCCTTGGTCCGGGCGGGCTGCGACCCGGTGATGGGTCCCTCGGTTTTCCTCAGCTCCGGCCTGGCCGACAGCGTGGGCGGGTTCCCTGGGCGTAGCCGTGAGCTACGCTTTGTTCTAAATCGTCAAGAGTTGCGGTCTCCTCACGGGTTATGACGGCAGGCCCAGTTCTATTTGGATCCTTTGACAAACACCTGATCACTGCCCCAACTTCCTAACGTTGTCGTGAGAAGCAGCTTCAAGTTTAAGTGCTGATGTCTCTCGTACACTTTGCATTTTTAAGTTAAACTTTTCCTTTTTCCCATAGTATCTTAGAGTATGAGATATATGGAAGTGATCTTTACTTGATAGGATTGCCTTTTCTGCTTCATATTTTAATTCCCAAGAAGAAGTTTTTAAAAGTAGATTCAGTTCCTTTCAGTTCAGTCTTTCATTCGTGTCCGACTCTTTGCGACCCCATGAATTGCAGCACGCCAGGGCTCCCTGTCCATCACCATCTCCTGGAGTTGACTCAAACTCACATCCATCGAGTCGGTGATGCCATCCAGCCATCTCATCCTCTGTCGTCCCCTTTTCCTCCTGCCACCAATCCGTCCCAGCATCTGAGTCTTTTCCAATGAGTCAGCTCTTTATAACTTTACAAATTGAAACGGCTTGTTTTAAAACTTGGCGGGTCATGCAGTCACCGCTAAAGAATGTTATGTTTAGCTTGGAAAGAAGTCTGAGTATTTGAAACCTGCTATTCCGGTTGCTTCTCTTACTCACTTTAACGGTCAAAGAAGTGTCGTGATTAGTGCTTTGTAAATCTTTGTATTGGCACTAACTAGTGAAAGAACAGACAAGAGAAGATTGTTTTGTTGTCTGTGTAAATAAATCACAAGCAAATTACATAGAGGGTTGATACATTTGGAGTGAGACAGAATTGAAAATTTAATACCCCTCCATTTTACTTAGGAATACGGAAAAACATTTTAGTCATAGGTGAAATTTTAGAGTACAGCTTGTTCCTTCTGTGAACATTGTTAGAAATACGAGTCAAGATACACAAATTAAGGGATGAAGGCTTGTGGAGGAGGAGTGAGTAGCTACATATAACAGTCAAAAATGACACATGAATAAAACAGAGCAGAGCCTGAGATGTATCAGAATACTGAAAATGAAGGACAACATGGATTAATGATGCAAAATTAAGTATCAAGATGGCCATCAGTTCAGTTAGTTCAGTTCAGTCGCTCAGTCGTGTCCAACTCTTTGTGACCCCATGAATCCCAGTACACCAGGCCTCCCTGTCCATCACCATCTCCCAGAGTTCACTCAAACTCACATCCATCGAGTCAGTGATGCCATCCAGCCATCTCACCCTCTGTCGTGCCCTTTTCCTCCTGCCCCCAATCCCTCCCAGCATCAGAGTCTTTTCCAATGAGTCAACTCTTCGCATGAGGTGGCCAACGTACTGGAGTTTCAGCTTTAGCCATGGGAATGGTGAAATTTTACAAAGGGGATCAACTATGTTGTTGATTGTTATCTTGACAGGGCTGAGGAATAAATAAGAGAGTTAGATTGGCAGTGAAAGAGTCTACCCCATATGGAAAGGATCCACTGGGCAATGACTTTTCTTCTTTTTACTCTCTGGGTTAATGTCATCATTCCAGTTTGTCTCTGACTCCTGTGCTCCAGAATATATGAAATGTAGTTTTCTGTGACTCCTTCCAGCAAGGAGGTCATGAAAGTAGAACCTAAAATAATATTTATTAATAGATTTAGTTTCCTTGAAGGATATATCAGGTGATGTGAGTTCTAGGTTCTGTGCTGTTTTTCACTTCTTAGATATGTTGTAAACATGAAAAAATGTCTAAAGACACACACTTTTAAGCCCTCAGTCTAATAAATACATTTAAAATACTGTGTGTTTTTAGATTGGTAGAGGTCTGATTTGAATCACGACTTTAAATTAATTTAGAAGTAATTTGGATTCTTTGTAATCTCATAAACTAATTTAGATTCTTGCTTACATGATAATTTCTTGATATTTTCCATTTCACTAATTCTGTCATCAGCTGTGTCTAATCTATTTAACTTATTCTGAATATTTGAGTTATCAATTATCTTTTATTTCTATAAGGTCCATTTGCTTTCTTTTTCAAATCTGCCTGGTTACTGTATTCTTTATATTGCTGTTTCTTATGCCTTTGTTCCTTTAGACACTGCTTGCTGCTGCTAAGTCGCTTCAGTCGTGTCCGACTCTGTGCGACCCCGTAGACGGCAGCCCACCAGGCTCTGCCGTCCCTGGGATTCTCCAGGCAAGAACACTGGAGTGGGTTGCCATTGCCTTCTCCATTGTGTGAAAGTGAAAAGTGAAAGTGAAGTCTCTCAGTCGCGTCTGACTCGTAGCGACCCCATGGACTGCAGCCTACCAGGCTCCTCCATCCATGGGATTTTCTAGGCAAGAGTTACTGGAGTGGCTTGCCATTGACACTGCTTACTTTACTCTTTTTCTTCTATATTTGGCATTTATGGTATGTGCACCTTTGGACTGTGTACACTGACTTGCACCTGTGGTAGAGTGGTCTCTCCCTCTGTGCTTGTTAAATTTTGTATTGATAATTTCAATGCTTAATCTTAACCTGTCTTCTAGGAGGCCTACCTGGGGAGAGTTTTCTTTGGGCATGATCTGAGTCTATGTCTACCAGGAGCCTGAAAGTGCCATCTCTCTGTTGGATTGGACTCTTAGAGGGCCTGGAGTTCCAGGGTCAACTCTAACTCTCTAGCCTAGGCTCAGTCTCCCAATATCAAGGTTACCTTCTGAGCAGGCGTTCCCAGCCCGCCCGCTTCTCGCTGTTCTCAGTCCCACTTCAGTGACACTTGCTCATCGGTTGGAGGGTGATTTTGGACACTACCCCTTCCTCATGAGACCTCAGCAGTGCCCCAAATAGTGATTGTTCTGTCGTTCAGTCTGCTGTACTGCTGGACCTCAAGTCTGTTTTTGGCTTTCTCTTGATTTGGAATGAAATGATGCTAGCTAGTCTGAATTCCTCCAGGTCACATAGTCATTAGGTCACCTGATTGCTTTTGACTGTAACAAGTCATGCAGGTTGGTGATAATGTGCGTGACTGGTGTTTGCAAGCTGCAGAGCGGCAAGCTTGTGTGGAACTGCGGGTAAACTGGCCACTGGCTCCTTAGTGTAAGAAGGTAGGAGCTCTGGTCCCCGCTGAATTTCTGTTGTACTTTGAACCTAGATAAAGCAGACGAATCCTTGTTTTCTGTTACTTGTATAGTTGTGGGCCTCTGGTTAGTTTTGAATTGTGTATGCACGTCTGTAGCATAGACCTTCTCCCCATAGATATGTGTAAATCGTAGAGATTTGTCTGTTGTAAATGTAGGGTAGTTTGGCTGCACAATAAATCAGCTTCTTTTGGGCTGCTTGTGAACTCACCCACTTGGTTTCAGCAGGGGATGTGGCAAGCAGCGTGTGTGTGTGTGTGTGTGTGTGTGTGTGTGTGAAGGTCCTGGGGATAGTTACCGGGGACGAGGTGCCACCAGTGGAGGCTGGAAGGACAAGGCAGGAGCCTGGGTGAAGACTTCGTGAAGGTGAAGAGAATTCAGTAGGATCATTAAACTGGTACTTGCCCTAGGTCACACTATTCATACCTGGACCCAAGTTCTATTTCCCTTCTAGAACAAAACAAAACGGTTTTCTACTCATTGTGAAAATTCTTCAGTGACACTAGGTGTTTAATTCTTACCTCCCATTGCTAGAAATGCACAGTAGAGATGGGGACGCCCCCAGATCCAGAGTGAGAGCAGGACATATGGCTTCAGGTGGTCTCCATCTCCAGGATGTGGGTCCCCCTTTGAAAGGGGGCCTGTAAATTCTGTGATCCAAGCTGGCAAAGTAGCTCATCTTTTTCAGTTAGGATATCCTTTAAGAGTTCTCACAGACTTCAGTGTAAATTTCACATCTCATCTTATGGTTTCCATTGTATAGATTGTTATTACAGTATCTAGTTCTGTCATTACAGTATCCTCAGTTTTGAAATGAGAGCTTTTTCACCAGATCCATTAACATCTGTATGTCTACTGTGGTTGATCATTAGTGATAACAGTTAACCTTAATGATCCAAGCACTGTTGTAGGTGTGTCATAGATTTCAGCTCCTGTAATCTGTTTAACATCCCAGTGAGGTAGATACTATGAATTAGCCTTGTTTGCTAGAAGGGGAAACTGAGGTAGCGAGGTTAAACTGCCTTTGCTTGCATTGTTGCCTGGGGGCGAGGCTGGGATTTGACTCCAGGGAGGCTGGCTCCAGAGGACACATCCTTAGTCCCTGTCCTGTGTTACTCTCCCATGCTAGTGGGAATTTTACTCGTTACTGCTGCGTTTTTCAGAGAAGACAATGGCAACCCACTCCAGTACTCTTGCCTGGCAAATCCTGTGGCTGGAGGAGCCTGGTGGGCTGCAGTCCATGGGGTCGCTAGGAGTCAGACACGACTGAGCGACTTCACTTTCACTTTTCACTTTCATGCATTGGAGAAGGAAATGGCAACCCACTCCAGTGTTGTTGCCTGGAGAATCCCAGGGACGGGGGAGCCTGTTGGGCTGCCGTCTGTGGGGTCTCACAGAGTCGGACATGGCTGAAGTGACTTGGCAGCAGCAGCAGCAGCTGCGTTTTTCATTCAGGAACCATTAACACTAGTTAGTAATGTCTTTAAGCAATATAGATTTAGTGATTTCCTGATTGTAAGCATGTTGTGAGGTGGGAAGAGGTGTTAGGTTGGAGGACTTTTGCTTATTGTACTGGGAACTTGAGAACTGGAATTGGGGTGGGCTTGGTGAGAATCCTGTCTGCTCACCTCATTTCCTTGGGCTTCTTTGGAGGTAGAAGTGGTTGGCTGAATAATGATCCCCCCCAAAGATTCAGCTCAATTCTGTCCCTCAGTTGTGTCCAACTCTTTGCGACCCCATAGACTGCAGCACGCCAGGCCTCCCTGTCCATCACCAACTCCCAAAGCTTATTCAAACTCATGTTCATCGAGTCCGTGATGCCATCCAACCATCTCATCCTCTGTCGTCCCCTTCTCTTCCTGCCTTCAATCTTTCCCAGCATCAGGGTCTTTTCCAATGAGTCACTTCTTCACATCAGGTGGCCAAAGTATTGGAGCTTCAGGTTTAGCATCAGTCCTTCTAATGAATATTCAGGACTGATTTCCTTTAGGATGGACTGGTTGGATCTCCTTGCCGTCCAAGGGACTCTCAAGGGTCTTTTCCAACACCACAGTTCAAAAGCATCACATCTTTATTTCTGGAGCCTGGTTACCTTATGACAAAAAACGACATTGCATGCATAATTAAGTTTAAAAAAATGGAGATATTCCGTGTTATCTAGGTGGACCCTACATGCAAACACATTTACTTAGGAGAGGAGGTAAAGGGAGATTTGACTACAGAAAGGAAGAAGGTGAGGTGACTGCAAGGGAGATGCAGTGACACGCTAAAGAATGCTGCAGTCATCAGAGGCTGGGAGAGGCAAGGGGCTGCTCCCCATAGAGCTTCCTGGGAGATCGGCCCTCCTGACACCTTGATTTTAGTCCAGTTGAAAACATTTCTGTTGTTTTAAGCCATCAGGTTGTGGTATTAATAATATGTTACTGCCGCCACAGGAAACTAACGGCAGGTATGGTTATGAGGTTGACCACATTGAAAGTGTATGCTTTAGGAGAACCATCAGATCATTTAAATCTCTTCTTGTGGTATCGTTTATTTTAGATTTGTGATCTGAGTGAAAAGATAACCACAGTTTGGTTTCCTGGAAAGACTAGAACCTTCATTCATCTTGTTGTGCTGTATTTTTCTCATAAAGCGACTATGATAATGATACAGGCAATTTCTGTGTGCTTTTTTTGAATTAATTTCTTCATTGAGTCCTCAGAAAAGTGATGCTTTCAGTTGTCCTAGATTTGCACTGTCAAGAATTGGAGATTGTGTTCTTAGCTGAAGGCTTTAGGCATCTGAATTTTATTCATATCAAAACTCCACCTAACCCAGCAGGCACAGAAACCTATTTAAAGTAAAATCGCTTTATTCAGCCCAGTCTTCTAAGCAGAGTTGTCTTTCGGTATCCAAGGGGGATTGGCTCCAGGACCCTCCTTAGATGCTAAAATCCATGGATGCTCAAGTCCCCTGCATAAAATGACATAGCATTTGCATATAACCTATGCGCAGTGTGTTAGTCACTTAGTTGTGTCTGACTCTTTGAGACCCCATGGATTATCCTGTGGCAAATTCAAGTTTTGCTTTTTGGAACTTTCTGAAGCTTTTTTCCCCAAATATTTTTGACTTGTGGTTGGTTGACTACCTGGACTTGGAACCCGCAGATAATAGAAGGTTGAATGTAAATTGCTCTGAATCATCTCAGGCTTTCTTTTCTTTCTATCCTTCCAATAGAAAAAAATGTTTGCTTTTGTTTGTTAATATGACTTATTAAAAGAAACAAAATATATCCAGTGGCTTTTGGGGAGTATATTAGCTGCTGAAAATAGATGATAGATGGGGTACATACACTTCTGGATCATGTGGATCTTTGTGAGTAAGAAGGGGTGGGAGCAGGGATGATTGTTTTAGATTTAGAGAAGGGCTTAATTGCTTTTTTCAAAGACTCATGTCTTTAATTATGAAGCAGGCAAACTGACGTACATTTATTGCACTGTGAAACCTTGCATCTCATCTAGTCTGTCTTGCAGCAATTGCTTCTGAACAGATGTTACCTGAAACACCTTTGTGCAGTTGGTAGAATGCTAAAATTTGTCATGCTTTTATTATTGTTGTCTTAAATTAACTCTGCTTTATGGCATAACTTTATTGCTGTGTCCTAGAATCTTTATATATTTATTGCCTTATAAATTGGATTTAAAATTGGCTTTTTATATGGAATGTAAATTAACATGTGTATAACTTGTTTATGCTTACAGAATAACACAAGACAAACTGCTCTGTGTTGCACTAATGCAGTTGTCGTTAACTCAGCACATAGTATACTGTCTCCAAACCGAGAAGGAAATGAGTGCTGCAGAATGTGCTTACCATCACACTCCGCTTGTTTATCACAGAAACTAATTTGACTTTTAGATCTATAAAATATAGATTAAGCATAACCTTTTACTTCATGGGATATTAAGGATCAAAGCATGAGCTTTCTTTGAACAGGATCTACAAAGGTAACTCTCTCTCAATAGCAGCAGGGTGGCATTGAAACCCCTTAGCAATGAGAGTAATTTTCACAAATAGCAAATCACATAATGATTATTAACTTAGGGGAGAATTTAAGAGATTCAGTAAGTTAAGTTTTGATGCTGGAATATTCAGAGTACTGTCTAATGAAAACTACTTGGAAATGCTTGCTGTAGATTTTGTTCTTCAAACGATCCACTGCCATCCTTTCTCACAAATTTTCTGTAGAAGAGACATGAATAATTTTTCAGGGCAGTGACTTGTATCACTTTTATGGCCTGGGTTCCAGCTGAGTCACTTATTAGCTGTGTGAACTCAGGCGAGTTGTTTAACCTCACTCTGTGCCCGTTTCCTCATGTGTAAAAGGAAGCTGTTGGGAAGGTTAGAAATTAAATGTGATGGGTTGTGAGGTACCTGTAACAGCGATTAGCCTCTATCTAAATATTTACGATTTCTAGTTTTGTTGTTGTCATCATTGGTAGTAATAGTAGTAGTGGTAGTACAATTTTTGTGTAGGCTTTAGGGCATTGGGAACATACAGTGCATATTTGAATAACTTATATTGGGAAGTCTTAATTGGGCCAAACTTTTTCCTCATGATGAGATGGAAGCATTCTGTTCCCTAGTTTTACCCTGACATATTAGCTGACATGCACAGTGATGGAGACTTCTGATTCTTACGACTGAAAGGTCAGAGCAAGTTTCTGAATCCTTGGGAGGGGAATGTTTTTATTTGTAAAACGAGTTTCATGCAACTATGAAACTTGAGTACCAATGAAAGTTACAAAAAGGAACTTGCAAACGAAACAACCTCAAATTTAGGGAAAAAATTCTTGTGACACTCCATTGTGAATTGAATGATAGTAAAAATAATGTTACTTATGTATGTATATATAAAAAGCTAAGTATAAATCTTTATGCTTTTGGCTCTTTTACAAAACAGATTTATATATAAAATCCAAAAGAAAACTATAAAAAACCAATAAAGTTTAAATTGGTAACACTGATTTAATGTAATTGATGATTTTTGTTGAAATTGCATCCTCATTATTAGATTTAATAGTGGAAAGATGTGTGTGGTTTGCTGGGTTCCTTTTGTCACCTTGGCTCTTGGGGCAGAAGTGGAATTCCAGAGCTGAGGAGGCTCAGCACAGACCGGAACATCCAAAGGTCCAGCTCCAGTACTTTGGCCACCTCATGCGAAGAGTTGACTCATTGGAAAAGACTCTGATGCTGGGAGGGATTGGGGGCAGGAGGAGAAGGGGACGACAGAAGATGAGATGGCTGGATGGCATCACTGACTTGATGGACATGAGTCTGAGTGAACTCCGGGAGTTGGTGATGGACAGGGAGGCCTGGCGTGCTGCGATTCATGGGGTCGCAAAGAGTTGGACACGAATGAGCGACTGAACTGAACTGAACTGAATGGAATTAGTACCCAATAACTTTGTAATCTCTCCACCATTGAGCATCATAGCCCATCTTAAATACCTGAAAAGGAGGGGGCGCTATGATTTTCTTCACTGCATTTTGCTGAGGCAGGCTGTTTATTTGGGTGTCATAAAAATGAAACTTTGTTAACATTCAGTTTTTAACCAGGATTTGCAAATTGGTGGCATTAATTATGGATTGTGCTATGGTATTAAACTGTTGCTGTTTACCAAAACTTTGGATGGAATGCAATTCAAATGACAATTACAATTCATTTCTAATGAAAAATTTGACAGCCTGAGAAATGAACATGAAAAATAGAATGCACATAATCTATATTCAGAAATCCCATGTGACAGTTTCATTTCTTTATAAAAAGTGATGGTTTCCATTAAAACCATGTTCTCACTGCACTCACCTGTCTTCTGAGGGTATTATTTTGCTCTTATTGATATGTTATCTCCTGCCTGCTTTAGTTGCTATGTGCATATGTTTGTAAGCTTTGGAAGTCATTTTCTCTTGGTGGTGCCTGATAAAGGCTTAAGCTTACAATGTGAACACTTGGTTAATTGAAAATCTATGCAAAACTGTTCTTGTAATCTTACACCGCCTGATTCACTAATCTATTCATGATTAATTTACATTTAAATGTTAACAATATACCTTTAATGTCTATTTTCCTTTCTCTAAAAGATTGCAGTTGGGGGGCTGTGAGGGCATGTAAGTGTGTGCTTAGTCGCTTGGTTGTGTCTGACTCTTTGAGACCTCATGGATTATAGCCCACCAGGCCCCTCTGTCCATGAGATTTTCCAGGCAGGAGTTCCAGAGTGGATTGTCATTTTCTACACGAGAGGATCTTCTTGACCAGGGATCGAATCCATGTCCCCTTTGCAGGTGGATTCTTTACCGCTAACACCACCTGGGAGGGCATGCAGAGACTACTTGAAACATATCTGGGTCATTGGAGGACTGAGCCTGCTGACTCAGGTCCTCCAGAGGCCTGGCAGTGTGGCTTAGAACCTACCTCCCACCCCTAACTGCTGTGTTAGTGAGGCTAGGGTTATATGTCCTTGGGTGAATTAGCTTCTGTGCCTCAGTTACCCTGTCTGTAAAATGGAATAGATAGTCATAGTATTGTGAGGATTAGTCGAGGTAATGCTTGTTATTATAATAGCTTGGGCACAAAACTAGCAGTTAATACATGACAGCTGTTATTACAGCTCTTTCTGGAATTGCCATGGGATTAGGGCCCGATAAACTAGTTGAAAAATAGTGGAAAATTCTGAAAGAGATGGGAATACCAGACCACCTGATCTGCCTCTTGAGAAATTTGTATGCAGGTCAGGAAGCAACAGTTAGAACTGGGCATGGAACAACAGACTGGTTCCAAATAGAAAAAGGAGTTCGTCAAGGCTGTGTATTGTCACCCTGCTTATTTAACTTATATGCAGAGTACATCATGAGAAACACTGGACTGGAAGAAACACAACTGGAATCCAGATTGCCGGGAGAAATCTCAATAACCTCAGATACGCAGATGACACCACCCTTCTGGCAGAAAGTGAAGAGGAACTCAAAAGCCTCTTGATGAAAGTGAAAGTGGAGAGTGAAAAAGTTGGCTTAAAGCTCAACATTCAGAAAACGAAGATCATGGCATCTGGTCCCATCACTTTATGGGAAATAGATGGGGAAACAGTGGAAACAGTGTCAGACTTCATTTTTCTGGGCTCCAAAATCACTGCAGATGGTGACTGCAGCCATGAAATTAAAAGACGCTTACTCCTTGGAAGGAAAGTTATGACCAACCTAGATAGCATATTCAAAAGCAGAGACATTACTTTGCCAACAAAGGCCCGTCTAGTCAAGGCTATGGTTTTTCCTGTGGTCATGTATGGATGTGAGAGTTGGACTATGAAGACAGCTGAGCGCCGAAGAATTGATGCTTTTGAACTGTGGTGATGGAGAAGACTCTTGAGAGTCCCTTGGGCTGCAAGGAGATCCAACCAGTCTATTCTGAAGGCAATCAGCCCTGGGATTTCTTTGGAAGGAATGATGCTAAAGCTGAAACTCCAGTATTTTGGCCACCTCATGTGAAGAGTTGACTCATTGGAAAAGACTCTGATGCTGGGAGGGATTGGGGGCAGGAGGAGAAGGAGACGGCAGAGGATGAGATGGCTGGATGGCATCACTGACTCGATGGATGTGAGTCTGAGTGAACTCCTGGAGTTGGTGATGGACAGGGAGGCCTGATGTGCTGTGATTCATGGGGTTGCAAAGAGTCGGACATGACTGAGTGACTGAACTGAACTGAAGTGAAACTAATTGAAAGTTAAAAATATCATAAGTCAAAATGCATGGACTATGCCTAACCTGCTGAACATCATAGCTTAGCTTAGGCTACTTTAAACATGCTTGGAACATTACGTTGGCTTATAGTCAAGCAAACTCATCTAGCAGAAAGCCTGTTCTGTGATGAAGTGTTGAATGTCTCTTGTCACGAATTGAACACTGTTCTGAAAGTGGTAGACAGGCTGGTTGTCCCATCCGGAGCGGTTGCTTCCCCCGTGACCACGTGGCTGACGGGGCTGCAGCCGCCTCCCTGCCCAGCATCGGGAGAGGACCCTGCACGTGTCGCTAGCCTAGGAAGGGCCAGAATTTAACATCTGGAGTACAGTGTCTAGTGAGTAAGTATGGGTTTTGCGTCATCATAAAGTCACCCCTTTCTAGGTGGGAGACTGTAGTTGTATTCTTTTGAGTCTTTCCCAGACCCCAGAGTGGGGGAGATTTCCGCCTCTGCAGTGTCGGACATCCTGAAGGGCAAGTCACCAGATCTCAGGTACTGACGGCGTCTTGACCTTTCTCCTTCCGCTGCTCACCTCCCTCCACCCTCCTTCCCCCATTCCTGGTGTCCAGGGCCCTGTTCTTGTGTCCAGGGACCCGACCTCAATTCCAGTGGGTACACATAAAGAGCTTGGTCCCTGGATGCATTCCGCTCCTTTCTGTTTCATCTAGACCTTCATCTTCTGCCCTTGCCTCTCTTTCTTTCTCTGTCAGCCTCCTGCTGACAGCATTTGCTCCACACCGTACAGAAGTAACCCAGGACTCTTTTTGAACTAGGATGCCTTCACATTCCTTGCCTCTTCAAACCTGATAGAACATGGAATATCAATAAATAAAGGAGCACTGGCCTCCATGTCCACTTGCTTCCTGTCTCTAAGCCTGGAGCGACCTGACAGGCTCGTGATGGACCCATGCTCTGTGGCCTGGGGGAGACCCCACCAGCCCTGCAGACTGCACCTTAGACATCGGGACTCTGTGGACCTACTGATTGGCAGGGCCTTCAGCCTGTCGGTCACAGGCATCATCACTGGCACTGCACTTACTCTGCTCTCTGGTGGACTGTACACTCCTTTAATCGCTTACCACAGTACTTTGAAGCAGGACTCTCACGACCCTGGTTACGCTTGATGGGACTGAGGTGAGGAGAGAGGTGTGGGCCGTCCCGAGGTGTGGCTGGGGACGGAGCCTGTGGGTGGCACGCAGCCAGATGGGCCAGGGCCTGGACTTTGAGCTAGCTTTCTGGCTGCTGCTGTTGCTTAGTTGCCCCGTTGTGTCTGATTCTTTTTCGACCCCGTGGATTGAGATTTTTCCAGGCAAGAATACTGGTGTGGGTTGCCATTTCCTTTCTCCAGGGGATCTTCCTGACCCAGGGATTGAACCCACATCTCCTGCCTATGTCTCCTGCATCACAAGCCTGCATCAGCAGGATTTGACTGCCGAGCCACTGGAAGGCCCCACTTTCTGGTTACATCCTTTTTTATTTCTCTCAGTGTTTGTGTTGAGACTGTATTCACTCTTTTTACCTTCTCTATGGGTCTGATTCCTTTTTGTTGTTAACAGTTTTTTAAATCGAAAAGGTAACGTATGAACCTGTTAAAAAGCCCAACAGTATAAGAGTTCAGAGTGAAATTCACTGACTCCCTTACATCCCAGTTGAGATTTTCCCCACACAGAAACAGTGATGACTTTCGTTATTTTCACTTGGATGCTTTACTGATACTCCGTGTGTATGTGTAGCTCCCACTTGGAGCTGCCCTGGGACAGCATTCACTGAAACTGTCGTAGAGATAGTTTCTCCTGCCTCTCCACACTCAGCCTTGACACCTTCTTCAGAGAGAAGATAAAGGCCATATTGCTTGAACCGGCTTAATTTCCTGCCGTTGCACCAACAGTCTATATCTGCAGCTCTTCCTCCTTTCTCCTCCAGTATCTGTAGAAGTGTCAGGTTAACCCTTTTGCCCCTGATCTTGATCCAGTTCCATTGCAAGAGGTTGTTTCACTCTCCACAGGTCCCGTCTTATTAAAATGCTCAGATATTTTCTACCCTGAAAGAAAAAGCAGGAGCAAAACCAAACACCCTTCCTCTCCCAACTTTCCCATGACCCAGACACCTCTCTGTACCATGCTCTGTTTCCTTCCCTGATAGCCAAATTCTGTGAATTGGTTGTTGTCATTTATTCTGTAAATGTTTGAAGGGCACAGTTGGGTACAGTTTGGTCCCTGACTTCGGGAGGCTTGCGCTTAGTCTGGGAGACGGTGGGCAGTATTACCAGGGAACCCATGTTGTGTCATTTTTAAGAACTCAGACTCTGAAATTAACCTGGGTTTAAGTCCTGGCTCTGAAATTGGTAGTTCTGTGACCTTGGGAAATTACTTTTGTTACTGTTGTTGTTTATTTATTCATCTTTGAGGTGGGAACAGTAGTACCTGTATTATAGTTAGACATGATGTTTCAATGTTATATTGGGGGTTATCACGTAAGTACTAACAGCTCTCAGCTCATTGCTCCTGTCATGATGGTATTAGCCAAGGCGAGCGCTCATAAAGGGGGGATTCAGACACCTCCCACAGGCTTCTCAACTTTTGCTTCTGTCTTTCCACTAAAATTTGACAGATCAACAACTGCCAACCCAGTGGCTGGTCAGTTCAGTTGCTTAGTCATGTTCGACCCTTTGCGACCCCATGGACTGCAGCACACCAGGCCTCCCTGTCCTTCACCAACTCCTGGAGTTTACCCAAACTCATGTCCATGGAGTCAGTGATGCCATCCAACCATCTCATCCTCTTTTGTCCCCTTCTTCTGCCTTCAATCTTTCCCAGCATCAGGGTCTTTTCAGATGAGTCAGTTCCTTGCATCAGGTGGCCGAAGTATTGGAGCTTCATCTTACTAGACTTCAGAGTATGACCCATTATTTCTTCAAATCTTTGCTCTAACTTGTTCTTCTCTTCTAATGTTTGCTTATCTATCTTCCTGCCCTCTTGGTGTTCTAAGTACTATCTCTTTGACCTTTTACTTTTTTTGACTTAAGCTGTCCTTCCAGCATGGATTCATTCATTTCACTAGCTGCCTGGTGATACAGGAGTCTACCTGTGTCAGTGCTGTTCAGTACAGCTTTCAGTGATGATGGAGCTTTCTGTTCTGCTGTGTCCAGTTTGATATTCACCAGTCATATGTGGCAAATGCTATTAGAGGGCTGATTTTTAATTTGATTTAGTTGGAATTAACTTTTGAAATAGCCATATGTGACTAATGGCTAATGCCATACTTTGACCCACATTCAGGGACTGCCTGTGGCCTCAGAGACTTTATTTGTAGGTCAGACTGCCTTCCAGCGATGTGATGGTTTGTTCCTACTGGATAACTTGCACATCTTGTTCAGGCAAAGATGATGCACTTTCACAGCCTCTGAAGCTACCCTCAGCGATGGGTGTTTTAGTGAAACGCCATCAGTGATAACAGAAACAGGCTTGGGATCACATCTGTTAGAATGGCTGTCATCAAGGAGAGAGAGCAAGTATTGGTGAGGATGTGGAGGAAAGGGAACCCTTGCGCACCGTTGCAGGGAATGTAAGCTGGTTCAGCCTCTAAGGAGAACAGTATGGAGGTTTTTCAGAAGTTAAAAATAGAACTATTATATGACTCATCAATCCCAGCTGTGGGTATATATCTAAAATAAATGAAAACTGAACCTCAAAAAGGTATCTGAGATGCTTCCCTGGTGGTCTAGATTGGTCAAGAATCTGCTTGCCAAGGCAGGGGACATGGATTCGATCCCTGACCTGGGAAGGTTCTACATGCCACGGAACAGCTGAGCCCGGGGCCACAACTACTGCACCCTTGCTCTCAAGCTTGCGAAGTGCAGCTAATAAACCTGTGTGCCTAGAACCCATGCTCCCCAAGAGAAGCCCATTGGAGTGAGAAATCCATGCACTGCAACTAGAGAGGAGCCCCCACTTGCCTCGGTTAGTGAAAAACCCGCATGGAGCAACAAAACCTGGTGCAGCCAAAAGTAAAGCTACCTGGATTCCCATGTTTATTGCAGCATTATTCACAGGAGCCAAGATATGGAAGCAACCTCAGTGCCCATCCACAGGTGAACGGATAAAGAAGATACGGTACATACTGAATATATACAGTGGGATTAAATTCATCCAGGAGAAAGACGTGCTGCTGTTTGTGACAACGTGGTTGGAACTTGAGGGCATTATGCTAAGTGAGAAAAGCCTGAGGGAGAAAGACAAATACTGTATGATATTACCTATATGTAGAATCTGAAAAAGCAGGGTAGGGGAATGTGTTAAAGGAGATCAACTTTGGAGAGATGAATTAAAGGGTATAAACTTATAATTAGAAGATAAGTTCTGGAAATCTAATGTACAGCACAGTGATTATAGTCAACAATGGTGTATTATAAAATCAGAGTTGCTCAGAGATTAGATCTTAATGTTCTCAGCATTAAAAAGATGATAATTATGTGATGTGATAAAAGTGTTAGCTAAAGCTACCGTGGCAGTCATATTGCAAAATATAAATGTATCAGTCAACATGTTGTATACCTTAAAGTTACACAATATTATATGTAAATTATATCTCCATAATATAAAAAAAAGCAGGTACAGTAGATTTATCTTCATATCCTCACAGGAGCGACAGTAATCAGTCATTTGCTCTAGGTTATTATGATCATTGGGAGACTTCCGTGCCTGTGGCTGTTAGCTGTTGACTCCCGCTTAACCCTTGCTGACTTGTTAGTGTGCTTGAATGGTGCGGTAATCAATATAAAACTATGTGCTTTCAGAAGTCCTTTACAAATATACTTAGGTTATTATTAGAGAGTCATCACTAAAGTCTTGGCTTCGTTGGAGGATTGCCAAGGGCAGTTTAGGCTGCAGTTGCTTGATCTTGCAGCTTGACTATAGAAATTGTTGTGTTCAAAACCCAAATTGTGACATAGAATGTTATGTGTTGGAATGTGGCTGTGTCATCATGTAGCACAGTGTAAGTTTGATACAGTATTGGACTGCTCTGTATCTAATCTCATTCATGAATTTCTGTCTCCAAATATCTCAAATTTCTTTGGATAAGAAGTGCAATGAAGAATATTAAGGTCCTCACCCATGTGTTTCAGCACATGTGGTACTGGAAAGATAGTTACTTATATTATTTTTTGAATAGTGGAAAAGGGAAATAAGTGACCTAGGTTATTTATTTTTTCCTCTGAAACCTATTGAATTGTAAACTCCTTTGAGGGCAGATGCTCTGTTTTATAGGTATTTATATACCAGACCAGACATGATGTCTTGCTAGCTTGCATTCATGCTGAGTCACTTCAGTCGTGTCCGACTCTTTGCGACCCTGTGGACCATGGCCCGCCAGGCTCCTCTGCCCATGGGATTCTCCAGACAAGAGTACTGGAGGGGCTGCCATGTCTTCCTTCAGGAGGTCTTCCGAACCTGCATCTCTTAGATCTCCAGCATTGGCAGGCAGGTTCTTTACCACTAGTGCTGTGTGGGAAGCCCTTTGCTATCTTAGATGCTCAATAGTGATATCTTGCTTGGTTAGCATTTCTAAAAGAAGTGTCGAGTGTAACCACATTTTATGTATAGTACTGGGACTGTATGTAAGAACTGGAATTGTGCTCTTTTTCTCCCTTCTTCAGACGTCAAATTTGTAAATATGCAATAATCTTTTTAACTCATTTTAAGTAACAAACCAATTTAGAAGTTGTAATAAAAAGTAGTAATCAAATTATGCAAGAAAACTTAGTGGTGATTTAAAATGTTATTTAAAAAAGTTCAAACTTATCAATAATTTAAAAGAAATTTTCTTTGATTAGACTTGTGTATGTATGTATTTTAATGATATTTTGAAATGTGGATATTTTTGTGGCTTATGTTTAGTCTTATTTGGAAGCACATGGTATATAAGGCATGCACTAAACTGTAAATTCTATGAATAACAAAAAATATTCATTACATTTCTGTTTTACACTTAAGCAACTTTAAAAAATGAAAGGGAAACTCCCTAGCAAAACATGTATTTTTGCATATATGTGTTATAAACATATAAAATTGACTAAACATAAAATTTAGTCAATTTTCAGAAGTTACAATCCTCCTAGCTTCTTATATTCACTCACCTCAACTTTCAAGATAAAACTTTTTAGTCAGTATTATAACACTTAATAACAGTCCAATTGGAATTATGCTTGTTTTTCTTGCTAAGATTTTATCTTCCATTTCTTTGCCTCATAAACAACTCAGAAACTGCTTTATTTCTGCTGTGGGTGTTCCTCCCTAGGTTTGGGACGACAAAGACTGAGGGAAGGGAAAGGGAGGGGTCTGAGCCTGGGTTTGGGTCTCATTGACCAAGTCTCCGTTCTCAGACTAGCCACTCTGGTAGATCACTTGTGTGACAGTCAGTTTCCTGATCAGTGAGATGGGGATTCCCTGGTGGCTCAGTGGTGAAAGAATCTGCCTGCAATGCAGGAGACACAGGTTCAATGCCTTGATTGGGAAGATCCTGTGGGGTAGGAAATGGCAACCCACTCCAATTTTCTTGCCTGGGAAATCCCATGGACAGAGGAGCCTGGCGGGCTACAGTCCATGGGGTCACAAAGAATCAGACACAACTTAGTGACTAAACCAAGGTGGGATAATGGCTAATTTGTAAGATTGTTGGGTGTGTTAGTAGTTATAATAAGGCTCACTAAGTGTTGCTAGGAATGGTGATGTGCAGTGGGCTTTATCATATGGCCTTCATTTTGCAGTCTTGGTTTCTGTCTCAGTCAAGGCCTTTTTTGGGCTTTAAGGCACATACATGATCTAGTTTAAGCTTAGAAAGAGCAATTGTAAAGAGGCATGGGGCTGTCCCTGGGATCAAGAACAGCAAGTTTAGCTGTTCCTCTCTTGGACTGGAGCTGAGAGCTGAAAGCTGGCAGCTTCCCTTTGCTGGGATCACACTGTCCCCTGTTGCCTCCTAAGAGGCATCTGCTCCACTCTTGTGTGTCTGCATTGTGTTGCTTCTACTGCTTTGATTTTCACACAGCTAATCCCAGAGCCTCACAGTCCTAGGTGTATGTGACGCTCTCGGTCCTAATTCTCATATCTGAATCCCAAGTCCGGATTTCTGGGAGAGTGAGGGTTTGATTGGCTTTGCTTGAGCTCTGCTTACTCAGCTGTGGCAGGGCTGGCTTTCAAAGAACAGGAGGACTG
Organism: Bubalus bubalis; assembly: GCF_019923935.1. Lineage (NCBI taxonomy): Eukaryota > Metazoa > Chordata > Mammalia > Artiodactyla > Bovidae > Bubalus > Bubalus bubalis. Next base: position 87,196,055 of record NC_059169.1, on the reverse strand, counting down.
CCAGTCCCCCTCTGATACCGAGAAGGGATTGTGTGCTTGAGACACATAAAGCAATAGATGTCTGCTTTAGCTGCCCCTGTGGGACTTTGCAGATTCCCTGATGCTAGGCACTGAAAGACAGAGTTCGTAATAGTTTGCCCAATTTAGTGGTTTCTAGCAATGGTTATATACTGGAGTCACCAGGAGGAGCTCAAGTACTTATGACAGGTCCTATCTTTGGGTATTTTGATTCAGTTGCTTTGGGATATTACTCAGGCATTTGTATTAGGAAAAGAAAACAAAAACTTTAAACCACTGGCTTAATATGTTCCCCGCACTGTGGTATGTCTAGTTCAAAGATAAGGGAAACAAGGTTCCTGACATGTTTAAGAAAAGAGAAAAAAGATATACACATGATCTGCCAGATAGTGATTGTAAATGAAAGAGCCATGGACAGCAGAGGTAGAGTCACCATTTCTTGACGATACTGACGGTTCACCCACCCATACTGTAAATGTATATGTGCATTACCTACTCAGTCTGTTTGCTTCCCTCACATCTTATTCTCCCCTGAAGCTGTCAATGTCCTGAGGCCCAGGCAGCATGCTGGCTTTTTGGATGGTGCTGAGAAACTGCTGCTGATTGGAATTCTCAGCCCCAAAGAAAAATGGCAGCATGTGAGAGATGCCAGCAACTGAAAGGAGGGTGGTTGAATACCACTGACACTCAGCAAAACCTGAGAAACCTTTGTGCAGGTCAAGAAGCAACAGTTAGAACCAGACATGGAACAATGGACTGGTTCCACATTGGGAAAAGAATGTGTCAAGGCTGTATATTGTCACCCTGCTTATTTAACTTATATGCAGAGTACATCATGCGAAATGCCAGGCTGGATGAAGCACAAGCTGGAATCAAGATTGCTGGGAGAAATATCAATAACCTCAGATACGCAGATGACACCACCCTTATGGTAGAAAGCGAAGAGGAACTGAAGAGCCTTTTGATGTAGGTGAAAGAGGAGGATGAAAAAGCTGGCTTAAAACTCAACATTCAGAAGATGAAGATCATGGCATCTGTTCCCATCACTTCATGGCAAATAGATGGGGAAACAATGGAAGCAGTGACAGACTTTATTTTCCTGGGCTCCAAAATCACTGCGGATGGTGACTGCACTCATGAAATTAAAAGACACTTGCTCCTTGGAAGAAAAACTATGACCAACCTAGACAGCATGTTAAAAAGCAGAGACATCACTTTGCCAACAGACGTACATCTAGTCAAAGCTATGGTTTTTCCATAGTCATGTATGGATGTGAGAGTTGGACTATAAAGAAAGCTGAGCACCAAAGAGTTGATGGTTTTGAACTGTAGTGTTGGAGAAGACTCCTGAGAGTTCCTTGGCCTGCAAGGAGATCCAACCAGTCTGTCCTAAAGGAAATCAGTCCTGAATATTCATTGGAAGGACTGATGCTGAAGTTGAAGGTCCACTCCTTGGCCACCTGATGTGAAGAGCTGATTCGTTGGAAAGGAGGAGAAGGGGACCACAGAGGAAGAGATGATTGGATGTCTTCATTGACTCAGTGGACATGAGTCTGAGCTAGCTCCAGGAGGTGGTGAAGGACAGGGGAGCCTGGCATGCTGCAGTCCATGGGGTCACAAGTAGTTGGACACACCTGAGGGACTGACAACAACAGAAGCAGAGTTGCTGATAAAGTGGAGTCAACTGTCACTTACCGTTTATGTTGATACTTTTAGCCTGTTGTTATACTTAAGCATTTGTAACTGTTGCGTTTGGAGAATGAAGGCCCTCATCCTCTAGATGGCCTGGTTCGGATCTGCCCCTCTTCCTCTTCTCTGATTTGATTCCTGTCACTGCAGCTGGGCTGGCTCTCTCCTTTGAACACTAGATGGGCTCTCTCCTAATCGCCTTTGTTCTGGCTGCTCTTTTATCTGAACTACTTTCGCTGCTTGTCCACGTAGCTACCTCCTTAGTCCACTTCCAGTCTGCTCAGATGCTGCCTTCTCAGTCAGTCTTATGCTCACCCCAGTTCCTCCTTTTAAAACTGCATCCTGCAAACCCTCCCACTCTGCTTTCCGGGCCTGCCTTCCTTTGAAGAACTGTTCATTTTTAGCAGAGCCCTCATCACTTTCTAACATCTTCTGTAGCTTGCTGTGATTGTTGTCTGTTTCCCCAGTGGAAGGTGAGCTTCTCTAGGACAGAAATTTTTGTTTTACTGATGGATCCCTTGCCAGTAATGTAGTAATATTTAATAAATAATGTTGAATGAATGAATGTTTTAGGAATCTCATTCTGTGAGGGTAAATTTTGCCCTACCAGTTTTCCCTAAATCGTGGCTAAAACTTATTTCTGCTTTAGTTTTAGATCATTATTAAATATTTGTGTGTTAATTAGCAAGTATTTATGCAAATGTAATTAGTATATAATTAGCAAATATAATTAGCATACAGCAGAGACTCTGCCTTTTCTCCCTGTCAGCGTTAAACACTTCTGTTATGGTGCTTGTCCCACTGCCTAGCATTTGGTTATTCACTCACTTGTCATGCTCATCCTTTGGTTGTAAACTTGTAAGGGCAGGGCTTGGGTCCTCTTTATATTTACTGAGTGTCTTGCACATGTTGGGAACCTAATTGTATTGTGTAGTAGCCAAAAAAAGGATTACGGGACTAGATTAAAAAATCATGTCTTATTTCTTATACTTTGTTATCTTGTCTTCATTTGCATTAAGGGGTTATCAAGTGAGGGGTATTTACCATAGCTTTCTCAGGATGGCATGGGATCATTTACATTTACAATAAGGAACAAAGATAGATTTCTTTTATTTCTGACATTAATAAGTGTCATAAAGTAGAAAAATAAAGCTAAGTCAATATATTATTGTTGCCACAGAAATTGAATTTATGTCAAAAGGATTTGTGCTTGTGATGTAGTGATTCGTATATTTTTCTTGAAATTAAGTCTCTAGCAGGTGACAGCATCAATAATTCACAAAACCAAGGAGCCTTTTGAGATAGGTTAATTTATATATGTGGATTAGAAAACAAATGAATAATGTGCTTAATGTATTCTGACATATTTGAAAATATGCACCAAGAAACTCAGCCTATTAAAAAGGCTGTTCACAGTATTTATTAGATTTTTATTCTTACTTCTTTTACTGTCTCATACATAACATTTTTATTTAAAAAGGAACTAATCTGTATTTTCTGCTTGGTGTGAAAAGTATTATCCATAGTAATTAAAAACCTTTTCTCATTAAAAAATAAATATGCTCATTCTAGACAACTGAAGACATACAGAAAAAAATGTAAAAATAAAAAAAGTTCTAAATCCCACAATTCAGATAGATAAAATTAACAATGGTTCCTGTCTGATTTTTTTCCCATAAGTGTATATATTAACAAAGTTAGAATTATATTGCAAATGCAATTTTACTTCAACTTTGTTTCATGTAACATTATATTATAAGCATTTTCCCTATGGCAGAACTGTAATCTATTTACTCTTTCCCATATTCTGAGTTTTAGGTTGATTGCAATTCTGGTTATCTAAAATAACACTGTAGTGATATATATATGTTTGTATATAAGAATACTTGATTGTATTTCTTATTCTCTCTGTAGATTCTAGAAATAGAATTACTAGGTTAAAGAATAATTACTAGTAGAATTCTTAGTTTGAACATTGGATTTATTTCACCAAAATTGTTCTCTAAGGTTTAACCAAATTTATTTTCTTTATGGTGATGCTAGAATGTAAACAAATAAAATCCTTCTCAAATAATAGATGCACTGATGCTTGGTACCATATGAGCCTCAGGAATATCCAGTCTAACTTTGTGTCTTGTGTGTGACATCTAAGAGATGAGGCAGTCTCAGAAATAACCTAGTAGTTGGATAAGCTTCAGGCTGATCCTGGAATCTCTGGGACCATTTAAAATCTTCCTACAGCCAATACCCAGCCTTCTTCAGATGATGAAAAAGGTTTTCAGTTCTCATGACCTGGAACACGACCTACTTGTAAAGGGGCTCAGGGGTTTGAATTGTCTTTTCCTGGACCCATTAGAGAAGAGTTTCTGATCGGGTAGTTTAGGTGAAAGAAATTGGAACAGCTGAAGAGAACATCTTAAAATAGATATGAAATCTGTGTTCCTAGGATTGGTCATTAGGTTTTCCCTTTGAAGGAAGAGGAACACTAGAATTCTGCTAGAATAAAACATGACTTGTAAGGTGTTCAGCCCCTGTGATGTGTAATCCAAGTGAGAGTGCCAAGCAGCGATTTGAGAATTGCTTTTTCTGGAGAGGTAGTTGTTTTCTTGCAGTTACGTGGCAGATTTTTTTGAAAACCTTGTGGCCTCTTAGAAATGAATCTTTTCTTTTCACATGTGTAAATGGTTGAATGATGCCTCCTCCTGAAAGATGGTCTTTTACAAAGGAGTTATGGAGAAGGCAGGTCTGGCTTCCTAGAGGGTAGGAGTGCTGAAGCCGTAGATAATGGACAATAGACAGGTGTTTATTGTCCTGAAATAGGCAGGATTACAGTTTTGAGTAAAGGAACAGATGAAGGTGCTGGTGAGCTTTTTCTGCTTCTCACCTGTTCTAACATCGCCTCACTCACTTTCTTCTACCTCAAACTACAAAAATGACCACATCAACAGTGAGGCGACTGAAAAAAGCTTTACTTTGTAGTATCAAAAAGAGCCAGCTCTGCTCTAGTCCTCAGGGCTGGGGAAGCTTCAGTGTTGTTTTTGAACCCTTCTGAGATATTGGAGCCCTTGAACAACAGTATTTTCTAGGTGTATCGTGTAGTTCCTGGGAGATGACGCTTAGATTTATCCACAGGTGTGTCTAGTGTCACGGTTGCTAGTGGTAGCATTTCCCATTTTTATACTCTTTATAATTAGCATTGATATCAAAATAAAGACAGGTGTGTGTGTGGACCAGAAACGTTACTAGGCTAAAATACATATTCATTACTGCTTTAGTGGAAGGGAATAATCTGGACTTTAAAAAAAAATTTGAGCAGGTTGTGATTAAGAGGGGGTTGAGTTGGGCCCTTTGCCCTCAAGCTGTAACTTTGTTGTGCTGGTCAGAACCTGTCACCCATTTTATCAAGCAAATAGAGTCATGTTGTGGTTTGATATAATAAACAATCTTTGATACTTAGGTACTAAATATATGCTTATGAGAATGAATTATCTTAACCTTAGAAAGAGATTAAGCATTTGAATAAACAATGCAATTGGCAATTCATACTGCACCCAGAGATTGTTGAATTCTCTTAAATCAGTGCTAATGGGTGCCTTCAGGGACTGTCTCTAACTACTGACTCCCTCTCACTTCTCTGAAATCATCTGCTGCTTCTCTGCACCCTTCTGTTCATTTGTTTCAGGGACATGGGTTTTAAATGGGCCGTGTGACAGGTGTTGGTCCGCATGCTGCCCCGGGGATGTTTAATGCTAATGGTGGTGGAGTGGGGTCCTGGGCTCACTGCAGCAGTGTTCTCTTGGGCCCCAAAGTGTGCAGGATCCCAGGCCCCATCCTAGATCTGCTGTACCAGGACCTTCAGAAGCTGAGGCCTGTCACCTGCTTTTACAAAGCAAGTCTTGGTGTGTTTTTTGTGCACACTAACAAGCTGAAAACCAGCTGGTCTGGATGGTCAAGTTTATCAGAATTGGGTCTGAGTCACGTGTGTTTGAAGACTTCAGTCTTACTGTTTTCCTCTTGTTGCTAATTTCTCATAATGAGCCAAGTAAGCGGTATAAACTTAATAGAACTAATTGCAACAGCTTGTTGCAATTGTTCTAAAATATTTCCCCGCTCTGACTCTGCTGACAGAGCCTGCTAGCTTGATGCCTGGCGGGCCTTCATGTGACTGAGGACATCAGTAGACAGATCCCTTGCTCCCTGCTAACCTACACGTGCCAACCAATGAAAGAAAAGGTAAAATTTGCTAAGAGCCTTGGGCTACAGTTTAGAATCTTTTTCTCTTTGCATATGAACCTCAGAGGTTTGTATGTTGCTTTGTGTTATATAATTTATTTGGTCTTTGTTACTTGTTAACTAAGTTGGTAGGAGAAGGACTGTTCTTCATACCTCTTGATACTGACAGCGTTTTGCACAGTACTCTGAAGCTGTAGATCTGGTTTTTGACAGCATGTGCTGTCTTCAATAAAGGTTTTGATGCCTTGCTTAAATGGGAATATAGAAGCCTGTGTTCTGTGTTTCTGTGTCCTCACCCCCCACCTCCCCGCCCCAGCTTTTTGATTCTTATGTTCTTTTGAAGAAAAATATTTAAAGACTTGTTCTCTCTTTCAATTTCAGAGTGATCCTGTTGACCATTCATCCTAGGAGCTGTCGTTAGTAGAAGGCCAGTCTATAATGCAGAGCTGCTTGCTTTTTAGGGAGAAATAGAATTAGCAATTTGAGATACATCAGACCACAGGGAGATGGGTGAGGTTTGGCTGAGGAAGAGACTCCCAGTGTGCAAGTACCACACCTTAACCAGTTACCAGTGGTTCTGGTTTCAGAGTTATTTGTATTTTGATATTATCACCACTTTTGTTTTTATCCCATGGTTATAAAGCATTGACACTTACAGAATCATAGGCGAGATAATGGAACTAAAGGTCATAAAGCCACATCTAGGTGTAAATGCTTTAATAGGTCTAACATTCTGTGCTTTTAACTTTATTCCCCCACTCCGGCAGATACAACCCTAATGTTGCTATCAGGTTGTTATTTTTAAAAGTGTTCCTATTCGATTTCATTTACTAGTGGTTTTATGTTTCTGTTTCCTTTCTGGTGTGGATGTCAGCAAATTCTGCTCATAAACTGGATTGATGGGGCCATTCCTGTTTTCGCCACCAGATAACGTAGTCAGGGGCATGCTGGTAGCTATGAAACAGAAATACTTCTTCATTTCTTTAAGTGTCTTGGTTAACCAGACATTTAAACAGTATTTTATGTACTAGTATAAGACCAATAATATAATAAAGTTTGTTTTTTTTTAATTAAGGATGTCACCCTTATAGTTTTGTATCTACAGAAGCAAGGCCAGAACTCCACAGTTATCTGAGGCTTTTATGTCATTCTGTCCCCCTTCTCTCTCAACTTTTTTTAGAACTCTGTAATCTAAACAGGTAGGACTTTGACATAACCTAAATTTTAAAATAAACTTGAATTAATAATTGATTTTCAGAGATCCTACAAAGATGCCACTTGATCTAACCTGTACATTTTTTCACTAAATGTTTAGTATTTCTCCTCCCCCACCCCCTATCATGTTTGAAATGGACTGTGATTAGACAATTAAGTTTTTAGGAGAAATTACTCACCTTTCTGTCTACTCAGATTTTTTTAGAGCTAGTTTGTCTTTAGGGGTTTGTTTTAGATTGCGTGTTGGCTGAACAAATAGCTATATAATCTCTGTTTGCTGTAAGCTGAATCTTGAAGTAGAGCTTATTCTATCTTTACTGTTTTGATGTAGCAACCAACACTTTCAGATGCGTTTTCTTTAAGTCAGCATCTCTCGTCCTGCCATGGGCCCTGGAACTTGCTGCTGTCGTGCCTATTGGCTTCTCCTGCTGGAGGGAGAACGGATAGATAGATCAGTGTGTTCCAGGAGAGACGGAATTGTGAACCTGACCTGAACTTCTTGCTCGTCTCTCAGAGTGTTAAACTTCCCTTTCCCACACTTTGACTTTTCTTACTTTTCTATGTAAGCCTTATAATTCTGTTGTAATACATCACATGTTCTTTTTTGTGAAAGATTGTCTGTAATAATATAGTTTGTAATTGGACTTACATGGATGCTTGTATAGTTTCTGAAGAACAGGCCAAGCATTTAACAAATTGATTGAGTTGCTAGACCCTCAATGAAGTAGTTTAACGACATTAAAAAAAACTACTACCCAAAAATGAATGCTTATGTGTCTTGTTTCTACTCAAGAGCGACTATTTTTCTGAAAGTTATGAGTCCAACTCTAGTTTAAAAGGCTGTCCTATTTTTAGGTCTTTGAAGGTAGATAAAAATATTCCTCTTGTTTATTTACATGTTCTGAATTTTACATCATGTAACCTATATTCTCTGGAGAAGGCAGTGGCAACCCATTCCAGTTGCTCTTGCCTGGAAAATCCCACAGACGGAGGAGCCTGGTAGGCTGCAGTCCATGGGGTCGTGAAGAGTCAGACACGACTGAGCGACTTCACTTTCACTTTTCACTGTCATGCATTGGAGAAAGAAATGGCAACCCACTCCAGTGTTCTTGCCTGGAGAATCCCAGGAATGGGGGAGCCTGGTGGGCTGCCATCTTTGGGGTCACACAGAGTCGGACACGACTGAAGCGACTTAGCAACCTATATTCTCTACATTTTTTGTACAATACTTTATCTTCTGTGCCGTTTTTAGTTCATAAATCTTGCATAGGTTCTAGTCTCGTTTCTCTTAAAATTGTTTGTATGCTTCTGTTGTTTTTTCTCTCTCCTTTAACGTCACTTTATGGCATTTTCCTCAGACAACTCAAACTGGCATTTTGGGATTATTCATTTGTGTCAGTAACAGTTTTTCACTGTCTTAAGACATACTCACCCAAATAGGACTTCAGCATCATGCTTTTTCATTAGCCTCCCTTTTCAAGCCTTAGGCCACTTAGAATGCTGTTGTATCAGAAGTGGGCTCTATTCCTTTTTTCTTCTCAGATAAACTTGAAATGATCCATTTCAGGTGTGATGTGAGTTGTGATTGGGCTGATACTTCTAGTTGGAGAATAAGAGAGCTGTGTGTTTAACCAAGGGTTTCCCAGGTGGCGCTAGTTGTAAAGAACCCTGCTGCCAATGCAGGAGACATGAAAGAAACGGGTTGGATTCCTCCTATGGGAAGATTGCCTGCAGGAGAGCATGGCAGCCCACTCCAGCGTTCTTGCCTGGAGAATCTAATGCACAGAGGAGCCCGGCGGGCTGTGGTGCATAGGATCGCAAAGAGTCGGACACAACTGAAGCTACTGATGACACACACACGTGGTTAACCAAGTGCTGGAAGCCTCTGCTGGTGGGAGGGCACACACACAGCTGGCAGTTAGAGGAGGGGACCCCACACAGGCTTGCCTCTGCTCCTTTCTCTGCAAACTCAGGAGCAAGGTGGACCTAGGTTTAATTCTAGTCCCGGTCTCTGGGCTGAGACTGTGGCCTCTTTGCGCCTCACGGCCACTCCCGCTCTCACGGGCCCCTGTGCGTACTTGTTAATTTCAATGCTGAAGTTTGTAGTGATTAACTAAATTCTACAGCCCAAGTTTCAACATTACTATTTCATTAATCCAGTATTGCTGCTAATTTGCTCCTAGTTGAGAGTATGTAGTCTGCTGATCCGGCAGTTCAGTCTGGAGCCTAGTGGCGTGCTCACCTGTCCTGCTGCGTTCTCTCTGGTGTACACTCAGCTCATGCTGGGCCCCTTCCATCCACGTTTCTCCTGCTCTGTGAGAAAGAGCATCTCTGAAAGGGAGAAGAGTCTAGGGTAGTGATTTATGCTGTACAGATTTTCAATCTGGATTGTCATTGAGAATAGATTTATGAGCGTAACAGTGAATTCCACTATGTACAAGTGTGAATGATAAATTTCATTCTGTCGATAAATGTTGAGTTTACCTACGTGCCACTTATTCCATTAGATGATGAAGTGTTAGTTGGTCAGTCGTGTTCAACTCTTTGCTAGCTACCCCAGGGACTGTAACCGACCAGGCTCCTCTGTCCATGGGATTTTCCAGGCGAGAATACTGGAGTGGGTTGCCATTTCTAGCTCCAGGATTAGATGTTCACTGCTAACCTATGTCCTTTTATACTAATCGTAGACTTGACCTCATTTCCTCTTTAGGAAATGGTGCTCGATTCTTTCTCTACCATTTTAAAGGTCTAATGCTACAATGAATAATAAGGAGGAGAAGTGGAAACTGACTTCAGCTACTTGAGTACAAATCTCCCCCAACTCCAGAATTTATAAAATTTGGATTGTTTTTCCCCCAAATGCTTAATTTTGCTCTTGAACTCTACTTTGCAGGAAACCAATTTATTCACTTTCTAGGAAATCAGCAAAAGGGTTCTCAAAGAAGTAGCAATGAAATTGAAAAGTGTCTGCTGTCACCACTGGTGATAAATCAAACTGATGTTAAAGATGCAAATAGTCATTCCAGTACTCTCTTCTCTGTTATTGGAATTGTTTAAGTTAATTAAGCTAGCAAAGTACTTCATTATCTATTATGCTGCATGCTAATGGCAGATTTAAAGTTTCACTTTTATCATTTGAAAAGTTTTCTGAAAATCTTATCTAAATTCCTACATCCATTGCCATCTAAGTCTGTATACTTAATGGTAACTAATACTGTTATTTGGGAGAATATATTTATTGTACCACAGTGAGGTTTCTAGTTTGTGAGGTTTACAAAGCCAAGAAATTTTAGGAGACTATCACATTCAAGGTAACTTTTGTCCATCTTTTTGAGAAAGTGATTAAAACAATATATAATGCATTTTTATTAGACTCTCAGGAATTTAACTATATTCAACTGAACATTGTAGAATTTTAAATGTACTCTATTAACTAAAATTAAAGCTGTTATAAATTACTGATATGATTGATTTCTTTCATTTGCAGCATTTAAATATCAGGACACTGACGGATGATATGGTAAGATGATCCTTGAGGTTTCCTTTGTTATAAATCTTAACTAACCCTCTTATGTTGATGGTGTGCTCCACTAACACCTTTAAGATTGCTACAAACTGCATGTTTTGAAAATGGACTCTTTATTGTGCTAAAGTAAAGACTGAACTGGTGAAATATATTATATTGTTGCTTTTGAAAATAAAAGGGACTAGTCAATATGTTCATTTAAAATTTTTGTTGAATCACAAGTTGTTAGTCAACTTGGAATCATTCAAATCAGTTCTCTTTCTTTGGGGATGAATTGCACACTTCAAAAAGAGGTACAAAAAATAGCTAAAGACATGTCAGCTTTTCAGAAATACATAGTTACTAATTAAAGTAAGCCAAACTAAAATATCACTGATATATTCTTAAAGTTTTGTTTAAAAACGAGAGAACTAGATATGCCTTACCCTGTATTGTGCATGCTGAAAATAATAAGCTCTTATAAGTACTTAAAACTTCATAGCACCATTATAGATTTTTATATATTCAAATAAATTTTTCTGAGAAATATATTTTTGAATGTAACACTAGGTTATTGGTAAAGGATGACAAGACCCAGATAAACAATAACATCAATAATACAGAAGCATGATCTAGGGCCAGACGCAGCACTCTGATAACAAGGATTTGAATTCAGCTTCACTTTATGTCAAACGTGAAACAGGAGCTAAAATACAGTGAGCACTCAAAAACTGTTCATCACCTCGATATCCAAAGTACCATCTTAGGCACATGGTTCAGGGGGCATACAAAGATGAATGAGACATAGATCTGGACATGCACGATTTAAAAAACTGAATTAGAATCCTACATTTTACTTCTCTGGGTAGAATCTAAGGAAAGGATATTTATATAAGCTTCTCTGGATAACATTTTTTTTATAGGATAATATTCAGAAACGGTGGTAATATTGAGCAGTAATGCAGATTTTGGGTGTAACTTCTCACCCTGCCAGGTGGGTGATGTCCTTGTTTAGTGCTGAGCACAGTGGGGCTCAGGCAACTGAAGTAGGTGGCTCGCCCACATGTGCACGGCTGGCAGTGGTGTAGCTGTGGCTGAAGTCCTGTTCCTCCTTGCTCCAAACCCACACACTTGCTGTGCTGACTTAGCTTTCAGATGATTTCTTAAGGCTGACAGTAAAACCATGTGCGATTATTATGTGTGATCTTTTATGAGAGTTTACAGTGGTATATTTGTAAAGCCTCATTGAGATATAATTCATATAGCATGTAGTTCACCTATTTAAAATGGACAGTTCAGTGGTTTTTTAGTATTAATATATTTGCAGAACTGTAAAACCATCACCACAATCAATTTTAGAACATTTTCATCACCTAAAAAGAAACCTCATACCTATAAACAGTCACTCCCAATTTATTCCCAACTCATCTAGCCCTGGGCAATGGCCAGTCTATTTTCTGTCTGTAGATTTGCCTTTTCTGGACATTGCATGTAAATGGAATTGGTTGCTCTTTAGTGACTGAGTTCTTTCACTGGACATCATGTTTTCAAGGTGCATCCATGTCATGGCCTGTGTCATTGCTTCCTTCTGTTGCTGAGTGCATTCTGGGTGATGATATTCTTGAGGCTTGTTTGTATTTTATGGACACTCTATTTTTTTCCCCTCTTTTCATTCAGATCCCGCCTTTATCTTTGTTTTGTTACTCTTTTTTTTTTTTGCTTTGCCACCCCTCGGTCTACCCCACGTTCTAGAGTGGCTGCAGCCTACTGCGCTGGAAACCAGTGTGCTTTGATTTTCTGTTAGTTAATGGGCTCCTTCTCAGGGAAGACTTTCTCCCTCCTGCCTCTTTTCCTCACCTTTCTCCTTCTCCTTGTCCCTTGGTCAGAACTTTTGGACTCTACCACACCCTGTGCATATTTTTGTCAAAGCAGTATATGATTTATGATCCATCTTTCTCGCTAGTTTAAATCTTTTGAAGACTGAGTATGTTGTTATTAATACTTCCAGACAAGTTGTCTGGCACATGTTAAGCATTTTCATCAGTTTGTTGAACAAATGAAAGAGTGAGTCTCGGTTTTGCTAACCTGGTATTGTGTTTGTCTTGCATCTGGTCCTGGCTTAGTCCTGGCAGGCTTTCCAGAGATGGATCTTGGCTCTCCACAGGGTGGAGCAGCTTTGACAAGGACGTGCTCTCAGCCTTTCCGACCACCTGCCTGGATCACTGACTGTTGCCTGCCTTCAGCTTAGATGGTTCCATGTTCCCCTTCTCTCCCGGGGAGGCTTGAGCAGGCAGGCTAGTCTAGGCAGCTGGCCCAGGGTTGTGGAGGCCAGAGAATAAGCATGGCTGTCTTGAGCAGGAGACCCTGAGTCAGCCCCTTCTCGGCCACTGCTGACTGCTGCTCTGTGGAAAGAGCAGTGGATGTGGAATCAGGAGTTTCTCGTTGGGAGACAGAACTTCACCACTTCTCCGCTCTGTGACCGTGGCAGGTCTCTTAGATGGTTCACTTACACATAAAGCATGACTAATCTTATACCTTTTCTGCTTTCCTCTTAGGGTTTTGGTGAATCTCATTTAAGCTCAAGTATGTTGAGCTGCTGCATTCAATTCTGTCCCTATTTTTACAAGCTTTAAAAGATACTTTCTGGTGTGGACAGAGGGGTGGTGTGACTGATTCATCTGCAGTTGAGTCTTACAGGGGGTGTGTGTGTCATAGATTGTGTAGAGATTTGAGGAGAGAAAGGAAAGCTGGATACTTTGAGGGCTCTTTAAACTGTTTCTGATGAGTTGCAGCGCATGGAAGCATTTGCCACTGATGCTGATGTGTGCTAGCAATGTGTTTTGGAGAAGGCAGTGGCACCCCACTCTAGTACTCTTGCCTGGAAAATCCCATGGACGGAGGAGCCTGGTAGGCTGCAGTCCATGGGGTCGTGAAGAGTCGGAAATGACTGAGCGACTTCGCTTTCACTTTTCACTTTCATGCATTGGAGAAGGAAATGGCAACCCACTCCAGTGTTCTTGCCTGGAGAATCCCAGGGACGGGGAGCCTGGTGGGCTTCCGTCTGTGGGGTCACACAGAGTCGGACACAACTGAAGCGACTTAGCAGCAGCAGCAGCAGCAATGTGTTTTCTAATTAAACTTTCCCACCACTGCAACGTGTGCTGCATGTATGCCTTTAATATAGAACTTCCTGATGTGAATAGACTTTTTTGGGGCAGGGCTTGGGACAAGGCATATAGGAATGATGTCTGCTGTAGTCATGTGTTTGAATAACAACATTTGTCGAGACATCTTGGGAAACACTAATGTTAGAAACTCATCTTAGGTTGCTTTTTGTTAAAGGCCTGAAAAAGTACTTCACATTTCAAGGTAGTTTCTTAAATTACTGTCAGAATTAAATTTCATAGGACACTGTTGGATTAAGAGAACGGAGTATTACTGTAGCCTTGAGGTCCATAGGCAGAATTAATATACTTTAAACAGTGTTCGTCCTATGAATATCTGGGCGTCTGCTGTGTGTAAAATGCTGTTCAAGGTGCTAGGGTAATATAAAGGTGAAAAAAGTAATTTAGCTTACAACACTCTTTTGTTTATACCTGGGTTGAAAAGAAAGGTTTCCTTGTAGAGACAAAAAGGTTGGGAGGAGGACAGTGAGGGCCAAGTGTGAAAGGTAAGCTGGATGAAATTGAATGTGCATGTCACCATGCTAAGTTTTCCATCAAAGTGTCCCCTGGGGGTTTTTGTGGGGAAGGGGTTGTTTTTGATCTGCCTTTTTCTGCCTTGTCCTTCAGAACCGTGTGTCTACAGTGCAGCCCTCCTGCTGATCTTCCTCCCCTTTTATCTTGCTGTAGCCAGCGTTACTATTGTAATCCCTTGTGTGGCCTGCAGCAATGGTTTTCAAGATTTTTTGACTAGGATCCACAGAAAGAAGTACACTTTAGTTTGTAGCCCGGCACAACAAACACAGATTCTCTCTGTTGAAACAAAAGTTTTTAAGAACCTATATTTAATGTTTCTAAGTGTAATGGTTAAACCAGATCAAACCAGCCCATCCTAAAGGCAATCAACCCCAAACATTCATTGGAAGGACTGACGCTGACACTGAAGCACCAGTACTTTAGCCACCTGATGCGAAGAGCCGACTCTTTGTAAAAGACCCTGATGCTGGGAAAGATTGAAGGCGAGAGGAGAAGGGGACGACAGGGGTGAGAAGGTTAGATGGCATCACTGGCTCAATAGACATGAATTTGAGCAAACTCCAGGAGATGGTGAAGGACAGTGAAGCCTGCAAGCTGCAGTCCATGGGGTTGCAAAGAGTCGGACACGACTTAGCAACGGAACAACAACAACAAAGCCTAATGAACTCTGATCTTTTTCTTTCCCTTCCTTTCTACTCCTTTTACTCCCATCCATCCCATGAAAAAAAAGAAAGGTGATCCAGTCCACTAAGTGGACTTCATGACACCAAATAGTCTACAGTTTTATTGATTATTTCAGAGAACTGGCTTTTGGTCTCACTAATTTTCTTTATTGTTCTTTTATTTTCATTTAATTGTTTTATCTTTATTATTTCTATACTTTTGCTTTATTCTTTTAACAGCTTCTTTGGGTGGAAGCTTAAATAATTTATTTGAGAACTTTAGTTTTCCAATGAGAATTTTATGCTGTAAATTTCCTTCTGAGAACTACTTTAGCTGTTAATCTTCTGAATATTTGAAATAGTTTTAAGTTTCCTGTTGATTTCTTCTTTTCCCCATTGATTATTTAGATATATCTTGTTTAATTTTCAAATATTTGAGGATTTCCCGGTATCTTTATGTTGCTGATTTGTAATTTAAGTCCCTTGTGACCAGTGGTTTCGTACTTTCTGTGATTTCAGTCCTTTTCAGTTTGAGGCTTGCTTTCTGCCTCAGAATGTGGGCGGTCTTGGTGGATACTCCATGTGTATTCTGTTTTTGTTAGAATCGGTCTATAAGTAGTAAATACGCCAAGGTGGTTGATAGTTTTGTTCATGTCTTCTATATTCTGATTTTCTGTTGCTTTTTCTAACAATTATTGAGGAGTGTTGAAGACTCCAACTATAATTTTGGATTCTTAAATTTTTCTTCTTAGTTCTTTCAACTTTTGCTTCATGTTTTATGAAGCTCTGCAATTAAGTGCATATACATTTTGTATTGTTTCAGTTTATCGTTATGAAATGATCCTTTTTATCTCAGTAACATTCATTACTTTTTAGTCTTTGGACATTTAATGGATTTCTCTGCTCTGCCTGATACAGTTATCTTGTTCCCTTTTGAAGAACAAAGACTTGGCTTCTGTGGCCCACACTTTATAGGTTTCATACCCCTTGGACTTTTCCTTCTCTGTCTCTGCTGTGTGTGTGTCTCCTCTGCCTTTAGCCTTACACATCTTTTAGACTGTTGTCATCTCTCAGCCTGCTCTCCTGCAGCCGCTCTTC
Source organism: Bubalus bubalis (assembly GCF_019923935.1). Classification (NCBI taxonomy): domain Eukaryota; kingdom Metazoa; phylum Chordata; class Mammalia; order Artiodactyla; family Bovidae; genus Bubalus; species Bubalus bubalis. The sequence goes on along the minus strand of NC_059169.1, from coordinate 87,179,937 downwards.
TCTTTGTCTCTGGTGCTTGGCTTGGGTGATCACCTCTGTGTGTATCTGTCTTGACTTTTCCTCAAGCTGAGGCATCCATGCGTTGGCCTATTGAATACCTTCAGATCGGTGTCTCATTTTTATGTGAAACTCTTTGTGTCCTGTATTAAATTTGTCACTTCCCTCTTAAGCATATTTCTGTCCTGTATTTTCATAGAAGGTAACTTCACCCTTCTAATGTTTTGTTAGGACTCTCACAACTTTCTATTGCTTCCTAAGAAGCCAGCTTCTTGGGGTACTTCCCTGGTGGTACAGTGGTTAAGACTGCACTTTCCCTGCAGAGCACATGGGTTTGATCCCTGGTTCAGGGAACTAAGATCCACCATGTGGGGGAAAAAAAAAAAAACAACAAACTGAAAAAAAGCCAGCCTCGTGCACCGCAACCACAATGACCTATCTGAATTGCATGCCTGACAATACTTTGCCCTGTTTGTAACTGTGTAGTTGCACCTTTACCTATAGGTCAAGCCTAACGCTTTTTGCTGTGGCACACAGGCCTCCGTGGTAGGACCCTGCTTCTCTAACTTGATAGACGACTCTCAGTCAGCAAACAGGAGTCAAGTAAGTTGCTGGAGAATTTACTCAGAGAATGTGAAAACACAGCTGCTGCTTGGAAAAAGGTGTGTTAAGTGATAATGAGGACTGTTTATTAGCTGTGTGCCAAGTAGCATTCCAAATATTAGCTTTATAAACACATTTAGTTTCCACAGCAAGCCTCTGAGTAGGCCTTGTTACTATTCCATTTTTCAAAGATGAAGAAAGTGAGGCAAGAGAGAGTACGAGTAACTTGTGTAAAGTCATGTGAAGCAACCAGGAAAACTGACAGACTGGCCCCAGGGAGCATGATCTTTGCCACGAGACTTACACTGCCACTTAAGCTCTGTCCCTGTCTCAGTGTAAAATCTGGAAGTGTTTCCTAATTTTCTGCTTTTCTCCTGCAGTCATTGGAATGAGTCTTCTGACCTTGAAACTGACCAGGAAAAGTTGTATCCTAGCCATTGATCTTAATCCTAAGAAATTATAATTGTAAAGACATATTGTATTTAAGGAGTTTTCTGTGATAAGAAATGAACTGTTTTGAGTATTTCTAGTAAGTAAACAAAACTGGAAAAGTCGTCTCAAAGGAGTAGTGATGTGTGTGACTGAGAAATAGCAACAGGTAAAGGATGTGTTTTCTTAATTGCAAAGAACATAGAAAAACTTCTGTCTGGAAACCACCATCTTGCAGCAGTGGCAGCTTGCCCCCAGGTGTACAGGTAGGCTTTCTAGGTGCCCCTCCCAGGTCCTCCTGGAAGGGACTCCAGACTGCCTGTGGTTTCATGGTCTGGGCGTGCATGCTGGGGGATCTGTGAGAAGCTCCCCCTGTGCTCCGTGGGCCTGCAGACCCGCTCGGTGTACCTGAATCTGCTGCATTCCCGGGTGTTCTTCCCTCTGCTGCTGGGCACTGCAGGCTGAGAGCTCAGGCGAGTGTGCCTGCCCGGCCTCCGATTTGTCTACCTGCATGCTGTGCCTGTGGAGAAGGCAATGGCAACCCACTCCAGTACTCTTGCCTGGCAAATCCCATGGATGGAGGAGGCTGCAGTCCATGGGGTCGCTAGGAGTTGGACATGACTGAGCAACTTCACTTTCCCTTTTCACTTTCGTGCATTGGAGAAGGAAATGGCAACCCACTCCAGTGTTCTTGCCTGGAGAGTCCCAGGGACGGGGGAGCCTGGTGGGCTGCCGTCTATGGGTTGCACAGAGTTGGACACGACTGAAGCGACTTAGCAGCAGTAGCAGCATGCTGTGCCTGTACCTACCTGGATGTGTGGTGTCTTGTGGAATATATATAAATTAGACATCACAGTTATGAAAGAAAATAAAATGATTTTGATTATCTGAATTTGTGCCTAACTCCCAAGTCTGGTCATGGAACCTAAATCATTAACTTTTTCTTTTTAAAGTTCAATGGAAAAGAATAATTTAAAATAATTTTATCATATGGGCCTGCTACTACTGCTGCTAAGTTGCTTCAGTAATGTCCGACTCTGTGCGACCCCACAGACGGAAGCCCACCAGGCTCCCCCCGTCCCTGGGATTCTCCAGGCAAGAACACTGGAGTGGGTTGCCATTTCCTTCTCCAATGTATGAAAGTGAAAAGTGAAAGTGAAGTCGCTTAGTCATGTCCAACTCTTTGCGACCCCATGGACTGCAGCCCACCAGGCTCCTCCATCCATGGGATTCTCCAGGCCAGAGTATTGGAGTGGGCTGCCATTGGGCCTAGTAAGATTTAAAGCTTTCTGTACTGATTTTAAGTTTATTTTGCATTTTTATTAATTTATTTTTCCTTTTAAAGTTAAAAACAAATGATAAAGCAAAATGTATCATAATATATTCCACAGCTGTCCTGCAAAATTATATATTCAAAATATTCTGTGGAAAGTCAATATACCAGGAACTTACCCGGTGGTGCAGTGGTTAAGAATCCTTCTACCAGTGCAGTGGAGTGGGTTTGAGCCCTCGTCCGGGAGGATTCCAGGTGCCAGGGGCAACCTGCGGGCCTCGAGCCTGCGCTCTGCAGCAGGGGAAGTCCCCGCACTGAGAAGCCGGCACACAGCAGCGAAGGCCCAGCGCAGCCAAGAATCAACCAATAAGAATAAAGGAGGTGCACCAGCGGGACAACTGAATATACCTGAAAATAAGTCGTAAAAAACTTCAACTATTCACTCAGTTTGGTGGGCCTTTCAGAGCACATTAATATGAGTTAATTAGCACTTCCTGTATTTAGATTTTCAGTAGTTAACACTTCAGTACTATCTTGGATTTTTAAATATTTATGGGCTGGTTTAGAGAGCTCCTCCTCAAATCAGTAGGAACTTGGAAATAAGATCAAGAGTTCTCAGAGCTGAGTATGCTAAGATGCAGTAGGGTATGCAGACTTGTTTATTCATCCTTTTATCCTTTAATTCATGGAGCCTTTATTGAGGGCTTGGTACTGTCATAGACATGGCAAAGATGAATAATATGTCTCTGCCCTCTGGTAACAGTGAGGAAAAAAACTTGTGTACAAAACCAGTATACAGTTGAAGTGGGCTGGAATGGTGAATGGTAAGGTCAATTTTAGTCTTGGAGAAAACTTCATAGAGAAGGTGACTTTTCAGCTGTTTCAAAGGACAGGTTGGAATACAGACTGGCAGGAGTGGTAGTAATTTTTTTTTTCTTTCTAATGATTTTACTCGTGGATATCAATGGAATGGATTACAGTGCCTGTGTCAGGTTGGCAGGTAGAAAGCAATTCTTGATATCTTCAGGTAATTTTTGGGAACGATTGGTCTAGGTCTTGAAAACAATGTGACATTTATAGAACTAATTTATATTTCCTTCCAAGCATATAGTAGTGTAATATTTGAGTATATGTAATTAGAAATTGTACTTTAAGTAGATGTGGATAAATATAACTTTGAGATATTTGGAATATTCAGTTCAACTCAGTTCAGTCGCTCAGTCGTGTCCGACTCTTTGCGACCTCTTGGACTGCAGCACGCCAGGCCTCCCTGTCCATCACCAACAACAGGAGTTTACAAAACTCATGTCCATTGAGTCAGTAATGCCATCCAACCATCTCATCCTCTGTTGTCCCCTTCTCCTCTTGCCTTCAGTCTTTCCCACCATCAGGGTCTTTTCAAATGAGCCAGTTCTTCGCATCAGGTGGCCAAAATGTTGGAGGTTCAGCTTCAGCATAAGTCCTTCCAATGAATATTCAGGACTGATTTCCTTTAGAATGGACTGGTTGGATCTCCTTGCTGTCTAAGGGACTCTCAAGAATCTTCTCCAACACCAAAGTTCAAAAGCAGCAATTCTTCAGCGAAAAGCTTTCTTTATAGTCTAACTCTCACATCCATACATGACTACTGGAAAAACCATAGCTTTGGCTAGACGGACCTTTGTTGGCCAAATAATGTCTCTGCTTTGTAATATGCTGTCTAGGTTGTTATAACTTTTCTTCCAAGGGGCAAGCGTCTTTGAATGTCATGGGTGCAGTCACCATCTGCAGTGACTTTGGAGCCCAAGAAAATAAAGTCTGTCACTGTTTCCATTGTTTCCTCATCTATTTGCCATGAAGTGATGGGACCAGATGCCATGATCTTTCTTTTTTGAATCTTGAGTTTTAAGCCAGCTTTTTCACTCTCCTCTTTCACTTTCATCAAGAGGCTCTTTAGTTTCTCTTTGCTTTCTGCCATAAGTGTGGTGTCATCTGCATATCTGAGGTTATTAATATTTCTCCTGGCAGTCTTGATTCCAGCTTGTGCTTCCTCCAGTCTAGCATTTCTCATGATGTACTCTGCATATAAGTTAAATAAGCAGGGTGACAATATACAGACTTGACGTATTCCTTTACCAATTTGGAACCAGTCTGTTGTTCCATGTCCAGTTCTAACTGTTGCTTCCTGACCTGCATGCAGATTTCTCAGCAGGCAGGTCAGGTGGTCTGGTATTCCCCTGTCTTTCAGAATTTTCCACAGATTATTGTGATCCACACAGTCAAAGGCTTTGGCATAGTCAATAAAGCAGAAATAGATGTTTTTCTGGAACTCTCTTGCTTTTTCGATGATGCAGCAGATGTTGGCAATTTGATCTCTGGTTCGTCTGGCTTTTCTAAATCCAGCTTGAACATCTGGAAGTTCACGGTTCACGTACTGTTGAAGCCTGGCTTGGAGAATTTTGAGCATTACTTTACTAGCATGTGAGATGAGTACAATTGTGCAGTAGTTTGAGCATTCTTTGGCATTGCCTTTCTTTGGGATTGGAATGAAAACTGATGTTTTCCAGCCCTGTGGCCACTGCTGAGTTTCCAAATTTGCTAGCATATTGAGTGCAGTACTTGCACAGCATCATCTTTCAGGATTTGAAAGAGCTCCACTGGAATTCCATCACCTCCACTAGCTTTGTTTGTAGTGATGCTTCCTAAGGCCCATGTGACTTCGCTTTTCAGGATGTCTGGCTCTAGGTGAGTGATCACAACGATCGTGGTTATCTGGGTCATGACGGCCTTTTTTGTATAATTTTTCTGTTTATTCTTGCCACCTGTTCTTGATATCTTCCACTTCTTTTGAGTCCATACCATTTCTGTCTTGTATTGTGCCGATCTTTGCATGAAATGTTCCCTTGGTATCTCTGATTTTCTCGAGATCTCTAGTCTTTCCCATTCTATTATTTTCCTCTATTTCTTTGCATTGATCTCTGAGGAAGGCTTTCTTATCTTTCCTTGCTATTCTTTGGAACTCTGCATTCAGATGAATGTATCTTTCCTTTTCTCCTTTGCCTTTCTCTTCTCTTTTCTCAGCTATTTGTAAGGCCTTCTCAGACAACCATTTTGCCTTTTTCCATTTCTTTTGTTTGGAATGATCTTGATCACCGCCTCCTGTACAGTGTCACAAATCTCTGTCCATAGTTCTTCAGGCACTCTGTTGGATCTAATCCTTTGAATCTATTTGTCACTTCCACTGTATAATCATAAGTGATTTGGTTTAGATCATACCTGAATAGTCTAGTGTTTTTCCCTACTTTCTTCAGTTTGAACTGGAATTTGGCAATAAGCAGTTCATGATCTGAGCCACAGTCAGCTCCTGATCTTATTTTTGCTGACTGTATAGGGCTTCTCTATCTTTGGCTGCAAAGAGTATCATCAATCTGATTTCGGCATTGACCATCTGGTGTTGTCCACGTGTAGAGTCTTGTCTTGTGTTGTTGGAAGAGGGTGTTTGCTATGACCAGTGTGTTCTCTTGGCAGAACTCTATTAGCCTTTTCCCTGTTTCATTCTGTTTCCAAGGCCAAATTTGCTGATTACTCCAGGTATTTCCTGACTTCCTACTTTTGCATTCCAGTCCCCTATAATGAAAAGGGCATCTTCTTTGTGTGTTAGTTCTAGAAGGTCTTGTAGGTCTTCATTGAACTGTTCAACTTCAGCTTCTTCAGCATTACTGGTCGGGGCATAGACTTGGAGTACCATCATATTGAATGGTTTGCCTTAGAAACGAACAGAGATCATTCTGTCGTTTTTGAGATGGCATCCAAGTACTGCATTTTGGACTCTTTTGTTGACTATAATGGCTCCTCTATTTCTTCTAAGGGATTCTTGCCCACAGAAGTAGATATAATGGTCATCTGAGTTAAATTCACCCGTTCCAGTCCATTTTAGTTTGTTGAGTCCTAGAATGTTGACGTTCACTCTTGCCATCTCTTGTTTGACCACTTCCAATTTGCCTTGATTCATGGACCTAACATTCCAGGTTCCTATGCAATATTGCTTTTTACAGCATCAGACTTTACTTCCATCACCTGTCACATCAACAACTGGGTGTTGCTTTTGCTTTGACTTCATTCTTTCTGGAGTTATTTCTCCACTGATCTCCAGTAGCATATTGGGCATCTATCGACCTGAGGAGTTCAACTTTCAGTGTCCTGTCTTTTTGCCTTAGAGTGGTACACATATACTAACATGTGGTATACTATATAATGGGGAAGCGCTAGGTGTATGGGCATCTAATCCAGTCTTGAGGTGTCAGAAAGGCTACTACATTAGATGTTGTGCAAACTGAAGCCTGAATTGAAATTATCCAGATAAATGGATAGGTTCTAGGCACAAGAAATATCTTGTGCATGTGTAGAAGTTTCTAGGTTATTCATTATGTCTAGATGATATAGTCTAATGGTGGTGGAGTCATGAAGAGATTTTCTTAAGAGGAAGTAAGATTAAGGTTAAAGTGGGCCTTTGAGCCATGGTAAGATATTTGAGTGTCATCCTCTGAGCAGTGGGATTACAGATGCTGAAAGGTTTGAAGTACAGGAGTGAGGGACATGATTTGGTTTTGATTTCAGTAAGATCTGTGCAGAGATTAGTTTGGGGAGTGGTAGGGACAGGGGCCAGTGAAGACACTGGAGCAAGCTAGGAGGCTATACCAGTTGTCCAGGTGGCCTGAAGTAGGGTAGTAGTGGTAGCGGCAGAGGGCAGAGGCAAGGTGACTTAAGATACGGTCCACTTGGTTTGATTTATGTTTCCTAGTTAATTTTCATTAAAGTTATTATAGTTCAAATCAATTTTCTGCTGACTGGAGACAACCTCAGGAGTCCACATCTTCAGTATGCATCTGTATGCTTCTCCCCCAGTCCAGGGCCGTGTATTTTTCTAATCTGACAGTATCGCCCAACTTCTGAAGCCTTCAAAAACCCTCCTACTTTGCCCTTTGGAACTCAAAGTCTGTCATCTTTGAAGGTTTGCTTTCCTTGTTGCAGTACTTGAAACCTAGGGGTTATTTGAAGACTTTATTTTCCTGTTAGCTTTTTCCTTCAAAGGCTTCCAGCTCTTCTTGAGCATTTCTATTGCATTTCTCCATGTTAGTCTCAACTGTGGGTCATCTCATCCCTCCCATTGATTCATTGCAAGCATTAGAACTTAAGTTCCTTTCTTTTACACCACTATTTATGTTATTATTCCATTCGTACCTACCAGGGACACTTACTCTGGGATCTATGGTCCCCCAAGGGGTCTGTGGTAGAATTCATGGTATAATTGAACTTAATGGGAAAAGGATTAAATCTTTTAAATTAAGCTTTAAGTAAAATATAGTATTTAAAAAAATTATACACATAAGCAAGACAAAAAACCAAATGACCAGCTAAACATAGGAACAGTAGGTTTGGGCCTGTGGCTTTATCACAGATAAAGAAAGCCTCTTTCCTATGTGGGCATTTCCACTGGCTAGTCTGCATATGGCACTTGGCTGTGGAATACATATTGCATATTCAGTTCAGTTCAGTTGCTCAGTCTTGTCCGACTCTTTGAACCCATGGACTGCAGCATGCCAGGCTTCCCTGTCCATCACCAACTCCTGGGGTTTGCTCAAACTCATGTCCATCGAGTTGGTGATGCCATCCAACCATCTCGTCCTCTGTTGTCCCCTTATCCTCCTGCCTTCAGTCTTTCCCAGGATCAGGGTCCTTTCCAGTGAGTTGACTCTTCGCATCAGGTGGTCAAAGTATTGGAGCTTCAGCTTCAGCATCAGTCCTTCCAATGAATATTCAGGACTGATTTCCTTTAGGATGGACTGTTTGTATTTCCTTGCAGTCCAGGAAACTCTCAAGAGTCTTCTCCAACACCACAGTTCAAAAGCATCAATTCTTCAATGCTCAGCCTTCTTTATGGTCCAACTCTCACATCTGTACATGACTACTGGAAAAACCATAGCTTTGACTAGACAGACTTTTGTTGGCCAAGTAATGTCTCTGCTTTTGAATATGCTGTCTAGTTTTTCTTTTCTTTTCTAGTTTCTGGCTTTTCTTCCAAGGAGCAAATGTCTTTTAATTTCATGGCATGACTTATTTTCAAGCAATTTAAAGGAATTTCAAAATTATAACTGTTAAGTGTATTTCTCACTTAATGATATGAAAATACTGTATAAAATCTAAATGTGAACAAATCATTGTAAGTAAGTAATTTTGGGGTGATACATTTTCATCTTTTCAAAGGATCCTCTGGTTAAAGAACTTTTTATGAATTTCAGTAATACTATTTAAGAGTGGGAAATGGCCATTTTAGGAGCATTGAAGGTAGGGTGTAGTAGTTGGTAGGTTGGTGGGAATTGTTACCAGGTGATAAGATTGTACCTATGACTGAGATGCTTAGCTTATCCACTTGAAACAGGGAATGGCCAGTTTTCCTCCCCAGAAAGATGTCTCTGTGACAGTGATGTCACTAGCATTTTAAAGATCATGGGACTCGTTAGCTGTTCACATGCACCATCTCCTGTAATTCTGATTTAGCCTCACCTGATTTTCTTTGCATCCCTTTCCAAAGACTCTTTTGAGGTTCCTTCTCCACCCCAGAATTAATCACTGGTCTCTATCTGTTGCTAATTTACTTGAGGGTGTTTACAGTATTTTTTACCTTTATTTGTAATTTGTTACTGTATTATTTTTTTCCCCAAGTGGTAATCATCTGTGGGATGGCACTATTTTTTGTTTATTTTATCATCCAGTAATTGCTTAGTCATACCTTCAGGTACTAATTGACTGCCAGCTACTATTTTGTAGGCTAAACACACAATGGTGCCTATAAGTTATCTGCTGCTGTGTAACAAATTAAGCCAAATCAGCAAACATTTATTATGTCATACTGTTTCTGTGGGTCAGGAGTTTGGAAGTTGCTTGGCTGGGTGGTTGTGGCTTGGTGTCTCATGAGGTTGCAGTGAAGATGTTGGCTAGAGCTCTCATCAGCTGAACGTTTGGGGCTTCTGGGATGGCTCACACACGTGGCTGTCGGCAGGATGCCTCCCTGCTTCTCTAGCTTCGTTAGCTCAGTTCTTTGCCCCATGGGCCTTCCCCTAGGTCTTCTTGAGTGTCGTTGTGATCTGGCAGCAGGCATATCCTAGAGTGAGTCATCCAAGAAGGAGCAAGACAAAAGCTGTAATGTCTTTTGTGACCTAGTCTTGGAAATGACACTCCATAATTTTCGTAGTGTGCCATTGCTTATACAAGTCAGGAGATCCCTGAGGACTGTCCTTGAGAATGGCCAGCACAGCTGAGACAGCTGAAGATTTGTCTAGCATGGCACTTACATTTTAGTGGGAGAGAGGCAGAGTCAACACAGAAGAAAATGACAGGCTTTCTTAAGTCATACTCAGCACAGATGAAGGGAATTAACCGTGTGCTGTGACAGACGGGAAGGTGAGTGGGCTCATATACTACTTTAGATGGAGTGGTCTGCCTTTTAACCTGACGCTGAGAGGTGAGAGGTACTTTTATTTCTATTAACTATTTCTATTAATTAATATGGCTCACTGCCATATTAATTCGGAGAAGGCGATGGCACCCCACTCCAGTACTCTTGCCTGGAAAATCCCATGGACGGAGGAGCCTGGTAGGCTGTAGTCCATGAGGTCGTTAAGAGTCAGACACGACTGAGCGACTTCACTTTCACTTTTCACTTTCATGCATTGGAGAAGGAAATGGCAACCCACTCCAGTGTTCTTGCCTGGAGAATCCCAGGGACGGGGGAGCCTAGTGGGCTGCCGTCTATGGGGTCACACAGAGTCAGACACGACTGAAGTGACTTAGCAGCAGCAGCAGCCATATTAATTAAGCATGGCGTCCCTCCTCCAGATAGCATTATAATGGCATTCCCTCAGTCTTCTGTGAATGTAACCAGTTCTTCAACAAAGATGCTATTGTGGAAATTTGAGGGGTTTGCTTAGGGTAACCCAGTAAGTGAGGGGCTGGGCAAGATTCAGAAGTCAGACTCTGGAGTTCTATTTTTAATCAGCAAGTTGCTTGGTTAGTAATAAAGCTAATTAAAAAGCCAGGTTATTTTAGCTGTTAGGTTGTTTTCCTCCTCTTCAATGTAGTGCAAGATTGCGATTGATAATTTTGAGTTTTTTTTTTATTTCAGGTATGTGTTGAAATAGAATTAATTCAGTAATTAAAATGAACCTTTATTTGTTTAATATTCTCCTGGATTGCATGAAAATATCTTCTCCCTTCTGGATTCTAAGAATGTGTGTTTATGATCACACATAGTTTTTCCATCTTTTCAAGTTTTAAAATGACTAATAATTACATATCTTCCTTTTGTTTTAAATGTAAAAAAATCACTACTCTGTTAGTATTGAAAAACATTGTAACAGTGAAAAGTGTGTTTCCACTCTTACAGTGTTATAAAATAGCTAAGCATCCAGATAGTTTTTTAGAGCCTGTTTTTGGTTTAATTAATTTTTTAAACTGTCATTACTGATTATCACTGTTAGATAATACTCAGTTGGGTGCTCATTTAACTTCCCCTGAAGATAAGTGATATTAATTTATAAAATCCAGTACACCCCAGACACAGCTGAAGCCATATTAATTAAGTGTGTGTACCACCTCCAAACAGCATTATAATGGGATTCCCTCAGTGTTCTGTATATTTAACCAGCTCGTCAACAAAGGCAAACTGTATACTTTGCCTACTTGGGTTGTGTTTCTGTCTCAACTTTAAGAGAATTTCACATGAAATTAAGAGTAGCCATCCAAGTGCACATTGTAAAATACATACAGTTGCAGTCAAATTGCCAAATGTAAACAAGCGATGAACACAGTACGATGGTGATTTCTGTCATGTTTTTATATACAAAACTGTTTTAAAAGTTTGCTTTTATGTTCTCTTGTGCCTTGCTTTAAGCAAATTGTGTGTGTAATTCCGTGAAAGATGAATTAGGAGTGATTTTTCCCCCCTATTTATGAGTAAAGTCATAGAATCATCCCTTTAAAAAAAGATAAAACTTCCTTAGAACATTTACACTGATTTGACAATAATGTTCACTCTGTACCTGGCTTTGTAATCATGCTCACAGTATTTGGAATCTTCTTGTAGCACTCGATAGAGCATCACATACCTGGAAATGTTTTCACTTTAACCCTGAGGTCTTCAACAAATTCAGTTTACTGTTTGTTCTAGTATAGGAGGAAGGGTTGGATTTATTTTTCTCCTGTGGCTCCTTCCTTATTTTGTTTTTCATTCCTTTCTGATCTAGGAAAATGAAAGCATTGAAATTATGAAACACTGATTTTTTTTTTTTTTTTTTTGCATCTTTATAGATTTAGGAGTCAGAAGAGGGATGTGCTAATTTTTCCTATCTTGTCATTAGCTAGCTAGGCTAGAGATCTGGTGCACATTTGTTTCAACACTTGGATAAAAGCCAACCCTCGCCTAGAGTTCAGGTGCTAAGCATGTGGTGGAGATGTGCTAATTCTGTATTATTATTTTACAAATTGTAGCATTATTTATTGATACAAATGCAGTTCTATGTTTAAAATCATAATGCATTGAGTTTTAAAATTTTCTTTGTGCTATTTTGTACTCTAAATTTGTTGTTCAGTTGTGTCCGACTCTTTGCGACCCCATGGACTGCAGCACGCCAGCCCTGTCCATCACCAACTCCCAGAGCTTGCTCAAACTCATGTCCATTGAGTTGATGATGCCATCCAACCATCTCATCCTCTGTTGTCCCCTTCTCCTCCTGCCTTCAATCTTTCCCAGCATCAGGGTCTTTTTCAATGAATTGGCTCTTCGCCTCAGTGGCCAAAGTAATGGAGCTTCAGCTTCAGTCCTTCCAGTGAATATTCACGATTGATTTCCTTTCGTATTGACTAGTTTGATCTCCTTGCTGTTCAAGGGAATCTCAAGAGTCTTCTCCAGCACCACAGTTTGAAAGCATCAGTTCTGATGCTTCTTTAGGGTCAGCCTTCTTTAGGGTCCAACTCTCACATCCATACATGACTACTGCAAAAACCATAGTTTTGTCTATATGGACCTTTCTTGACAAAGTGACGTCTCTGCTTTTTAATATACTGTCTAGGTTTGTAATAGCTTTTCTTCCAAGGAGCAAGTGTCGTTTCGTTTCATGGCTGCAGTCACTGTCCACAGTGATTTTGGAGCACAAGAAAATAAAGTCTGTCACTGTAGTCTAAATAGCATGACATTTTTATGTATAAAAGTGTGTTGGAGCTTGTTTTTTGTTATTTAAACAAGTAGTTTCCTCATTGAAGAATTAAACAAATGCATTGAACTTGATGGTTCATTTCAGTCTCTTAGTACAGTGTGTAGCTATAGAAGGGGCTCAACTAATAATTATTTTTATGACTTTTAGAGATTTTTATTTTAAAGCATTTTGATTTTAGGTGAAAACTTAAATTTTGATTTCTTCTACCACTGTTGGAAGCTAAGTATTCATAAATTAGCTTGTGAATTGCTTAAGCTTACTCTTCCCATTTATTGACATGTTTACGTTTATAATATTGATGTTGCATTAATAGTGTTTTGCTTAATTTCACTTCCTTATAAGTTAGCATATTAATGAACTTTGTGTGTGTGGTGTGAAGAGGAGTCAGTATAGTTTCTACACTCAAGGGTTGATATTACATGTATAGACTCAATGGCAATGAAGTAGTGATTCAAAAGACTGAGGAACCAACCCCGTTTCTTAACTGTTCGATGTCCCTAGTTTTTTTAAAACAAGTATCAAGAATTGAAGTACTGATGTCTATAGAGATAACTTGTGGACATATATTCATGTGAAATAATTTCATATTTCTGAGCTGTTTCACAGCAGGGAGGTTTTATGTTGGTGACTTGGCTGCCCTTTTTCTTTTGCTACGTTGTATATACTTCTTATTACATTTTCTACATAGCCATATAATTACCTGTTTATGTGCTTGTCTCCTCCACCTGATTGTTAGTTATTTACATTCACATAGCTCATTTATTTTTATATCACTGACTTGCTCTTTATTTCTTTTTGTGTATTTGGTATTCCATTTCCATCAATTCTACATGAAAAACCTCTTTTGACACTTTTTGTAGTGGAGGTCTGCTGTAGACAGATTCTCTCAGCTTTTGCTTGTCTGGAAATGTCTTTATTTTGCTTCTGTTTATGAAAAGTAGTTTTACTAGACATTGAATTCTAGGATGAGGGTATTTTTCTTTCGGTTCCTCAAGGATGCCATTTGGTTGTCTTTTGCTGGCATTGTTTCTGGTGAGAAATTTGTATCATTTTTGTTCGGTATTTAATGTCTTCTTTTCTTTGGCCGTATTTTTATGGTTTGCTCTTTATTTTTAATTTGCAGTAGTTTGACTGTGAGGTTCCTATGTATGGGTGTTTTGTTTGCTTGTTGTGTATTTTTTCTGGGGATTGCTGAGCTTCTTGAATCTGTGAATTGATAGACGTATATGTCTATATCTGTATTTATAATACTCTTCTCTTCTGCTGGGGACCCTAGCCACACTTGTGTCACAACATTTCATATTGTATCATGAATACTGGTTATTCTGTTTTGTTTGTTTGTTTCAGTTTGAATACTTTCTATTGATCTGTGTTTAGGTTCACCAGTTCTTTCCTCAGCAGTGTTCAGGTTCTTTTTAAGCCCATCTAATGAATTCTTCATTTCTGATACACTTTTCATTCTAATAGATTAAAAAAATAGTGTCCATGATTTGCTACTGAAAGTCCCCAAATGATGGTCGTAATTTCATTATACCCTTTAGCATTATTTTTATGAATCTTCTTTTAAATAGTCTGTCTAGTAATTCTGCCGTCTAGGCCATCTCTTGGTTACTTCTTTTGACCATGAGCCACATTTCTTGCTCCTTTGTGTCTTGCAACATTTGATTGTATGGTGGACATTTTATTTAATTACAGTAGAAGTTAAATAATATTTGCTTCCAAGAGAGGGCATGCCCTTCTTTGAGACTCTTGAAATGGGGGCTGTGTCTCTGTGATTGCTAGTTGAGCTGGGTTTGGTCTTCCTGCTGCTAGAGTTTTATTCAGCTTGTCTGTGGCCTCAAATGCTTTGCGGACTTGGGATCTGAGTGCTAATGAGATTCTGGCAATTTGCTTTTTGGCATTAACACTTGAACTTTGGCTTTGGAAACCATGGAATATCTCTTTCTGCTTTAAAGTCTTGATGCCCATTTTTAGGATTTCTGTAGTGTTCTTTTTTTGTTTTCAGTTCCATTGCTGGCTCTCTTTCTTCAGAGACTTGGTATCCTGCCCCCAGCCTTCAGATAGCAGCTGGCGTGTGTGCTCTGAAGATCTGGGTTTCTCTCAGTTCTCCTGGCTGGTCCAGAGGCTTTGGCAGGCAGCTGCTTTGCATTGGGAGAGGCCTCTCCTGCCTCGGAGCATCCCCATATTCGGCTTTCCTTCTCTAACCCTGGCTACAGGCATCTACCCCATGCAGTGTGTGAAGACTTGAGAAAGAGTTGGTCGGAGGGTGCAGACTCGCTCCATGGCTGGGACTTCATGACCCAGGGCCTGGAAGTCATGCCAGCGCTCATGTGGCTGTCAATAGTTCGTTAAAAAACTTGGCTGGTTTTTCTTTACCTGTACTGAATTTATTTTTCTTCTTCAGCTGCTGTCAGGGATAAGAGCAGTCTGTTTCCTCCCAGTATTTAGTCAGTACCGGTTTCCTTGTGTCCTCAGCTTCCTGAGATCAGCTTCTTGATGGGTTGAAAACAACAGCGAGAAGAATTCTGTAGGGTGTCTGGCTTCTTTTGGTTGTTAGGATGAGAGCAGTAGTGTTGTGGACTACTCTGTAATCCTGCCAGAAGCTGTCGTGTTGTTAGTACTTTAACATTTAGTTTGTGTTAGATGGGCCATGTGTGAGTATATATATTACACAGTATTTTTCCTTAGGATTATCTTCAAAGTGAATTTAAAGGCCTGTTTTGAAAGACAAGTCTTATTATCTTTGCATATTATTATTTGAAGGCTTCCTTGGTGGCTCAGCTGGTAAAGAATCCTACAGTGTGTGAGCTCTGGGTTCAATCCCTGGGTTGGGAAGATCCGGGGGAGGAGGGCATGGCAACCCACTTGGACATTCTTGCTTGGAGAATCTCCATGAACAGAGGAGCCTGGCTTGCTGCAGTCCATGGGGGTCGCAAAGAGTTGGACATGGCTTGGCAACTAAGCACAGAACATATATTATTTGCAAAAAATCCTGTTTCTTTAGTGAAGTGAATAATCAATACTGTGACTTACTGTCTTTTTAAATAGAGAATTTAAGTGTTATATTTCTTTAATGGGCCCTAGTAGCTCTATTCAGTAGAACCTCTGTCATGATAGAAGTATACTTTATGTTTTGACCAATATGGGCGCCACTAGTCTTTTGTGGTTCTTGAACACTTGGTATGTGACTAGGGCAGCAAAGGACCTGAGTTTTAAAATTTAATTTATATTTAAATAACCACACGTAATTAATGGCTACCACAGTGAATGTACAGGTTTATGTACTACACATATATATGGTGAAAACAGTAGCTTAATGTGTGCACAGTTATGCTGAACAGTTCCAGAATCATTTTTTTAAGTACCCTTCTTTCCCTTTTTGATGGTTACCACTTGAAACACTGTGTGTGTCTGGATTCTCTGTAAGGAATAGAACTTGATAAATTCATGCTATTTTCAATGAATGAACAGTTAGCTTTGTAAAATAATCTATGCATTTTCAAATATCCGTGGACTATTTGTTGATACAATTGTAGAAGAACTCTCATTGCAATAAAAATCCAGTTTTATTTCTTGAGGCTTCAGTCTACTCTGGTGGTGGTGGTGGTGGTGGTGGTGGTGGTTTAGTCGCTAAGTCTTGTCTGGCTTTTGCGACCCCGTGGACTTGTGAGCCCACCAGGTTCCTCTGTCCATGGGATTCTCCAGGCAAGAATACTGGAATGGGTTGCCATTGTCTACTCTATAGTTATTCATAAAGTTCAAATACAGACTAATCTGAGTAAAGAGAAATGTGATGTCTCTCAGGCCAAGCTATGGAGATGTAAGTAAAATTCAGTTCTCAAAGTGCCTAAATCACGTCTTCCCATCCCCTCCCAGTCCGAGTGTAGTATGTGCTATGAAAAGGATGCTGGAGGAGGGGGCTCGAGGGTGAACTCTGAGTACCAGTGTGATTGCCAGCCACCAAATTAGCTGGGCTTCCCTCGTGGCTCAGTTGGTAAAGAGTCTACTTGCAGTGCAGGAGACCAGGGTTCGATTCCTGGGTTGGGAGGATCCCTGGAGTAGGGCATGGCAACGCACTCCAGTGTTCTTGCCTGGAGAACCCCATAGATAGAGGGGCCTGGTGGGCTACAGTCCATGGGGTTGTAAGAGGCAGACACGACTTAGTGACTAAACCACCAAATTAGCTAAATTGCCTTTGTAAAAATGCTTAATTTGTTAATCTGTAGCAAAGGTCATTTATCATTAGAGTCTTCATTCTATAATCTTAAGATTGGAAGGAATCTTTTGAGTTTTTCTCTCTCTCTTGCCTTCAGACAGGATAATTATGAAGACTCTTCACTTATTTTTATATTTATTATTTCTTTTAATCTTAAAATTTACATGCTAAAATGAATCCCTCCTGATGAGATCACAATGATGATACAACTGACCCTGTTTTTTCATTTTGGAAATTAAATAAGTATTGTTGAGAAGGGATTACTTACATGTGTGCTTTTTATTTTATCTTTCTTCATAGATGGATAGATTTGCCAGCATAAGAATTCCAGGGAGCAAAAAAGAGAGGCCTCCACTTTCCAACCTGAGGACTGCATTTTCAAACAATGATTGCTCTTCAGAAATGAATGAAAACATTCCAAAACCACTGTCAGAGAAGGAAATCTTAGAGCTTTTTGAAAAGATGATGGTAAGAATTTTGATTCATTATAAAATGTTTGCTGTAAAAGCCTTAGCTTTGGCTTATGTTCATGGAACTAAATGTGTATGAAACTTAGGTTCCATAGGTGATTTCTTTCCTTTTTTTTTTTTTTTGAAAAACTGTTAATTTATTGATTCAGTGAACTTAAAAAAAAAAAAAAAACACACAATCCCCAATACATGCAGTTCAGGATTAAGTATCACATTTGCAGCACATTGTTGAGTCTCTACATAAAAGTATGCATCACCTGTATAATCCCATTCCATCACTTCCCCCAGCCTCTGTAATACCTGGTTGGGGTTATTTCCATTGACACATCCATATAGCTCCAAAGCATTTATTACTGGTTTTGAGCCAGATGTTTCCTCGCCACCTCCCCTCCCCTCATCCCCACCCTGGGGTTACTTTTTAATGGCAAGATATCACTCAGTCATAGATTTAAGCAGCTCACTGACAAACTTTGGCTTGTCTGCTCATATGGACCCTGCTTTTGCTTTTGGGTTTACATCTCAATGGCCTTGACGCTGATCAGCTACTATCCACTGCTATTCATGTGTCGGAGGGCAGGTTGCTTTCTCCTGTGTATGCTTGTGCAGTAACACAGGTTTCTAGATGAATCATTAATCTGAACTGGCATTAAAGGAGACTGTTGACGGGGCTCTCTCAGATCCATTTCAATGCATATATAAAAATTCTTCCAATTGTTTGTGTCCCCAAATGATTTTGCTTCCATCCTCATCACAGCAGCACCTGGGAGAAGCTAAGTCATTTCCCTGAGCAGGCGCAGGCGGAGGCCCATGGCCGCGGGCTCTCTCTGGGACTCAGCACCTGCCTCGAGAGCACCACCATGTGGTCCCGCTGGAACCAACCCATGGGGGAGTGCCCATCTCAGGGCGTGTTCCAGAACTTGAACTCTGTGCCCTGCCTTGCTTTCACCCCTCAAAAGTCATGTTCCTTCCTCTCAAGATCTACCTTTGCACTGCTTTATTTTTAAACTGATTCCCTGTCTTCTTTAAACAACCCGCTCTCCCGTCCTCTCTCCCTGCCCCAAGGATTACAAACTCTTCTGTCTCCTCTAATCAATCAGATGGAGAGTACCTTCCTTCTCTGCAAGGGAATACACATGCTTTGAGCCTCATGAGTACTAGTGTGCTGAAGAATGCCTGTGAGGGGACCCAGCAGAGGGACCGATGTCCACACGCCTCATGGAACTGGCACTGACACCCCTCTGAGTGCTAAGAAGACTGGGAATGCCTGGTCTGCGTTATACACTCCATGTATACTTCTCCCGCCCAGTCACCCACCGCTGGCTAGAACAGGATAGGGGTGGGCCAGCTGATAGGATCCTGGGCAGAGTGAGCTGCAAGCAAACCCGATGAAAATCTTAGCACTTCATCAGTTCTGCTCTCACCATGAGATTTCTCAGCTGAAGCAGAGAAACCTTGCAGCTAGACCCACTTGTGGCCAACAACCTCTGATACACCCATCCGTATTTGGCACAGGAACCTTCTGTTCTCACCACGCCAGGTCTATGTTTTTGAACATAGGCAGTACATAGGTGATTTCTAATGTCATTGAGATAGCTAGCACTCAAGGCAAAGAGAGGTTTAGGATTACAAAAATAAGAGTCTGAAGAAAAGTATCATACCAGTTGTTTTACACAGAAGTACATAAAAACATAAACCCTCTAAAGTATCAGATATACTTTTATCTTAAATAGATTATCTAAGTGCTATGTCTGGCTCAGTTGCATTTGAGAATGACAGTCATAGTGCTTTGCTGTGTGTGTTGTTAAGTATGCTGATTTTTGGATCTTGTTTGAGCTCTTAGTTCTCACAATAACCATGTTTGCATAGTCCTGCAACAGTTAAGTCTGCAGACACTTGAACTCATTTGCTTTGGGGTGTGTTTTTATAACTCTTCTATGCTAAGTCACCTCAGTCATTCATGTCCGACTCTGTGCGACCCCAGAGACGGCAGCCCACCAGGCTCCCCTGTCCCTGGGATTTTCCAGGCAAGAACACTGGAGTGGGTTGCCATTTCCTTCTCCAATGCATGAAAGTGAAAAGTAAAAGTGAAGTCGCTCAGTCGTGTCCGATTCTATGCGACCCCATGGACTGCAGCCTATTTGGCTCCTCCGTCCATGGGATTTTCCAGGCAAGAGTACTGGAGTGGGATGCCATTGCCTTCTCCATAACTCTTCTATCAGATCAGATCAGATCAGATCAGTCGCTCAGTCGTGTCTGACACTTTGCAACCCCATGAATTGCAGCATGCCAGGCCTCCCTGTCCATCACCAACTCCCGGAGTTCACTCAGACTCATGTCCATCGAGTCAGTGATGCCATCCAGCCATCTCATACTCTGGCGTCCCCTTTTCTTGCCCCCAATCCCTCCCAGCATCAGAGTCTTTTCCAATGAGTCAACTCTTCACATGAGGTGGCCAAAGTACTGGAGTTTCAGCTTTAGCATCTTTCCTTCCAAAGAAATCCCAGGGATGATCTCCTTTAGAATGGACTGGTTGGATCTCCTTGCAGTCCAAGGGACTTTCAAGAGTCTTCTCCAACACCACAGTATAAAAGCATCAATTCTTCGGCGCTCAGCCTTCTTCACAGTCCAACTCTCACATCCATACATGACCAGAGGAAAAACCATAGCCTTGACTAGACGAACCTTTGTTGGCAAAGTAATGTCTCTGCTTTTGAATATGCTATCTAGGTTGGTTATAACTTTCCTTCCAAGGAGTAAGCCTCTTTTAATTTCATGGCTGCAGTCACCATCTGCACTGATTTTGGAGCCCAGAAAAATAAAGTCTGACACCGTTTCCACTGTTTCCCCATCTATTTCCCATGAAGTGATGGGACCAGATGCCATGATCTTCGTTTTCTGAATGTTGAGCTTTAAGCCAACTTTTTCACTCTCCTCTTTCACTTGCATCAAGAGGCTTTTTAGTTCCTCTTCACTTTCTGCCATAAGGGTGGTGTCATCTGCGTATCTGAGGTTATTGAGATTTCTCCCGGTAATCTTGATTCCAGCTTGTGTTTCTTCCAGTCCAGCGTTTCTAATGATGTACTCTGCATATAAGTTAAATAAACAGGGTGACAATATACAGCCTCGACAAACTCCTTTTCCTATTTGGAACCAGTCTGTTGTTCCATGCCCAGTTCTAACTGTTGCTTCCTGACCTGCATACAGATTTCTCAAGAGGCAGATCAGGTGGTCTGGTATTCCCATCTGTTTCAGAATTTTCCACAGATTATTGTGATCCACACCGTCAAAGGCTTTGGCATAGTCAATAAAGCAGAAATAGATGTTTTTCTGGAACTCTCTTGCTTTTTCCACGATCCAGCAGATTTTGGCAATTTGATCTCTGGTTTCTCTGCCTTTTCTAAAACCAGCTTGAACATCAGGAAGCTCACGGTTCACATATTGCTGAAGCCTGGCTTGGAGAATTTTGAGCATTACTTTACTAGCGTGTAGGATGAGTGCAATTGTGCGGTAGTTTGAGCATTCTTTGGCATTGCCTTTCTTTGGGATTGGAATGAAAACCGACCTTTTCCAGTCCTGTGGCCACTGGTGAGTTTTCCAGATTTGCTGACATATTGAGTGCAGCACTTTCATAGCATCATCTTTCAGGATTTGGAATAGCTCAACTGGAATTCTATCACCTCCACTAGCTTTGTTCGTAGTGATGCTTTCTAAGGCCCTCTTGACTTCACATTCCAGGATGTCGGGCTCTAGGTCAGTGATCACACCATCATGATTATCTGGGTCGTGAAGATCTTTTTTGTACAGTTCTTCTGTGTATTCTTGCCATCTCTTAATATCTTCTGCTTCTGTTAGGTCCATACCACCTCTGTCCTATCGAGCCCATCTTTGCATGAAATGTTCCTTTGGTATCTCTGATTTTCTTGAAGAGATCTCTAGTCTTTCCCAGTCTGCTGTTTTCCTCTATTTCTTTGCATTGATCGCTGAAGAAGGCTTTCTTATCTCTTCTTCTTCTTCTTTGGAACTCTGCATTCAGATGTTTATATCTTTCCTTTTCTCCTTTGCTTTTCACTTCTCTTCTTTTCACAGCTATTTGTAAGGCCTCCCCAGATAGCCATTTTGCTTTTTTGCATTTCTTTTCCATGGGGATGGTCTTGATCCCTGTCTCCTGTACAATGTCACGAACCTCATTCCATAGCTCATCAGGCACTCTATCCATCAGATCTAGGCCCTTAAATCTATTTCTCACTTCCACTGTATAATCATAAGGGATTTGATTTAGGTCATACCTGAATGGTCTAGTGGTTTTCCCTACTTTCTTCAATTTAAGTCTGAATTTGGCAATAAGGAGTTCATGATCTGAGCCACAGTCAGCTACTGGTCTTGTTTTTGCTGACTGTATAGAGCTTCTCCGTCTTTGGCTGCAAAGAATATAATCGGTCTGATTTCGATGTTGACCATCTGGTGATGTCCATGTATAGAGTCTTCTCTTGTGTTGTTGGAAGAGGGTGTTTGTTATGACCAGTGTATTTTCTTGGCAAAACTCTATTAGTCTTTGCCCTGCTTCATTGCGTATTCCAAGGCCAAATTTGCCTGTTACTTCAGGTGTTTCTTGACTTCCTACTTTTGCATTCCAGTCCCCTATAATGAAGAGGACATCTTTTTTGGGTTTTAGGTCTAAAAGGTCTTGTAGGCCTTTATAGAACTGTTCAACTTCAGCTTCTTCAGCGTTACTGGTTAGGGCATAGACTTGGATTACTGTGATATTGAATGGTTTGCCTTGGAAACGAACAGAGATCATTCTGTCATTTTTGAGATTGCATCCAAGTACTGTATTTCGGACTGTTTTGTTGACCATAATGGCTACTCCATTTCTTCTGAGGGATTCCTGCCCGCAGTAGTAGATATAATGGTCATCTGAGTTAAATTCACCCATTCCAGTCCATTTCAGTTGGCTGATTCCTAGAATGTCGACATTCACTCTTGCCATCTCTTGTTTGACCACTTCCAATTTGCCTTGATTCATTAACCACGAGTTAATATAATTTCAGTCTAGAACAAAGAGAATGTAACCTTTTTTTTTTTTTTTTTGCTAGCCTTTGCATCTGTTTATGAGACTTGTATAAGGCAGATTTATTTAACACTGTGTTTGAGGACTCAAAATAGTAAACTGCCCCCCTATTCATGCATCGTGTGTTTGAACCACTGTCTAAATTGTCTGTGGTATTCTGGAATGGTACTGTTTTGGTTCACCTATTAAGACCGTTTTCTCCCTTGTGTCATAGTTTCTGGTGTCATCTGAGTAAGTAGAGCAAGTAGGCCAGTGATAGACATTTGTGAAGGCATTCCACAAGCTGTTAAAGTATAACCATATAGGAAGTACAGAACATAGTTGATGGTTTTCTGTTCTGAATATGATGACTTCAGAAGTATTTTTATGTTAGTCTTACCCTTCTCCTAGCTAAGAGTATTAGTTTTATTTATATGAACAAGGCAGATGGATATTGGCATCTTTGAAGTGTTTATATGTTTAATAACTGAACCAGATCACTTTTTAAATCTTAAACAAGTCTCCCTGTTGGCAGAAGATCTTTTGCAGTCAAACTCACTTTACTCAGCATAAGTAAAGTGAATTATTGCTTTCTTAGGACTGCCAATTTGCTAATGAGTGAGTTTGTCACAACTAAAGGCTTTCAAAGAAATAAGGACTGGGTTCTTCTTTTCCTTTCTGATACCTTGACCGTATCACAATACATTGCAGGGAGAACTTGGAGATTCTGAAGCTGAGAAGGGCCTTTCTCCTATAAATGTGGACTCAACTGGTGTTTCTTTTTTTTTTTTTTTTAACATCATTTTTATTGTTTTATTTAATAAATATTTAAATGAGCAAACACATTTGTGCCTGACCCCTGCTACAAATATTTCCCCTTCTTTTTTTTTTATTTAATTTAATTTTATTTTTAAACTTTACATAATTGTATTAGTTTTGCCAAATATCAAAATGAATCCGCCACAGGTATAGATGTGTTCCCCATCCTGAACCCTCCTCCCTCCTCCCTCCCCATTCCATCCCTCTGGGTCGTCCCAGTGCACCAGCCCCAAGCATCCAGTATTGTGCATCGAACCTGGACTGGCAACTCGAGGCTTGTCAAGCGGAGTACCACATCTCTGACACATTTAAAGCTATTCTAGGTCTGGGGAGAATGCTAGATTTAGGTTGGGGGTTATTTTTGGCTTTGCCTATCTGTACCATTTTTATTAATAAAAATCCTTCAGAGGAAGCAATGTTGAATACTCTCCCGTTTTTGTTTTTTGGCATTTGCTAAAATGAGGTTTCATTTAAAAGTAGTGTCTAGATTCTTTGTCTTGGCATTGTACAGTTTAAAAAACTTATGTGCTCAGAGGTACTTAGATATCTGATTTTTTTTGCATGAAGTAAAAACTTTGTTTTGAAGAACAAAACAGAGAAAGGTTTTTCCTTTTCCTTTCCTCTCTTTTTCCTCCTCACGATGGTCCTTTGAGAGACAGTGTGCTGACTTGATTGCTTAATGAATGTGAAGTACAGTGTCATCCTTCAACATTCGTACTTATTTCACTTTTACTTAGAAAATGATTTAGTTGGTCTCTGGGTAACAGTTTTAGTGCATTTTTAAAAAGTAATGATGAGTTTTTAGTTCTGCTACTTCTTAAGGGCTTTCCCCCCCTATTGTCATCCAGTGAAAGGAGAATTTTGATCTGAAAGCTCATTTTGCTTCCTCTGTGGATCTTAGATACATGAAATAGTTGCATGAGCATCGCTATATACACAACTTTGATTTCTGGATGTCAGATTTCAGTGGTTGGTCTTGAACTCACGGTGGGTCTGTGTAGCTGGCTTTTGACCAAGGTGAACATGACGGGTACAGATTGGAAGTGACCTGTTGTTCCACCCAGTGCCTCTTTCAACCAGCCCTTTCAACTTATTCCTGCCTGCTGCCAGATAGCTTTCGCCACAGGCCCCAGAGGTTTCCATTTGCTTTTAAGATAACGCAACCCTAGTTTAATTTAAATAAGTTAACCTCTATCTGGAGAAAGCCTCTCCTTTTTCCGTTCAGGGCTTCTCCACTCAGAGCCTGCCGTGCTCTCCGTGGGGCTGTGGGGGGCCCTGCTCCGTTCCCCGCCCTGTGTTTCTCCTCCCCCTGCTCTTCAGACCCAGTCTGTCTCCTGCAGGGTGAACTTGGAGGTGAAGGGAGGAGAGCAAGGGTACTCTGCCGGCCAGGGGTGTTTATAGTCTGGCCCTGGTGTCATGGAGTGTCATGTTGGTGTTTTACTGCTGCTTGTAGCTTATTGCCCCAGGTTTGATGGCTTGAAACCACACCAGTGTATCAGCGCCTTGTAGTTCTGTAGGCTGAAGCCCAGGATGACTCAGCTGGTTTCTCTAGGGTGACAAAGCTTAAGTCAGTGTTGGATGGGTGGACTCTTCTTCACATATTTTGGGGAACACTCTTTCTTCCGAGTTCATGTTGTTGACAAAATGCAATGCCCAGGTGTTGCAGGTCTAAGGTCCCAGCTTCCTCGCCGACTGTCATCTGGGGCTGCCTTAGCCTTGAGAGGCCCCTTTCCTCTCCTTCACACGGGCCCTCACGTCTCAGACACATCAAATCCATCTCACGCTTAGAATTTCTCTGAATCCCCCTTCTGTGGCATCTCTTGCCTTCATGTGGAGAAAGTTCTCTGCTTTTAAGGGTTTGTGTATTAGATTGGGCTCACCCAGAAAATCCAAAATACTTCCACTAATTTAAAGTTTGTAACCTTAAGTACATTGAAAAAGCCCCTTTTGCCATGTGATTTAACATATTTGCAGAAGCCAGGGTTTAGGGCATGGATACCTCTGGGAGACCATTTTGCCTGCCCTAGGTATTGTTGTCGTTTAGTCACTAAGTCGTGTCTGACTTTTGCAACCCCAAGGACTGTAGCCCACCAGGCTCCTCTCTCCATGGGATTTCCCAGGCACGGATACTGGAGTGGGTCGCCATTTTCTTCTCCAGGGGATCTTCCTGATCCGGGGATCAAACCTGTGTCTCCTGCCTTGACAGGAAGATTCTTTCCCACTGAGCCACCTGGGAAGCCCCTGCTAGCAGTATGAGAGATTACAGACGTGATTACAAACACCTTTCTCCTGTGGATCTCTGTGGCTCTCCTGAGCGCAGTGTCACCTTTGCGCTGGTGGCGTCTCCTTTGAACATCAGAGGAGGCTTCTCCCCCAGCCTCCCACGAGCCTGTTCCTCTCGGGGGTCCCCTTGGGGTGCAGTGCCTCTGAGCCGGCCAGGCCTGCTCCTCTCCAGGATCCATATCCTCCTTGGGAAGCTAGTGTGTGCTGTGCCCCAGCCCCTGCCTTATTCCATTCAGAGCCTGGCCTCCACAAAGCATAGTTGACCCTGGCGCTTTCTGCCCACAGCTTTTCCTTTGGGGATTGTTTTGTTGCAGATGTGTGCCCCTCTGGCTGCAGGTGCTCCCCGGCTGTCAGCCCCTGCTTGCACCGTGTCACACTGCATAGCTGGCCTCTTGTGTTTCTCGTTTCCTTTGGGTGTCAGGACACTTCTTCCTTCTCCTGAGTTTCTTCCTCTGGCCAGTTCATACTGGTTTACTTTCCATGTTTCTTCCTCTGTCTGTCCTTTTATTTCCTCTGAGTGTTGCCTCTGTCCCTTTTGTTTCGTCTTTGTCTACCTTGGTTCACTATATACCCCTTCTGGGGAATTGGAGCCCTTTCATTTTGTAGAATATCCCATATATTCTGACACTCTGCTGTGTCTTTTACAAAGAGCAGCTATAATTGAGAGCTCTTTAAAAGGTGTTAAACCTCAATTCATTCTCTTATTTTTTCCCAGTGTTATTGAGTTACAATTGACATTTAATATTGTGTAAACTTAAAGTACACAATGTGATGATTTGATAGATGTATATTTTTTAAAATGATTGCCACAATAAGGTCAGTTAACACATCCATCACCTCACATAATTATCATTTTTTCCCCTGTGGTGAGAACGTTAAGATTTACTCTCTTCAAATCTTTCAAGTATGATTTTTTTTTAACTAGTGTTACCATACTGTTCATTATATCCTAAGATTTGGTTCATTTTATAACTGTAAATTTGTACCTATTGACCATTTCTCCACCCCTCAGCCCCTGGCAACCACCAGTCAATGCTGTTTCTATGAGTGTCTTTCTCTACCTGATTTGTTTCACTTGGCATAGTGTTCTCAGGGCCCATCTGTGAGTGTTTCTTTTTTTCTATAAAGAATACCATTGGAATCTTGATAACATTGCATTGAATATATCGATGGCTCTGAATAGGATGGACATTTTAATTATGCTAATTCTTCCAACCCATGAACACAGGATATTTTTCTATTTGTTTGTGTTTTTTGTAGTTTTCTTCATCAGTGACTAACAATGATGAGTGTCCAGATCTTTTGCTCCTCAGAGCTTGTGTGTAAGTCCCTTGTGTAATTTTCTCCTTTATTTATAGTTTTGATATGTCTCTATGCTAGATTAAGTCCATGCAACATTATCCAGCTGGTTTATCATCTCAACTGCCTGTTGAATTAAGTGTATCTTTCTAACTTTTAAGATGTTTAAGATTTGATATTTCTTTTCACCTTCAACTCTATGTTTTGGTGGTGGTGAACTTTAAGATCACAGTATCTGGTCCCATCACTTCATGGGAAATAGATGGGGAAAGAGTGGAAACAGTGTCAGACTTTATTTTTTTGGGCTCCAAAATCATGGCAGATGGTGACTGCAGCCATGAAATTAAAAGACGCTTTCTCCTTGGAAGGAAAGTTATGACCAACCTAGATAGCATATTGAAAAGCAGAGACATTACTTTGCCAACAAAGGTCTGTCTAGTCAAGGCTAAGTTTTTTCCAGTGGTCATGTATGGATGTGAGAGTTGGACTGTAAAGACTGAGCGCTGAAGAATTGATGCTTTTGAACTGTGGTGTTGGAGAAGACTCTTGAGAGTCCCTTGGACTGCAAGGAGATCCAACCAGTCCATTCTGAAGGAGATCAGTCCTATGTGTTCTTTGGAGGGAATGATGCTAAAGTTGAAACTCCAGTACTTCGGCCACCTCATGTGAAGAGTTGACTCATTGGAAAAGACTCTGATGCTGGGAGGGATTGGGGGCAGGAGGAGAAGGGGACGACAGAGGATGAGATGGCTGGATGGCATCACCGACTCAATGAACGGATGGACAGGGAGGCCTGGTGTGCTGCAATTCATGGGGTCGCAAAGAGTCAGACACAACTGAGTGAATGAACTGAACTGAACTTTATCAAATTTTGGTTTGCTGGATAACTTAAAAATGTTAAAATAATGAATAGGAAGAGAAGTTTCATATATTCATACCTTTTTTGTCTTTTCACTTTCACTGTATGTTGAGAGAACAAAAGCTGCAAGGTCATCTATCAAGCTGTGAACATCAACAGGCATTAAATGAATGCCAGTGATGACAGAATTACTTTGAAAAAAATTATTTAAATTCTGGACTTCCTGTCATCACTTGTAAGCATGGAAGAAGTGATCTAATAAAATTGCAGAGTACTTAAGTATGAATAGTAATGCTCTAATCTTTTCTTGAGAATATGTTTACCAGGCTCTGTTGTAATGTAGGAGAGAGTGCATTTATCGATTGCCATTAGTATTGTCTCTTCAGCGTGGGTTTGAAGTGTCCATTGGCATTAAGAGCTTAGATGTCCTGCTGTTTAATACATATTTTAGCTTTAGTGTGAGGAAGCATAGTACAGATAATAAGCCATTCAAAATTTAATTTTGAAACAATTTTCAGATGTATTATTAAGTTGAATCTATTTTGTTCAATGGCGTTGTTTTTAAATAGGGTATTTGAGGTACACAAAAACAGTAGAACCTATATAATTAACTGAACTACTTTGTGTGCTTTTTCAATCCCAGCCTCCTTTTTGAGGTATACAAAAAAGAATAGAACACATGTAATTAATTGAAATACCTGGTGTACTTCCTTCAATTCCATCTTTCTTTTTGTGTTGTTAACCAAAATTTCAGAGAAACAGGGACCTGACTGAATAAAGATTGGGGTTTGTTAGGACTGTAGCCCAGGAGATACAGATTCAAGGAGCACTTGAGTTGTGTTCCTTTGGACTACAAATTGGGGGAGGATTAGAAAGACAAAAAACCCTGCAAGGTTAGTAGAACTGGAATTGGAAAGAAGTAAGGGTGCTTGTTGAGCAGGGATAGGCTGGGGTCTGAAATGATTCCACAGTTGTGAAGGGGATGGACTTTGAACCTGTTAACCCAGTCCAAGCTGGTACTTGCTTCTTGCTTCTCAATAAGTGGAGAGACAAGCTGTTGGGGCAGGGGATAATTTTTTCAGAAAGCCAGCAGGTCTAGAAGATGGTGGACTAGGTTCCCCAGAGAACCATCCTATCTGAGTTAGAGTTCAGGCTGCTTTTATACAGGTGGAGGTTGTTGCAGACTTCTTGGTGCAGAAATTCTTTGTTCTTGCCATTGTCCACATGGTTCCTGTAAATCTTCAACAACACAAATATTATTTCTGCTCCTCAACATTTTTTCTCTATATGAATGAAAATGTTATACATTTAAGGACTAAATATTTAATCCCTCTGTCCATGGAATTCTCCAGGCAAGAATACTGGAGTGAGGAGCAATTCCCTTCTTCAGGGAGTCTTCCCAACACAGGGACTGAACCCAGGTCTCCTGTGCTGCAGGCAGATTCTTTACCGGCTGAGCCACCAGGAAAGCCCAGTGAGTAAAGTGCTATACATTTAAGGGTTAAACCTGGGAGGTAGAGCCTTAAGAATAGGCTACCAAGTATATTTCAGGCTATAGGCAACATTTTTTTTACAAAGATACAGAGCAAGCATGACTAAGCAAGGCAACAGAGCACAAAGGTTAGAGCTAAAGGAATCAATCCAGAATGCAGTCAGGTTTGTTCTTTGTTAGAAAACTACAAGGGTGCAGCTAGCAGATACTATTTTGAAGTGGTTGGTTGTGTTCTTGAGTTTGTTAAAGTTGAGAGAAAATTCACATTCTCAGTGAAGCAGGAATGTGTCTAAAACCACATCTATAATAGTCTGGCTCCCTTTGGATCCCTGAACCATAGTTACTCCATTTTGATTTTTAAATAGTCTTAAATGTATCATCAGTATATTTTTCAAGAAATCCTCTATCCTGACATCATAGATCTGTTCTTACTATGTTCCTAAAATCTGATATGAGACAGTATTTTTCCTACATGGGTAACTAGTTTTTCTATTATATTAATATCATTATTAAATAATAGAATATTATATTGAATAAGCATTCTTATCCATCATTTGTAATATCTCCACTGTTATATATCAAGTTATTACTCATATCTGTGTTTGTTTCTGAGGTCTGATTTGATTCATTGTTCTATTTGTCTAGCTCTGCAGTTATATCCATTGTCTTAATTACTTTATAATAAGCCTTGATATCTAGGACTTCCTCTCTTCAAAATTATACTGACTGTTCTTGGCCACTTTGTGATTTTGTATTAATTTTACAGTCAATTAAGTTTTATTATAAATCCTGTTTGGATCTTGATTGGAATTGCAATAAATTTATTGATTTAGATAGAATAAATACCTTTGTGATATTAAATTTTCCTGTGAACATTGGATATATTATATCTATCTATTTATTTAGAGATTTTTCTGTTCCTAAACTGTAACATTTATAATTTCCCCTTAGAGGTTGTGTGTATCTTTTATAAGATTTATACCTTGGTTTGTTTCTAAAATGTAACTAATATTTTTAAAAACTTAAAATTTTTAGTAAGATTATTAATTTGTGTATTGCTTTTTAACATTCAGTAATCTTACTAAATTCTCAGTTTTTATTATTTGTAGAGTTCCTCATATTTTTCTATGTATATAATCAGGATATCTGTGGCTAACTTTTACATATTTTTCTGTTCTTATTCCTTTCTTTTTCCTTTTGTTGCACTGAGTAGAAAACCCCAGAAAAGAGTTCATATGTTTTTTTTTTACCTCTGTTCCTAAAGTATTTAGTAAAGAATTTTGTTTTTCTTCATTTTCCATTTCAGTTATGTGAATAAAGTTGGCCAGCCCTTCACTAGAATCTTCGTCTGATAGGGTAGACGCATGGCTCTGCTAATTTTTATCCTTTAAGTTGAGTATATCATCCGTTACTGATCAAATGAGTGACTGTTTATTCATTATTTCATTAGATCAGTTTTCTAATATTTTCATAAGAACTGTATTTTAATGGGCTTTGAACATTGACCTGTTTCCCTTTGTTCCCTTTATGCTTTCACAGAGTATACTGCATGAATTGTTGAATGAGTTGCTTTGTTTCTTCTGCTCTGGTGAATACCATGTCTAAGCAAGAAAAGATAAGTACATATAGAGTTAAATAGTGAAGTAGCTTTGTGTTCTCAGCTTTGTAGTCAGTTCAGATATCTTTGAAATGTAAGGTCCAGAGGGAAAAAAGAAGAGCTCAGGTGAACGAATGAAATCGAATTGATACTTTTTGGTACGGTTGCTGGGAGCAGAGTTCATCTCACTGTCTGTATTCATTGTTGTCACTCTTTGGGCACATGCTAAAGATAATTTTTCTTTTTTAATCTTTTCTTTTCCTTTTTCATAGTTGGTGTTAAGGATTTATGCTTAGCTATTTCTTCAGTCAGACAAATAAATGAATCCCTGTTGTGTTTGATGTGTAAGTGGTGTCTTAAGGGCCACCAGGAGTCTGAAGGAACAGAAGCCAAGGAGGACTCCTTTGTGTTAGTTCCCTAAGTGCTTATTGGCTGCTGTAGATTCCTACTAGCACTTTGTTGATTTCAAGCATTAGCAGTTTTTACAAATCTACTTTTTCTGTATTGTGGGTTTTTTTATTTCTTAAAAACTATAATAGTATATTTTGTGTTGGCGAGATAAAATGAGAGAGGTTCTATGGTAATGCTTTGTTCTGATCTATTAGTTGTCACCTTTCTCCCTCTCCTTTAGGTAGAAATTGAAAAATTTGGGGAAAGGTTGTTTAAAAGCAATCCCAATAATAATCCAAATAGGAGGAGGAGGAGAAAGAGAGTGTGGAAGTGTAAGGCAATTGTCAAGTTGATTCATGGGCTGTGTTTGTCAGGGGAGTGATGTCAGTGCCGCGTTGTTTCTTCTAGATCCAGATAAATGAGAAAATAAATGATTTAGGAGCATTGGATTTTGCCTGGTGGGAGTTTGTTGACCCAGTCAAATGATTAGAAAGGGGGAGTTTTCAAGGAATAAAGGTTATGCTAATATTTAAGATTCCACTGTTGCTAATTAGGAAGTGTGCAAGTACAGCCTTTTCCAGTGGTGAGGGTTTTTTTTTTTTTCAGTCTGATTTTCTTCTCTAGGGAAGTCGGCCTTTGTGTTTTGTCAGATGACCATTTTATTATCTTTTATGTAATTTATGAAGAATTGGCCATTTGTGGAGAGCAAATAAGTGAATTAAACCCCTTTTATAAGTAGCACTGTTCTTTTCTGCTGGACTATGTAACAGCTGTGATTGTAGGTGCTTATGCATAAGCTTGAACAGTTCCAACCAGATTACTCCAAAATAAATTAGAGTTGAGCAGCTTGCTGAGTGTTACTCTCATTTCTTGTCTGTTCTGCTGAAATTTATAGTATGTGAAAAATGATACTTAAGTTTCTTGTGTGTTTGTTTAGTCTCTGATACTGGCTTTAGATTAAATTGAAATTTGGTTTCAAATGGAGATAGTTTGAACTCTTTGTGCAAGCTCCAATTAGAATATTTGGTTGAATAAGAATTTTATGAGTTCACTGTCAACCTCTGGATAAGTGCTGTTTTCTGGCTGCAGTCCTGTTACTGAGCTAGCCATCTGATTTCCCATTAATTTTAATTGGATTGAGTAAGGACATTGAGAATAGAATAGTGAATCTAACCCCACTATTGGTGAAACCAAAAAACTGACTCTTCATAATCATGCTGCTAAGTCACTTCAGTCGTGTCCGACTCTGTGTGACCCCATAGATGTCAGCCCACCAGGCTCTCCTGCCCCTGGGATTCTCCAGGCAAGAACACTGGAGCGGGTTGCCATTTCCTTCTCCAATGCATGAAAGTGAAAAAGTGAAGTCGCTTAGTCGTGTCCGACTCTTAGCGACCCCATGGACTGCAGCCTACCAGGCTCCTCCATCCATGGGATTTTCCAGGCAAGAGTACTGGAGTGGGGTGCCATTGCCTTCTCCACTTCATAATCATAGTTCTGTATAAAAATAAAAGGATTATTATAAAGGTTTATATAAAAACATGTATAAAAATAAAAGGATTATTATAAAGGTTTATATAAGAACATGAGCTTCCCTGGTGGCTCAGATGGTAGAGTCTGCCTACAATGCTGGAGACCCAGGTTTGATCCCTGGGTTGGGAAGATCTTCTGGAGAAGGAAATGTAACCCACTCCAGTATTCTTGCCTGAAGAATCCCATGGACAGAGGAGCCTTGGAAGGCTGTGGTCCATGGGGTTGCAAAGAGTTGGACATGACTGAGCAACTAACACTTATATAAGAACATAGTAAACATGATGGACAAAGAAAGAAAAGCTGTTTTATAGCTTTAGCACATTTATGGGCATCTTGAATATAAAGTAGTAGTATAAATTTAATTCCAAGTTCCAGGGTTTTGGTTGTACTTATCTTTTACAGGTTTCCTGATTTTACTTAGGCTTAATCTAAGAATGGAGTTTATTAAATTGCTGAGCTATGTGAGATTCAGTTATCATGTACTGTTTGAGAGTATGTGATTACCTGGAATGAGATCATGAAGCTTTCGATTTTGCATTTGGCACTACACTGTTCCTGGTGGTGAGAACACAGCTCAGTAGGGCTAAGCATCGGTAAGACCTTTGACACTGTGTGATAGGGAAGCTGAATTCCAGTGAGGGGAAGCATAGAATCACACTTCTAGAAGAAATATGGGTAAAATTGTGCTTATAGTATGTTGAGCTCCGAGGTCTCAGAAGTAATTAGGGGATCATTGTGGATTTCTTAAAATGCTTAACCAATTTGTGCCTGTACTGGAAAAAAATTTAGCAAAACTGCTACCAAGAACAATTATTTTGGCTTTAACCCATGGAATAAAGCATTGAACACTATTGAAATCAGATGATAACTCTTGACTTATTAAGAATGCTTGATTTTGGTATTGCTGTGCTTCCAGTTTTTACATTTTAATATTTTGCTTATTCATCCATATGGATGTTTTGATCCACTGTTGTACTGTTTTTCTAGCACCTATTTTATAACTCTAGTCATGCTTCTGCTTGTCTGTAGTGTTTTTCCACTGTGGGTGAATTTCCTTGCACCTGACCATCTTCAACTTGCTGCTTGTATATTTGCTTAATTCTCCAAATAGTCAATCATTTTAAATTTAGTCTCTCCATGGTGTTAACTATCCCACTCAACTTGATGTATGTAAATTTAATGAGCATGCTGTGTCCTGTAAAATCCACATTCATGAATGAAAATAGTCTAATGTTTGTAGTTCAGTTGAAAAAGTGTCCACTCTGTTTGCCATTCTCTGCTTGATTACTCCTCGGTGCTCACTAGTTGCATGTATGTGCATGATTATTAAGATTACATCTTTTTCCCTTTCTCAGTTTAGCCAAAGAAAATGTGGAAGGTATATATTTTGTGTCAGTGTTTTGATAATAGCAAACTTGAATTATCCTGGTTTGTGGGAACTTCCAGCCCCATCTGACACACAGGAAGAGTTCTCTGGAGCATCTTAAAAGCTGCTGGCTTGACTCCATGTCACTGACCTGGCTTCCAGGTGAGGGCCATAGCTCCCCATTTGGTGTTCTTATGCAGGTTAGGAAGATGTGTGCCCCTTCTTTCCTCTAAGAGGATGCAGCACCGCACAGAGTCAGCCCGTCTGTCTTGGCGGTATCTCAGCCTTATTCGCATCTCAAGCAGGGGCTGCTGTGCAGGCGTAGGCTGATCTAGGTCAGTGGCTGCGTGTGGATCTGCTCGTGCTCCCTGAAGACATGACAGACTTTTAGCTTGGCCAGTGCTGGCACCACTGCCTGGAGACCCTGCCTCTGGAGCTGGACCTGGTTTCCGTCATTGTTCTAGTCTCGGACTCCGATTATTATCTCTGGCTCCAGCTCCATCTCCTAGAAAACTACCTGCGTTTCATGTTTGTCCCAAAAGAAGTTTAGCAAATTCTTTTTGGGAGTTTTTGTGATATCTCATTTGATAGATATCTAAAGAGTATATGCATTGTATTGTGAATGACACGGCAAGTGTAGAAAGAAAACCTTTTAAAAATTATCTGTGATGGAGGAAAAACAAAAGCATATATAAAGGAGAACTAGGGTTGAGGGGAGGCTTTTTTCTTTCAATTTTTAATCCATTAGGGATTATCATCTTTATATAATGAGACCCAGCAAGCTAGAAGAATTTAGTGAAATGGGATGGAAGCAAGGTAATTAATGTGCAGTGCCCTTTTAGGAGGGGAGAGGAAAGAGGATCCAGAGGATAAATGAGTGGGATTATCTTTGAATTGATACAGGAGTTGGTACAGGAGAATGAGTGTGCAAATAAATTGGTAATAGAACAAACAGGAAATTGATGATGTGTTCCTTTTCCTGGAGAAAATTAAAATGTGCTTACTGAAAATGATAGGTAGACATGATGGTTTCGTAGCTTCTGGCGAATGGCCAGTTTGAAATTAGTACTTTAGGGAATGTGAGGAGAGATTCCTGTGATTTCCCATCAATTAGAGGAACAGGTGGATCACAGAGTTAGCCTGCTTGGGAGATAATAGAGTGGGTCATAACACTGAGGTTTCACTGAGGTCGAGAAATAGGTGGCTTGGAAGTAGGAGAAGTGAAAAGATGGAAGATTGTGATCAGAGAGGAGGATCTTGGACATCATGATGATACTCGAGGTAGGACTGTTTTTAGATAAAAGGCCCAGGTGTGGTCGTGAAGACCATGGGTGAGGAAAGCGGAAATGAGGGTTGCTGGTTGTGGGGAGGCCAGGAGGGGTGTCACAGCATGGGCAGTAGGGGGAATCCGCTCCCAAGGGTGTGAGATGGCCTTAGCCCCAAAGGAAGGGGGCTGCAGATAGTAGAGATACATAATATGGAGATAAGAATGGACGCACAAAGCTGAGCTGCAAGGCTTATGGTCAGCTTACAGAACTTCCTTCTGTCTCACTTCTCTAATCAGTAAAGAAGAGACAGTACATAACCCAAGGGTTTTTACTGAGTATTAAACAAATGGTGCTTCTGAGTGTTGTAGCACAGTGCCTGGCTTGAA
Source organism: Bubalus bubalis (assembly GCF_019923935.1). Taxonomy (NCBI): domain Eukaryota; kingdom Metazoa; phylum Chordata; class Mammalia; order Artiodactyla; family Bovidae; genus Bubalus; species Bubalus bubalis. The sequence continues at coordinate 87,144,363 of NC_059169.1, read as the reverse complement.
TTTAACCATTGTTTAAGATTAGAAACATGGTCCTTGTGAAAAGATGTAGCAAGGGATGCTAGGAGAGTGAGTGAGAAGGGTGGTTCACAGAGCACCTTTGGAATGGGTATGGGAGGACATGTGAACAACTTGAACTTTGTGTTTTGGAAAATTCCAAAAGATACCTGACCTTTAGGTTTCTAATGGACTTCTGTTAACGTGTGTCTGATTGAGATTTATCTATAGTGGTTCCTTTACTTCCCTCTCCTCTATCAAGTTTGTGTGTATTTACTGTAACCACATACACTACAAATGTACTGCTTTTATTTAATGGACTTTTAAAAAATTGCTATATATATTTTTTGTTTGTTTTTAGCCTCACTGTGCTGCTTGTGGGATCTTAGTTCCCTGACCAGAGGTTGAACCCCAGCCCTTGGCAGTGAGAGTGCACAGTCCTAACCCCTGGGTTGCCAGGGAATTCCCCCCAAATTACTGTATTTTTAAAAAATGTGGGATGTTCCATTTTTCTTATTTTTTTCAAGTTATTTTATATAGCAGAATTTTTATGAGTATTTTAATTTAGTTCTTAAGAACTTTATTTTGAAATAATCTTAGAAGAGTTGCAAAAACGGTATGAAGGATTCTTTTATACCCTTCACCCAACTTCCTAGAATGCCAACGTCTTATATAACTTTAGTGCTGTTATTAATACTAAGAAATTAATTAGTTTCTAATTAATTAGTTTCTAACCAACCATCATTGGTTCTTACTAAACCACGGACTTGATTTAGATGTTGGCAGTTTTCCCACTGAAGTGCTTTTCCTTTCCTGAGATCCAGCCCAGCATCCCATCTTGTGTTTGGTTTGCCATGTCTCTTTCATCTCCTCATCAGTGGTACTTCTTCATCTCTGATGATCTTGACACTTTCCAACAATCCTGCTTATTTTGTATCATGCCCCTCAGTGTTTTTCCTTCAGTATTTCTTCCTTGTATTTTTGAAATCTGTCTCTAGTGCTAGTCAGACTCAAATAGTAAAATAGCACAGTGATTCAATTTAGGTGTAGTTTTTAATTAGAAAGTAATTAACTAGAGGAAAATTACTTTTTGGTGTTGCAACTCCCAATTTCCCCAGGCAAAAAGATTGTGTTTAAACATGTATATGAAGGTAGTGCTATAAATGAATTAATTTATAATGTATGTTACTAAGGCATTAGTAGAACTTTAGCAACAAAACTGATAATTACTCTTTAGACTGATCAAAACTGAAGTTTTGATTGATGCCTGCTCAAAAAATATTTTTGAATGAGATATAGTCTGTTAAATAGCCAACTGATAAGGTTTTTCCAATTAAGGAAATCGATATTTATCTTATGTCCATGGAAGTATTAATCTCATTCAAAGTATTCCTCAGACCTTGTACAGTTATGTATTCTATGCATCATTTGTTCATTATTTTATTTATTATAGGTATTTAATGAATTATATATCAATGTTTGCATATATGGAAATAAACTGTTTTTTAGGGCTTTTATAAAATCCGTAACTACGGTGTCCTTCTGTGTCCATACAATATATAGATGTATTGATTGACATATGCTTGAATGGAAGAATTGGTAAACATGCAGAAGTTTATGTTGCTTGTGTCAGCCATACATGAGGGCCTCTGTATTATTCAGTTCTGCTTAAAAAGTAACCTTGATGTAACACTAAGTACATTGTACTCAAATGGTGTCCTGGATGCCTTTGCTGCCCCTCTAAGACCTCCTTTGCATGGCTGGTAGGGGCACACGCGGGCGTGCGTGTTGACTCCTGGTGGCTCACAGCTGCCATCTTAATCCAGAGCCGTGGCTTCAGGGAGCTGTGTTCCTGCAGACAGTGGCTGACTGACTCGGGTGGCGTCAAGCTTGTCTCTCCATCTAGGGACTACTACTACCCACTGCATTGCGGGCTCAAGTGAGAATCCAGATGCAGCTGCTTTTTAATATATATATATATATAATTTAATTTATTTATGGCAGTTCTGGGTTTCTTCCTTAAGTCCACATGTACAACTTTTGTGCATAAGCTCATGTCATCTTGAAAAGGCATTTCATGAAAGAAAGCAGTAGTCTTTTCTTTCTTACAAGTCTCCGTCTTACAATTTTGTTTTGATTTCAGTCACCGTAATGGGCTTTCTGTTTTTTAGTTTTCTGTACCTATTAAGTATTTTAATTTTCAGGTTAAAGAGGCTGGATCATGTTTGGCCATTAGATGGAAACTAAAAAGCATAGTGAATAATTTAAAACACATGTTCTTATGTACCCACTCCTACCTTTTATAACAATTGTTTCTTAACTTCCTCACTACTTTAACTTAAATACTTTTTATAGATATATAAGCTGTCTTCACTCATAATTAAAAAATCAATTTATTACTTTACTGTTCAGTTCAGTTCAGTCGCTCAGTCGTGTCCGACTCTTGTGTGACCCCATGAATCGCAGCACGCCAGGCCTCCCTGTCCATCACCAACTCCTGGAGTTCACTGAGACTCACGTCCATCGAGTCAGTGATGCCATCCAGCCATCTTATCCTGTGTTGTCCCCTTCTCCTCCTGCCCCCAATCCCTCCCAGCATCAGTCTTTTCCAATGAGTCAACTCTTTGCATGAGGCGGCCAAAGTACTAGAGTTTCAGCCTTAGCATCATTCCTTCCAAAGAAATCCCGTGTGTGTGTGTGTGTGTGTGTTCAATTGTGTCCAACTCTGTGATCCCCATGAACTGTAGCCTTCCAGGCTCCTCTGTCCATGGAATTTTCCATGCAATATTGGAGCGCGTTGCCATTTCCTTCTCCAGGGGATCTTCCTGACCAAGGTATCAGACCTGCATCTCCTGTGTATCCTGCATGAGCAGGAGGGTTCTTTAGTAGCGGAGCCACTGAGGAATAATATAAACAATTGGCCATTGACTACTCCAAAAGGTACAATAAAGTCACATCCTGGAATCTTTGCCTCATGCCACTGTGAAGACAACAGCTACAGTGTAGGTTGATATAGGTATTGTTGTGTTCTGTTGATTCCGATACCACAAGCAGTATTGTTCTGGGATACCTGAGTTTCAGAAATGAAGCACAAATGATGGTACAGCTTAAAACGAAAACTGGAACTATAATTTACACAGTAGTTGGATTTTTGGAAAATTCAATATATATTAAAGATACATAATATAAAGTATTAAATAGGTAACAACTTACCTATTAATTCCATTGTATGTCTGATTTCACGGAATTAGAGTCTAGGCTTAGATAATTATGATTTTCCCTCTCTGTGCATCTCTCAGTGGGAGACAGAATTCCTTGTGCAGGACTAGTCCATGTGTTGCAGAATGTCTAGCATACCTTTCCCCTGTAAATGCTGGTAGCATCACCTCAGTCACCATGACAACTGAAATGCCCTGAGACATTTCCAAAATGCTTCCTAAGTCGTGTTAAGGCCTGTTGAAAATCACTGGCTTAGAGAGAAAAAAAGAAAATAAATAATTATTCACATAATAGGATGTTTCTAACCTGAACAGCCAAGAGTGACATTACTAATTACTACCTTTTATTGGAATTTCAAATGCAACAACTTCTAAGATCTTAAATTTTATATCAAGGTGAAATGAAGGGAATTTTGACTTTTAAGTGCTTCAAAGGTTTGGTAGCCAAAACCTGAGTCAGCTAAAGGCATAAACTGTAGCATCTGAATTGTAGCACCTTTATAAAACTTAGAAAAAAATTTAGCTTTCAGCCTTCCTAGGTGATCCAAAGCCCTGATTTTTATGGGCCCAGTTCTGAGTGTATATGGAGTTTATATACATTCATATGTCTCAGCATTGCACACAAATGACCCAAGGCTAAGATCAGAAGGAAGTCCATTTGAACTGCTCTCTCCTTCAGCCACTTTTGTCTTACCTCAGCCTCCCTTCCTTTGTCAGAATAACCTTTTCTTTAAGGAGATTAATTGATAGATTCTGGTTGCATTTCATATCTTTATCTGGATATTCATGACTTGTATTTTTTAGTCACAGTTAGACCTATAGCTGGATCTAGGTTACGTAAACCCTTATTTTGAATGGTGCTGTTAAGAAATGTTAGGTTTTTAGGTGGTACCTCTTTTCATGAGAGCAACTTTTATGTGATTTAGGATATTCAATAAATTAATTAATGTATGTTTTTGATAGGGATAGGTTTCCTGGATAGCTCAAACAGTAAATAAATAATCTGTCAGCAATCTGGGGGACCTGGGTTTGATCACTGAGTCAGGAAGATCCTTTGGAGAAGGGAATGGCAACCCACTGCAGTATTCTTCCCTGGAGAATTCCATGGACAGAGGAGCCTGGTAGGCTACAGTCCATAGGGCTGTAGAGTTGGGCACAAGTGAGCACTTAACACTTCATTTCTTTGCTGGGTAAAGAAGTGACAGTTCAAACTGTAGAATTCTTTGCCTTTTGTTGGGATCAGTATTAGGTATTTGGTATATGCGGGAAATAGATTGGGGAAACAGTGGAAACAGTGTCAGACTTTATTTTGCGGGGCTCCAAAATCACTGCAGATGGTGACTGCAGCCATGAGATTAAAAGACGCTTACTCCTTGGAAGGAAAGTTATGACCAACCTAGATAACATATTCAAAAGCAGAGACATTACTTTGCCAATAAAGGCCCGTCTAGTCAAGGCTATGGTTTTTCCTGTGGTCATGTATGGATGTGAGAGTTGGACTATGAGGAAGGCTGAGTGCCGAAGAATTGATGCTTTTGAACTGTGGTGTTGGAGAAGACTCTTGAGAGTCCCTTGGACTGCAAGGAAATCCAACCAGTCCATTCTGAAGGCGATCAGCCCTGGGATTTCTTTGGAAGGAATGATGCTAAAGCTGAAACTCCAGTACTTTGGCCACCTCATGTGAAGAGTTGACTCATTGGAAAAGACTCTGATGCTGGGAGGGATTGGGGGCAGGAAGAGAAGGCGACGACAGAGGATGAGATGGCTGGATGGCATCACTGACTCGATGGACGAGAGTCTGAGTGAACTCTGGGAGTGGGTGATGGACAGGGAGGCCTGGGGTGCTGCGATTCATGGGGTCGCAAAGAGTCGGACACAACTGAGCGACTGAACTGAAATGAACTGAACTGATATGCTTGCAGCTTATCAGAATCTGGAAAGGGATTGGCTTATTTTTTACTTTTTATGATATGTGAAATGGTGCTTTCAGAATGGTGCAAGATGGCTTTAGGTGCAACTGTTGTAAAAAAAAGCTTATATATTTTTATATAATATATATTTCACAAATAATGTATAAATTGTGACTCCTAATATATTTATGGAAGGCAGAAATCTTCAACTGTCTAATTATCTATAATGATGTCAGTGTAATTTTACTAGCCTGTTGTGAATTTTAAGTTTTTCTGGTAAGTATTTTACCTGCTCAAATGATCTAGAATACTCTTCTCTGTATCTCTAAGTTTCTTCCTTTCTTTTTTCCTCCAGGCAGAGCTACATAGAAATCATTCCAAAACAATTACTGCTGCTTTAGTCACAAATTATTGATTTTCTGTTCATTGTGTATGTAGAATTGCTGCTCTACTTAGATTCTAAAACAAGGCTTTTTAATTGTGTTTTCCAGGAAGATATGAATTTAAATGAAGATAAAAAGGCACCATTGCGGGAAAAGGACTTCAGTATCAAAAAAGAAATGGTGATGCAGTACATTAATACTGCTTCCAAGACAGTAAGTAAAGCTGTCAAGTTGAGAAATACTGCTGAAACATGTCGTAGTACAGCGAACAATGCATGTGTCTAATGGAGCACCTAAGTTTGCGGGCAGCTGTAATCAGAGAGCTTTTGAATGTATAATTAAAGGTACAAGTATTATAGTAAGTTTGTTTAATTTACAAGTATTTCTTACCTTATGGGCTTTTAAACTTTTATTTTTTAGCTATTCACAGTGTTAAGAAACACTGTGGTTGCTTGGTCTGCTCACTTTAGGTCATCTCTCCTTGTTAGTGAATTAAGATGGGTATTGATCTCTCATGTCACTTATAAATTAGGGTAATATTTGTATTTTAGAAAAGTGAGACTGATTTGACTCTAACTACCTAACTCAGAATGCATAATCGTGGCTTAGAGGCATATGTTTAATGTGAGTTTCCCTGTGGATAAAATTAGCTTGTAACAAATTGTAAATGTAGACACTGAGAGGAGCCTTACATCTCCACATGGCTGCTGCTTTTCTAGGGAAACATGAAGTATGTGGGTGGAAGTAATGACTAAATGTCTGACTGGCACATAGAATTTATTTCATGGGACAACAAATGAGCTTGACCAGTCATAGAATTGTGACTAAATGGATTGTCTGAAAAATATACAGTGGAAGCTAATGAGGAAGCAAGGCTCAGTAAAAAGACAATAGAGAGTGCTTTTGGCTGAACATAAAATAGAACTGAACTGGAGAAAAATAAACACACTGTTGTTTTCACGGGATACTTTAACCTGCGGCCAGTTTACAAGAATATGAATTGTTTATACTGTGACTCCATTTATCTACTTAGGCCAGTCAGTGACTCAGGTATTTCTTTTGGAAGAAAGACTCAAGTGATGTTTAATTTTTAAGCATGTCTCATTTTTTTGCAGCCTGATGTTCAGATGTGGAATTCACTGAGTACTGTGTTTTTCCCAGCTCTTTCTATAGATGGGCCCTGCATCCTGCCACTGAGATGTGCATTGCTCTTGTTCCGTGATGATACTCAGCCATCACAAATTAGCAGTGGGGCTTTAGACTGACTGTGTTTTAGACTGACTATTTATCTTCTGTTTGATCTTGGACATCTAATTTTGTCTTTTTGATCCTCAGTCTCCTTCTACATAAGATGGAGCTAATACTAACTTCACCATATGCTTGTTGTTAGAATTAAATTAACTGTGATTAGAACATAACAGATTTTTAACTGGTGGTTGCCTCTTGTGGTAGCAGAGGTTGTAGTAGCAGTTGTTTACTTTTTATTTTTCTTTGTGATTTATTATTCTTACCGTTGAAATCATTATACTACAAAACACAATTAAAAATATAAGTAAATGTATCTTAGTAAAATACAAGTTTCTTATTAGTCTGCATTTCTAAGACATTCACTAAATATGTTTATTAAGTGTCTGTACGTAAGGCACTACTTAAGGCCCTAGTGACTGAGCCCCAGAATAGTGTGTCATTGTCTTGTGTGGAGCAACATGGGACACACGTGACAGAAACACACAAGCATGTCATGGGAGGTCAAATGTGACGTGGGGGGAAAGCAGGGGGAGTGGGGATGGTGTAACTGGTTTCTGTCGAGTCATCGGGGCAGAGTCTCCTGTTGCTGCTGTTGCTGCTGCTAAGTCGCTTCAGTCGTGTCTGACCCTGTGCGACCCCAGAGATGGCAGCCCACCAGGCTCCCCTGTCCCTGGGATTCTCCAGGCAAGAACACTGGAGTGGGTTGCCATTTCTTTCTCCAATGCATAAAAGTGAAAGTGAAGTCGCTCAGTCGTGTCCGAGTCCTAGCGACCCCAGGGAGTGCAGCCTACCAGACTCCGTCCATGGGATTTTCTGGGCAGGAGTACTGGAGTGGGGTGCCATTGCCTTCTCCAGAGTCTCCTGTTAAAGAATTTTAAATCCAACAAGCATGAATCCACTTAATATAATTAAAGGAGATAATACATTAGTTAGAACTGGTTTAGAAAACCTTGGCATAGTAGTGCAGTTTAATTCTGGAATTTCAGATAAACTTTTTAATAGAACAGAACATTCTGAACTTCTACACAGTGGATCTGTTTCAGTTCACATTCACTGATTTTAAACTTTAATCCTCTAATTATTTTGGACTCTGGTTGGAATTTATTTACCAGAATTAGATAATTAGATTATCAGAATTGAAATAGATTAACTATCTGAAGTATGATTAAAGCTTTTAATTGGTGTGTGAGGGGTCATGACTCTCCTAGAAGGGTTCTGAATAATTTGGCAAATGTAGAGAGTTCAAGCTGACCAGTCATCTACTTTTGCTGTGGAAGTAAAAACACATTCATTAAGTATAGGATGTGGACTTTGTTATGCCAGTATATTTAGGTTAATGAGTACTGAAAAAATTTCTCTGAGAAAGGCAATGAGTTCATAGATGGGTTGTTCTAGGGAGAATGTGGGAAGTTTGTGTCAGATGTTACCATTTTAGCCTTAGAATCTGCTTTGAGATTCTCTTTTGTGGGTAAGCATTAATATTCTTTTTTGGAAGATAGTATATTGATGCCTGCTGTTGATGATTTGATAACACTTTAGCAATGTTAACCCTTAAATTAGCCCTGAAGTAGATCAGCTTGACTTTAAAATAGGGGGGCGGGAAACACTAAAAAAGCCATCAATCAAACTAGATTGTTTTCAAGATCTTACAAGTTTTGGTTTAGGTGGCTGAATACTACAACTGAATTTCTTCAGTTAGGAAATATTATTAAAATGTACTAAGCAAATATCATATTTAGAAGCTAAAAATGCCATACTCACATGTTTCTAACTTACTAGGGCCTTTTGGCCTGTGCAGTCTGATGGCTGGGTCTGGTGAGGCTTCCGAGAATGCTCTCCCTGGACCAAAGTGGGCAGGCTGCCTTTCCTGCTGCTGGTTGTGGTTGGGCTGGGTATGCGGTACTCGGCAACTGACGCCCTGGAGCTGCTGCTCTGGCTCGGTGCAGGCCTGTGCCAGACTGTGCTGTGACGTGAGGTGGTGTCTGCTCTTATTTAAGCTGCCTGGAGCTGGGTTTTGCTTTGCTGCTGTAAACATCCTGTAGGCCATCCAGGTGTCCTTTTGTATATGTGGGCTGTCTCTTTAATTCCCTCTGGAAATTTCTCTTTCTAACCAAGTCAGTTCAGTTCAGTTGCTCAGTCATGTCCCACTCCTTGCGGCCCCATGAATCGCAGCACACCAGGCCTCCCTGTCCATCACCAACTCCTGGAGTCAATGATGCCATCCAGCCATCTCATCCTCTGTCGTCCCCTTTTCCTCCTGCCCCCAATCCCTCCCAGCATCAGAGTCTTTTCCAATGAGTCAACTCTTCGCATGAGGTGGCCAAAGTACTGGAGTTTCAGCTTTAGCATCATTCCTTCCAGAGAACACCCAGGACTGATCGCCTTGCTATCCAAAGAAGTATCTAAAAGATCTTTGGAGTCACTGCAAGGCTTGGTAGCCATTTCTTGGTAAATGACTTGCTTTAGATGATTAGCAGCAAGTTTATTGGAAAATTGGAGAAGGAAATGGCAACCCACTCCAGTATTCTTGCCTGGAGAATCCCATAGACAGAGGAGCCTGGCAGGCTACAATCCATGGGGTCACAAGAGTCGGACATGACTTAGTGACTAAACCTATTGGAAAATGCATGCATGCATCCTTAGTCGCTTCAGTCATATCCGACTCTTTGTGACACTATGGACTGTAGCCCTCCAGGCTCCTATGTCCATGGGATTCTCCAGGCAAGAATACTGGAGTGGGTTGCCATATCCTCCAAGGGATCTTCCCGACTCAGGGATTGAACCCATGTCTCCTATGTCTCCCTCATTGGCAGGAAAGTTCTTTACCACTAGCACCATCTGGGAATTACTGGAGAACACTTCTTTCAAAAAGACAGTGGCACTAGTGGTCAAGAATCCGCCTGCCAATACAGGAGATGGAAGAGATGCGGGTTCAATCCCTGGGTCAGGAAGATCCCCTGGTGTAGGAAATGGCAACCCACTCCAGTACTCTTGCCTGGAAAATTCCATGGACAGAGGAGCCTGGTGGGCTACAGTCTGTAAGTCTCAAAGAGTAATTAAAATAAATAAATTTATATAAAAAGAAGTGCTGGACACGACTGAGCACACATCACTTGCCATTTCCTACTCCATGGAATCTTCCTGACCCGGGGATTGAACTGGCATCTCCTGTTTGTTTGTCTTCTGCGTTGCAGATGGATTTTTTACTCTGAGCCACTGGGGAAGCCCAGCCTGTTGCAGAGGATTAGTAAAAATCTCCTTCCCATCTGTTGAGAAGAAAGAATTTGCTGTTCCACTTTTAGGCTTTTTCAGGGTAATTTGTGGTGATTCAAAATGGAGACAACCTGAGAGGCCAAAACCTGTATCTCAGAAAGTGAAAGCAAACCCTCTGGAAGAAGAAGGCGGTCAGAGCTGTGAGAGGGAATGAGGAGAGGAATCAGCCCAGCCAGGAGGGAAGGGACGGGCCGGAGGGGCGTCTGGTGCCCTGGGCATGTCGGGTTTCGGGGGGTCTGGAGAGAAGGGACGGGGCGGAGGGGCGTCTGGTGTGGGGACGAGGGGGGAATCGGGGGGTCTGGAGAGAAGGGACGGGGCGGAGGGGCGTCTGGTGTGGGGACGAGGTGGGAATTGGGGGTCTGGAGAGAAGGGACGGGGCGGAGGGGCGTCTGTTGTGGGGATGAGGGGGGAATCGGGGGTCTGGAGAGAAGGGACGGGGCGGAGGGCTGTCTGGTGCCCTGGGGACGTGGGGTTTCAGTGGAGAGAGGAAGAGACATTTGAAGGGTTTGGAAGGACATTGTGTTTTACCCTGTATAGTGAAACACCTTTATTATGTCTTTAAGAACCAGTGTGTCTCTAAGAAGGACCATTCATCTTCTTTTTCCCTAATTTATTTTTATATACTGAGATGACAACACTGTCCAGGCAAGTTCACTTCTATACAGACTACAGCCAGACACCTGTCAGCATATAGTCTTTTTTGGTTGTAGATATAATGCTTTAAAAATCTTTCTTCAAAATGTATACTTCTAGTTCCTGAGGATTGTGCTAGCTTGGAATCAAAAGTTTTTACAGGCTCCCCAGCCCGTGCCTCCCTCCCGCCGCCCTCCCATCTGTATGTCTTTGGAATCTGTCCCTGCTACAGGTAACAAGCTCATTTTAGGTGGGCTTCATGAAATGAAAAGACCCAACCTCACATTTCTAAGGTGCCTAATGAAAGCGTCCATCCTTCATTCCCTGTTTGTGTCTTGATTTTTCCTATTTGATTTCTTTATCCAAGGAATGAAGCATAAACCCTCTTTTATAAATGTGCCTGGAAGTTTACTAGCTTCCTTTGACTTTGTTTCTAGTTTTTTTCTTTCCTAGGTTATCAGGTCGAGTGGAATCAAGTGGCTTCAAGTGTTCCTCTGTTAGAGAAGTTTGGATGGCATTTAACTTTACTCTTTGAATTCTTTCTTAAATGTTATTTCTTCTTTAGTCTTCTTTAGTAAGAAATATAAATGGCAACTATTAGGAACATAATTTTAAAAGGTACATAGAAGACTCTAACAAAATTTTTTCAAAAAGTGTGATGAAATGACTGAACGTACATTGAGTTCTTTAATGTAGGATTATAGACTTTCATATATGTATATATATACACACATACATGTATGTATGTATATAAGTGAGTGTATGTAGTGTTCAAAAGTCTTTTTGAAAGGTATTGTCACTTGTTATGGCTCAGTAGGACGTGGTATTCTCAAACACGGAGGATGTGGTTTTCTGCATTATCAGCCTTCTAGGCATATTTTGACCAGGAAAGAACCGCTTTGAGGAAATATTAGTTGTATGTTCATTTGTATGTGTGCTTTTTCTCTAGGTAGAAGATCTTAGACTTGATTTGTTAATATTTAATATCAGTGAGGGTATTTTCAAACCTTTTAGTATGCATTTTATTTTTTAGAGTTCAGTTTCATATGTTAATTTTGGGAACATAGATATAGGTCAGTCAAGTTGTTGTCTCTGTTTTATTTCCTCACTTTTTGTCATTATGGTTATTTAAACATAGAAACTTAGATGAATCATAATTAGTTACACATTCTTGGTAGAGTTAGCATGGATTTTTCTGGCTTATATTTCAGGTTTGGGATTTGATCAAAACACCCCTGTAACAAAAAAGCTTGGTTAAGTGTGTGCTGGTACTTGGTGTTAGACACTTATCATCAGTGCTCTTGGGATACTTTGCCTGTTTGTCTCCAGGTCTTGAAGAGAGAAAATTTCAGAGCCTCAGAGCAATGGACCAATTTCTTGTTGAGAGTATTTCCTAATCTATCTGGCATTTTCATTTTAATTTGTGCCTTTATAGGGCAGGTTTTCAGAGAAGGCAATGGCACCCAACTCCAGTACTTTTGCCTAGAAAATCCCACGGACGGAGGAGCCTAGTGGGCTGCAGTCCATGGGGTTGCGAAGAGTCGGACACGACTGAGCGACTTCACTTTCACCTTTCACTTTCATGCGTTGGAGAAGGAAATGGCAACCCACTCCAGTGTTCTTGCGTGGAGAATCCCAGGGACGGGGAAGCCTGGTGGGCTGCTGTCTATGGGGTTGCACAGAGTTGGACACGACTGAAACGACTTAGCGGCAGGGCAGGTTTTATTTATGTACAACTAAAATTATCTTCCAACAGCTCAAATTCATCCAGCTTTCTTATGAGTTGTTCTGAGCAGCACCAGTGGTATATTGTATTCTCTGTTGTTACCGTATTGTGTTTTTGTTTAGGCAGGAGATGAATATGAAGGTGATGGTGATCTTTTCTTTTTTAATAGGAAGAAATTATATTGGATTCAAACTAGAATTGTATATTTTTGTTTTTTTTTTAAATCTTACTGTTAGTTAAGACATTTTTTCTTTTATTATAGCACTTTGAAAAAGATTCATCAGATACAGAAACACTGTTATTTATTAGTAAAATTGACGAGAATTTTAGAGCCTGACAGGGTCAGTGGTGCTTTTACCGGTAAAAAATTGTGGCATTAGAGGTCATCTGAGATTGTTTTCATCTTGCTTATTGAGTTGTTGTTTGATCTATGATATTTTGCTGTGTTTGTGATTACTTTTTAGATTTTATGAATATAATTAATCTTATGTCTGATAACTGCAAAAGGAGTGAAAACTTTGCAAGTGCCAGAAAGAAGAGGCCTATGATTATGATGTAGATGAAAGGGAAGAGCAGGTATCTATGGAATGGACCTTCTGAATGCAGGAACGGTTCTAAAGAATAAGTGAAAAATTGAGAAAAATGCTGTGTATGTATGATTGTTTTTCAGTGAACGAAAAGGAAAAGTATGACAGTGGAAATAACAATCTATAATAAAGAATAGAAAAGAATTTTATTTGAGGAACAGTGGTGCTCAACCTTGATATATCCATTGGAGTCATTTGGAGAGCTTTAAAAATCTTGATGTCTGGGTTCTGTCATTTTTAATCAAGTCAGGTGGGACCCAGGGATCAGTGTTTAGTAATGCTCTCCTGGTGATTCCAGAGGACAGTCAAGGGTGAGAACTACTGGACTGGACAGGGTGAACCTTGTCACTAGGTGTCTTCATGTAACCTTAGTTCAGCCAAAGACTAGAAGTTAATAGGATCGAAAGGCTGAGCATGGTGAACATTTACTCATGAAGCTGTTATTAAGCAACTGTGGTTTCTGGGCTAGTTTGCCTGTGTGTAAGTGAAAATGGATGTTCAAAGGCATGCTGTAACTACAAAGAAATTCTCTGACACTTGGCCTCTTGTGAACAATCATCAAAGTAGGGGAAGGTTATCTACTATAACAGATGGAAGAACTTGGCCTTTTTTTTGGAAAAAGATGCCCAGCAAGGAGGGAGAGGGTGTACCTGGTTTTCAAGTGTCAGTGGTGCCAATAAATTTAAACTCCTCTTAATTTTGGTTTGTATTAATACTTAATAGACATACTTTCAGTTCTTACTTACTCCTAAAGAGAGTAAATCCTATCCATGCTTAAAAGTGGGTTGACCATCTTGTGTACAGAAGGCATTCCTTCCCAATTTCGTGCTTCCCTGATACACTACCATTTCCTCACTGGTACAGTATTCTGTCCTTGGGATTCTGTGAGGTATGAAATTGTCCAAAAGTAAATTCAGACAATCTTTTTGTCTGCATGCATGTGTGCTAAGTTGCTTCAGTTGTGTCTGACTCTTTGTGACCCCATGGTCTATAGACTGCCAGGCTCCTCTGTCCATGGGGTTCTCCAGGCACGAATACTGGAGTGGGTTGTCATTTCCTCTTCCGGGGATCTTCCTCACCCAGGGGTTGAATCCACATCTCTTATGCCTCCTGTATTGGCAGGCAGGTTCTTTACCACTAGAGCCACCAGGGAAGGTTTTGTCTATTCCTTATATATAATTGCTGTTAAACTAGTCTTTTTTTTTTTTTTTTTTTTTTTGGTAGCCTTTGGGAAAGCTGTATTACATTGATCAGTGAGTTAAAAATAATTTTGCTGTTTTTGTTTGTTTTTGTTAAGGATAATTTTGTTATTCTCTTTCATATGGTAGAGATCTTTTAATTTACTCAGGTGGTCTTTTACTTATATTAGGTCTGAAATTATCTTAGAGCATTTCAACATTTTGCAAATGAAGTATGTGAGAACCTCCAGATAGTAACTAGGACTAGAAACTCGGGTTTCTGATTTTCTAAACCTTTTTATTGTAAACTAAAACACAGTTATAGAAAATACTAATAAATATGTAGCTTAATGATTTATAAGAATATCATGATATCAATAAACAGAACCTTGGCAGCCATCTTAGAAACTTCATATACCCTGTCAAACTTTGCTTTTTTATCCTTAAATCACTACCTTGACTTTTATGGGAATTACTTCCTTGATTTTCTTTAATTTTATCACTGAAAATTGTATTACCAGACACCATTTGTTGTTGCTTATGTTTTGATATTTGGAATATCTTAAATATTCAAGTTCCTCTCCTTCCCTTTATTTTATCTAAGGCAGTCTGGATTTTACTGATTGCATCCTTGTGATGACATTAATGTTTCTCTTTCTCTTTCCTTTTTATTTCCTGCAAAATGGCAGCTAGTTCAGAGGTTAGATCAGACTCAGGTTTGATCCCTTTGGTAGGACTGTAGGAGTATGTTCTGTATCAGAGGTTACTTCATATACACTTTATAGTTCTGTAATTTTGATTTCTATAATTTTGATTTCATTTATTAGTTGGAATATATTTATAAAGAGGCATTTTCTCTCAAATACTGATTACTGTGTGATATAGGAAATTTAGGATAAATCCTTGATTCTTTTTGCGAGTTTTCAAGATACTGAATTGGTTCCCTATCATCCTATAAAAAAGGTGATCCTTTATTTTTAGTATTATTATTAATGAAGCTCAAATTGTCCCATCTTCAACCAGTGGGATCTTGTCCAGCTGGCCTCTAGTCATTTTGAGGTGACCCTGCTGTTTTACATAGTTTCATTTCTATCTGGTGAGATAAGATGACCTGCACTCCCCTCTTTTCCCACACTAGACCTGGAATTGGTCATTTCTTTTGGTGGGAAATAATACTTCAAGAACAGTCTGGTTGTCAGTGATACTTATTGCTAGTTGGTTAATTACGGTTTGTAGGCCTTTTCAGTGTAGAGATAGCAAAGGAAAAAAATATATGTATATGTGTTTAAAAGTTTTTTCTTTTACATTTACTGTCCACATCTCCAACTGTTTTTGTTGTTATACTATATTTACATGGAGTATATAGCCATTACATTTTATATTCTTTTAGCCTTTACTATTAGATTGGTACAAAAGTAACAGTGGTTTTGGACCCTGAATTTTAAATCATTATAACTAGGCTCAAACTCATCTCTATTAATCAAAGTAGGAACCATTACAATCAACACATTTTTTGCCAAAAAGGAATAAGTGTTTAGTCCTAGCAAAAAAAAATCCATGCTGTGGAATTCAGCGACCTCCTGGAAACCATTTTCTGCTTCTGCTGCTTGTGGAAGCATTTTCCCTGCAAACAGTTGTTGCGATGCTTGAAGAGGTAGCCGATGGGCGAGAGGTCAGGTAAGTACAGTGGATGAGGCAGAACCTCGTAACCCGATGCGCTGATTGGTTGTGTCACATGCGGTCGCACATTGTCGTGGAAGAGAGCTGGGCTCTCTCAGGTGACCAGTGTTGGCTGCAGGTGTTGCAATTTTCAGTGCCCCTCATTGTCAAGGCTATCATCTCCTTCACAAAACTTCTTGAACCACCCCCTGCAGTGTACATTCATTAGTAATATCTAGGCCAGATGTGTTGTTGATTATTGTGAATTGTCTCTGCTGTTTTATGACCCATTTTGAAATTGAATAAGAAAATTGCTGAATTCGCTTTTCCCGACCCAGGGATCAAACCCGGGTTTCCCGCATTGTAGACAGACACTTGACCGTCTGAGCTACCAGGGAAGTCATATAATTTCCATAGTCTAAAATAAATATGTGAAGAAGAACTAAAGAGCCTTTTGATGAAAGTGAAAGAGGAGAGTGAAAAAGTTGGCTTAAAGCTCAACATTCAGAAAACTAAGATCATGGCATCCAGTCCCATCATTTTATGGCAAATAGATGGGGAAACAGTGGAAACAGTGGCTGACTTTATTTTTCTGGGCTCCAGAATCACTGCAGATGGTGATTGCAGCCATGAAATTAAAAGATGCTTACTCCTTGGAAGGAAAGTTATGACCAACCTAGACAGCATATTAAAAAGCAGAGACATTACTTGGCCAACAAAGCTCCATCTACTCAAAGCTGTGGTTTTTCCAGTAGTCATGTATGGATATGAGAGTTTCTGATCACCGAAGAATTGATGCTTTTGAACTGTGGTGTTGGAGAAGACTCTAGAGAGTCCCTTGGACTGCAAGGAGATCCAACCAGTCCATCCTAAAGGAAATCAGTCCTGAATATTCATTGGAAGGACTGATACTGAAGCTGAAGCTCCAATTCTTTGGCCACCTGATGCGAAGAACTGACTCATTTGAAAAGACCCTGGGGTTGGGAAAGATTGAAGGTGGGAGGAGAAGGGGACGACAGAGATGAGATGGTTGGATGCATCACCAAGTTGATGGACATGAGTTTGAGCAAGCTCCGGCAGTTGGTGATGGTCAGGGAAGCCTGGCATGATGCAGTCCATGGAATTACAAAGAGTTGGACACGACTGAGCGACTGAACTGAATTGAAAATAAATATAAACTATATAGCAAATAATAAGTCATTAGCAAAAAAACATAGAGTGAGAAATGTGCATTAAAATGATGTATACCTACATTTATTTAAGAATGTATTCTAATATCAAATGACAAAGTTCAACAATGCAAAACCACACTTAGTTTTGCATCAACCTAATAATTCTGCTTTCAGTGTTTGTCTCATTTATTTTTAACATGTATATATTCATCTCTCTTAGTTCATTTTGAAATGGTGAGTTGCAGTTTGCCGTGTTTCCGGTTGTGTTTTGTTGTCAGTAGGGTTGCTCAGCCCCGTGTTGGTCTCCCTCTCAGCACTCTCCACAGCGGGGATCCTGGAGGGAGCCCTGACCGCAGTGCTGGGACAGTGTCCTCACGGGACACCGGCGGCTCCAGGATCTGCAGATCTTCCTGCCTCTGACCCGCACCCAGAGCTGGGGTGGGCCACACCCCTCCTGGTTCCAGCTGCTGTTCTCACTGTTTAAGAATAGCTCTGGGCTGTTTCTGATATGTTTTCACATCTTTAGATGTCTTGTTGCTTTCTCTGCTTCTTTACATCAGACCTTGATGCTGTGAATATTTTGTGACTGTTAAGTGGTTTCTCTCCAAATGATTGGATTTTGAGGATCATGGAGATACCTTATTGCTCAATATTGTTAGGTTTTGCTGTTTAGTGTTTTGTTTGTTTTTCTGTGGAGATCCCAAAACTATACTGTTGCTGTCACCTACCCAGATCCTCTAGTCTTCTGGTTTTTGAGTCTCGTGTTCTTTTCCTTATTTTAGGTCAGTTTATGTCTTTGGTTAAAAACCGTTTCTGAATTGTTAGTATTCTTCCTCTTGCTTGCCCCACCCAGTCTTGACTTTCAGGGGAGAAAAGGGTATATTCATGCATGACATTTTCCTATGTACTGTCAACTGATAGCACAAGGTTTTGCTGCTTGTTTTATTCATAAACTGTCATCAAACCTTTTAATGGTCCATGACCTACAAGTATAATTAAATAAAGCACTAGCTTTAGTCTTAATTTCTATATTATGTTTGTGCAGTGCTATCATGTAATATAATTTAAGTAAGTTATGCAGAATGCATTGTGATTTATATCCCATTGATCATTGGGAAACTCAGACTGCCCTTCAATACTCTACCCAACCCTGGAAAAACAGGTCTCATCTGCATGTGTGTGTCTATAAATTAGTGAGTGTGTTAAATCTATCTCAGCATGAAATCACTTCAAGTGCTGAAAGACTATCTTAAAGAATTTAAATTGATTGCAGATGTTGGTGCAATTAAGCAGGCCTGATGAGCTCAGAATCATGTTTCTCAGATTTGAATATGAATACATTTTAAAAATTATAGTGATGTACTCCATGTAAATGGAGTTCATAGGTATCTGAGAGTTTCTGTCACCTTGTGCTTTAAGGTGGTTCAGCACTGTAAAAAGTGATGTGTGACCCCTTATGCGTATACCTGTATTACTTAAATGAAAATGTGTTACTCATCTTAAGTATGTGGTTCTGTGTATCTCTAACCAACTAGAATTGACTTTGAATGAATATTTTTCCTCGTTATTTCATTTGCCTACTAATTAGTCTACTTTTGTGCCTATAATTCATTTGAAAATTAGTCTATAGATAGAGCCCAGTGGCTTGTGGGATCTTAGTTGCTGAACCAAAGCAAGGATTGAACTCGCACCCTTAAGTCCTAATCACTGAACTGCCAGGGAATTCCCTCTTCTTTGATTGCTTTGGCTTTAAACTGCTGAGATGTAAAAGAAAATTTTCTATTTATTATTTTATAATATAACATACTGACTTGAAAATTAGAAAGTGAATTCTGAATGACTGTCTTAACAAGATTAGAGTGTACAGTGTGCTCATTTTCAATTTATTTCAGATTGATTTGTGCACATTAAGTAATTAAACTCATCAGTTTTTGCAACACATTGTAAAATGTTATGGACATTAGGACTTTATTATGTATACTGTAGTAAAATAAATTACAAAAATGGTGAGTAATTATATTTAGAAACTATTTTTAAATACTAAGAAAATTACTGAAATAGTATAGAAACACTAGTGATTTGAAATAGGAACAAAGAATACCTTATACTTTTTCTGGATGGTGTGGATTAAAGCTATGTTCTATAATATTTTATAAAAGCTTATTTTACTCATCACACAGAGTGTACTTTGTCTTCAGAGGTTGAGAATTACTTTGTTATTTCTAGCTTTGTGATTCCAGAACATTCATTATACCTCTTAAAGACTTAGTTTACTGAACAATAAAATTTAGGAGTGTTTGTATGAGAATGGTGGGATGAGACATAGGGCAATGATTAAAGTCTCATGTTATCTTTATTTTAAGTCTCTTGCTAAGTCATCTTACTGAAGTTTACGGTAAAGTATAAAATGGGACTGGGTGAATGCTGTAGATGAAGCATTCTTAAATCTGATTATACTGGAATAAAAAATTGAATACAAATTATTAAAACTGGTCATTGTTAAAAATACATAGTCTTTTTTTTACTTAAAAGATAAAATTATATATTCATCTGCTAGTACTGAATCTAGAGCCAAGCCCTTTGCTTTGAGTAGGAGTTGCTCCTACTTTTTTCTGCATAAAGCATGAAGCATCATCCATGATCACCACTTGTGTATTTTAATTCAACCAAGAATTTATACTTGTAAAAACAGTCTAAGGTCAGCTTTACAAGATTTGTATGATTTTTATAGTGAGATCTTTTCAGTTATCTTGATCATACCTAATTTAAAATTAAGTTTTTTCAAAAGCAGGTCATCCTAATCTTGATTTTTCTAAGCATTAATTTGTCACAGAAGCAACCATTTTCATTTTCATATATTATTACATTAACAAGAACAAAATTATCATACTTCATAAACAGTCTGGGGTTTATTTTAAAAAATCAGCTCTTGGTATTTACAGATTTCAATTCCTAGGAGTATGGCCTACAGCATACTTTGGGCTTTGATTACTCTGTGTTACATAGTTTGGTGGAAAGCCCGATACTGGATGTCTGTCTCTAGCACGTTAAAGAAGTCACACTCTGGTGAACTTTGTTTTTTTCTTTCCTTTCTCCAATGGGGTCAGAAAAACAGGAAGATACTGGCTCCTGCATCTGAGAAGCCCTGAGGTATGCTGGCTTCAGGGAGGCCTGGATCTGGATTCTCAAGTGACATAAGGACTGTGTCTTTTGTATCTCTTAGTACTGTTTTGCCATGTCTTGTCTTTATTCATGTAGGTTCTTTCCATGCTGTATCTAGATGGTTTATAGAAGCTTCTGGCTTAAGTTTCTGTATTTTAGGTTAGCAGACTCAAAATTTTTGATCACTTACCTTATCAATTAAAAGAAAAACAACTGATCATATGTGTGTGCTGTGCTGTGTACTATGCTCAGTCTCTCAGTTGTGTCCAACTCCTTGTGACCTTGTGGACTGTAGCCTTTCAGGCTCCTCTGTCCATGGGACTCTGTAGGCAAGAGTACTGGAAAGAAGAAAGTGTTAGTTGCTCAGTCGTGTCTGACTGTTTGTGACCCCCTGGACTGTAGCCTACCTCTGTCCATGGGATTTCCTAGGCATGGATACTGGCTGCTGCTGCTGCTGCTAAGTCACTTCAGTAGTGTCTGACTGCATGCGACCCCATAGGTGGAAGCCCACCAGACTCCTCCATCCCTGGGATTCTCCAGGAAAGAGTACTGGAGTGGGAGTGGATTGCCATTTCCTTTTCCCATGCATGCATGCATGCATGCATGCTAAGTCGCTTCAGTCGTGCCTGACCCTATGTGACCCTATGGACAGCAGCCCACCAGGCTCCTCTGTCCATGGGAGTCTCTAGGCAAGAATACTGGAGTGGGTTGACATTCCCTTCTCCAGGGAATCTTCCCAACCCAGGGATTGAACCCATGACTCTTGCATCTCTGTATACCACTGAGCCACATGGTAAATGTTTATTATAAACATATCCATTATATTAATACTTCATATATAAATTAATATATTAATGTTTTATCTGTAATATATAAATGAATTGAGGATATTAAGATATAAATCAAAGTACTAATAATTCATTAGACAATTTTTTTGTCTTACTCACAAAGTCTTTTTTTTTTTTGTAGTTTTTAATCACACTTTAGGTATGCTAGATTCATGACAAACAAATATCTCTTTTTCCACTACTCATATATTTTTATACAATGTACAAATTACTGATGACTTGTTATTTTCAGTTCTAACTGTTGCTTCCTGACCTGCATACAAATTTCTCAAGAGGCAGGTCAGGTGGTCTGGTATTCCCATCTCTTTCAGAATTTTCCACAGTTGATTGTGATCCACACAGTCAAAGGCTTTGGCATAGTCAATAAAGCAGAAATAGATGTTTTTCTGGAACTCTCTTGCTTTTTTGATGATCCAGTGGATGTTGGCAATTTAATCTCTGGTTCCTCTGCCTTTTCTAAAACCAGCTTGAACATCAGGAATTTCACGGTTCACATATTGCTGAAGCCTGGCTTGGAGAATTTTGAGCATTACTTTACTAGCGTGTGAGATGAGTGCAATTGTGCGGTAGTTTGAGCATTCTTTGGCATTGCCTTTCTTTGGGATTGGAATGAAAACTGATCTTTTCCAGTCCTGTGGCCACTGCTGAGTTTTCCAAACTTGCTGGCTTATTGAGTGCAGCACTTTCACAGCATCATCTTTCAGGATTTGGAATAGCTCAACTGGAATTCCTTTATCTCCACTAGCTTTGTTCGTAGTGATGCTTTCTCAGGCCCACTTGACTTCACATTCCAGGATGTCTGGCTCTAGGTCAGTGATCACACCATCATGATTATCTGGGTCATGAAGATCTTTTTTGTACAGTTCTTCCGTGTATTCTTGCCATCTCTTCTTAATATCTTCTGCTTCAGTAGGTCCATACCATTTCTGTCCTTTATCGAGCTCATCTTTGCATGAAATGTTCCTTTGGTATCTGTGATTTTCTTGAAGAGATCTCTAGTCTTTCCCATGCTGTTGTTTTCCTCTATTTCTTTGCATTGATCGCTGAAGAAGGCTTTCTTATCTCTTCTTGCTATTCTTTGGAACTCTGCATTTCAGATGTTTATATCTTTCCTTTTCTCCTTTGCTTTTCGCTTCTCTTCTTTTCACAGCTATTTGTAAGGCCTTCCCAGACAGCCATTTTGCTTTTTTGCATTTCTTTTCCACCGGCATGGTCTTGATCCCTGTCTCCTGTACAATGTCACGAACCTCATTCCATAGCTCATCAGGCACTCTATCTATCAGATCTAGGCCCTTAAATCTATTTCTCACTTCCACTGTATAATCATAAGGGATTTGATTTAGGTCATACCTGAATGGTCTAGTGGTTTTCCCTACTTTCTTCAATTTCAGTCTGAATTTGGCAATAAGGAGTTCATGGTCTGAGCCACAGTCAGCTCCTGGTCTTGTTTTTGCTGACTGTATAGAGCTTCTCCATCTTTGGCTGCAAAGAATATAATCAATCTGATTTCGGTGTTGACCATCTGGTGATGTCCATGTATAGAGTCTTCTCTTGTGTTGTTGGAAGAGGGTGTTTGTTATGACCAGTGCATTTGCTTGGCAAAACTCTATTAATCTTTGCCCTGCTTCATTCCATATTCCAAGGCCAAATTTGAGAAATTTGTATGCAGGTCAGGAAGCAACAGTTATAACTGGACATGGAACAACAGACTGGTTCCAAATAGGAAAAGGAGTACATCAAGGCTGTATATTGTCACCCTGTTTATTTAACTTATATGCAGAGTACATCATGAGAAACGCTGGACTGGAATTCACAAGCTGAAATCAAGATTGCCAGGAGAACTATCGATAACCTCAGAGATGCAGCTGACAACACCCTTATGGCAGAAAGGGAAGAGGAACTAAAAAGCCTCTTGATGAAAGTGAAAGAGGAGAGTGAAAAAGTTGGCTTAAAGCTCAACATTCAGAAAACGAAGATCATGGCATCCGGTCCCATCACTTCATGGGAAATAGATGGGGAAACAGTGGATACAGTGTCAAACTTTATTTTTCTGGGCTCCAAAATCACTACAGACGGTGACTGCAGCCATGAAATTAAAAGACGCTTACTCCTTGGAAGAAAAGTTATGACCAACCTAGATAGCATATTCAAAAGCAGAGACATTACTTTGCCAACAAAGGTCCGTCTAGTCAAGGCTATGGTTTTTCCTGTGGTCATGTATGGATGTGAGAGTTGGACTATGAAGAAGGCTGAGCGCCGAAGAATTGATGCTTTTGAACTGTGGTGTTGGAGAAGACTCTTGAGAGTCCCTTGGACTGCAAGGAGATCCAACCAGTCCATTCTGAAGGAGATCAGCCCTGGGATTTTTTTGGAAGGAATGATGCTAAAGCTGAAACTCCAGTACTTTGGCCACCTCCTGCGAAGAGTTGACTCCTTGGAAAAGACTCTGATGCTGGGAGGGATTGGGGGCAGGAGGAGAAGGGGACGACAGAGGATGAGATGGCTGGATGGCATCACTGACTCGATGGATGTGAGTCTCAGTGAAATCCGGGAGTTGGTGATGGACAGGGAGGCCTGGTGTGCTGCGATTCATGGGGTCTCAAAGAGTTGGACGTGACTGAGCGACTGATCTGATCTGATCTGTTATTTTCAAGAAGTATACATTTTTATGGGCTTGATACCTTTTTAAAAGTAAATTTTTAACTTATTTTTTATTAGTTTTCTTCTAAAAATTGTACGCTAACTCTAAATTTTAAATCCCCTTTTAACTTTAATTACCCATTATTTTTATCTTCTTAGGACAGAATCTGTCATACCCATTCAGGAATGTTCTGGGAGCACACACAAGCATGCTGTAACCTTTGTTCATGGGGGAGAATTTTATTCCTTGAAGTTGCTGTTGACTTCCATCTTGTCCACATCAACCCTTTCTGGTTCCTCTGTCTTTGTTCCAGTAATTAGCTCCCATCCTCCACTTCATTTCAGTTCAGTTCAGATCAGTCGCTCAGTCGTGTCTGACTCTTTGCAACCTCAGAAATCGCAGCACGCCAGGCCTCCCTGTCCTTCACCATCTCCCAGAGTTCACTCAAACTCACGTACATCGAGTCAGTGATGCCATCCAGCCATCTCATCCTCTGTCGTCCCCTTCTCCTCCTGCCCCCAATCCCTCCCAGCATCAGAGTCTTTTCCAATGAGTCAACTCTTCACATGAGGTGGCCAGAGTACTGAAGTTTCAGCTTTAGCATCATTCCTTCCAAAGAACACCCAGGGCTGATCTCCTTCAGAATGGACTGGTTGGATCTCCTTGCAGTCCAAGGGACTCTCAGAAGTCTTTTCCAACACCACAGTTCAAAAGCGTCACTTCTTCGGCACTCAGCCTTCTTCACAGTCCAACTCTCACATCCATACATGACCACTGGAAAAACCATAGCCTTGACTAGACAGACCTTTGTTGGCAAAGTAATGTCTCTGCTTTTGAATATGCTATCTAGGTTGGTCATAACTTTCCTTCCAAGGAGTAAGCGTCTTTTAATTTCATGGCTGCAGTCACCATCTGCAGTGATTTTGGAGCCCAGAAAAATAAAGTCTGACACTGTTTCCACTGTTTCCCCATCTATTTCCCATGAAGTGATGGGACCGGATGCCATGATCTTCGTTTTCTGAATGTTGAGCTTTAAGCCAACTTTTTCACTCTCCACTTTCACTTTCATCAAGAGGCTTTTTAGTTCCTTTTCACTTTCTGCCATAAGGGTGTTGTCAGCTGCATCTCTGAGGTTATTGATATTTCTCCCGGTAGTCTTGATTCCAGCTTGTGTTTCTTCCAGCCTAGCGTTTCTCATGATGTACTCCGCATATACGTTAAATAAGCATGGTGACAATATGCAACCTTGATGTACTCCGTTTCCTATTTGGAACCAGTCTGTTGTTCCATGTCTGGTTCTAACTGCTGCTTCCTGACTTGCATACATGTTTCTCAAGAGGCAGATCACGTGGTCTGGTATTCCCATCTCTTTCAGAATTTTCCACAGTTTATTGTGATCCACACAGTCAAAGGTTTGGCGTAGTCAGTAAAGCAGAAGTAGATGTTTTTCTGGAACTCTCTTGCTTTTTTGATGATCCAGCAGATGTTGGCAATTTGATCTCTGGTTCCTCTGCCTTTCCTAAGACCAGCTTGAACATCAGGGAGTTCACCGTTCACGTATTGCTGAAGCCTGGCTTGGAGAATTTTCAGCATAACTTTACTAACGTGTGAGATGAGTGCAATTATGCGGTAGGTTGAGCATTCTTTGGCATTGCCTTTCTTTGGGATTGGAATGAAAACTGACCTTTTCCAGTCCTGTAGCCACTGCTGTGTTTTCCAAATTTGCTGGCATATTGAGTGCAGCACTTTCACAGCATCCTCTTTTAGGATTTGAAATAGCTCCACTTAGCCACATTTATTAAAGATCTAATTTGTGCAATTTGATCTCAGCACTGCCACTCTCCTTGCTAATTTAGTTAGTTGTTAAACTTCCCAGGTGGCTTGATGGTAGTCTTTCTGCCGGTGCAGGCGATGCAGGAGAAGTGAATTTGATCCCTGGATTGAGAAGATCTCCTTGAGGAGGAAATGGCCACCCACTCCAGTATTCTTGCCTCAGAAGTCCCATGGCAGAAGAGCCTGGCAGGCTTTAGTCCGTGGGGCCCCAGAGCATTGGGCACGACTGAGCACAAGCATGAATGAGCTTTCTCTTTGCTCTTTTGGTTAGTGCTTGAGGGTCCTGATGAGGTACGTGTACCCGGGCCTTTTTGTATAGTACCTGGAGGAAAAAGAAAGACACGGGTCAAGGTCATGTGTCATCTGGACAACATAGATTCCTTTGTGACAGTATTTTCTTTGTGAACTTATGATTGTCTACATGTGACAGATTTTGAAGCCTGACAAACTTGGATGGTCAACATTTTAAGATGTATGTATGTATTTTGTGGGCAGGTATACAATCTACTCTAATGCATTAAAATCCAAGTATTATTTTAACATTACACAATCAGAAATACTATTATCGAGGAGAAAATTCTTGTATTGTCTTCTCTCTTTGTCGGCTGGTGTATATCAAATGCCACATGACAGGAAGTTGCTTACTTGGTTTGTTGGATGAGTCACTGTGAAGATATTGGGGTGTGTGCCATAGCATCATGTGCTTTCCCTATCTTCACTGTCATCATACTTCATGTATGAATTACATTAATTGAGTTAATGAGAAGTTAATGAGTTAATTCCTTGAGTTAATTGAGAAGCTCCATGTGGACAGGGAATTCCTGATGCAGCAGAAATGAGATCATTGGCGCCCCTTTTCCAGGGGAATCTCCGTGGAACTCTGAAGAAGTTTGGGTCTCTGGATATATGTGCAAGTAGCCCTGCAGACTGCCTCCTCATGTAGCATATACTCCCTACTGTTAGAGTACCCCCAAATTACTGAGGTCATACTTTATACTGTAATTAAAATAAATTCATTTTATCTTGAGGTTACACTTGGTCTTGGTGCACATGTGTAAACTCTTGGGTCATTTTAATAGCAGCCTTATCTGTTATATTTTGATTTTTACTAATTCATCATCTGAAGTCAATTGTAATTTAAGGGATGAGGGCATTGTAACAGGTGGCAAAATGCACCTCCCTTGAGGTTCACTTCTTAACTCCTTCTAGAGGAGGATGTGACAGGAGCTGTTGTCCTCATTTACTCTTTACTAAGTATTTTTATTTTTATAGCTTGTGATCTTTATACATTTCCCCCTGTTATTTAAAATAAATTTTCTTAAGACACAAAGGCTGTTTAAATATCAAAATGATTAGAAATTCTGAGATCAACTTATTTTGTAATCAAGTAACATTCTAGTGTCATTCATTTATTCAGATACTCAAATTTTAAATTATTAAAATCAAAGATACATCTTAAAAAGATAAGAGTATTACTTAATGAGGTGGTCTTCAACCAATGTGGAATAATTTCTTAACTATTCTATTGCTTTTGTCTGTTATTCCTTACTGAGAAAGGAATATGAATTTTCAATACTTTTCACATTAGAAGTTCTGTAGAGGTATGTTTTCTTATGAGATATGATCAGAATTCAAATATCATCTTAATATGAAAATTAAAAAGAAATAAATGGCTGTAAGTAATTATTTAGTTTTGTATAAAGCTTTAATGTGACTAATGGGGAATGCACTGAATAAAGGTACTAAAACTGTAACAATTTTAACATTTTTTTTCTTTTTTCAAAAATACTTCCATTGTTACAGAAAGTTTAGAAAATATGACATCATAAAGAAGGAAAGAAAATCTATCAACCCAAGATACAGTCTAAAAAAGAATAAAAGAATCTAAAGAGGAATTATTATAACAATGAAACTAAGGTTTCGATGTTAGAAATATTAAATGTGGCATTTCCTTCTGTGTCAGCAATTAGGCAGAAGTCCAATGGCTAAGGATAGCAAATGGGCTAAAGATTCAGTTCAGTTCAGTCGCTCAGTCGTGTCCGACTCTTTGCCACTCCATGAATGGCAGCAAGCCAGGCCTCCCTGCCCATCACCAACTCCTGGAGTCCACCCAAACTCATGTCCATTGAGTCCTTCCGGACTGTAATGCTGAAGCTGAAACTCCAGTACTTTGGCCACCTGATGCGAAGATCTAACTCATTGGAAAAGATCCTTATGCTAGGAAAGATTGAAGGCAGGAGGAGAAGGGGACGAAAGAGGATGAGATGGTTGGATGGCATCACCGACTCAATGGACATGAGTTTAAGGACATAGGGACTGGAAACTGACTCTTGTCTGTGAATGATAGTTCTGAGGCAAGTGGCTATGTGAACTGCTTTGGTGTCAAAGCAAGGAGACAGGATTAGACCTGGTGTTGGAACAACTTGGACTTTTATCAGAACAGTGACTAGATATGGCCTTTTAGAAGGGAGTTGACTTTGAGTTGTCTTGGAAGGAATTTTGTCCAAGGGGCCCACCTGCACATGCAGTGACCCCACAGAGAAGGCCTGTGTGGGCGGGACTGCCAGGTCTCAGTGAGGGAGTCTCTGAGTCACCCACATTTGCAGCATCTGCCTGCCAGTCACAACAGAGAACGGTGTGGCAGTGACACCTGATTATAGTAGTTTCCATGCCTTAACTTTCTTTCCTCCCTACTCTCTTTAGCCCCAAAGGTGTTGGAGGAAACCCGATGAGTAGGGATGATGGAATTTAAGGACAAGGTGGAAAATCAGTGAAGCTTCTCAGCCATGTTCAACATTATAGATTTCCTAGTCTCAGTGAGGCCACGCTGAGGAATGGGAGGAACTTTAAGTTAGTGAAGCTTGAGGTTTTAATATTAGGCCTATCTGTTCAGTAAGGAAAACGCAGCCTTGCTAGGCTGGGTACGTTATATGATGTATAGAGTATTACTCAGGGGTGATATGACTAAAAATAATCTTGGAGTGAGAGTGTTCTTAAGCAAGTTTAAATCCAGAAAATGTAAAGGAAAAGGTAGGTACATTAAAAAAAAAAACTTATTTGGCTGCTTTGGGTCTCAGTTACAGCTCTTCAGATCTTCGTTGTATCACGCGGGATCTTTGGTTCTGATGCGCAAACTCTCTAGTTGTGGTGCGTGGGCTCAGATACCACGCGCAGGCTTACTTGTTTTGTGGCATGTGGGATCTTAGTTCCCCTGCTGCTGCTGCTGCTGCTGCTAAGTCGCTTCAGTCGTGTCCGACTCTGTGTGACCCCATAGATGGCAGCCCACCAGGCTCCCCTGTCCCTGGGATCCTCCAGGCAAGAACACTGGAGTGGGTTGCCATTTCCTTCTCTATTAGTTCCCCTACCAGGGATCAAACTCAAGCCTACTGCATTTCAAGGTGGATTCTTAACCATTGGGCCACCAGGGAAGTCCGTACATTTGTTAATGTAACAACTTAAGGTTTCTATATGGGCAGTGACAGGGAGAGGGAGGGAGTAAACCAAGTTAGAAGAAATAAAAAAATGGAAGAAATAGTTGCTGCATGTCACTAATGTGTAAAGAACACCTACAAATCATTAGGAAAAAGATGAATAACCCAATAGGAAATTCTTTACTTAATATGAGTAAGCAATTTACCTAAGAAAAATACAAATGGCAAACAGCCACTTGAAAAGATGTTCAATCTCAATATGTGAATTAAAATAGATATAGAGAGCATTTTTCATCTGTCAAAATAGAAAAGCTAAAAGAGTGCCGACAGTACGTGTTTGATGAGAGTGTGGGAATATAAAGTAGTGCAGCCTTTTTGGAGTCCAATTTGGCAGTATTTATCAAAATAAAAAACTTGCATAGCTTGCTTATCTAACATTCCCACTACTTTAAATCTATTTTTATCACAATACCTTGAAGATAAAAGATTTATGTAAGAGATTGTTCATTGTAGTACTGGTAAAATAGCAAAGGAATTTAAAATAACTGAAGTATCCATCAGTGGAGAAATGGTTAAGTAATTTACAGCACATTCATGCTGTGATCAATAATACAGCTATTAAAATGAATGAATTTATGATTTGGAAAGTTAGCTGATACAGAAAATGATACAGAAGCATGTGTATAGCACAAACCAAATTTTGTTTAAAGAAAGTTGTTTTGTGAAGACATACATATATATGTGAATGAGTTGGTGCCTGTGTATATTTATCCATTTTAAGGAAAACTATTGATGTATTCTAACCAAACTAGTTAAAAGCGCTTGCAGAAGTCTGTCATTTGGGGCTAGAATTGGAGAAATTGAGGCAAGAATTTCAATTTTTGTCTCATCCTTAAATAAAAGGAGTCCTGGGATTATGTATGATCTACTTTTTGATGTTTTTGTGTATTTCTCAAGATGTAAAGAGTGTTTTTTTTGCTTTTTTTTTTTGACAAAGAGCAAAGAGGATGATGTGAGGTGAAGAGCAGGATGGTCACCGACCAGATTACATCAGACTTTTGCGTGCGGCTAGGTGCCTGCTTCTTTATTTCAGGCTGCAGTAAGCCAGTCTTGCTTCTACCACATGCAAGAAACTTTGGGAAGCTAATGTAAGACAAGGTCTCAAGTATGTCAAGGAGCTCACAGTTTGGTAGAGACAACATGTGTCAGCAGATGGAATCAGTACAATGGGATCCGTGGGCCCTAAGTGGATAGTAAGGTGCTGGATTGTTGCCTGCAGCTGTGTTGAGAATGCCTCATGTTCTTTCTTGGGGGGGGGGGGGGCTTGGGGAGACCCTGGACTCTCCCCAGTCTCCTGGCTGGTGCCCTAAGCAGGTCAGTGGGCCGCTCCTACTGCGGCTTCCTTTATCCAAGTTTTCAGTATTGGTACCAGAAACTGTCTTTTTAGAATAATATTTTCTTAGCAGAATCAAAATCTGATGTTGTTGCTAATATAAAATACCATTTTTGTCTTGTTTACCAAGTCATTTTGCCATAGTGCAGATGGCCTGATAACACGGACCACATTTCAATTAGGAAAATAAAAACAAATCAGCAGAGTTAATATATGCTGTTTGCAGAGCTTTTAAATACAACTTGGAATAGCACACAAATTCATTTTACATTTTTGTAGTAAATTGGCACTCATTTAATAATCACTTTTATTGACTAGAACTTAAGTTTTGGAAACATCTGGATAAATCTATGGCTAATTTAAATGTTTAGTTTGTGATCATTGCCAAATAGTGTTTATTAAGCATTTACCTATGCGTGACAATGCTGGATGATGTAAAAACCATAATAAATGAAAAATATAGGAAACCTTGGAGACTTGACTCATAAGAGTTGTATTAGCACATTAAAAATGTATGAAAAGAATTATTTATATTTGAAGTATTTCTTGTGATTTTTTTTCTGTTTGCCTTAGAATTTATTTAGTATTACTGTAATCAATATGAAATAATTAGGGCGCTAGATCTGATAACATCTAAATTACTTTTCATTTTTGAAAATTCTTTGTTTCCTTCCTTTACCAGGAAATGCTTCTCACGTATTATTCCCTGCTTTCAAACACTTGATGTTTTTATCTTAATATATTTTCAAAAAGTAATGTATATCATTTTATCAATAACCTCAGACATGCAGATGACACCACCCTTATGGCAGAAAGTGAAGAGGAACTCAGAAGCCTCTTGATGAAAGTGAAAGTGGAGAGTGAAAAAGTTGGCTTAAAGCTCAACATTCAGAAAACGAAGATCATGGCATCTTTATGGGAAATAGATGGGGGAAACAGTGGAAACAGTGTCAGACTTTATTTTTCTGGGCTCCAAAATCACTACAGATGGTGACTGCAGCCATGAAATTAAAAGACACTTACTCCTTGGAAGGAAAGTTATGACCAACCTAGATAGCATATTCAAAAGCAGAGACATTACTTTGCCCACAAAGTTTCGTCTAGTCAAGGCTATGGTTTTTCCTGTGGTCATGTATGGATGTGAGAGTTGGACTATGAAGAAGGCTGAGCACCAAAGAATTGATGCTTTTGAACTGTGGTGTTGGAGAAGACTCTTGAGAGTCCCTTGGACTGCAAGGAGATCCAACCAGTCCATTCTGAAGGCGATCAGCCCTGGGATTTCTTTGGAAGGAATGATGCTAAAGCTGAAACTCCAGTACTTTGGCCACCTCATGTGAAGAGTTGACTCATTGGAAAAGACTCTGATGCTGGGAGGGATTGGGGGCAGGAGGAGAAGGGGATGATAGAGGATGAGATGGCTGGATGGCATCACTGACTCAATGGACGTGAGTCTCAGTGAACTCCGGGAGTTGGTGATGGACAGGGAGGCCTGGGGTGCTGCGATTCATGGGGTCGCAAAGAGTCGGACACGACTGAGCGACTGATCTGATCTGATCTGAATGTATATCATTGCAGATAACACATTGCCGACAACATATAAACCAAAAAGAAAAAAACGTAGCCATCCACAATTTCTTCACCAGAGATAACTGTTTTTAAACATTTTTGGTTACTTTTATTCAGTATGGAAAATGAGGCTGAGACTATCAGCTCAAGAAGTAGTATGAAATGCTGTGTGTTATGACTGCACGTGTGGTGTCTGGCACATATGTTAGGTAAAGCATCTCGTAGTACTAATGAAAGGAACATTAGTTTTACAGTTTCAGCCTTATTTCGGATTTTTTTTTCTTTTTTGTTTTAGCAGTGTCCTCATTATGTTCTAACTCTTCTTATTCTGATACTTATTAGAGACCCTTAGTAACTGTAACCTTATAGTAAGTAGTATAAGATACTCTTTGTAAAAAGTACATTTGTCATGTAAATGTATTTTGATATTATCCAAGCTCAGATGGTAAAGAATCTGCCTGCAATGCGGAGACCTGGATTTGATCCCTGGGTTGGGAAGATTCGCTGGAGAAGGGAACAGCTAGCTACCCACTCCAGTATTCTGGCCTGGAGAATTCCATGGACTGTATAGTCTGTGGGGTCGCAAAGATTCGGACACGACTGATTGACTTTCACAATGCTCCATTTCAAACAAGACTTTAGTGTTTGTATATATAAAAATTCAGTCTGATCAAGTACTTGTCTTTGGAGAGTAGCAAGGAGTATATTTTTTTCCCTGAAATTCGTGAAGTTGGTCACAGTATGTCAGAAATCCGTCATGGCATGCCAGAGATTAGTTTTCATGTTCACTGGTATAAGGACATGATTGAAAACTTCTTAATGAAGTTAACTTAGCAAGAACAGGGAAATGATGGAGCCATTTTGGAAAACCTCTGTTAAAGGAATAGAGGGAAAGAACACCAATAAAAAATTCTGAGGCGGTACTGCAGCTTTCTCTTCAACTGTAGATATGATACAGAGAGTTCGAGAAGAATTAAATGGTATATTCTAGGGAGAGGAGGGCTCAGGTGGAAAAAAAAATGTTTCGCCTCAGGAAGATTGGCAGAGGGGCGCTGAGAAGAGACATGGATTAGGAGTTTCCTGTTGGTCATTTGTAAGAGAAACTCTGGGAGAGAGCTGGTGAGGGCATGTCTGTGAAGGCTTAAGCAGGGAGTATATTGAGGAAGGAGGGACAGTGAATACACAGTGTACTTGTTAGTTTTTAGTGGTGATAGAAAAGAAAGAAATGAATTAGTAACCTGAGGGGAAGTAGAATAATTGAGGGAGGTTTGAGTGAGGGTGTGTCTGGTTGAAAGGTTTGTAGAAATGGAATCACTATACAGAGAAAGGGAAGTAGGGGCTAGGATTAGACTGACTGTTTAATGTTAAAAGTCATAAAAATAAAGGAGCACACATGTTGCTCTGTGTAGGGAGTCTTGTAAAGATGGAAGAAACTGGTTTCCTTGATGGAAGATGAAAGATAACTGTTCACTGTTCTGAGTCTTTGTTCTAATAGTCAGGCAAAGGTAGGGATAGAACTGAGCTGATTGGTGTTAAACCGGTGTTGAAGGAATGGAGTATGAGTAAAAACATCTGAAAATTCTCTGGAAAGCCCATTTGAGGTTGGAATATACGAACAAATACTAATGAAAATTCTTTTTAGTGTGATATGAAGCGTTTGTGAAAATATAGTCTTATGTAGCTCCCTCCCCACTCCCCCGTCATATCTCTGGAGAGCCTGTGGTTAAAGCCCTTGTGGTCAACTCTAGCCGTGTCTACTGAAGCCTGGAAGGGTATGCAGTAGAGATCCACATGGCCTGTCCTGATGGGGACAAGTAGGAGGCACAGAAAAAGAAGGTGATAAATTGGGACTATGATGTCATCTTCTGTTTAACTACGAATAGACCAGGACAGTCTAGATCGGATAAATAGCACCAGTTTAAGTGACTCGGGGATTAAGGCCAGGCTGAGGAGCAAGTGAATAGCAGAAGGTCAGATAAGAAGCTAGAATATATTCTAGGAAATCATCCAAAGAAAGAAGCAACATGTGGATCTGAGAACTTCATGTTAAGCATTTGCTTCCTTGGAGTCTGGAAGTCAAGAGATGTACAGAAGCAGTGTAACAGATGAGGTTAATATCACGTGACTGGCCCTCTGGGAGTGGTTAGATGATGTGGTGTGTGTGTTGGGAATGAGGTGTGGGAATAAAGAGAAGTGTTGCTCCTGGATTGACTCATGGCTGCTGTTGGGAGTGAGTGTCAGGAACCTTCTTTGGGATCCCATCATGTGAGTACTACAAACAGCATGCGATGCTTCCCTGAGCCCGCTGCCACCTTCATGCAGTCTTCAAAGCTCCGGGAAGGCACTGTGGCAGCCTGTCGCGTTGCGTAAATCCGGAATGAGCTTTAGTAAAACTTCCTAGAGAGGCATTCTGGGGGCTGTTTTTGCCTGATTGAGAGCTCCTGTCCCTCCTGAGTCAGAGCTCCTTTTGCTCCCCTGGGTGCTGAGCCTGTGGGTCTGAATCCTCATTCCTTTCCTGCCAGCATGAGAAGAGCTCAGCACCAGGTTTTGGGGCAGAAAATGTTGCCAGAAATTTTGCCTTCTGTGGTTGTTATCAAATGGTTATTATGTAGATGAACTCATCTTCTCTAATTGTTAAGACAAAGAATGGTAGAATTATATATACAGAAACAAAGCCTTCAGGAATCTGGGTTTTAAAATGTAAAATTGTAAGTACTTTCTAAAATTAAGGATTAGCTATTATATCCATAACTTTCTAGCCCAGTATCTGGAAGTGAAGCTTACATCACTTATGGTATAAAAAGATAGAAAATTCAAAGGATAAAAATTCTGTGAAATTGTATGCTGAGCAAAAGACACATTTGTCAAATGGAAACTCTAAGTGTATTATTACCATCGTTCTTAGGGGTAATTTAAATAATACTGTCAATTATACTTAAATTTCAAAAGCTTTAGCTATTGTGCATTAAGAAATAATTAGATTCATTTTTCTTAAACCATGTAGTGATATTTTCTCTGTATAAACATGTGGAGACTTAGAAACATTGACATGGGTAGTGAGAATAGGAAATGATTTGTACAGTACCGATTTTCTAGTACTAGCATCAAAGCCGTAGTGTATCAGACTTAGCAATTCATGTGGGAAAGAGCATTGCATACTAACCAAATCTCTTTTAGTTGTCAGTTATAGAAGCCCAACTTAAACTAACTAGAGCAATAAAGGCAGTTTATTGATTCCTCCCTGGAAGAGAAGGGTGTGGCTAGGATGAAGAGCTCATACCAGGACCATCTCTCCCCTTGTCCTTTGGCCTCTGAACACTGATGTCTTCTGACTACAGATCAGCTTCTTCCAGAAAGGGAAACCTTGAAACTGTAGGAGCAAACATCAGGACTTCCTGGAGGTACAGTGGACAAGAACCCACCTGCCGACGCAGGGACACGGGTGCTGTGCGCCTTTTGTGCAGCACGTGGGCGTCTCCAGGGGTGGTGCACGGGCTCCTGAGTACTCGGGCTTGCTAGTATGGTGTCTGGGCTCAGTTGCTCCATGCAGCATGGAATCTTAGCTCTCCAACCAGGGATCGAACATGTGTCCCCTCCTTTGGAAGGTGGAATCTTAGCAACTGCACTGCCAGGGTAGTCCCTTACAATCTAATTTAAAAGAAGGGAATATATGCTTGTTATAACAAATCAGATAAGATATGTTTCAAGCATATTTCAGTTTTTACAGCTTCATCCACTCCATTAACACTGTAAGTATTTTACACCGAGGAAACCAGAGATCAGAGTGCGATGTAATTCTGATGCAAAGATCTTGTTTCTTCCTCTCTGCTAATTATTTTGTCCCATATTTAGCTGTGAAAGCGAAAGTCACTCAGTCGTGTCTGACTCTTTGCAACGTGGAATTCTCCAGGCCAGAATACTGGAGTGGGTAGCCTTTCCTTTCTCTAAGGGATCGAACCCAGGTCTCTCACATTGCAGGCAATTCTTTACCAGCTGAGCCACAAGGGAAGCCCAAGAATACTGGAGTGGGTAGCCTATCCCTTCTCCAGGGCATCTTCCCGACCCAGGAATCAAACCGGGGGTCTCCTGCATTGCAGGTGGATTCTTTACCAACTGAGCTATCAGGGAAGCCTTGTCATTTATAAGAAGAATAATCTGAGAAACAGATTAGCTTTTATGCTGTTAGATGTTTTTGAGCTTTTTACTAACATAAACAGATTAGATCTGTAGGGTACCTTGTGTATGTGAAGAGGCAAGGTGATTTTCTTCTGTAAATCAAGGACAAGAAGAAACAAAGGAAGACGGGCTTTCAGTATAAATGTTAACAGTGACACTTGAAAGTACTACTCAGAATTGTGGAGGCAAATAATTGTGTAATTAGCTGGAGGGATAGAAAAACAAATTGCTTCATTTTAAAGGCTGGAACAGCTGGTGGTTTTGACACCACTCCCCCAACATTTTTTGGTAAATTCCCAATGAGTTTTGTTGTGTTTTTCTTTCTACACAAACATAATCAACACAATAAAGAAGAAAATGAACCAATGACTAAGAGCATCAGCACATTTTTTTCTTCAGATGTGCCAAATAGATCTTTATCCTTCACTGAACCATCAAATAGAGACTGGCAAATTAGAACATCCATGTTTATTTAATCAGCTCTCTCCACCCTGACTTTGGACTCCATCTCCCCAATTCCAAAAAATAAACTTGAGGGTGCTGAATAAAAAGAAGTGTCCTTATTTGACACAGTGTAACTTTTTAGCAAGAAAATATACAAAATTTTATATAAAATACTTTAAATGCCATGTTTTAAAATGTAAATTAAACATTTAAAAGGAATTCAATTTGCATGTACCTATCTAACCTTAGAAATAGCATAAAGCATCAAAACCAGTAAATTTGGAAATGGCATTTTAGCACTTTACAGGCATTGAGTCCGCCTATCTTTAGTGTGTGTTGGGCAAACTATGTCAGAATAAGTGCGCCCACATGACCACGGCTTCTCTGGGGACTTGGCAGCACTGGCAGCCCCAGTGTCCTGGTCCCTGCCCACCCTCCTCCTCAGATAATTCCTCTCCTGACATCTCACACTACAGATTTTTTTTTTTCTGTTTTATAAATGTTTTTTAAAAAGTTTATTGTGGTGGTATACAATTTATCATTTTAGCCATCTTAAAGTATACAACTTATTGGCATTTATTATCTTCACAGTGTTGTGCACCCATTGCCACCATCTAGTTCTAGAACATTTTTATTAACACCAGGGGAGACTGCGTGCCCTTTCAGCAGCCACTCCCCACCCCCTACTCCCTGTATATTTGACCAGTAGAAGCCTCTTCAAAACTGGTTCGTCTATCCTTCAGCACACCCCCTTCCTTCTTTGAGCACTTCGTCACTCTCCATCCAGCATGAAATCTTCCAGGGTCATCTTGTGCTGTCCTAGCGTCCTTTTTGTGGAGAATGCAATTTAAAAATCATGAGTGCTAGGTCTTCTAATAGGATGTCTTAAACTTCTACGCCCTGTAGACAGATTTAGGACGCAAATACGTATATGTATGTGTATGTTCACAGACATATATATATGCTATGCATGAAGGAATATGACACATTTATATACATGTGTTCATATTTGGATATTATATATGTATATGTATAATGAATACATATAAATTATATGTATATCCATATGTGAAAATCACATGTATACAGACACCCATCTTAAATATATTTTTTACCATCTTTGCATGTGTTTCTTTTCCTATCTTTATGTATTTATCCATTCAAATGCACCCCTCTCTCTGTCAAAACCACACCTTCAAATTTTATACTCTAGCTTATTTTTCTGATGTTATTGATCACTTAAAATGCAATTAGGTTTATTTGATTTGAGTTAGTTTTAAGATTGTCTTTCCATTGTTCTTAATTCTTTTTTCTTTCTGAGTATATGAAACATCAACATAGTACTAAAAATCTGAATTATACAAAAAGGTATATTCAGAGAATTGTCACTTGCTGCCCTTTCTCTTAGGTGTCCCATTCTCTCATCTTCTCCACTAGGTTCTTTGTGTGTGTGGTGCAGTGTGTTCGTGGGTTGTGGCTCACCGTGGTTTATTCAGTAACGGTCCTCTGGCCTTTGGTAGAAGCAACTGACTGTTAACTGCTATCGTAGTCCCCTTTTGAGGCTTAAAATCTAAAGAACACCTCAATTCTAATCATGGTTAAGTAGGTGGAAAAGTTATTATGCATTCAACGGTTGGAGCAACACTTCTTAAGTAAAAATAGTCTAAATATTCAAGTGGGCCAGCAAAGGAAAGCTTTCTTCTGAATGGAAGGGTAATTGATGCTAGTTAGGTATAGGTAGATAATACAAGAAACATAGCATGTTGAATGTCTTCTATAATTTATTCAAGCTAATATCTTAGTGACTAAAATTAATGTGGGATCAATCTTTTTTTTTTCTTTGTAAAGATATTTTATAAACAGTGGGAGAAGAGCAGCAGATTTTCTGTATTTTATCATGTTTCTTTGTAAAATGTACTTGGTAGTAATTCTAACCTTTTAACATATGCTATTTTTACTGTACGCTAAGGCAACTTCTAAAGTTATAGGAAGAATTCTTGGCACATAATCGTGTTCTTCAAATGCTTGTGGAAAAAAATAACCTTAACTCTTTATGAGAGCTCTGTGCTAAACTTAGTTTTGTTAGTGAACGCTCCTTTCTGTAGTGCTTTTCATCACTCATTGTTTCTACTGCGAGTTTGCATAATATCATCTCTGAATAGCAGATTTTATTGGCAGTGGAGATCTATTGGGGTTGTAAATGTTCTGAAAACAAGTAATTCATACTGCAGTGACAGCTTAGTATTTCTTTTGGTAAGTAACATTAGAGATGCTAGAAATCATTTGAAAAATGCAAGGAAATTGTCCCAGTGCGTTTTAATAGCAATATCCATGATAGTAATTTAGGTTATAATGACCCCCTTGGCACCAACTGTGCTTACCCCTTTTTGTACAGGGCTGACTCTGTTGTTTTTTAAAAATGTTGTTATTATCAATGCAAACTATTTCTTTAATTAGTCTTCACATTTTTTATCATTTTATTTATCTTCTCAAGTCTCATCACCTGAATAAGTATCAAGAATTGGGGAATTGGCAATGCGATGGCACCCCACTTCAGTACTCTTGCCTAGAAAATCCCATGGATGGAGGAGCCTGGTGGGCTGCAGTCCATGGGGTCGCGAAGAGTCAGACACGACTGAGCGACTTCACTTTCACTTTTCACTTTCCTGCACTGGAGGAGGAAATGGCAACCCACTCCAATGTTCTTGCCTGGAGAATCCCAGGGACGGGGGAGCCTGGTGGGCTGCCATCTATGGGGTTGCACAGAGTCGAACACGACTGAAGCGACTTAGCAGCAGCAGCAGTGAAATGAGACAGTTAATTTAATAGTTACTGACATAAATAGACAAGCATAGAGACATATACACACTCATGCAAGAGTACACACCCTCTCTTTACTCTGCGAGCTTAGGTGTTTTGACTATTTTGGTTTTATATTGATGAAATTTTTCTATTTTCTGCAGTTAACCTGCTGAAAATTACAAAGTGAATGCCATGGAGAATGGTCCTGCGTCGAGTAACTTTTCATACAAAAAAGCACTTAAAATTCTAATCTATTTTTACAGTCCCCCAATATTTTAAGTTTGTAATCTCTAGAGGCTGTACTTTGGATCTTCATGTTAAAAAATGCTGATTTTTCTTGATGGATTTATGTGTAATTACAAAACTAACAAATTGCCTGCAGTTGGGGGTGCTGCATGGTGAGTTTTGGTGTAGAGTACCTACTTTCTGAGAGGAATTACTTCCGATTTAGCAAGCAGAGTGATATTTTACAGTGATTGGAGTAATGTGTTAAGAATGTAGTTTCTGACTTCTGTGATATCTCAGATAATGTGGGCAGAGTTTTGCTTAAAGCAACTACCATGTTTTAGACACTGTGTGTTTATGCGTGTGCTCAGTTGTGATCCACTCTTTGTGACCCCATGGACTGTGGCCCACCAGACTCCTCTGTGCATGGAATTTTCCAGGCAAGAATCCTGGAGTGGGTTGCCATTTTCTACTGCAATTAGACACTCTGAAAGGAAAGTGAAAGTGAAGTCGCTCAGTCGTGTCTGACTCTTAGCCACCCCGTGGACTATAGCCCACCAGGCCCTCCGTCCATGGGATTTTCCAGGCAAGAGTACTGGAGTGGGGTGCCATTGCCTTCTCCCGTTAATAGCGGCTAGGCATATTATATTTACTTGGAGCTGGCAATTAGACATTCTATTAGGGACTAAAAGGCCATTTTTCTCATCTACATGGGCATTATGCTGTGTTGGCTTCCTGTAGAGCATGAGGATTTTCTAGATTTAGCTTTTTATTTTTATTTTAAAAGTCAGATCATCATTATGTGGTGGATTCTCCCTGGTTGTACAGAAATAATTCAGTTAATTGAAAAAGGAAAGTCAGTTCTTGGTACTTTTCACTGCTGCTGCTGCTGCTAAGTCGCTTCAGTCGTGTCTGACTCTTCGCGACCCCATGGACTGCAGCCCACCAGGCTTCTCCGTCCATGGGATTCTCCAGGCAAGAGTACTGGAGTGGGGTGCTGTTGCCTTCTCCGACTTTTCACTAGTACCTTGGAAATATAACATATTTTTAATTTGTCATAGAAATGGTATTCCAAATGACTGCTAATAAACAAATGAGACAGAATAATGAAAAAACATATGCTGATAAATCTTACACCTGAACTGAGATGAAATGCAGGCATTGAGACAGGTACAGATGAATCTGTTCTAAGACAGGTCAAAGGAAGTGGTTGCTATTTTCTTTAAAATTAAATAGCAAAAGAAAGAATGCTGATTTTAGAAAAATAGAAATGGTAAGGGAAATAAGTACTGAAAATATATTACTTTTTGTACTTTAGAATACTTTTAATAAAAAAATATGACAAGAATAATGTATGTACTTTTCTGTGTATCCTGCATGTGGTATTTTAGAATAGAATTTACTAAGGGATTAAAAAAGATTTAAAAACTGTGTTGGATAAATACCCTTCTAATTTTTGTGATGTCAGGCAGACAGCCTTATCTCACTAATGTGTTTCGATACCACAGGGGATAAAGCTTTCTAAGTATTTTCATCTTCATGGCTAATGGACTTAGAAATATGCAGGCATGAGTATCCTCCTCCCTCCCTGGCTGCCTGCTTTCTTTGAAGTTATGTGAAATGAAAGAAACACAAGAAGGGCCATGTGTAAAAGGCATAGTTCTGATTATTCATGTAACATAGTATGTTCTCCCCTGAATTTCTTTTCTTTTGTACGTGTATTTTGATAGTAGTATAATAAAAGGGGAGAAGTGGTGCTGAAAACTAATGTTTTGTTTATCTTTATTTCCTACGTCTTTATTTATTTATTTTTAAAGTTTTCTATTTTTTAAATTATAAAAGTGTGATAACACATTTATAGAAGACTGGGAAAATACAGAGCAAAGTTAAATATAGATCCAGTATACATTGAAATTATTTTTTAAGTAGATAAATGAAGATTTTTAGTTGGAGTTTCAGTATCAAGCTCTCAAAAATTACTAGAATGAGTAGGCAGAAAGGTAGATGGGTATAGTAGATCCAAAAAACACTATGGACCAATTTGACATAATTAAGATTTATACAATTTTCACATAACAGCATGATACAGATTCTGTTCAATTTCCCAGACACTGTAAACCGGGAGATACTGGAGCATATCCAGGGACATAAAACAAGGTGCAAAAATTTTATGATCTGAAGGTATTGAAATTGTAGAGTCCTCTTATCACTGTGGAATTAGGTAAGAAATAAATATCACAAGATAAAATAACCCACATATTTTCAAGTGCAATGTGACATTTACCAAGAGAGACCTTTGACTTAGTCATTGAAGGCCTCAATAAAGTTAAAAGACTGATAAAGCATGGAGGGTAATTGCAGAGCAGAAAGCATTTATGTCAGAAATTAATATCAAGATGAGGAATTAATATTAAAGATACTTAAAAAAACCCATGTATTGGAAGTTAAGTGTTTACTTTTAAATGGTGGATGTATCTATGAAGCCATAAGAAGGAAAATTAGAAAATATTTGTAACAGAATAAAAATGAAAAGAGAATTTATCAGAATATGTTGCATGCAGCTGAAGCTACTCAATGCAACCAAATACAATGTGGAATCGTGAATAAGGTATGAAAACAAAAATAATGGACACTAGCATAAATTTTGTGAAATTTGAACAAAATCTGTGCTTTAGTTGGTAATACTATATCACATATTAATTTCCTAGGTTTTATTTTGTTTGGGTACATGGTACTTCTTAATATTCTCAGAATTGGATTAGAAGTTTCAAGCCTCATTCAAATTAGAAAAATAACTAAAATAATAAGCTTTCTAGACTTTAGAAGTAATATTAGTTGCCAGAGTAAATGGAACTATATCAAAGTTTTGATTGAATATAAATTAGAAATCTAGCATGCTATTCATACTTAGACAACTGGGACCAAAATGTCATAGATTTTTCATAAAATCTGTAAGTTTTCTAAAATATCTATATGTATATATACACATAGGCTTCCCAGGTGGCTCAGTGGTAAAGAATCTGCCTGTCAAGCAGGAGATACAAGAGACATGGGTTCGATTCCTAGGTTGGAAAGATCCCCTGGAGTAAGAAATGGCAATCCATTCCAGTATTCCTGTCTCAAAAATTCCATGTACACCCAAAAAAAAAAAAAAAAAAAAAAAATTCCATATACAGAGGAGACTGGCAGGCCACATTTCCATGCGGTTGCAAAGTGTTGGACACAGCTGAGCACACAGGTTCACTAGAATCATATGTAGAGCTTTGGAGGAAAAAACAATATCTGCGCATTTATATTTTTCAAAAATTTCAAAGATAATTCTAATGTGCATCTGAATTTTAAAAAGTGATTATAGGTTTTTCTATTAAAAGAATTTTAGTGATAAGAGAGTTCTGTTATTTTCTGTTGATCAATCATGATACAACAATAATAAAAGGAATAATAGTTAAGTGGTAAATGAAAGTGCATACATTCACATGTTTTCCTCCACCCAGCCAGTCTGTGTCCTTTGCTTGGTTCATTTAATCCATTTACATTGAAGGTAATTATTGATATGTATGATCCTATTACCATTTTCTTGTTTTGGATTTATTTTTTGTAGGTCTTTTCCTTCTCTTGCATTTCCTCCCTAAAGAAGTTCCTTTAGCATTTGTTGTAAAGTTGGTTTGGTGGTGCTGAATTCTCCTTACTTTTGCTTGTCTGGAAAGCTTTTGATTTGTCAAATTTGAATGAGAATCTGGCTGGTTGTAGGTTGTTTCCTACATTAAGGAATTAATTAACTAATTAATGAAACTACATAAAGTTTCATTACTTTAAATATATCATGCCATTCCCTTCTGACTTTTAGAGTTTCTGTTTAGAAGTTAATTTGATAACCTTATGAGAGTTCCCTTGTATGTTATTTTTCATTTTTCTCTTTTTGCTTTAAATATTTTATCTTTGATTAATTTTTGAAAGTTTGATTACTGTGTGTCTTGGTGTGTTCCTTCTTGGGTTTATCCTGCCTGGGTCTTTCTGTGCTTCCTGGATTTCGTTGACTGTTTCTTTTTCCATATTTGAGAAGTTTAAAGCTACTAGCTCTTCAGATATTTTCTTGGGT
This sequence comes from Bubalus bubalis, assembly GCF_019923935.1. NCBI lineage: Eukaryota > Metazoa > Chordata > Mammalia > Artiodactyla > Bovidae > Bubalus > Bubalus bubalis. Next base: position 87,100,762 of record NC_059169.1, on the reverse strand, counting down.
CCTTTCCCTCTTCTCCTTTTGGCACCCCTATAATCAAACAGTGGTGCATTTAATGTCCCAGAGGTCTCCTAGGCGTCTTCTTCTTCTTTTTTATTCAATTATTTTTTTCATTATTTGGTTTTGCAGCAGTGATTTCCGCCATTCTTTCTTCCAGGTCATTTATCTTTTTTTTTGCCTCAGTTATTCTGGTTTTGATTCCTTCTAGTGTATGGTTCATTTCTGTTTGTTTGTTTTTTAGTTCTAGGTCTTTCGTAAGCATTTCTTGCATCTTTTCCATTCTTTTTCTGAGATCTTGGATCATCTTCACTATTGTTATTCTGAATTCTTTTTCTAGAAGTTGCCCTAATTCATTTTATTTAGTTGTTTTCCTGGGGTTTTATTTTATCCTTTCATCTGGGATATAATCCTCTGCATTTTCATTTTGATTAACTTCCTATGATGTGGATTTTCCTTCTGGTTGAAGAAAAATTGTCATTCTTGCTCGTTCTTGCTTCTTCTGTCTGCCCTCTAGTGGATGTGGCCAAGTAGATGGGAGGGACTAGCAGTGGAAAAAATTGAGTCTTGCTCTGGTGGGCGGGGCCATTAGTTAGTTAATTCAGTTGCTCAGTCGTGTCCGACTCTTTGCAACCCCATGAATCAAGCATGCCAGGCCTCCCTGTCCATCACCAACTCCCAGAGTTTACCCAAACTCAAGTCCATTGAGTCGGTGATGCCATCCAGCCATCTCATCCTCGTCATCCCCTTCTCCTCCTGCACCCAATCCCTCCCAGCATCAGGGTCTTTTCCAATGAGTCAACTCTTCACATGAGGTGGCCAAAGTATTGGAGTTTCAGCTTCAGCACCAGTCCTACCAATGAACACCCAGGACTGATCTCCTTTAGAATGGACTGCTTGGATCTCCTTGCAGTCCAAGGGACTCTCAAGAGTCTTCTCCAACACCACAGTTCAAAAGCAGCAGTTCTTCGGTGCTCAACTTTCTTCACAGTCCAACTCTCACATCCATACATGACCACTGGAAAAACCATAGCCTTGACTAGATGGACCTTTGTTGGCAAAGTAATGTCTCTGCTTTTTAATATGCTATCTAGGTTTGTCATAACTTCACTTCCAAGGAGTAAGTGTCTTTTAATTTCATGGCTGCAGTCACCATCTGCAGTGATTTTGGAGCCCCCCAAAATAAAGTCAGCCACTGTTTCCTCATCTATTTCCCATGAAGTGATGGAACCAGATGCCATGATCTTCGTTTTCTGAATGTTGAGCTTTAACCCAACTTTTTTACTCTCCTCTTTCACTTTCATCAAGAGGCTTTTTAGTTCCTCTTCACTTTCTGCCATAAGGATAGTGTCATCTGCATATCTGAGGTTATTGATATTTCTCCTGACAATCTTGATTCCAGCTTGTGCTTCTTCCAGCCCAGTGTTTCTCATGATGTACTCTGGATATAAGACTCTGCACATGGACATCACTAGATGGTCAACACTGAAATCAGATTGATCATATTCTTTGCAGCCAAAGATGGAGAAGCTCTATACAGTCAGCAAAAACAAGACCAGGAGCTGACTGTGGCTCAGATCATGAACTCTTTATTGCCAAATTCAGACTTAAATTGAAGAAAGTAGGGAAAACCACTAGATCATTCAGGTATGACCTAAATCAAATCCCTTATGATTATACAGTGGAAATGAGAAATAGATTTAAGGGCTAGATCTGATAGATAGAGTGCCTGATGAACTATGGAATGAGGTTTGTGACATTGTACAGGAGACAGGGATCAAGACCATCCCCATGGAAAAGAAATGCAAAAAAGCAAAATGGCTGTCTGAGGAGACCTTCCAAATATCTGTGAAAAGAAGAGAAATGAAAAGCAAAGGAGAAAAGGAAAGATATAAGCATCTGAATGCAGAGTTCCAAAAAATAGCAAGGAGAGATAAGAAAGCCTTCCTCAGTGATCAGTGCAAAGAAATAGAGGAAAACAACAGACTGGGAAAGACTAGAGATCTCTTCAAGAAAATTAGAGATACCAAGGGAACATTTCATGAAAAGATGGGCTCGATAAAGGACAGAAATGGTATGGACCTAACAGAAGCAGAAGATATTAAGAAGAGGTGGCAAGAATACACAGAAGACCTATACAAAAAAGATCTTCACAACCCAGATAATCACGATGGTGTGATCACTCACCTAGAGCCAGACATCCTGAAATACAAAGTCAAGTGGGCCTTAGGAAGCATCACTAGGAACAAAGCTAGTGGAGGTGATGGAATTCCAGTTGAGCTCTTCCAAATCCTGAAAGATGATGCTGTGAAAGTGCTGCACTCAATATGTCAGCAAACTTAGAAAACTCAGCAGTGGCTACAGGAGTGTAAAACGTTAGTTTTCATTCCAATCCCAAAGAAAGGCAATGCCAAAGAATGCTCAAACTACCGCACAATTGCACTCATCTCACACACTAGTAATGCTCAAAATTCTCCAAGCCAGGCTTCAGCAATACGTGAACTGTGAACTTCCAGATGTTCAAGCTGGTTTTAGAAAAGGCAGAGGAACCAGAGGTCAAATTGCCAACACTCTCTGGATCATGAAAAAAGCAAGAGAGTTCCAGAAAACCATCTATTTCTGCTTTATTGACTATGCCAAAGCCTTTGACTGTGTGGATCACAATCAACTGTGGAAAATTCTGAAAGAGATGGGAATACCAGACCACCTGACCTGCCTCTTGAGAAACCTATATGCAGGTCAGGAATCAATAGTTAGAACTGGATATGGAACAACAGACTGGTTCCAAATAGGAAAAGGAGTATGTCAAGGCTGTATATTGTCACCCTGCTTATTTAACTTATATGCAGAGTACATCATGAGAAACGCTGGGCAGGGCCATGCCTCATGTCAATTGTTTGCTGATGGGTGGGGCTGCATTCCCTTCCAGATAGTTGTTTGAGCTGAGGATTCCCAGCCTTGGAGTCTACAGACTCTATTGTAGGCACATGCCAAGGGGCATCTCCCAGGATTACTGCTGCCAGTGCCGTGTCCCTGCGGTGAAGGCACTGCCTACCCATGCCTCCACAGGAGCCGTCCAGCACTAGCATGTAGTTCTGGTTCAGTCTCCTATGGGCTCACTGCTGCATTCCCCTGGGTCCTGGTATGCACACGATTTTGTTTGTGCCCTCCAAGAATGGAGGCTCTGTTCCTCAGATTCCCTGGGGCCTCCTACTCTCTTTCCTGAATCCCAGGCTGGAATGTCTGACATGGGGCTCAGAACCTTTACGACAGTGGGACTGCTTCGTTGATACTGTTGTTCTCCAGTCTGTGGGTTGCCCACTCGGCAAGTATGGGATATATTTTATTGTGCTTGCGCCCCTCCTACTATCTTAATTGTGGCTTCTCCTTTGCCTTTGGATGTGGGCTCTCTTTTTTTGATGGGTTCCAGAGTCCTCTTTTCAATGGTTCTTGAATAGCTAGTTGTGATTTTGGTGCTGTCAAAGGAGGAGGTGAATGCAGGATCTTCTACTCTGCCATCTTGAACCAATCTCCTATTTCCTATTTAAATTGAAATATTCCTATCAAACTAAGCATTCACTTGAAAGAGTGTTTTTTGTGTGTGACTTACCTGCTTGTCCATTCTTGTTATCCCTAGTCTCTGTATGGCTTCCGTCTAACAACCTCATTCAGTCACTGAACACTAGGTACTTTTCAAGGCACTGGTGATGCAGTATTGAATTCAGTTCCCATGAGGCAGATGCTGCCCTCATACCTGTGTTCTAGTGGAGGAGATGGCAGCTCACAGAGGTTGTGGTGCTCCAAGAAGTTTTGCCCACAGAGCTCATTGCTTTTCCTCCTGCTCCACCACTGTCATCATCCTGCCTGCGTTGATCGTTCCTGTAGATGTCAGTTTAACATCCCATGCTGTCATTTCCTTGACTTTATCACTTCCAAAAATCTTTGTTTTTCCACCCAGTCTCAACCTCCCATTACCTTGGATAGTAAAATGCCACCTCTAAATAGGTTGCAAACTTCCTTTCCTGAGCATTATCTACCCTCATACTTACTTAGTATTCCCACTTTAAGAATTCTGTCACCCTTTAAGAACTGGACTTCCGTGGTTGCTCAGTGGAAAAGAAGCTGCCTGCCAATGCAGGAGATTTGGGTTCAGTTCCTGGGTCAGGAAGATTCACTGGCAAAAGAAATGTCAACCCGCTTCAATTTTCTTGCCAGGAAAATCCTTAGGACACAACTTAGCAACTAAACAATAACAACAATAATCTACTGACTGTACAGTTTTTTCATGTCCATCACCTTCTCATTTTCATCCTGTTCTTATCTTTTTGACCTTAGATGCACAGTCCTTTGTTCTCTTTCATAAATATTCAGTGCATTTGCCTCTCTGTTCACATACACTCTGCCCTTGGTTAATGGAACTACGTGCTTTCTCTGTGTTTTCATGTCAGACTAGCATACATCTCAGTTCAGATCAGTCGCTCAGTCGTGTCCAACGCTTTGCGACCCCACGGACGGCAGCACGCCAGGCCTCCCTGTCCATTGCCAACTCCCAGAATTTACTCAAACTCATGTCCATTGAGTCAGTGATGCCATCCAACCATCTCATCCTCTGTTGACCCCTTCTCCCCCTGCCTTCAATCTTTCCCAGCATCAGGGTCTTTTCAAATGAGTCAGTTCTTCGCATCATGTGGCCAAATTATTGGAGTTTCAGCTTCAACATCAGCCCTTAATGAATACCCAGGACTGATCTCCTTTAGGATGTACTGGTTGGATTTCCTTGCAGTCCAAGGGACTCTCAAGGGTCTTCTCCAACAGCACAGTTAAAAGCATCAGTTCTTTGGTGCTAAGATTTCTTTATAGTCCAATTCTCACATCCATACATGACTACTGGAAAAACCATAGCTTTGACTAGGTGGACCTTTGTTGGCAAAGTAACATATCTGCTTTTTAATATGCCTTCTAGATTGGTCATAACTTTTCTTTCCACGAACAAGCATCTTTAAATTTCATTGCTGCAGTCACCATCTGCAGTGATTTTGGAGCCCCCCAAAGTAAATTCTGTCACTGTTTCCACTGTTTCCTCATGTATTTGCCATAAAGTGATGGGACCAGATGCCATGATCTTAGTTTTCTGAAGTTTGAGCTTTAGGCCAACTTTTTCACTCTCCTCTTTCACTTTCATCAAGAGGCTCTTTAGTTCTTCACTTTCTGCCATAACGGTGGTGTCATCTGCATATATGAAGTTATTGATATTTCTCCTGGCAGTCTTGATTCCAGCTTATGCTTCACCCAGTCCAGCATTTCTCATAATGTAGTCTGCATATGAATTAAATAAGCAGAGTGACAATATACAGCCTTGACGTACTCCTTTCCCAATTTGGAACCAGTCTGTTGTTCCATGTCCAGCTCTAACTGTTGCTTCCTGATGTGCATACAGATTTCTCAAGAGGCAGGTCAGATGGTCTGGTATTCCCATCTCTTTAAGAATTTTCCAGAGTTTGTTGTGGTCCACACAGTCAAAGGCTTTGGCATAGTCAATAAAGCAGAAATAGATGTTTTTCTGGAACTCTCTTGCTTTTTCCATGATCCAGCAGATGTTGGCAATTTGATCTCTGGTTCCTCTGCATTTTCTAAAACCAGCTTGAACATCTGGAAGTTTACGGTTCACATACTGTTGAAGCCTGGCTTGGAGAATTTTGAGCATTACTTTACTAGTGTGAGATGAGTACAATTGTGCAGTAGTTTGAGCATTCTTTGGCATTGCCTTTCTTTGGGATTGGAATGAAAACTGACGTTTTACAGTCCTGTAGCCATTGCTGAGTTTTCCAAATTTCCTGGCATATTGAGTGCAGCACTTTCACAGCATCATCTTTCAGGATTTGAAAGAGCTCAACTGGAATTCCATCGCCTCCACTAGCTTTGTTCATAGTGATGCTTCCTAAGGCCCACTTGACTTTGTATTCCAGGATGTCTGGCTCTAGGTGAGTGATCACAGCATCGTTATTGTCTGGGTCATAAAGATCTTTTTTGTATAGTTCTTCTGTATATTCTTGTCACCCTTTCTTAATATGTTCTGCTTCTGTTAGGTCCATACCATTTCAGTCCTTTATTGTGCCCGTCTTTGCATGAAATATTCCCTTGGTACCTCTAATTTTCTTGAAGAGATCTCTAGTCTTTCCCCTTCTATTGTTTTCCTCTATTTCTTTGCACTGATCACTGAGGAAGGCTTTCTTATCTCTCCTTGCTATTCTTTGCAACTGGGCATTCAAATGTGATCACATGGACCCCAGCCTTGTCTGACTCAATGGAACTATGAGCCATGCCAGATAGGACCACCCAAGACGGATGGGTCACGGTGGAGAGTTCTGACAAAATGTGGTCCAGTGGAGAAGGGAATGGCAAACCACTTCAGTGCTCTTGCCTTGAGAACCGCATGAACAGTTTGAAAAGGCAAAAAGATAGGACAGTGATAGATGAACTCCCAGGTCCGTAGGTGCTCAATATGCTACTGGAGACAAGTGGAGAAATAACTCCAGATAGAATGAATAGATGGAGCCAAAGCAAAAAGAACACCGAGTTGCGGATGTGACCAGTCATGGAAGTAAAGTCTGATGCTACAAAGACCAATATTACATAGAAAACTGGAATGTTAGGTCCATGAATCAAGGAAAATTGGAAGTGCTCAAACAGGAGATGGAAAGAATGAACATTGACATTTTAGGAATCAGTGAACTAACATGGACTTGAATGGGTGAATTTAACTCAGGTGACCATTATATCTACTACTGTGGGCAGGAATCCCTTAAAACAAATGGAGTAGCCGTCATAGTCACCAAAAAAGTCCAAAATGCAGTACTTGGATGCAGTCTCAAAAATGACAGAATGATCTCTGTTTCTTTCCAAGGCAAGCCATTCATTATCACAGTATAATTTGTCTATGCCCCAACCAGTAGTGCTGAAGAAGCTGAAGTTTAATGTTTCTATGAAGACTACAAGACCTTCTCGAACTAACTCCCCAAAAAGATGCCCTTTTCATTATAGGGGACTGGAATGCAAAAGTAGGAAATCAAGGGATACCTGGGGTAATAGACAAATTTGGTGTTGGAGTACAGAATGAAGCAGGGCAAAGGCTAATAGAGTTTTGCCAAGAGAATGCACTGGTCATAGCAAACACCTTCTTTCAACAACACAGAAGACTCTGCACATGGATATCACTAGATGATCAATACCAAAATCAGATTGATTATATTCTTTGCAGCCAAAGATTGAGAAGTGCTATAGTTATCAACAGAAAGACCCAGAGCCTACGGTGGCTCAGATCATGAACTCCTTATTGCCAAATTCAGACTGAAATTCAAGAAAGTACGGAAAACCTCTAGACCATTCTGATATGACCTAAACCAAATCCCTTAGCATTATACAGTGGAAGTGACAAATAGATTCAAGGGATTAGATCTGATAGAGTGCCTAATGAGCTCTGGACAGAGGTTTGTGATATTGTACAGGAAGCAGTGATCAAGACAATCTCGAAGAAAAAGAAATGCAAAAAGGCAAAATGGTTGTCTGAGTAGGCCTTACAAATAGCTGGGAATAAAAGAGAACCAAAAAGCAAAGGAGAAAAGGAACGATACACCCATTTGAAGCATGCGTCTGGGAGGAAGCATGCAGGTACCCTGACTAGTGTTTTCTAATGACCACAGATGACAGAGTGAGCCTTTAACAGGTATTCTACCGCACGACCCTTGTCGGTGTCCTGTTTTGCTTTCTGAAAATGGTCTCTTATCTTCTCTCATACCTGCAGCTCTGCACCCTGACTTTTAGCTGATTGTATTGCTGCTTCTGTCACTGAGACTGTCGATGTAATCAGAATAGAACTGCCCTACCTTACTTCCTAATCAGCAGATCTGACAATCTACCTCAATGCGTTCCCTTTGGTTTTGCTTTTGCTTTTTTTAGAGTGCAGTTTCCTTGCTACTGCGTAAGGTCAATCCTTCCTCTTGTAGGTAGGTCACATCTCGAAAAACCTTCTTAAGGATTTTGGTTGTTATTGTTTACTTTTTTGTCTTCCTGCATCTGTACCTATCCTTTGCATCTACCAGTTTCTTCCTGTCTGCTTGGGTTATTCCCATCAGTATGCAAACAGGATGTGGTTTTCCCCTCATCTCTGATATCATGCCACAGGGGGTCCCTTCTAGCTACTTTTCCTGGTTCTTTGCTCTTGTTTACAGAATCTTCTCAGAAAAGTTGTCCATTCTTATTGCTTTCTCCCTTGAACTTCTGATCTGGCTTATCTCTAGTCCACTACCAAAGCTGCTCTTATCAAAGTCACAGTAGTTGTTGACACCTATAGCTTTCTCATCATCTTTGCGTTTTCATTCTTTCGCACCTCACCCCTCCCATTCAGACTACCTGTAATTCTAATCTGATCTTCCTTCATGCTGAGCAAATCTGTGCCTTCTATCACTGGCACTGGATGCTTTCAGCTCTTGACCAGAGGATGGAAAAGACAGATTCTAATTCGTTTCCTTGTTTCATGTTTTGCCTCTGTGTTGCCACCCTGTATCTAGAATAATCTTCTAAAAATGTTTATTACGTCTCACAATTTCTATTCCTGGTACTCTCAAATGTTTTTCCGTCTATTCAGAATAAAACCTAATGTCTCTACGATGGTTTATAAGACTGTCTGGGACCAGGAAGCTTTCTTAAGAGGCCAGATCTGAAACAGTTCAGGCTTGTGTATTATGTATGGTCTCAGTTGCTTCTGCTGCTGCTCTTCTTCTTGTCTTATCTTCCTCTTCCTCTTCTGTATTGCAAGCTTTTAGAAATGTGAAAACCATTCTTCGTTGAAATCATATGAAAGCATTTGGCTGTGTGCTGTGGTATGTCAATCCCATGCCTGTTTTATCTGTCCCTGTCATCTATAACTCTTTGCCACCCTGACTGGGATTCAGATGAGTTTCCTTGCTGTCCTTTAGATATGCCAAGTTCCCTCCTGCCTTAGTGCTTTATATTTGCTCTTCTGTTTGCTTGAAGGACACTTCTCCCAGAATGCCCATGCTCCTTTCCTTTCTTCATTTTGCTCTCTTCTCAGATTTTCTTTTCTTCTTCTTTAAAAAAAAAAAATTTATTTAGTTATTTGGCTGCATTGAATCTCAGCTGTGGCACTTTGAATTTTTGTTGCACCATTAGGTTTCTCTAGTTGTGGCATACAGGCTTCGTTGCTCTGTGGCATGTGGAATCTTAGTTCTCTGACCAGGGATTGAATCCGCGTCCCCTGAGTTGCAAGGTAGACTGTCAACCACTGGACCACCAAGGGAGTCCCTAGGTTTTATTTTCTTAGGAAGAAAAAAATGTCATTTGCTCAGACCTATGATTCTTAAATAGCTGTTTCCCCTACTACTCATTCTTTTTCTTCTGCCTTCCCCATTTAGGTAGTTAGCACTACATTTGGCTCATGCCTAATATCTAGGAGTCATTGTTGACTTTTATTTTACCACTGTATCCACATGATACAAACAATATCTGGTACATAGTAGGTACTCAATATATCATTTAAGTAATAAATAGTAGTTAAAGTTAGTTTTTAAAAAGATTTACTTGGCTTTATTCATTAATTCAGCATCCCATCTAATAAATAGAAAAGCACTCCGAGGAACTGTACAAAATGGAAGGTGTTTACAGAAGGAAGGAGTGGTGTGTAGGGAAGTTTTCAGCAAAAGAAAGAACTTTTTCAGTCCCAGTCATCTCTTCTTTTCAGGGCAAAGGGGACAGAAGGGGGTCTTCTGTGCAAATCGCCTCACTAGTGCTTATCAGGAAATTTCAGATTTGCCTGTTTATAGGTCACATCCGTGGAAAGATTGAAACTGCAGTCAAGTCTCGGTTTGCTGTCCTGGGGGCAGAGACTCCATTTTGGGTCTGTTTCTTCTCCTGTTTTTTAAAAAAAAAAAACCAGCAATGGTTTATGTTCTGCTGGTATCATCACTATCTGAGTATCAGAAGGGCCATCTTATACTTTCTTGATGGTCCTAAAACTTCACATTGATGTCTATTAGAAAAAAAAAGCACCTCTGCTTCAAAGATATTAAAATATAGGGGAAAGTGCTCATGCTAGATTTGAAGAAATAGGACCCATGCTATATTACCTTAGACTTAAGGCTCAACTTCCTGCTCTTTAAAATGGAAACAATACAGTCTACCACCTAAGACTTATGAGGTGTAAGAAATAATGTCTACAAACTGCCTGGTGTACTACTGGTGTATTATATATAATACTAGTGTATCACTTGGGGTCCAGCCAGGCAGAGAAGAACCTCTCCAAGTATGTAAAGCACAGAATTTAATGCTGGGCGTTGGTGACACTGTGACAGGGGTGATGAAAGGACTGGGAAACCCAAGAGAGGACAATGAGACAACCTAGAGGTTAGCAGAAACAAGGAGCTGCCCACACTCCTAATCTGGAGGGACAGATGGAGGAGGTGACATTAATGGAGCCTGGGGGAGCACCATTCTGTGGGAGCTGGAACCATGCAGCATATCCTATAGGAGCTGGGGCCGCAGGGGAGCCTGTGTGCTTCTGGAGATGTGCCAGAGCTCACACAGGACAGGGAAAGAGAAAGCACCCAGCTTTTCTCTCCCTCCTACCTCCAGTCTCCTGCCCTTGACTCCCGTTGGCCAAACCCATGCCTGAAAGCAGATGCTCTGGAAGCCTGGGAAGCTGTGTTGTGTAGGGACAGGACAGAGCAGAGCAGAGGGCAGGGACGGGATCTGCAAAAGGGAGAGCGGACGTTCCAGAGAATTAGGGCGAATGGGCTTGTGTGTGCATCCTAGTGGCAGTCGTGTCCGAGTCTTTGCAGCCCCCTGGACTGCAGCCCACCAGGCTCCTCTGTCCATGCGATTCTCCAGGCAGGAATACTGCAGTGGGCTGCTGTTTCCTTCTTGGTAAAACAGGTTCGGGAAAACCTTTATTCTGATCTGATACAGTGGCATTCTGAGATAGATTTCCAACCTCAGGCATGTTCTCCTCTGAAATCTCATGAGGGCTTCTACGCAGACAGATGCCGTTCTGCGTCACTGAGCTCACAGCTCGGCCAGAGTGGAGTTGCAGCGTGGCAGAGTCAGGACGACCAGATTCTGCTCTGGGCTCTCCAGGGCTTCTGAGTGAGCTTTGTGGAGGGCCACAGTCTCTGCACTCACGCTTGAAAAACGGAAGTCGCAGCTCTTAGGCAGCTTTCTCTCGCCTATAACACACTCCACTTGGCTCTTCATCTTTGCAACCCCCTGTCTAGAAGTCTCTACAGTGTTTTTGAAAGAAAGAAGGGAATAGTCTAAGAAAATAGATGACGTACCTAAGGTCACAGAATTGGCAAATCTTAAGGAATTCAGTCTCCACTCTTCCCACGCCAAGGCCGCTGGTTCTTTTTGTGCCTGGGGCATCTTCTGGTCCAGGAAGGCTTGTGCAGAGAAAGGCAGGAGTGACACCCACTAACACGCTGTGGCACCTGGTGGTGTGCTGCGTGCAGTGTGCTGATTGGCGTGTCAGCAGAGGGTGACCTGCCAGGCTTGGCTGGCGTAGGACGCACCCACCCTGGGGAGCTCAGGGTCGTCTCCTGCTGGCTGGTGTCTGGTGCCTCGGTACCTGCGGGCAGTTGGAAGCCCCTAAAGTCCGTCTTGTCAAGGCTATGGTTTTCCCATTGGTCAAGTATGGATGTGAGAGTTGGACTGTGAAGAAAGCTGAGCACCGAAAAATTGATGCTTTTAAACTGTGGTGTTGGAGAAGACTCTTGAGAGTCCCTTGGACTGCAAGGAGATCCATCCAGTCCATTCTGAAGGAGATCAGCCCTGGGCGTTCTTTGGAAGCAATGATGCTAAAGCTGGAAACTCCAGTACTTTGACCACCTCATGCGAAGAGTTGACTCATTGGAAAAGACTCTGATGCTGGGAGGGATTGATTGGGGGCAGGAGGAGAAGGGGACGACAGAGGATGAGATGGCTGGATGGCATCACCGACTTGATGGACGTGAGTTTGAGTGAACTCCGGGAGATGGTGATGGACAGGGAGGCCTGGCATGCTGTGTGTGATTCATGGGGTCGCAAAGAGTCGGACAGAACTGAGTGACTGAACTGAACTGAACTGAAAGTTAGTTTAGTACAGAGTGGTGAGTGTTTTGAAAAAGAAATCCATAGATAAGGGCAAGGACTCAGTTTGCGTGGCTTAGAGAAGCCGGGTCCTGGTAGGGTAGACTGATGCCGGGGGTGGGGAGGGGGGGGTTGCCGTGCAGGCGCGCAGTGTGGTGTCGAGGTGAGCGCGCTGAGGCAGGGAGTGCCTGACGACAGTGTGGAAGCGGAGGGTTCAGACTGGACAGACTGGATGTGGTTCAAATAGAGAATTCTCTTTTGCCAGTAAGTTTATTCTCTTTTGCCCAGCGTCTGTTGGAAAAGCCTGTGTACTGCTCCGTTTCAGACGCTGTCTGTAACCCCTCGTTCTGTACCCAGGTGCACTGGTGATAGTGAACAGCTCTGCTTTCTTGTCTTCAGTCACAGTGGCCCCAGAGGAAACACTGACAGGTTGCTCTTGGTCTTTCCTATAAAGGGAACCATACAGTATGTTCTATTTGTTGGTTTGTTTGACTTCTTTAACTCAGCATAGTTTTTGTGTTCATCTATCTTGTTGCATTATGTAGTGAACTTTTTTTTTACTGTTTCATAGTATTCCAGTGTATGGGCTTCCCAGGTGGCTCTGTGGGTAGAAAATCTGCCTCAGTGCAGGAGACGCAGGAGATGCAGGTTCAATCCCGGGGTCAAGAAAATTCCCTGGAGGAGGGCATAGCAAACCACTCCAGTATTCTTGCCTGGAGAATCCCATGCACAGAGGACCCGGGTGGGATACAGTCCGTGGGGTCGCAGAGTCCGACACGACTGAGCATGCTTGCACACACTCCACTGTATGGCTATAGAACACCTTGCTGATGAGTATTTGCATTGTTCCCAGTCTTTGGCTTTTGTGAATAAAGCTGTTCTGAATGTCATAGGGAATTTTTTCCTCTCCTGCTTAATACCTCACTGTCTACTTGCTGAGTCAGTATGTATTTAACTTTAAAAGAAATCTCTAACTGTTTTGTAAAGTACTGGTGCCATTTCACGTCCCCACTAGTTGTGTGGAAGCATTCCAGGTGCTTCACACCCTCACCGTTCTAGGAGGGGTGTAGGATTATTTTGTTTCTTCTTTTGTTTTGCAATTCCGATTACAAATGATCCTGAATACTATTTCTTGTGCTTTTTGTCCATTTGTCCATACATATATCGTCTCTTGTGAAGTCTTTTATTCATGTTTTTAATTGGACTGTTTTTCTTATTACTGTTGAGTTGTAGGAGTTTATTAAATGGTCTGAATAGAAATCTTTTATGAGATATATTTATGTTAGGAGATGAAGTCTCCTGTGGACCCTAGATATTCCTGTATATTCTTTCTGGTTATGCCAGCAATGCAAGGCCTGAGGATTGTTTATCCAGATCATTTTTCAGGATTGTGTTTACAGTGAATCAACCTTAGAGATCACCTTAGAGAGGACTTCCCTTGTGGCTCATCTGGTAAAGAATCCGCCTGCAATGTGGGAGACCTGGGTTTGATCTCTGGGGTGGGAGGATACCCTGGAGAAGGGAAAGTCTACCCACTTCAGTATTCTGGCCTGGAGAATTCCATGGACTGTATGATCCACTGGGTCTCAAAGAGTCGGCCTGAGCAACTTTCACTTTTACAACCTTAAAGATGAAGTTATATCTCTGTGGATAATTAATGGGCTTGTTACTGTTCACTATAGAAGTGGTGATTACCCTAAGCTCAGGGTTCTTCTCTTGTGATATTGAATACGATCCCTTGCATGTGTAGACATCCATCATCAGCAGTCTCTGCATCATCTGTTTGGGACTTCGTTTGGGTTGGGGAACCAACATGTCTGATAGAGTCCTTTTGTCTCTAACTCAGGAGTCTTAAGTTTTCTCTCAGTACTCATGAAGCAGTAACAGGCTAATTTAGCTTGTATATAGAGTAGAATATTAGACTCTGCATAGTTCTTGACATGTATTGCAGTGTTTTCTCAATCTGTGGCTTACCTTTCATTTTAATGAAACTCTTAATAAAAGAGTCTTTTGAGAAGTGAAAGATTTACATTTTGATAAAATCCAATTTTATAGTTAGTGCCTTTTGTATGCTAAGGAATCTTTGCTTTCCCCAGGATAGTGAAGGTTTTCACTATGTTTTCTTCTAGACATTTTATAATTTTAGCTTTTTTAGGCTCACATTCTTTCATATGGATGTTCGGTTATTCCAGCACCAGTTATTGAAAAGATTGTTAATACCCGATTGAATTACATTGAGTTCTTTGTTGAGAATCATTCATTACATAGATTCAAGTATATTTCTATACTTCATTCTGTTAATTCTACTTTGATTACTGTAGCATTTCAGTAAATCTTGAAATCAGATGAAGTAAGTCCCCAACTTTATTTTTTTCAAAATTATTCTGTTGTAGGTTCCCTGCATGTCCATATTAATTTTAGAAACTGCTTCTCAATTTCTTCAAAAAAGCTTGCTGGGATGTTGATGGTTATTATATTGACTTTGTAGATTATTTTTCAAAAGCTGTTTTTCTTAATGGATTTCTGGAGATTGAGTCATCTGATCCATGAACATGGTATAACATTTTCATTTATTTAGGTCATCTTGTCTCTACAGTATTATAGTTTTTAATGTATAGATCTCTTCTTCTGTTAAAATTTTTCTTAATGATTTTGTATTTTTTGATGTTATTAGAAATGGTTTATTTAAAAGTTTTGTTTTCCAATTGCTGATAGTATTTAGAAATAAGAATTATTTTTCTATGTTGAGTTTTATTCTGTGACTTTGGTAAATTCCTGTAGATAATCATCTTGTTTGCTTATAGACAGATCTACTTCTTCCTTTCTAATCTGTGTGTGTGCTGTTGTTATTATTGACCTTGCTATATTCCTGAATAGAATTATGAGAGCTGACATTGCTTCTCATATTCCCAGTTTTAGGGGCAACCAACATGTTGATTTGGCTAACAGGAAATTATAGTAGCTGGAAGACTTTATGAATGGAGACATTCTGTTCATTGAGTGCCCTATTCTGTGTCTCTAAAGCAAATTAAAGCATTGTTAAGGTTTTTGGATGCCTATGCTCATCTCTTTAGGAACTTTGTTGTGAGGAGCCCATAGAATGTGAATTCAGCTAGCTCTCATTTCATGGATTGGCATCATTTGGTTCAATTTAATTTACTTATAACTGTAGCTAGAGGGAGCTGCTGCTAAGTTGCTTTAGTCGCGTCTGACTCTGTGCGACCCCATAGACGGCAGGCCACCAGGATTCTCCGTCCCTGGGATTCTCCAGGCAAGAACACTGGAGTGGGTTGCCATTTCCTTCTGCAGTGCATGAAAGTGAAAAGTGAAAGTGAAGTCGCTCAGTCGTGTCCGACTCTTTGTGACCCCATGGAGTGCAGCCTACCAGGCTCCTCTGTCCATGGGATTTTCCAGGCAAGAGTACTGGAGTGGGGTGCCATTGCTTTCTCCAGCCAGAGGGAGGGAGAGTAGAAATTCTAATGTTTTTATAAGTCTTTATATTTTATATATTTGATAACAGAAGTCCAAGGTAATATTGAAAGGTTACAAGTTTAAATATATCAGAATAAGCACATAATTTACATATATTAAGTAGCTCTCAGAAGAAACTGTTCAGGGACTTAAAAGTGGCTGTCTTTGTGAGATAGGACTAAGAGATGGGCAGGTGGCTTTTTACTTATTTTAAAAATACCTTTATATCACTTTTAATCCAAATGCACTTATTGCTATTATTCTTATATTTTAGAAGTATTTTCTTTAAATACTGGGGTTTGCCTAAATATTGTTGAAGGAAACAATTCATCTATTCAGTCTTGGTTTATTTTGATTCTACCAAAGTTGTAATTCTTTTCATTAATAAATTCAGAAAGGACTACAAAAGATTATCTAACCTCTATTGATATATATTTGGATAAAATTATTGGCCTGGCAGCCTACATCAGAAACTTGAAAAAATTTACGATACAATCAAACTAAATGCTCATTAATAATGGTGTAAATTAGGTAAGTGGTAGTATGTTAATCATGGAAAAAGGCATGGCAGTCCACTCCAGTATTCTTGCCTGGAGAATTCCCATGGACAGAGGAGCCGGGCAGACGATAGTCCGTGGGGTAACAGAGAGTCGGATGCAACTGAGCAACTAAGCACAGCACACAGCACAGCGTGTTAATAATAGTCTGTAGGCAGAAAGAAAATAATTTTCTTTGGGAATTAAGTATTAATACTAGAATATGTTCTTTAAATATTACTCACTGATAAAATATCATATATTTTTATAAGTATGGAAGTTTATATATTATATATAATGTAGGAGAACAAATACTTAAGACATAGAAATATCAAACTAATAGTTATTTTTAGATACTTTTTATTTGTTTTTCTGTTTTCCAAATTTTCTGTGTTGAACAAGAAGCAGATTCATAATTTAAAGCAAAGAGATGGATAAATGATACACTGGTACAAGTTGAATATATTCTCTTTTTAATGAAAGAGAGCATAGTCACTAATTTAAAAATCTGATATTTTCAGTTTTCTCACCATTTCATTTTTCCTTTCATTTTTATTTTATCATTTGTTCTTTGAGATTTTGCCCTGTATTTTCTTTAGTAAATTAGGACTTGCTGACTATGAAAATCACCTGTTTCCCTGGGCTAATTTGTTTTGCTTTATGGGAATGTTTCCTTGTGTAACAGTGTAGCAAAAAAATGAAAAAGAAATGGGAAAAATACATCTAATTTCCTACCATCCCAACGAATCGACTTTTGGACATTTATAGATCCTTTCCTTCCCCTTGGATTTATAATCTGTAATTTAAATAGAATTCTGAAGTTTATTGTTAGTTGGACATCCTCATGTTTAGACGTCCATCTGTTAGATGGACATTCTCATGTGGTCCATTTGGACCATACACGTACCTGTTCAACAGGTCTTTCTGCTTCTGATGCTTCGGATCTCAGAGTGGAAGTCCAAGTTCTTTGGTGGCCTGTAAGGCCTACAGTCCTCTCCATCACAGATCTCTTTCCAGACTTCTACAAGGTTCAAGCTCTTACATCCTTCAGACTTTGATTCTAACATTCAAGTTTGAGTCCTTCAGAGTCTTCTCTGGGAGACTTCTTTGACCACCCTGTTTGAAATTCACCCCACTTCCTATGCTGCTTATTCCTCCTGTTGCTTTTTTTTTTTCTCTATAGCACTTAACACTATCTACATTTGGATGTATTTTAATTACTTTTCAGTTACTGTCTGTCTTTCTTTACCCTTCCCTGTGGAGAGTAAAGTTCTGTAGGTAGCGATTTTTGTCTCTTGTTCACTGGTCTTTTTTCAGCACTTAGAACATTGACTGGCACTTACTAGGGAATTAACGTGTGTTGAATAATCAGTGAACACCAGCTCTTCTCATCTGAGTTTCATACTGCTGCTGGTGTGATGAGCTGTTTGTGGAGTGGTGCTCTACTGCTCTAGGACCTGGCCTCTCATTTTCAATTGTATGTGCTTTCGTATATTTTTTGGGGGTGTGCTCATGTGTTATATTTTTGTCTGAAAGGTATTCTTGACTAAGTTTTTGCCTCCTTAACTCTTCTTTACTTTTCCCTTTGCTTCTTCCCTTTTCTCTCTGCCAAGTTGGCTCTTCTTCCTTTGAGCCTTTGGTGTCATGTTAGAGAAATTAGGAGCTTCCCTTGTGGCTCAGATGGTAAAGAATCTGCCTGCAATGCAGGAGATCCAGGTTTGATTCCCGGGTCAGGAAGAATCCCCTGGAAAAGGGAATGGCTACTCAGTCCAGTGTTCTTGCCTGGAGATTTCCATGGACAGAGGAGACTGGTGGGAGGAGTCCATGGGGTTGCAGAGTTAGACATGAATTAGCGCTAGAGGAATTAGACTGCGCTGAAAAGTACTGTTTTTTTTTTGCTCGGGTTTCTCCTTCCAGACTTAGGTATTGATAATCTCTGTGTCTGTAATGCCTTGAACTAGGTGCTTAATGATTTACAACTTTTCTGTATTGCTTAGAATATTTATTTTAATGGAGTTATTCTTATATTGAGGTTTGGTTTTATTTTGCATGTTCCTAAAACACATTGGTATATTTTTGGATATTTCCTTTGTTTTCTGTGATAGTCTGGATTTGACAAGGCAATTATTTTATAATTTGAAAACCTGTTGATGATATGTTGCTATGTTTCATGGATACCATGGATTATGAATTTATAGATTTATGGGCGAAAGTAAGGAAATCATTCTCTCGAAATATTGCTGTTAATGTGAAAGGTGCGATTAATGTAGTTGTAACTATTTTAATAATCTTCACACAGCATGAATTCAGGTTTTTTTACTTATTTTTCAGGGAAGTCTTAAGAGTAATCGACAGATCTCACCTCAGGAATTCATCTATGAACTGAAGATGGGGTCTGCGGATGAGAGACTCTTCACGTACCTGGAGTCCCTCCGCGTGTCTTTGACAAGTAATCCTGTGAGGTAATTTGTCTATCTGAACATGCGGGCATGTTACTGAATTAAACAGATGCTATGATTTGTCACTTTTATACTTCATGGTGCCTGTGAATAAATGGCTGGTCTATCTCAACTATTTCTCAAGGTAACAATTGAATACATAATATTTATATGCGTGTGGAAATATAGTCTCAATATACTTATTGTGTTTATTACTGAGTAATATATAGCTTTAAAAAAATCATGCCTTTTTTCCCTTAGAATTTTAAAAAACCTTGGAGAAGGAAATGGCAACCCACTCCAGTAGTCTTGCCTAGAAAATTCCATGGATGGAGGAGCCTGGTAGTCTACAGTCCATGGGGTCACAAAGAGTCGGACGCGACTGAACGACTTCACTTTCTTTCTTTCTTTGTGGCTGCTATGTGTCTGCCACTTTCTCCTTTCTGAACAGGAGTATCTATTGGAATTTTCCTTCTTCTGCCTAACCATTACCTGAAGGGAGTAGATAATTTGTCTCTAATTCAAAGTTGTCAGATTCAGAGAATTCCTTGAGAAACCTCAATCATACATGGACCTGAATTAGATGAAATTATGGACTTCAAGTTCAATCTTGGTACCATAATGGGGTGAGATGGGAAGGGGTCTTTTTTAATATTTATTTGTATTTGGCTGTTCTGGGTCTTAGTTGTGGCATACAGGATAGTCAGTCTTCATTGTGGCATCTAGGATCCTTAGTTGTGGCATGTGGGATCTAGTTCCCTGGATAGGGATTAAACCCAGGCCCTCTGCATTGGGAGCATGGAACTTAGCCATTGGACCACCAGGGAAGTCACTGGGGAGAGAGGTCTTGAGAGGTGTATTTTGCATATGGGAGGAAGTATATCATTAGGGGACAGAGGGCAGGTTGTGATAGATTATTACTTCAATGGGCCCCGGTGAACCACGTATCTCTGAAATGACATTATTATAAGTTCCCTCCCCTTGAATCTGGGCTGGCCTGTGATCTGCTTTAATGAACAGAACATAGTGGAATGACACGGTTGGTTCCAGGCCTAAACCTTAAGAAGGCCTGGCAGCTTCCACACTTGCACTTTGGAGGAAGCCAACCACCATGTTTAGAAGCCTGGTTATGCAACTCAGTGGTTTTAATGTTCTCACAGATATATGTCACCATCACCGCAGTTAACTTTAGAACATTTTCATCACCTCAAAAAGAAACCCTGTGCCATTTACCTATTATCCTCCTATCCTTTCTTTCCCTACACTCCCAGTTCTAAGCAATCTCTAATCTACTTCCTCTCTGCTGTCTCCTCTCTTATGGACATTTCATATAAATGGAATCAAACAATATGCAGTCTTTTGAGACTGGCTGCTTTTACCTAGCATAATGTTTTTGAGATTCATCCATGTTAAGAAGGCAGGGGACGTGGGTTCAATCCCTGATCTGGGATGATTCCAAGTGCTGCGGATCAACTAAGCGTGTGTACCACAACTACGGAGTCCATCAGCTACAACTACTGAGCTTGTGTGCTGCAATTACCGAAGCCTGCAAGCCCTAGAGCCCATGCTCTGCAATAAAAGAAGCCACGGCAAGGAGAAGAAGCCTGTGCACTGGAACAAAGAGTAGCCCCACTTGCTGCAACTGGAGAAAGCGTACGTGCAGCAACGGAGACCCAGTGCAACCTCAAAAAGTAAACAAAAGATTCATCCATGTTGTAGCATCTTTCAGTACTTCATTCTTTTTTATGGCCAAATAATGATTCACTGTATGGATATACCACATTTTGTTTATCCGTTGATAGACATTTGGGTTGTTTCACTTTTTGGCTATTATGAATTTATGCTGATACTTAAGTTGGTGTACAAGTATCTGTCTGAATCTTTGTTTTCAAATCCTTGGGGGTATATACTTAGGAGCAGAATTGCTGGGTCATATGGTAATTCTTTGTTTAACATTTTAGGAAGTGCCAAACTATTTCACATTCCCACTAGCAAAACACAAGGGCTTTGATTTCTTCCCGTACTTACAACACTAGTCGCCTTGTGGAAAATCAGCTCACCATAGATGCATGGGTTTACTTCTGGATTCTCAATCCTTTCATTGACCTAATATATTTCATTGTCAAGGATATGTATACCCATGTGCTGTTACCAAGAGTTGATTACTGTTGTCTTGCAGTAAGTTTTAAAATCAGGAAATGTAAGTCTTCCTACTTAGACTGTCTTTTTAAAGATTGTTTTGGCTATTCTAAATCCCTTGCAATTTCATTAGAATTTTAGAATCAGCTTGCCAATTTCTATAAGGAAGTCAGATGGGAGTCTAATGGAATGGTACTAAATTTGTAGATCAATTTTAGAAGTATTGTCATCTTAACAATGTTAAGTTTTTTGATCCATAGGATGTTTTTCCAGTAATTTAGGTCCTTAATTTCTTACAATGTTTTATAGTTTTTGGTGTATAAATTTGGCACTGTTTTGGTTAAATTCATTCCTAAGTATTTTATTCTTTTTGATGCCGTTATAAATGAAATTTTTCTTAATTTTATTTTGGATTGTTCATTGAAAGTGGATAGAAATAAAATTGCTATTAAAAAAAAAAGAATTTTAAAAAACTTAAGCTATTTTTCAAAAGAGAATTAATCATGATCAGAAACTATTGATTTAATGTGGTTGAGTTTCACTCTGAATTTTGGCATTGTATATATACTGGCTCATTCCTGTTTGACATAGCAAGAAATGCCAATAACTGTTTTTTTTCTTTTATTGGAAGAGGTATCTTTATAGGCGCCCATAGGTTAGTGTTGTCAGGTTTAGCAAATAAATATATAGGATGCCTAGCAAAATCTGGATTTTAGACATACTTACAGTGAGAAATTATTTGTTATTTTCAGAAATCCAGATTTCACTAGGTGCCCTGTATCTAGCCATACTACAGTAGGTTCCTTGATAAACCAATTTTTAGACTTTTTAGCCCAGCATAGTCTTGAAAAATTTTAAATAGGGGTTGTTATAAAATGAGCAGTCATAGAATTTCCAAGCTGTAAGAGTTGAAGGTAGGTTAGTTTTGATTTCTTATTTGTATAATAAATGAATGCTTATTTCTATGTAAATGTATATATATAAATATATTCTAGTCTTCTCTCTATATGCATATATATGTGTATGTGTGTATAAAATGTAGATAAAGGGCCAGAGGGCCAGAATGACAAACTATGTTTGGAGGTTAATGATATATAAAATAATTTTTTTGATATTCTGATATTCTGGATATTTCTTAATTTTGGCTACAGTAAGATAAAAATCCTTGACAGTATAATTTTTAAAATAAAAAGACCCTACCTGCTGAGAGACATGAGACTGAGGTTTAACTAAGGAGTATGAAGAGTGAGCAAAGAATCTCTATTATTTCAACTTTATCTTTATTTTTCCATATTTTACCATTTTAGTCTGTTCTCTAGGGTGTAAGGAGAAGGAAATGGCAACCCACTTCAGTACTTTTGCCTGGAGAATCCTGTGGACAGAGGAGCCTGGTGGGCTGCTGTCCATGGGGTCACACAGGGTCGGACATGACTGAAGTGACTTAGCATGCATGCATGCGTTGGAGAAGGAAATGGCAACCCTCTCCAGTGTTCTTGCCTGGAGAATCCCAGGGATGGGGGAACCTGGGGGGCTGCCCTCTATGGGGTCACACAGGGTCGGACACGACTGAAGCGACTTAGCAGCAGCAGCAGCTAGGGTGTAAATTAATGGTGGGCGTGAGACCAGGGACTTCATGTCTTAATATTTATTTGACAGGTGTAGTCATATATGAAGAGTTCTGGTTTCCAGTTTAATCTGTACTGTTAAATGTTTTCATTTAAAAAATGTTGATGAGCACCTGCTGTTTCCTAAGTACCATCTTAGATGTGTGGCTTGAATAAACTTCAGAGTAGGTCCAAGCCCTGTTCCTGTAGAGTTTAAATGTAGGAAAAGGGTATGTTGGGGTCAACTGAGGAGCTATACTCATTTTCAGTTTATCTGGCAGCCACCTGACACTGGAGATAATCACGGAATTTCAATGTAATTAGAAGTAGACTCTGCCATTACCTCATCTTCTTATTTTGAGTATTTGAACATGTTAGAGAAAAAAGCTGTGAGAGGACTGTCTGTGTGAATTCAAGTATATTACAATGGATTTAGTATTTCCTGTGATTCTACCTAAAGGCACTGGGAGATGATGCTGTATGTTTCATTTGAATCTTGTTTCAAAAATAAAAGTTTGTGGAATTATTTCCTCGAGACTGGCCAGTTCTAGAATATATTATCAGGAAGTCACAAGTATTTGTTTGTTATGAAATAGTATTTTTGACTGGAAAGAATATAAAACCATATTATTAGGGAAATGTTTCTGAAATGATGGTGCTTCATGTAGAAGGAAACTGAGCTACTCAGGAACATTTCTGTGCCCAGTGCTCCAGTGAGAGGAGAAACTGAGCTGAACATGTGAAATGTGAATCTATGTCTCTGATCAAATCTTTGGACTTTGCAGTTATGATGCAGTTAGCGGATAAAATCAATTTTTCATATTTTCTTTTTAATACATTATGTGATTAAATTTCAAGAGAGAAGGAATTCTAACTTTTTGTAAGCTTTTGAGATTATCAGATCTGTAGTATTACTGAGAAAATCAGAGTTAAATTTTTTAATGTCTGTGAATACAGTTGAAAAGTAAAGTAAGCAAGTGAACTGATTAATGATGGTTTTGGATCAAGATTTATTTAAATCAAAAATCAAGGAAAAATTAGGAGCAACCCCCCTGCCCCACCCTGGCGCCCCATCCCTGATATGCAATATTTTAGAGCCATTCATCAACCTCTGAAACTCTGCCTAGTGATTATGAAATATGGTTATCCTTTGACTATCTGGATAGGGAATTATGTGTAAACTAGTGTTTAAAATACCAAATTATTTGCTTTGTTTTATGAAGAGTTGATTTGAAGATCACATAGTTCTTCTGTTTGAAGTTTTATTGATTATTCAATATTCTTAAGGACAATTTTGAGCTTAAAGACAGTTCTTTTGTAACGTTTTAGTGGATGTCCACTAAAAGATGAGTCAACAACTATGTCAACAGCTGTCTTTACACTTTTAAATATATGGATGTAAAAATGTAAAAAGTAGATACTAGTATCATTATGATTGATGTGCATTTTAGTCCGTACTCATCTTTGCAAGTAGCAAATTATAGAATGCATCTTCATTTGCCCAGTTTGACGTGGCTGTCAAGAAAAAGATTTCTGTCTCAGGAACAGCAGTCTTCTTGGATCTTTGTGTTTTGTGACTTTTAGGCATTAGTTTCTTTTATTCACAGTTAATGTGTACATTTTGAAGTTTACTATTTTACAAGATACCATTTGGTTAGAAGATTTGTAACAAGATTTTGGAACTAGATTTGATTAAGTTAATAACTGAAACTTGGAGAAAATCACTTCAGGAAATTTTTTCATAAGATGTAAGTTGGTAGCTCAGCTGGTAAAGAATCTGCCAGCAATGAGGGAGACCTGGTTTGATCCCTAGGTTGGGAAGATCCCCTGGAGGAGGGCATGGCAATCCACTCCAGTGTTCTTGCCTGGAGAATCCCATGGACGACAGAGGAACCTGGCGGGCTGCAGTCCATGGGGTTGCAAAGAGTCAGATGACTGAGTGAGTAAGCACGTGTTTACTGAAAAGCAGGTAAGCAGTCTGTGTGTCTTATTATTGCATTTAATCAGTATGTTTGGAATGTAGGTTTTCTGCATTTCTGGGCTTGAAAACACAAAACTGGTAGGAGAACTTACTTTTGGAATTACTGAATGTTTTGTGCCGTGCGCCACATGTGTGAGAACAGAGATGGAAGAGCTTGTGGTGAGTGATGAGATCACTATTTTCCTTCTTGTCAGCCTGATCTGAAGAAAAGAAGTCAAGACCCAAATTTGAAGTTACTGATAGCTTGACTTATTATAAAAATTATTTGTATAAAATGTTTAACATTAGAAAGGCTACAGTGACACAAATTCCCACTTTTCACTGATGAGGCTACTGATGAGGCTAACCTGCAGAATGTTGCCTATGACTTTGAAGCTTCCATGCCCCCCTCCTCAATTCAGATCCCTTGAATTTTGGATTTATCATTTCTTTCTTTGCATTGTAGATAATCATATATGTATCCCTGATATTCTTCTTGGTTTTTAGATCTTTTGAGTATTACTTAAATGGCATCATCTTCTCGGTTCTCTTTGAAGACTTTCGTTTTCCTCTCAGTTTTTATGTATTTGTAGCTGTTGTGTACAGCTACTCACATTTCATAACAAGCATTTTTCATACCTTTTTCTTACATTTTAAATGCTATCAGTTCAGTTCAGTTGCTCTATCATGTCTGACTCTTTGTGACCCCATGGACCACAGCACACCAGGCCTCTCTGTCCATTGGCAACTCCCAGAGTCTACCCAAACCCACGTCCATTGAGTTGGTGATGCCATCCAATTGTCTTCATCCTCGGTCGTCCCCTTCTCCTCCCACCTTCAATCTTTCCCACCTTCAGGGCCTTTTCCAATGACTCAGTTCTTCGCATCAGGTGGCCAAAGCATTGGAGTTTCAGTCCTTCCAATGAACACGCAGGACTGATCTCCTTTAGGATGGATTGGTTGGATCTCCTTCAGACCAGGTCTTCCCAACACCACAGTTCAAAATCATCAATTCTTTGGTGCTCAGCTTTCTTTATAGTCCAACTCTCACATCCATACATAACTGCTGGAAAAACCATAGCTTTAATTAGATGGACCTTTGTTGGCAAAGTAATGTCTCTGCTTTTTAATATGCTGTCTAGGTTGGTCATAAGTTTTCTTCCAAGGAGCAAGCATCTTTTATTTCATGGCTGCAGCCAGCATCTGCATTGATTTTGGAGCCTCCCCAAATAAAGTCTGTCACTGTTTCTAGTGTTTCCCCATCTATTTGCCATGAAGTGATGGGACCAGATGCCTTGACCTTAGTTTTCTGAATGTTGAGCTTTAAGCCAACTTTTTCACTCTCCTCTTTCACTTTCAACAAGAAGCTCTCTAGTTCTTCACTTTCTGCCATAAGGGTGGTATCATCTGCATATCTGAGGTTATTGACATTTTTCTCCCGGCAATCTTAATTCCAGCTTGTGCTTCATCCAGCCCAGTTTTTCTCATGATGTACTCTGCTATAAATTAAATAAGCAGGGTGACAATATACAGCCTTGACAATACTCCTTTCTGGATTTGGAACCAGTCTGTTGTTCCATGTCCAGTTCTAACTGTTGGTTCTTGACCTGCATGCAGATTTCTGAGGAGGCAGATCAGGTGGTCTGGTAGTCCCATCTCTTGAAGAATTTTCCACAGTATGTTGTGATCCACACAAAGGCTTTGGCATAGTCAGTAAAGCAGAAGTAGATGTTTTTCTGGAACTCTGTTGCTTTTTTGATGATCCAGTGGATGCTGGCAATTTCATCTTTGATTTGTCTGCCTTTTCTAAATTCAGCTTGAACATCTGGAAGTTCATGGTTCACGTATTGTTGAAGCCTGGCTTGGAGAATTTTGAACATTACTTTACTAGTGTGAGATGAGTGCAATTGTGCAGTAGTTTGAGCATTCTCTGGCATTGCCTCTCTTTGAGATTGGAATGAAAACTGACCTTTCCCAGTCCTGTGGCCGTTGCTGAATTTTCCTAATTTTCTGGCATTGAGTGCAGCACTTTCACAGCATTATCTTTTAGGATTTGAAACAGCTCAACTGGAATTTCATATCCACTAGCTTTGTTTGTAATGATGCTTCCTAAGGCCCACTTGGCTTCTCATTCCAGGATTTCCAGCTCTAGGTGAGTGATCACACCGTGATTATCTGGGTCGTAAAGATCTTTTTTGTATAGTTCTTCTGTGTATTCTTGCCACCTGTACTTAATATCTTCTGCTTCTGTTAGGTCCATACTATTTCTGTCCTTTACCATTTCTTGTCCTTTCATGCAAAGCCCATCTTTGCATGATAAGTTCCCTTGGTATCTCTAATTTCCTTGAAGAAATCTCTAGTCTTCCCCAGTCTATTGTTTTCCTGTGTTTCTTTCACTGATAGCTGAGGAAGGCTTTCTTATCTCTCCTTGCTGTTCTTTGGAATTCTGATTTCAAATGGGTATAATCTTTCCTTTACTATTCCTATTTAAAGCATTCCTTTAAATAATATATGAATGCTTTTTTAAAAAAAATCTTGTCTGATAATCCTGTGTTGACTTTGTAATTCATATGAGTTTAGAAATATATTGGAATTTATGTGATGTTTCCCTTCAGAATTTCAGCTTATGCTGCTTTTTCCATGGTCCTCTTCTTCCTCCTTCTGTTAGTTCTTCCCCTATTCTTCTCTGTATTTTTTTCCTTCTTCTTGCTCAGATTCTTTTGGTAGATTTAAAATTTCTCGTTTTATTTTTCCTCTTTTACTAATTTGGAAGACTTTCTTTTTGATCTTAAATAGAAGAGTTTAACATCCACATACTTAGAAAGGAAACTGCTTGCATGTACTTATAAGGAACGGAAGAAAGCGATATCTTTTCTTCTGAACCTAAAATACATCAACACCAATCATCTTCTCTTGATTTGTATGCTAGTTCTGTGTGATGTTTTAATTTTTTCTTTTTTCATATTGTAAATTAGCTGTCTTTGCTACTGAGATACTTTCCAGGTGATGCTACTGGTAAAGAACCTGCCTGACAATGCAAGAGACACGGGTTCGATCCCTGCTTCTGGAACATCCCCTGGATGAGGGCATGGCAACCCACTCCAGTATTCTTGCCTGGAGAATCCTACAGGCAGAGGAGCCTAGCGGGCTACAGTCCGAGGGATCCCATAGAGTTGTACACAACTGAAGAGACGTAGCATGCACATATGCACCACTAATATATGCTGCAGATAAATATTTATATGTGTTTATATACACATACTTATCATTTGCTTTTGGTTCATCATTCATTTTTTTCTAACTTTATTTTTGTTTCAAATATATCATTATATTTCCCTAGTGAGAGTACTTCAGTGGTAAAGCTTTCTTTTGTTTGAAAGTGAATTTGTTTGCCTTTACTTTTTTGAACAATAGTTTTCCTAAGGGCATGAAATTATTTGATCTTTTCTTAGTCAATTGAAGATATTGATACCGTTTTTCTTCTTTGTTACATTGCTTTTTCAAGAGGCAGGTTCTTTCTCTAAAACTCGTTGTGTTCTAGGTAATCTGCCTTTTCTCTCTGGTTTTATTATATCTTGTTTTTGATGTTCTCTAGTTTGTCCTATGTGTCAAGGTACATTTTTTTCTTCTTTTGGATTTCCTGAGTATGAATGTTGTCTTTAATAAATTCTTTGAAAATATCAGCCATTGACTCTTTTGAGTATTGACTGCCCTCCCCATTTTGTATGTTTTCTACGTTCTTACTCCATATAGTGTTATTTCCTAACCTCTTTGAAGTTTTGTCTGTTTTTCTCTGTACTGTTAATATATTCTAGTTTCCTAATTATTTTCTTTTCCATTGTCTAATCTGCTGTTTAATTTGTATGTTGCATATTAAATTTCCGCTCCGTTATAATTTCATTCCTAGACGCTTGCTCCTTGGAAGAAAAGCTATGACCAACCTAGACAGCATATTAAAAAGCAGAGACTTTACTTGGCCAACAAAGGTCTGTCTAGTCAAAGCTATGGTTTTTCCAGTAGTCATCTATGGATGTGAGAGTTGGACTGTAAAGAAAGCTGAGTGCCGAAGAATTGTTGCTTTTGAACTGTGATGTTGGAGAAGACTCTTGAGAGTCCTTTGGACTGCAAGGAGATCCAACCAGTCCTTTCTAAAGGAGATCAGTCCTGAATATTCACTGGAAGGACTGATACTGAAGCTAAAACGCCCAATACTTTGGCCACCTGATGCGAATAACTGACTCATTGGAAAAGACCCTGACGCTGGGAAAGATTGAAGGAGGGTGGAGAAGGCGACGACAGAGGATGAGATAGATGATTGGATGGCCTCTCCGACTCAATGGACATGAGTTTGAGTAAACTCTGGGAGTTGGTGATGGACAGGGAGGCCTGGCGTGCTGCAGTCCAGGGGGTCACAAAGAATCGGACATGACTGAGCAGCTGAACTGAACTGAAAACTGTATCTTTATTCATAATTTTTGCTTTGTTCTTTTGTCCTATTTATTATTTCTCTAAATATATTACATATTTTATATTCTTCGACTGTAATTCCAGCAAATAAAGGTTTCCTAGGCCTACTCCTGGAGGTTTTTTTTTTTTTTTTTTTTTTCCTGCTTTACTTTTTTCTTGATTGTCTGTGTGTTTTTAAGTTTAGAATGTGTCCTCCTATTCCTTGGAGCTTTTTCTTTGAGATTTATTTTGAAGATATTTTGAATTAATCTAAATGATTAGTCTAATTAAATTTTTGTTTTTCTATTACTGAGTGCATAGTGACCGAGGGCTGCCTTAAAATAAATTGATTTCTTGTTCCCTCCACATACATATGCAAGGTTGGGTTATGAATTATCAGAAGACATTTGCCTTGATGTCCCCCTTTATTGGATTGTCTTCTGCTGGTCTCTTTCCTACTGAAGGTGTGGCCTTCTGAGAGCCTTGTGTGTCTCAGGCTTGATGGTGGCTTTAGGCTGTAATTCTTATCTCATTCGCTCTGCTCAGCTCCCACAAAGGAGATGTTGGGTTTCCAGGGCTTTATGTTGGCCCCAGAGCAAATGAAGTTTGAGGCAGGCTTTCCTGTCAAAATTTTTTTCATTCTCTCAGGTTCTGCATTTACTTCAGTCCTTTTTTAGTATCTTTCTTTTGTTTGGCCTCTCAAGAACGTTCTTTATGACTCATCCCTAAATCCCACAAAAAACAGACCTTTTAGCATTTATTCAATTTCCTGTAATGCAGCTGTTGTCCTCTTTGACATGTGCAAAATACTGGGTTTTACGGCGATACTAATTACACTTCGTTTTTACTTTTGTTTTCTGAACTATGTTAAAAAAATAGATACAGAAATAGAGCAAGGAACAAAATCAGCTATACTGCTGGAAAATAGAGTGAAAAACAAAACTGGGACTTGAAGGTGAAATGTACTTCTTAACTTCTTTCCACTGAATCATTTACCGTGTTGCTGTAGCTAGAAAGACCAGGAAGCTACTGGCCAGAGTCCTATGCGTGTGTGTTTTGTCTACTTCATCAGTTTGATAAATCAGTTCTTCTTGGGGAATATTCTAATAAGGAGATGAAAGGAGTGGCCAGAAGTAAGCCTTGATGTTGTTTTCTGGGAAATATAGAGGAAGACCTCTCCCTTTGTAGAAGTGAGGGAGGGTGTGGATAATATTCTTATTAATAACATGCTCTAGTTTGTTTTCATTCTCATGATGTTTCAGAATTTTAAATTAAGACATGAAATATAAAGTTTCTTAAGAAAAAACCAGCCTTAGAAAAATCAGCAATATGTACAGATTTACAGTGATAGACACAGTGATAATTTCTGAAATGGGCAAGAGAAGTAAACGTTTTCCTTGGAGATGTACAATCTTGTAGTCTTCCTGTCTTGCCTTTTCCTGCTTTTTCTCTCTTTCTCTTCTACAGTGATGTCAGGAAGATATGCAATGCAGGTGACTCTGTGTTTTCTTTCCTATGCTGTTCACTACAGTAGCTATCTTATGGCTATTTAATTAATTAAAATTTAATGAAAAAAGGCAACATTTCAAGTGCTCAAATGGCTCATGTGGCTAATGATTCCCATGTTGGACAACACGTATGTACTGCGTCTGTTGTATTTTAGTAGATAGTGCTGCTTAAATGCTTTGGTTTTTCTGAGTAGCTGTATATATACATAAACATATCAAACCTTTCTTTGATATGTTTATTACATGGTTGCTATGTTCTCAAAGTTATGTTCAGAACTGTGAAAATACATAAGGAATTAAAGTCTGAAAGATTAAAGGGTATTTTTTAAAACCTCCAAGGATGAATGAATATTCATGTCAAGAGAATCAAAGAGTGATATAAGGCAGCGGTCTTCAACGTTTTCGGCACCAGAGACTGGTCATGGAAGACAATTTTTCCACGGATGGAGGGAAGGCAGTGGTTTGGGGATGATTCAGGTGCATTACATGTGTTGTGCAATTTATTTCTATTATTATTATATTGTGATATGTAGTGAGAAGATTAAACAGCTCACTGTAATGCAGAGTCAGTGGGAGCCCTGAGCTCAGGTGGTAACTCGAGCCCTGGGGAGTGGCTGTGAAGACAGATGAAGCCTTTGCTGGCTCTCCCACTGCTTACCTTCTGCTGGTGCTGGCTGGGGACCCTGACCTAAGGGAGGCTGCCTACACAGGGACTGCTGCC
Organism: Bubalus bubalis; assembly: GCF_019923935.1. Classification (NCBI taxonomy): domain Eukaryota; kingdom Metazoa; phylum Chordata; class Mammalia; order Artiodactyla; family Bovidae; genus Bubalus; species Bubalus bubalis. The sequence goes on along the minus strand of NC_059169.1, from coordinate 87,069,810 downwards.
TTAGCAGTATATGGCTAAGGGAGTGGGCTTCATAGCAATGTCCAGAGCCAGAAAGGAAGGGAGAGGCTGGGGTGACAGGCTGTGCTGTAGCTGTGGTCCATGGTAGCTTTACTGGGGCTGCCTGTAGTCAGGATGAGGGAATCACCAATACGGCACATCCTGGAAGTCATGGAAACATCCTCTTTGGTAGGTTGAACATATTAGTGAGGTGCATGTTTCTTTTAAACGGAATTTTCCGCACAGATGTGCATACTTTTACCTCTTAGAAGCAATTTTTCCAGGTTGTTTTCCAATAAGAAGTCAAAGTGAAAGGTAGGATGTTACTATTCTTTACCTCTTTAGGTACTGCCATATATGTTAGGATATGCCTTTTATTATTTATGTGTAAATGATCATTCAGGATTCATAACTTTTATGATAATATTGCTTATTAAAGAAATATTTGTTGAAAATGACCTCTAATTTTAGGCCATTTTGCTGTTCTTTCTGAAGTGCTTGAAATGAATGAAATATTAATGAAAAATGCCCTGGAAGAAAATAGCTATTAATGTTTTCAGGTGCATACTAACTTGATATTTTTGAAGGGCAAGCTATTACTTCCCAGTGCATTCACAGCCCCTCCAAAGCTGGTGTCATTTTTCTGAGAGCCTCTCTGGAAGACTCAGTGTTCCCCCGTGGTTGGAAGACTTTCTCCTTTGTGTATTGTCATTCATACTGTAGCTTGATTTTGGCTTATTGATATATTAAAATGTATTATAATTATTTGGTTGTGAAGTTAACTTTGCCTGTACTTAAAGCTTTGAATTTGAAGGCAAGGTTAACAATAAAAGTAGAGTACGTTGAAAATAGAGTAATTGCTTTTAACAGAGAAATACATATTTTCTACACAAGGTGAATAGAGCATATATAGCTCAATTTATACATGAGCTGAAAAGTCCTAGAATTATAAAGTGCTGCCAGTGTATTTTAAAATATGTCTCCCAGTCTTTTTAAAATAAAATATAAATTGCTGTTTGAATTGCCAAGATTTATTTTAAAAAATCCTATTCAAATATTAAGTCAGTTACAGTATAACATAGGGTCTCAAATCTTGCTTTAAAATAGAGTAATTTGATATTTAGGCATAAAAGGAATAATGTATGAATGAAAACTAATTATTTGTAAAAATCAGGTTGCTCTTTGCTAAGTCACTTCAGTCGTGTCCGACTCTGTGCGACCCCATAGACAGCAGCCCACCAGGCTTCCCGTCCCTGGGATTCTCCAGGCAAGAACACTGGAGTGGGTTGCCATTTCCTTCTCCAGTGCATGAAAGTGAAAAGTGAAAGTGAAGTTGCTCAGTCCTGTCCGACTCTTCACGACCCCATGGACTGCAGCCCACCAGGCTCCTCCATCCATGGGATTTTCCAGGCAAGAGTACTGGAGTGGGGTGCCATTGCCTTCTCCAGGTTACTGTTTAAAAGACTACAAAAAATAGTTTTATGTCATAACAATTTGGGAAAAATACTGCTATTAATCTGAAACAATTTCTCATATATCTAGAGACAAAATATAAGAAAATTACTTCTTTCCAATGATAACTGTCTCCATTTTCAGAGAATGTAAACCTTCTGTCTCAAATCTGTAACAGCTATCAGTATGATGTTATTTACTGAATACTTTGGTTTCTTTGGTAAAGATAAATATTTTCAGTGGGAAATTATTGTATTGCAGGCACTAAAGCTTCTAGTTACTTAGTATCCTACATACAAGAAAATTAAATAGTTTAGTTCTGAGACTAATTTTTTGGCCTTGTTACTATGTGTTAAAATATATTACTGTGTGCATTAAGTAAAGGATTTAAAATATGACAATCCTTGTGTTGGTATTCCCTGACATATCTGTACATAAAGAAATATGTAATTGTACATAAAGGCAAGAGAAAGAAGTTTCAATTTTCATGATTCAGAAAACCATATAGAGTAAATGCAGTTTTATATTGCTGCATATTTCTAGTTTTTTTATTACAAAGGGTAATGTACATCAGAAAGAAATAGGTATACTTTTCATATGTTAAACATCTTTTGTGTGTTAAAATTTATAAAAGAAAATTATAAAATTATAAAAATTTATAATTACAAAAGAAAAATATTTTGTTAAAATTTAGAAAATAAACATTGAATTTTGATTAATTTAAATTTAAATATCCACTTGTTACTTGTGGCTACCCTGTTGGACAGCACTCTTGTAGAGATCAGAAACTCATATAATTTTACCGTTGCACTTGTTTTGAGCCTTTGCACTCTTACGTGTAGATATGGCTGCTCCCTTTATCATGCTGTGAAATTCTGAGGTGGGGGGTAAACTGTTCCACTGTTTTAGAGCCTTAATATGGGGCTCAGAAGAGAAGATCAGAGGCAGGTTAAATAAACTTGCATAGTAATGAAAGAATAGGGAAATTCAAGCGTGAAATGAAGTAACATGAGCCTGGCTTGCTCGTTCTTCAGGATCGAGGGCAGGTATTTGCGTGTTTCTGTGGACCTTCCTGTTACAAAGCTAGAAGAGATGCAGGTGCTTCTCTTGGTTCTCACACTGCTGAGAGTCCGTCTGGAGAGGAATGTCTTAACAAACATTAAGGAGTAAATGGTACCATCAGGTGTGATCTCAGTAAGTTCTTAAGTATGTGGTATGGATAACATGCCCCTAGAGTACAGCAGAGGGTGTATTAATCTACCTGGGTGAGGTCCCACAGTACCAAGAGGCATACTGGGGAAGGACGTAGAGAATAGAAGTTAATGAAACAAAAGAGGTCATCAGTCCAGAAAAAATAAGGGACCCACAGTGAAGCTTTTAGGTGGAAGCTGGTCAGACTCTATAGTCTGTGATGCCATCCAACCATCTCATCTGTCATCTCCTTTGCCTCCTGCCTTCAACCTTTCTCAGCATCAGGGTCTTTTCCAATGAGTTGACTCTTCATGTTAGGTGGCCAAAGTATTGGAGTTTCAGCCTTAGCATTGGTCCTTCCAATGAATATTCAGGACTGATCTCCTTAAGGATTGACTGGTTTGATCTCCTTGCCGTCCAAGGTACTCTCAGGAGTCTTCTCCAACACCACAGTTCAAAAGCATCAATTCTTCAGTGCTCAGACTTCTTTATGGTCCAACTCTCACATCTGAACATGACTACTGAAAAAACCATAGCTTTGACTGTACAGACCTTTCTTCGCAAAGTGATGTCTCTCCTTTTTAATATGCTGTCTAGGTTTGTCATATTAATCTTCTAAGGAACAAGCATCTTTTAATTTCATGGCTGCAGTCACTGTCTGCAGTGATTTTGCAGCCCAAGAAAATAAAGTCCATCACTATTTCCATTTTATCCCCATCTATTTGCCATGAAGTAATGGGACTGGATGCCATGATCTTCATGATCATGAGGATGCCATGATGTCCTCTTTCACCTTTATCAAGAAGCTCTTTAGTTCTTCTTCGCTTTCTGCCATTAGGGTGATATCATCTGCATATCTGAGATTGTTGATACTTCTCCTGACAATCTTGATTCCAGCTTATGATTTCTCTAGCCCAGCATTTTGCATGATGTACTCTGCATATAAGTTAGATAAGCAGCATAACAATATACAGCCTGTCATACTCCTTTCCCAGTTTTGAACCAGTCTGTTGTTCCTTGTCTGGGTCTAACTGTTGCTTCTTTGAGCCAATGGAGAAACTTAAATTAGCCAGAGTTCAAACAAGAAGGATGCTACTGGGAGGGATTGGGGGCAGAAGAAGAAGGGGACGACAGAGGATGAGACAGCTGGATGGCATCACCGACTCGATGCACATGAGTTTGGGTGAACTCAGGGAGTTGGTGATGGACAGGGAGGCCTGGTGTGCTGTGATTCATGGGGTCACAAAGAGTCGGACAGGACTGAGCGACTGGACTGAACTGAACTGAACTGAACTAAACTGAAACAAGAAGGAAACTTGAATTGATCCTTGAAAGATGAGATCATTCCATTTGTTACAGAAGAGGCAATTCTGTAGAGGGGAGCCTTGTGAGTGAAGCTAGGAATGACCTTGATAGAATCAAGGGCAGATTATGAACTTAATAATAAAGTTTATGAATTGATCTGATCTAGTGGAGGAGTTGGAGAAAGCAATGGCACCCCACTCCAGTACTCCTGCCTGAAAAATCCCATGGATGGAGGAGCCTGGAAGGCTGCAGTCCATGGGGTCGCTGAGGGTCAGACATGACTGAGCGACTTCACTTTCACTTTTCACTTTCATGCACTGGGGAAGGAAATGGCAACCTACTCCAGGGTTCTTGCCTGGAGAATCCCAGGGACGGGGGAGCCTGGTGGGCTGCCGTCTGTGGGGTCGCACAGAGTCGGACACGACTGAGGTGACTTAGCAGCAGCAGTGGAGGAGTATTGAGCAGTAGTGGCAAGTATTTAGAATGGGAGCAAATAATGGAAGGTCTGAAATGTGGTAACAATTTTTCTTTCCATGTATGTTGGCTGTCAAATTAGTTTGTACTTGAAATGAATAATTTAGTTAATGCTTTCCTAAAGAAAAATACGTTTGATACTAAGAAGTTTACTTACTAATACTTAAACTATCTGATAGTTTTAAACTATTTCATTTTCTGCAGTCTGTTTCTTTTAATGGTTGACAAGTTTTGAATGGAGCGCATAGTGGTATGTGTGTATGTGTTCAGTCGCTCAGTCACGTCCAACTCTTTGTGACCCCCTGAGCTGTAGCCCACCAGTTACTCCGTCCATAGAATTTTCCAGGGAAGACTACGAGAGTGGGTTGCCATTTCCTACTCCAAGGGATCTTCCTGATCCAGGGATGGAAGTGTCTTTTGTGTCTCCTGCATTAGCAGGCGGATTCTTTACCACTGCACCATCTGGGAAGCTCACCCAATGGTATATATTATTTTAAATCCATAGTTCTCTTACTGGGGTTTCATCTAAAGATAAAGAACTCATGTTTCTTGTATAAAGTGGTTCATTTTTTCATCATTGCAGTTAGTCTGCTTTTCTTTCAAGTTTATTTGTAATACTTTCTCTGAGCATTTTATCCCCTTTAATATATTATAGCTAAAAAGTAACTATGAGAATGGGTTATTCACTTTGTTTCTTCATTATCTCATCTAATATTAGAGGGGGGTGAATAGTTTTAAGTACATAATTTCTTTCAAATTTAATTCCTAGAAAATATACATATTAATTGTTTGTATTTTGAAGTTTGGTATGTTTTACAGTCAGAGCATTATTTAGTTCCTGAATTCCCTGTCTGCCTGTATAATTTAGTGTAAATTTTGTGGATAGACTATTGAATGGGATGTGGGTGTGTTTGTTTTGCCATGCTGGGCATGTTAATTGCCTTGTACTCTCCCCTAGAACTCTTCATCTTAAGTGTTAATATTTAGTCACCTTGCTAAGAGTAGGTGAGAATGAAAGCTTAAAATAAGCTATAATTATATTCAGCATTGGTGATATAGTGCTCTGACAGAGGAATATAAATTGGATCTGGATATTATACGTATTAAAACTGACCTTCTAAGTTTAAGATCTGAAATTTGTTTCTTTGTCACATGTGGCCAGTAATATATTTTTTCCTCTTTCAAGAACTCCTTATATTGATTTTTAGCAAAATAATTTTGTATTTCCCTAGGCGTTAGTGGAAAATTATTATTTTTGGTAAGTTAAACATAGTGTCTTACAGCAAAAAGTATAAATTCTTGCCTGGAAAATAAACAGTACATGAAAGCAAAACGAAAGAGAAATGAACAGTATCACCTGTGTGCAAAGACACTGTAACTGCTGTGTGGAAGTGGGGGTGGATAAGGAAGTGCCCTCGTTTACTGCTGTGGGGCTCATTTAAAAGTGTTGGTAAAGTAGGGAACCATAAACTGAACGATTCATGTATACCCTTAGTGGGGTTTTTTTGATTCACAACATCAGCCTGCATTTTGCTCCTGGACATGAGGCGTGGAGCCCAGAGCTCCTCTCGGGGGGACACGGGCTGCCTGCCCGAGCCACAGCTGTGTCATTGTCCTCGTGGCGGTGTTGTCTGTGGAGCAGAACTGTGAGGGCTCTGCAGAGCAACCTGAGTATACAGTCCTTACTCTTAAAGAAAACTTCTCTTTGATCTCTCCCAGTAAGTTCACACTTGTGTCTACACCTACTTACATGGCACTTTTTAAATGTCATCTTTTAAAAAGTGTTTCCAAAGCATTAGACTTAGTTTTCATGGAAACAGCAACTCTTCCCAGTGATTTGTTGTCTGTGTAATTTAGATTATATAATAAGAAGTGCAACTTGCAAAAATGGGTTTGGAAACAAATCCAACTGATTCTTAGTGGGAGCAGAAGTGTGTGGATGTAGGGAGTGTTCATTTTGCCATGGATGTTAGCCTGTATTTCAGACATGAAGAGGAAGCCAGTAAGTAAGTAAGTGAGCTGATTGGGTAGGAGATAATTAAGAATGTGTTTGTGTGGCTCTGCATACATGACTCATTTCCAATATATGAACAAGAACATGTACTTTTGAAAAAAAAAGTAGAAAATATCATATTACCATATGGTAAAATACCATATTACCATATCTACTTTTTAAACTTCACATATGTTAGCATATTTCCATAGCAAGTTTGTAGGCATAAAAGTTTCTTTGATTAAGGATTTTTTCCTAGCCCCTGCCATGTTCAGTAGTTATCTTACCTGCTGCTTTAGCATCCTTTTTTTTATGTTTGTCCTAAAGCTTATTTTAATTGTTTTGTTTGCCTCTTCTTATTTTTCCTTCAAATTTCTGCCATCAAATCTTTATCCCCTATTATGTTTATTTTGTCTACTCTTATCACCCTTTTTCTTTTTTAATTCTTCTGCAATCACTGTTTTACTGTTCAGAGTTATTTATAAACTGGTCTTGAATTGAGCTTTTTAATGGTTCTTTTCAGTTTTTATTTGAGCTCACTTGAGCAGTTGATCCCTGCCTCTTATCTATTTCCTCTTTCCACATGATTTGTATTTTTAAAAAATATTTTTTATTGAAGTATAGTTGATTTACAATGTTGTGTTAGTTTCTGGTATGTTCTTTAGGATTTGTTAGGTCATCTTCACTGTCTTTTCTCAGGTGCCTTGGTTGAGAGTTTCTTTGTATTCTCACATGTTAACTGTAGATAGATGCTTCAGACTTGTGTTTCTAAGAAGACAGAGTAGATACACTTTTACCTATTCCTCCCACTAGGCACAACTAAAAGAATAAGACATTGTATGTGAAATAAATCCCTAGTGACATATAGGCTAGGAATCTTGGGACCCAAGAGATAACATGAAGGTGAGCTCTCTGGATTTTCTTTTGCCTCTTCTACCCCAAATTTGGACCTAAAGAAGTCAGTAAGCTAGAAACACCAGTAAGCACAGACAGAATTCCGATAAAAGGCTGCTGTTTACTCTAAAGCCAAAGGGCCATGAAAAGGCAGCCAGCAAGATAGAAAGCTATGACAGTAACCGGTGCAGGCCTGCTGAGGACCACAGAGGACAACCCTTGCCTCACCCACCCCTCCATCAGAGCCTGCTAGAGCCCTGGACTCAGAGCCCCAGGCCACAGGAACGCAGAGCTTGGCTCTCCCCACTGTGCGGGCACCATAGGACGTCACGGAGAGTCGGAACTCGCTCCACAGTCCAGTGGTCACAAGCTCGCTCTCCTTTCCACCTCCCATGTCGGTGCCGGTGGAAGTTCCATGCAGAACATGAAGAGGCAGTCCTGTCTCTCCCTGCCAGAGAGGTGCCATGGAGGGCAGGTGGAGAACCCACGCTCCCACCTGGTCAAGCACCTCTCCCCTGAGTGGAGGCCGGGTGCGGAGCCTGGGCTCAGTTCCCAACCGGCAGAGTTGGTGTGCCGCCTCTCCATCCTCTACTGGAGCAGTGTCACAGGGAGCCAGCCTGGAAACAAGAGGATTAAAGAGGTCAAAATCTCCTAGCTTGATACCCAAGTTTCTCAGATTCAGTATAAAATCGTCGTTCCAAGAAGATCTCAGACTGAATGAAAAAAGACAGTTGGTAGATACCAGCACTGAGGTGACATAAATACTGGAATTATCTGACAAGGATTTTTAAAGCAGCCATCATAAAACTATTCTAGTGAGCAATTATACACATGCTGAAACAAACGAAAAAAAATCAAAAGTCTCAGCAAAGAAATAGAAACTTTATTCTTCTTTGAAGATCCAAATGGAAACTGTGTAAGTGAAAAATACAGTGATTGAAATTAAAGAAAAAATAGTTTACTGGAGGGGGCTAAATAGCAAAATTAAGGGATGAGAGGAAAGAATTGGTGAACTGCAGTGTAGAATACTTAAAATTAAAAATTACCTAATCTGAATAATAAAGAGAAAAATAAATAGATGAAAAGAACAGAGCCTTAGGGGCCTATGGTGCTATTACCAAAGGTCTAAATTTTCTGTCTTCAGAGTCCTGGAAGGATTTGAGAAAGATCAGGATAAAAAAATTGCTTGAAGAAACGGTGACTGTATACTCCTCAAATTTGGCAAAAGACATCAACTTAAAGATTAAAGAAATTGAATGAGCCAGAAGTGGGATAAACCCAAAGAAATTCACACTAAGACACATCATAGTGGAACTTCTGAAAACTAAGGGCAGGGAAAAAAGTCTTGAAAGCAGCAAGAAATTACACTTTAGTTATGGGGAAAAACAATTTCAATGACTTTGGATTTCTCATTAAACTGTGAAGGCCAAAAACAAGTGGTGAAAGTTTTTGTGTGATGAAAGGAAATAACAATCAGCTCAGAATCTTACATGCTGTGAAAATATCCTTCAGTAGTGAAGGAAAATCAAGACATACTCAAAGGGAAGAAAACCAAGAGAATCTTTAGCCAGCAAACTTAGCCTAAGAAAATGAGCAAAGGATGTTTTCTACATAGAAAGGAAAAACTAGAAGAAGGAACCTTGGGATATTAGGTAGAAAAAAAGAAAACTATAAGTAAAGGTAACAGTCAATACAATATACTTTCCTTCTCTTGATGTTTATAAACTTGATGATAGAAGCCAAATTTATAACATTGTCTGATGCCATTCTAAATTTGTGAGGAAGAAATACTTAAAAAACAATGATTCTATAATGGGAAGAGTAAAGGGAGGTTTGCTAGGGCTGTCAGAACAAACCGCAGACGGAGTGGCTTAAACAACAAATTTATTTTCTCACAGTTCTGGGGGCTAGCAGCCAACAGGGCTGGTTTCTGCTGAGGCCCCTTTCCTTGGCCTGTGGATGCCTGCTGTCTTACCGCGTCTGTGCTTGGCCTTTCCTCTGCATCCTTGGTGTCTCCTCCTCTTAGAAGGACACTAGTCATACTGGATTAGGGCCCTCCCCTTATGACCTTGTTTAATTACTCCTTAAAAGACTGTATTTCCAAATGGAATCACATTGTGGTTTTGGGCTTCAGCGTATGAGTTTTGAGGGACACTTTTCCATCTGTGGTGGTCTTCCCTGGTGGCTCAGATAAAGCGTCTGCCTGCAATGCGGGAAACCTGGGCTCAAACCCTGGGTCAGGAAGATCCCTGGAGAAGGAAATGGCAACCCACTCCAGTACTCTTGCCTGGAGAATCCCATGGAGGGTGGAGCCTGGTAGGTTACAGTCCATGGGGTCGCAAAGAGTCGGACACGACTGAGTGACTTCACTTTCACTTTTCCATCCGTAACAGGAGGGAAGATTTCTATAATTCATTCAAACTTGTGAAGTGATGACACCAAGAAAAAATGTGATTACATTATGATGTAACATCTAGAGCAATAACTTAAAAGGGCAATACAAAGAGATATACATAAAAACACTCTACTGTGTAGTAGGTAAATCAAAATGGAATGTGAAACACATGCAAATAAACTGTGGGAAAGCAGGAAAAGGAAGATAAAGTGAACAAACAAAAGCCAAGAAATGGTAGAATGAAGCACTAACATATCAACAATTATATTATGTATAAATGATTATATGCTAATTAAAGGAGATTTGCAGAGTTGATTAAAAATATCACTAGTTATATATTTTCTATCAGAAATTTACTTCAAATATACTTATATAGGCAAATGGAAAGTAAAAATATATTATACACATATATATAAATATTAATAAAAAAGCACTTGTGGCTATTTTAATATAATTTAGACCTCAGAGTAAAGAAATAAAAGAGATTGATTGTATATAATGAGTCATACCACCAAAAGCGCAATCCTAAACATGTATGTGTCAAATCACAGATGTGTAAAACACAAGAAGCAAGAAGTAAAAGGAAGAACTGAAAGGAAAAATGGATAAATCCACAATTAGATTTGGAGACTTCACAACGCAGTTAACAATTGATACAACACATGAACAGAAAACCACTGAGGGTATATAAGAAACTCAACACCACCTTCAAGCAAAAGTATATATTTATAGGAGACTCCATCCAATGGTAGCAGAATTTCTTCTTCTTATCACTGAACATATACCAAGACAGACCATGGCTTGGGCTACAGAGCAAACAAACCTCATCGCAAATAAAAAAAAGTGAAATCATATCAAATGTGTTTCTCACCAAAATGGTCTCAAATTAGAAAGATAACAGGAAGATCTCTGAACATCTGGAAAGTAAACAACAATAGCAAGTAACACACTTCCATATAATTCTTGGGTCAAAGAAGATGTCTTAAAGGAAATTAAAAATATATACCAAACTTAATGAAAATGAGAATTGTTGTTGTTTGGTCACTAAGTTGTGTCCGACTCTTTGTGACCCCATGGACTATAGCACGCCAGGCTCCTCTGTCCTTCACTATCTCCCAGAGTTTGCTCCAATTTGTGTCTATTCAGTTAGTGATGCCATCTAGCCATCTCATCCTCTGCTGCCCCTTTCTCCTTTTGCATTCAGTCCCAGCATCAGGGTCTTTTCCAGTGAGTTGGCTGTTGGCATCAGGTGGCCATAATATTGGAACTTCAGCATCAGCAGGAGTCCTTCCATTGAATATTTAGGGTTGATTTCCTTTAGGATGGACTGGTTTGATCTTGTAGTCCAGGGGACTCTCAAGGATCTTCTCCAGCACTATAATTTGAAATCATCAGATTCTTTGTCACTTTAGCCTTTTTTATGATCCAGTTCTCATATCTGTATGTGACTTCTGGAAAAACCAGAAAAACTGTTTAGCTTTGACTAAACAGACCTTTGTCAGCAAGGTGATATCTCTGCTTTTTAATACACTGTCTACATTTATCATGTGGGCTTTCAAGGTGCCTCAGTGGTAAAGAATCTGCCTGCCAGTGCAGGAGGTGCAGGAGACATGAATTTGATCTCTGGGTTGGAAAGATCCCCTGGAGAGGGAAATAGTAACCCACTGTAGTATTCTTGCCTAGAAAACCCCGTGGACTGGAGCCTGACAGGCTACGGTCCATTGCGTCACAGAATCGGACATGACTGAGCGACTGAGTATACTTAGAGCGAGGTTTGTTATATCTTTCCTTCTGAGGAGCAAGCATCTTTTAAATTTCGCATCCTCAGTGGTTCTGGAGCCCAAGAAAATAAAATCTGACACTGCTTCCACTTTTCTTCCTTCTCTTTGCCAGGAAGTGATGGGGGCAGGTGCCATAATCTTAGTTTTTTTGAATATTGAGTTTTAAACCAGCTTTTTCATTCTCTTCTTTTACCTTCATCAAGAGGCTCCTTAGTTCCTCTTCACTTTCTGCCATTAGAGTGGTGTATGCAGATACATACAACATGAAAATGCAACATTAAAAATTTTGTGGGACACATCTAAAGTAGTACTGAGACAGAAATTTATAGCACTGAACACATACATTAGAAACAAGGAGAAGCCTCAAATTAGTAATTTTAGTTAACACCTTAAGAATCAAAAAAACCCCCAACAAAATGAAAATTCCCTGGTGGTGCACTGGTTAGGAATCTGCTGAGAGTGCGAATTTAATTCCTAGTTGGGGAACTAAAATCCCACAAACTTTGCCGCAAGGCCAAATAAATAAATAAAGGAGCACATAAGCTCAAAGTAAGCAAAAGGAGGGAAATAATAAATAGTAGAAATCAATTAAATTGAAAACAGAAAAACAATAGAGTAAGTCAGTGAAAGAAGGAGCTAGTTTTTTGGAGAGATTGATAAAATTGACAAGCCTTTATTAATATTAATGAGGGAAGAAAGAGAAGACAAATTACTGATATCAGCAGTGAAGCAGAGTATCACTACAGACCCCACATCAAGAGGGTGATAGGGGAATGCTACAAACAATTGTAAACACAAATTTGACTAGTTAAGATGAAAAAGACTGATTCTTTGAAAAGCATGAAGTACTACAGCATACCCAAGATGAGACAGAAAATCTGAATAGGCCTCTATTAAGGAAACTGAATTACTAATTTAAAATTCCTTGAAAGAGCAAGTACAGGTGATTTCGCTAGAGAATTCTACCAAACATTTGAAGAAAATAGTATTATTTCTACAGTCTCTTGCAGAAAATACAAGAGCAGGAAACAGTTTGCAATTTGTTTTATAAACTTTGTACAGATAGCAAAAAGAAAAAGACAATAAGGTAAAAAGAAACCCCCTACTTTTACATAGCAGTGTCCATCATGAATAGAGACACACAAATCCTTTTTGTAATATACTATATAAAGTTAGAGAAAAAGAGTCACATGATCATATCAATCAATGCTGACAAAGCATTTGACAAAACCCAACACCTATTTCATGATAAAAACTCTTAGAAAAATAAGAATAGCTGTTATGGATTGGATTGTGTTTCCCAGAAAGATGTATTTAAATTCTAATTGACGCCTTAGAATGTGACTTTATTGCAGATGTAGTCTTTTATTGGCTTCCCTGATAGCTAAGACAGTAAAGAATCCGCCTGCAATGCAGGAGATGTGGGTTTGATCCCTGAGTTGGGAGCATCTCCTGGAGAAGGAAATGGACACCCACGCCAGCGTTCGTTCTTGTGAAATCCCATGGACAGTGGAGCCTGGTGGGTGTCCATGGGGTCACAAAGAGTTAGACACAACTGAGCGACTAGCACTTCTACTTTTTAATCAAATATAAGTGGTGTCCTTATAAGAAAAAAAGAGACACAGAGAGCACACAATGTGATGACAGGATGGACCTAGATTAACAGTTACACCAGAAGCTAAGAGGAGGCAGGGAGAATTCTCACCATAGCCTCAGAGGGAGCCTGATTCTGCTCTGACAGTTTAATTTCGAGCATCCATCCTCCAGAACTATGAGAATAATTTGTTATTTTAAGTCACCCACTGTGTGACACTTTGTTATAGCAATCGTAGGAAACTAGTGCACAGGGGTACTTTAACTTAATAACATGAGTCTACAAAAAAGTCTTAGAGCTATCAATACTGTCGTATATAATGGTGAAAAACTGAATGATTTTCCCTATGATTTGGTGCAAAGTAGGGACATTCCCTCTTACACTCTTAATCAACTAGAAGTTCTAGCCAGTGCAGTGAGGCCACAAATGAAAGAATACATATGAATCAGAAAAGAAGAAATAAAATTGTCCATTTTGGAGATGACATGATGATTTACACAAAGTTCAAGAACTAATTTGAACTGAGTTCAGCAAGATTACAGGATTCAGGATAAAAATCAATGTGTTTTGCAAGAGGAAAAGTTTAGAGCTCTGCTGTACAACTGTGGGCATGCAGTTGACAGTAGTGTACTGTACACCTAAATATTCTGAGAGTTGTTGTTCAGTCACTCAGTTGTGTCCAACTCTGTTCAACCCCATGGACTTCAGCATGCCAGGCTTCCCTGTCCTTCACCATCTCCTGAAGTTTGCTCAAACTTATGTCCATTCAGTCAGTGATGCCATCAAACTATCTCATCCTCTGTCGCCCCCTTCTCATCCTGCCTTCAGTCTTTCCCCAAATCAGGGATCTTTTCCAATGAGTTGGCTCTTCTCGTCAGGTGACCAAAGTATTGGAGCTTCAGCTTCAGCATCTGCCCTTCCAATGAATATTCAGGACTGATTTCCTTTACAATTGACTGCTTTGATCTCCTTGCAGTCCAAGGGACTCTGAACAGTCTTCTCCAACACCACGGTTCAAAAGGATCAATCTTCGGTGCTTAGCTTCCTTTATGGTTCAACTCTCCGATCCATATGTGACTACTGGAAAGACCGTCACTGTGACTATGTGGAACTTTGTAAGCAAAGTAATGCCTCTGCTTTTTAATACAATCTCTAAGTATGTCATAGCTTTTCTTCCAAGGAGAAATTTTTTTTAAATTTCATGACTGCAGTCACCATACGCAGTGATTTTGGAGCCCAAGAAAAGAAAAGTCTTTCACTGTTTCCCCATCTATTTGCCTTAAAGTGAAAGGAAATCAGCCCTGGGTGTTCTTTGGAAGGAATGATGCTAAAGCTGAAACTCCAGTACTTTGGCCACCTCATGCGAAGAGTTGACTCATTGGAAAAGACTCTGATGCTGGGAGGGATTGGGGGCAGGAGGGAAAGGGTATGACAGAGGATGAGATGGCTGGATGGCATCACCGACTCTATGGACGTGAGTTTGAGTGAACTCCGGGAGATGGTGATGGACAGGGAGGCCTGGCGTGCTGCGATTCATGGGGTCGCAAAGAGTTGGACATGACTGAGTGACTGAACTGAACTAAACTGAACTGATGTGATCAGATAGATGCCTTGATCTTATTTTTTGAATGTTGAGTTTTAAGCCAGCTTTTTCACTCTCCTCTTAGATCTTCATCAAAAGGCTCTTTAGTTCTTCACTTTCTGCCATAAGGGTATTGTCATCTGCATATCTCAGGTTATTGATATTTCTCCCGGCAATCTTGATTCCAGCTTGTCCTTCATCCAGCCTAGTGTTTGGCATGATGTATTCTGCATCTAAGTTAAATAAGCAGGGTGACAATATACAGCCTTGATGTACTCCTTTCCCAGCTTTGAACCAGTCCATTGTTCCATGTCTGGTTCTAACTGTTGCTTCTTGACCTGCATACAGTTTTCTCAGGAGGCAGGCAAAGTAGTCTGGTATTCCATTCTAAGAATTTCCCACAGTTTATTGTGAGCCACAGAGTCAGAGGCTTTAGCATAGTTAATGAAGCAGAAGAAGATGTTTTTCTGGAATTCTCTTGCTTTTTCTGTGATCCAAAGGATGTTGACAATTTGATCACTGGTTCCTCTGCCTTTCCTAAATCCAGCTTGTAAGACCCAGATAATCATGATGGTGTGATCACTCACCTAGAGCCAGACATCCTGGAATGGGAAGTCAAGTGGGCCTTAGAAAGCATCACTACAAACAAAGCTAGTGGAGGTGATGCAATTCCAGTTGAGCTATTTCAAATCCTGAAAGTTGATGCTGTGAAAGTGCTGCACTCCATGTGCCAGCAAATTTGGAAAACTCAGCAGTGGCCACAGGACTGGAAAAGGTCAGTTTTCATTCTAATCCCAAAGAAAGGCAATGCCAAAGAATGCTCAAACTACTGCACAATTGCACTCATCTCACAGACTAGTAAAGTAATGCTCAAAATTCTCCAAGCCAGGCTTCAGCAATATGTGAACCCTGAACTTCCAGATGTTCAAGCTGGTTTTAGAAAATGCAGAGGAACCAGAGATCAAATTGCCAACATCTGCTGGATCATGGAAAAAGCAAGAGAGTTCCAGAAAAACATCTATTTCTGCTTTCTTGACTATGCCAAAGCCTTTAACTGTGTGGATCACAGTAAACTGTGGAAAATTCTGAAAGAGATGGGAATACCAAGACCGCCTGACCTGCTTCTTGAGAAATTTGTATGCAGGTCAGGAAGCAACAGTTAGAACTGGACATGGAACAACAGACTTTCCAAATAGGAAAAGGAGTACATCAAGGCTGTATATTGTCACCCTGCTTATTTAACTTCTATGCAGAGTACATCATGAGAAACGCTGGGCTGGAAGAAGCACAAGCTGGAATCAAGATTGCCGGGAGAAATATCAGTAACCTTAGATATGCAGATGACACCACCCTTATGGCAGAAAGTGAAGAGGAACTAAAGAGCCTCTTGATGAAAGTGAAAGAGGAGAGTGAAAAAGTTGGCTTAAAGCTCAACATTAAGAAAACTAAGATCATGACATCTGGTCCCATCACTTCATGGGAAATAGATGGGGAAACAGTGGAAACAGTGTCAGACTTTGTTTTTTGGGGCTCCAAAATCACTGCAGATGGTGACTGCAGCCATGAAATTAAAAGATACTTACTCCTTGGAAGAAAAGTTATGACCAACCTAGATAGCATAATCAAAAGCAGAGACATTACTTTGCCAACAAAGGTCCGTCTAGTCAAGGCTATGGTTTTTCCTGTGGTCATGTATGGATGTGAGAGTTGGACTGTGAAGAAGGCTGAGTGCCAAAGAATTGATGCTTTTGAACTGTGGTGTTGGAGAGAAGACTCTTGAGAGTCCCTTGGACTGCAAGGAGATCCAACCAGTCCATTCTGAAGTAGATCAGCCCTGGGATTTCTTTGGAAGGAATGATGCTAAAGCTGAAACTCCAGTACTTTGGCCGCTTCATGCGAAGAGTTGACTCATTGGAAAAGACACTGATGCTGGGAGGGATGGGGGGCAGGAGGAGAAGGGGACAGCAGAGGATGAGATGGCTGGATGTCATCGCCGACTTGATGGACATGAGTGAACTCCAGGAGTTGGTGATGGGCAGGGAGGCCTGGAGTGCTGCAGTTCATGGGGTTGCAAAGAGTCAGACACGACTGAGTGACAGAACTGAACTGAACACCTGAAAGTTCTTGGTTCACACACTGTTAAAGCCTAGCTTGAATAATCTTGAGCATTTCCTTGCTAGCATGTGAAATGAGTATAGTTTGGCGGTAGTTTGAACATTCTTTTGCATTACCCTTGTTTGGAATTGGGACGAAAATACCTTTTCCAGTCTTGTGGCCACTGTTGAGTTTTCCAAGTTTGCTGGCATATTGAATGCAGCACTTTAACAGCATCATCTTTTAGGATTTGAACTAGCTCAGCTGGAATTCCATCACTACCAGTAGCTTTGTTCTTAGTGATGCTTCCTAAGGCCCACTTGACTTCACATTCCAGGGTGTCTGGCTTTAGGTGAATGATCACACCATCGTGGTTATCTGGGTCATGAAGATCTTTTTTGTACAGTTCTTCTGTATATTCTTTATGCCTCTTCTTAATATCTTCTGCTTGTGTTAGGTCCATACCGTTTCTGTCCTTTATTGATCCCATCTTTGCATGAAATGTTCCTTTGGTATCTCTGATTTTCTTGAAGAGATTTCTCGTCTTTCCCATTCTTTTGTTTTCCTCTACTTCTTTGCATTGATCACTGAGGAAGGCTTTCTTATATCTCCTTGGTATTCTTTGGCACTCTGCATTCAGATGGGTATATCTTGCCCTTTCTCCTTTGTTTTTTCTTTCTCTTCTTTTCACAGGTATTTGTAAGGCCTCCTCAGACAGCTATTTTGCTTTTTTTGCATTTCTTTTTCTTGGGGATGGTCCTGATCACTGCCTGCTGTACATGTCACAAACCTCTATCCATAGTTCATCAGGCACTCTGACTGTCAGATCTAATCCCTTGAATCGGTCGCTTCCACTATATAATTTTAAGTGATTTGAGTTAGGTCATTCCTGAATGATCTCGTGGTTTTCCTTACTTTCTTCAATTTAAGTCTGACTGTGCCACAGTCAGCTCCCTGTCATGTATTTGCTGACTGTATAGAGCTTCCTCAGAGGGTATATTTTTATTGTCTGTTTTTTTTTTTCACCTGAACAAAGTGATACATTGTTTTTCTGTATGCTAGCAATTACTTTTGGAAAACAGCACTTTTTCACTCCTCCAAAAATACTCTATTGTAAATTTAACAAATTATCTATAGGATTTATATGCTGAAAACTACAAAATTATGATGAAGGAAATCAGAGAAGGTCTAAATAAATGAAGAGATATCCTGTGTTCAAGAATGAGAAGACCCAGCTCTGTTTGCTTGATTTTTGGGGTTATTAGCAGAATTCAGTTCCCACAGTCCTGGGACTGGCATCCATGTTTCCTTGCTTGCTGTCAGTTTATACTTGTCTCAACCTTTTAGATTCCCCCGGCATTCCTTGGCTCATAGCCCCTTCCTCCAACTTTACAGCCTCTGAAGGCATGTTGTATCCATCTCAAGCTGGGAATCTCTTTTCCGTATCATCTCTCTAACCCAGCTGGGGAAGGGTCTCAGCTTTAATGAATTATGTAATTATATTTGGCTCTTCTGGATAATGTAGTTTCTCTATTTTAAAGTCATATGATAGTAATCATAACTCTGTAATTAATTTCCCATTTCCCGTGCAAGGCAATGCCTTCCTAGCTTCCGGTGTTAGGACGTGACCGTCTCAGTGGGACGGGAGTGGGGTTACTCTGCCTGGCACACGTGCACCGTGTGGTGGCTGCCTCCCCTGTCATGGCCTGTCAGTGCCCGTGGCATCGTTCAATCATTCCTTCATGTGTGTGGTCAGCACCAAAAGCTGGTGATGTGCAAGTTTCTTACATAAAGTAGTGTTTGCATATAATCTATATGCGTTCTCCTGTATACCTTAAATCATCTTTAGATTACTTATAATACACAATACAATGTAAATTAGGCTAGGCAAATTGGTGTTAATACAACAGAAAGGCTATGTAAATAGTTGCTGGTATGTGGCAAGTTCATCCTTTGCCTTTTGGAACTTTTTGGAATTTTTGTTTTTTCAAATGTTCTCGTTCTGCAGTTTGTTGAACTGGTGGATATGAAGTGCTGACTGTGTATAGGTTTTACACAAGGTCCTTCTTATGTGTTTCTTTCAAGGCCCTGATCCAGCCACTTGTGCTCGGCATAGGCCTTACCTTTCGTATTTAATGGTTTTGCATGTGTTCCCTCTGGCTTAGCGACTTCTATTTTTTTCTGTCACTGATTCTGTTAAAACTCAAGGCAGACATCAGCCTGTTTGGCCCCTGGAGAGGTCGATGCTGCCGCACCTTCAGTTCCTTTGTTGCCATGATTATAGTGCTACTTACATTATGGGCATAATTTTGCTTGACATTTCTTTTAACCAATAGTCTGTGAATTTTCTTAAGGGCAGAGAACATGCTTTTTTCAGCTTTGTATTTCTCATTCATTTGGTCCCATCACTTCATGGCAAATAGATGGGGAAACAGTGGAAAGAGTGGCTGACTTTAGTTTTTTGGGCTCCAAAATCACTGCAGATGGTGAAGAAATTAAAAGACGCTTACTCTTTGGAAGGAAATTTATGACCATTATGATCAACCTAGACAGCATGTTAAAAAGCAGAGACATTATTTTGTCAACAAAGGTCTGTCTAGTCAAGGCTATGGTTTTTACAGTGGTCACGTATAGATGTGAGAGTTGGACTGTGAAGAAAGCTAAGCACCGAAGAATTGGTGCTTTTGAACTGTGGTGTTGGAGAAGATTCTTGAGAGTCCCTTGGACTGCAAGGAGATCCAACCAGTCAATCCCAGGGGAGATCAGTCCTGGGTGTTCATTGGAAGGACTGATGTTGAAGCTGAAACTCTGGCTACCTGATGTGAAGAGCTGATTCATTTGAAAAGACCCTGATGCTAGCAAAGATTGAGGGCAGGAGGAGAAGGGGACGACAGCGGACGAGATGGTTGGAAGGCATCACCGACTCAATGGACTTGGATTTGGGTGGACTCTAGGAGTTGGTGATGGACAGGGAGGCCTGTTCTGGAGTCCATGGTGTCGCAAAGAGTCGGGCGGGACTGAGCGACTGAACTGAACTGAACTGAGTGCAGTATGAAGCACACAGTGAGCCCCTACTAACGGCTGACTGACTTGATTAACGAACCGTTGTTTTAGTAGTGGTGAAACGTCAACCTTCAAGCAGCAGTCAAGTCCTAAAGTGCGATGTAGGACAGGGACTCAGGTTCACCATCCTTGGTTCAGGAGGGACAAGAACTAGTCCTGGGGTCAGGATCGATGTTTCTGTCACGAAGGCTGAGCCAGGCTCGGTGACGCTGCATGGAGTGTGTCGTCACTTGGTGCCTGTTGCTACATGTATAAAGTTAAGGGCAGGAGCCTGGGCATTGGCAGACCTAGATGCTGTTTCAAGCAACCTTAGCTTCTCTTAAGGTGACCTGTTACCTATACAGTTGACCCTTGAACAGGATGGATTTGAACCACATGAGTCCACTTATAAGTGGATTTTTTTCGGTTGTGAATACTATTATACTGCACAATCTGAGGTTGCTTGAATCTGCAGATATGGAGGAACCCCATATATGGATATGGAGAGCTGACTATAGTCATACACTGATTTTTGACTAAGTAGGGGGGTCAGTGACCTTAAGCTGTGTTGTTCAAGGATCAACTCTGTATAAAAGTGGGAGGTTCTTCAGCTTCGTTCTGAAACCATTTGAATCTGTGCCAGACTTAGTCTGTGTCAGGTGATTTAAACACAAATAAGAAAGGGTCCCTATCTGGTAGGTTTATTCCACTTCTGATCATCTGTGAGTTTTTCTTTTTTAGCTCACACTTGGAAAGAGAGGTAATAACTTTTGTCTGTAGGAAACAGATAGTGCTTTTCTTTGGCCAGGAAGTAAATATGAGACCCGATTACCATTTTTGCTTTTTGAGGTGACTGTATTTGTTTCATAAAGCCAAAAATACACCAGAAACCACTTTGCACTTTTGATGTCATCCTCTGTCTGGAAGCAGTAACAGTTTCAAAGCCTAAGCTTCTTTGAACATTTAAAGGTGGTTTGAACATTTAATCCAAGACCAGCTGCCCCTCTCCCTCCTCTTTTTTTTTTTCTTTCTTCTTCTGTTAGTATTTCACCTCTTTTTTTTCTTCTGCATTGAGACCCTTCTAGGAAGTGCTAAATGTTAATACACTTAGAATTCTTGAAGCAATTAAAAGAGAAGAGTTTGGTATTTCCTGTCGTATAATTTTAAGAGGTAGCTTTTGTGTTAAATTAGTACTTAGCATGTTACTTTTTGCTGTTTTAAAGCAATTTTTTTTCCATTACAAATGTCATACTAATCTCTGTCATTTCTATTCATGAATAAAAAACAGTTGCACAGAGCTTCTTCATTCATGAGTGCAAATTTTAGTTAAACCACATGGTGCCCTATGACACTGTGCTGACAGGCACAGAATACATAGCACAGATTTTGTTTCCTGAAGATTCATTGTCTATAGATCAGTTGATAATTTTTTTTTTCCAGGTTGCTTCTTACATTGATGATGAGAAATTTTTCACTTCTGTAGAAAGCTATGGATTTTAATAAACTTCTGTCAGGAGTGCAGACCTACCTACTCAATATCACTTTTTTATCTTGAACATCTTTTCCAGGAAAGATAGGAGGTGATATTTGCCCCTACTCTTAAAAATAACTGCTGAAAATTGTAGGGGTGAGGGCAAAGCTTTTGGGACCATGAGTTTGTGAGTGACTACTTCTTAATACAATATGTTGGTCTTGCAAATTTTTAAGAAAAACAAGAAACCTTTTTATGCATTTATTTTGTTTTAAACCATTACATATTCAGTAATTGCATTCACCAGCTTTCATTTTATGTTTAAATATTAGTGCTTGTTTTGTTATCAAGCATCTTAGCTTCCTCTCCCTGCATCCTGTCTGACTTGCCCTGTTTTTGGTATGTTTTACAAAATGTAAAGTGTAGTCTGGCTTTCAGAAGGCTGTTGCCAGCCTCTCTGATTTTGTTATTCCCACCATGAGTTAAAGGCTTATCATGCAAAGTAACAGGGTATAGTGCTTCTTTACATTCAGCTTTTATAGAGAATTAGTTCATGCGTAATACTTTGGCCACCTGATGCGAGGAACCTACTCATTTGAAAAGACCTTGATGGTGGGAAAGATTGAAGGTGGGAAGAGAAGGGGATGACAGAGGATGAGATGGTTGGATGGCATCACCGATGCAATGGGCATGAGTTTGAGTAAACTCCGGGAGTTGGTGGTGGACAGGGAAGCCTGGCATGCTCAGTCCATGGGGTTGCAAAGAGCTGGACATGACTGAGTGACTGATCTGAACTGAATATGCATGAGTGGGTGTGATTTTTACTGTAATGACTCATATTCTGCTTTGTAGAAAACAGTTATTTAGTTTGTCCAGAAATAGTTGATTTGAGAACTTCTGTGGATCCCAGTATTCTATTATTAGTTGTTATATTAGTAATGATAAATTTTTGAAATAGCTCAGTTCTATTAATATTATTTGTCAGACTTGATTTACCTGGATTGATATACTTCCTAAATTTTATAGTGGGCTCCAACATGAACATACTATGTGCATGCGTGTGTGTGTGCTAAGTCGCTTCAGTTGTGTCCGACTCTGTGTGACCTTATGGACTGTAGCCCGCCAGGCTTCTCTGTCCATGGGATTCTCTAGGCAAGCATAGTGGAGTGGGTTGCCATACCCTCCTCCAGAGGATCTTCTTGACTCAGGGATCAAGCCCGTGTCTCTTAAATCTCCTGCATTGGCAGCTGGGTTCTTTACCACTGGCAGCACCTGGGAATTATGTGCAATAGTATCTTCTTTTTCCATTAGTATAATTTTAAAGTATCTGTATATTTTGTTATAAGGCAGTTTTAGGAGTAGCAAGTTTATTTTCCATAACGATTAAAAGTTATATAAGTATGAATGATCTTAACCAATTTATATTAGCTTTAGAATATTTTTTATGGGTATACTTTTGAAAACAGAGATTGTTGAAAATTCACTAAGTTTTACTGTGAAGTACTAAGGGCCTGATGAGCAGAGTCTGTCCACATATCTTAGTGCCAGCTCTCAAAAAACCCTCTAATTACTTCTTGTGTGTTTGATTTCAAGCTTCCCTGCTGCAAGTGAAATTAGAATAAGTACAGAATAGGATGTCATCAAGGAGTTAAGTGGGATGTTATAGGTGTTTTCATGAAACGTGAAAGTAGATTTGAAATGACTACAGGTAATTTGTTAAGTGCATTCTTGAATTATTCTTATGGATAAGAGATGAGTAAAACAGTTTGAGAAGAGTCTGTCAATCTAAATGGCAGATTCTTTTATGGGTGGTGGTTAAAATCAAGCTGGTTTTAGAAAAGGCAGAGGAACCAGAGATCAAATTGCCAATATCCGCTGTATCATCGAAAAAACAAGAGAGTTCCAGAAAAACACCTATTTCTGCATTATTGACCATGCCAAAGCCTTTGACTGTGTGGATCACAACAAACTGTGGAAAATTCTGAAAGAGATGGGAATACCAGACTACCTTACCTGCCTTTCCCCCACTTTTTAGAAGATAAATTGTTACTATTATTTTATTTATTGTGCTAGGTTTTCCAGATCACCGCTGATTCTCCTAGGGTAGTTTTACTATAATAGGTGTGAGCTGTTGTCTGTTGGCAGAGTTATCCTAATTACATACATGTTGTTCTTTAGTTGCTAAGGGAAGGTGAAAGTGAAGTCGCTCATTTGTGTCTGACTCTTTGCAACCCCATGGACCATAGGCTCCTCTGTCCGAGGGATTTTCTAGACAAGAATACTGTAGTAGGTGGCCGTTTCATTCTCCAGGGAATCCTCCTGACCCAGGGATTGAACCCATACCTCCTTCATTGCCAAGTGGATTCTTTACCACTGAGCCACCAGTGGAAATCCCAATTACATACATACTCTGATTATATTAATGGGTCTACAGAATGGAGGTGGTTGTGTCAAGATGGAAATACTCATTTAAAAATAATGATGAAGCTTTTTTGAAAAATACAGTTGAAGTTTGAAATTTTAAGAAATTGTTAACATGTATAAGGATGTATTTTAGTGATTCGGAAAATTCTCATAGAACATGCTTTTTACAGTATTTTGACTACATTTTTCAGTAATCTTTTTCTTTATGTAGACCAGAGTCCTCTCTCTTCCAATGTTGCTACCTTGCCCAGTGTCTGCTCTTCGGAACAGTCCAGACTGGGGCTTGCCCAGTGGTGAGCTGGTGAATGTTTAACCGCCAGCTCTCTGGGTGCGGTGTTGCTCTGACCAGCAGCGTCAGCTGCTTCTGTCGTGTCAGTACTTCCAACATGGCAGGTTTTAACTGCTCATGTGATGTCAGTGGACATGCGGTAGGGGCGCTCTGGGCATGCGAAGCTCTCACAAAGCTCAGTGCAAGCTGGGGTCCGCATCCCATTGGCTGTCCCATCATTGCTGCTGCTTTCACAACTAAGATTGTGAATCATGAATACCTTTATATTACAATGTTATTCTTTTGTATTTATGACTAGATTATCACAAGTGCAGAATATTTGTGAGTATATGTCATTATCATGATAAAACTCGAATACTGACTTAATATAAGACTGTCGGTTTTTCTGTTTTTCAGTTGGGTGGAAAGCTTTGGACATGAGGGGCTTGGATTATTACTGGACATCTTGGAAAAGCTGATTAGTGGCAAAATGTAAGTATTGCTAATCATTATTTCCAGTTAAGCTGCATTTGCATGTCCATGGATGATTCCAACACTGATATCTTTCATGCAGACAAGAAACAATTGTGAAGAAGAATCAGCACAAAGTCATACAGTGTCTGAAGGCCTTGATGAATACCCAGGTATGCACATAGGTAGATGCATTGTTCTTTATTAGTTCTTACAGAAATTCTTATGAAGTAGAGTTATGTAATACAGAATTTGCACCAAAGTGATGTATTGCTTTGGTAAGCTCTTCAGTTTATAATGGAAAAATATTGAATTGTGTTGTTCTGGTTTTGTGTCAAATGAACTGTGTATCAACAGGAGATACTTGGGGATGAATAGACCCTCTTCTGCTGCTTCATTCTTTGTACACAGATTAATTCTCTTTTCCTCCTGTCCTTCCTCCCTACCTCAGTACCTCGCTGTCTGTCTGCATTTTGGCTCCCCTTTCTTCTTCCCTTCCTTCCTTTTTAATTTTCAAAAGTATAGCATGAATCCGCTTGGAAGTCATACATGATTATTAAATATGATCTTCAGTAATACTTATTACCAAAGAATTAAGTTGGAAAAACTTAGTTTTTATAATATAGGAATTTAAATCTTTAATGAAATTAATGTGAACAGATATGAACAGATCCCAGAGGTGGAGCAATGATACTTAATGCAAGTGCAGCTAATGCTTGAACAATGCATGTTTGAACTTCTCTGATCCACGTACTTGAGGATTTTTTAAATAAATACATATTTGTACTGTAAAAGTATTTTCTCTTCCTTATGGTTTTTTTCAATAACATTTTCTTTTCTCTACCTTATTTTAAAAATATAGTATATAATGCATTTGACATATAAAATATGTTAATCAACTGTTTTTGTTATTGGTAAGGAGTCAAGAGTAGGCTAAGTAAGTAAGTTTTTGGGGAATCAAGTATTATACTCAGATTTTTGACTGCCTGAGGAGTTGGTGCCCGTAGTCCCTGTGATGTGCAAGAGTCAGCTGTAATATTGAAACCAAATATAATATGGCGAATCTGCAGTTTGAATATTTAAGGAGCATACATTAGAAGAGAGAAATGGTTTTGCCCTGTACTGAAGTTCGGTTTCTCTAACAGTGTTTCTTTTCTTTCATACTGTTAACTGCAGAAGTTAGCTCTGTTCCAGGATGTGTCTCTAGCTCTAACATTTAAATGCATCTACCTCCTGATCGTGTGCAAAAATGATAAGTGTTTTCGTTCATTAGACAGTGGGAGAGGAAATTTTACCTATGGTAGATGATGTGTGTTTTATGGCAAAATGTATAGTTCTGATAATTTTTAAATATTCATTTTAAAAATAAATCCTTAGAGAACTTCATACTTAAGTACTTGTTAAATTATTAACATTTACTTTTCTATTGATTAAATGCAGCAAAAAGTTACATTTTCTAATTATTTTTCTTACTGGACTATTTATGAATTTTTCATCATTTTCTGAAGCCTAAATTCCTGTTTTTAGCCATTGAAATATTTTTAACCTCCATGCTTTCTCTAATCAGATATAATTTCAGGGAAAATTTCTGTTATAGAAATCACAACCCCATTCTATATTGAACTGATTGTTCTGTGAGAGTTTGATTTTAGCTATATTATGTAGCTTTTGTAGAGCATGTGTTGAGTGAGTGAATAAAGGAATCAGACTGTTAATAAGGGGTTTCCCAACTGAGCCTGTAACACTTGCTGTGGCGGCAGTTGGGGTGGGGGTGGGTCCTCCTAAAGTAGGAATATGAATTGGGAATTTCAGTGGTGAAAGCTGAGTTAAAAAACTCAGGAATGTTTTTTAAAAACCAAAGGAGTATTTGAATCATAATTTGAATTTGAGAAGAATGTCATGGTTAAAGTGAGGGGTTATATAGGAGATAATATTCTTACTTGGTTTGAGATCAAATTGGAAAGAGAGTAAACTTTATGTGTTTATATTCTAATTAATATAATGTGATTTAATTGTTATAGTAGTGGATCATTTTGTTTCTAGTTTATGTATATGGAGTTTATATATAGTTTATGTATATACATTAAATATATTATCATTTGCATTTATTGCTACCACTCATGCTGATACAAATAAAAAGTTACTAAAAAACTTTTCTGATACTTGGAATTAGTATTATAATGTCTGAATTGTAAAGTTAATTGTATGTGGGATTTTTTGGTTAATTTTTTTTCCCCGTACCTACTGTGAAATCTGTATAAAAGTTAATTGAATGATGAAAAATATAGTCTTTAAGAGAAAAAACAAGTATGATACCTATTATGAGCAAATCTAATAGCATTGCATGCAATAGAATACTAAATAGAAGTTTATAGTAGTTTTTAACTAGAAGAAAATTTTGATTATTTATGAGAAAATAAAAGCCAAGATAGCTTTTGGTGTGTTTCTTATGGCACTCAGCTAGCTCACCTTGTTCCTGAAGCCAGTTTCTTCCTCTTTTCTGCTGGGATTAACTCATTGTGGATAGTTATTCAGCACTAGTGTTCGTGTGTTAGGCATGCTACACAGGATTTAGGGGATTCACCTTCCCCCATCGAACACAACTTCAGTGGCCCGAAATTCCATCTCTTAAGTAATAATAGGCCTCAAGTAGAATGCAAATGGAACCTGGCACTGGTTCTCAGTTTAGAATGTGTGTGTTTTCCTATAATCTGAAGTGGATCCTTGACATTCAGTGGAGAGACATTCTCAGACCTTCCGCAATTTGCCATCATCTCTCTAACCTTATAGTAGCCTTTATTTAATGCACTTTGAATGCCAGTGCTGGTAAGTTGACTTTCTCTCACAGTCCATGGGTTTTGTTTTATTATTATTATTATTTTTTTAAATAATCGAATGAGAAAAATTCTATAGAAGTAGGAAGCAGTTCAGTCTTTAGCTCTAGATACTCATTTGTGGTAATCTGGCCTCATTCCAGTCTCAAAACAAGCACCGTCCAATATTCTATTAGCAAAGTCAAGAGAATATTGCCTGTGAAGAAGCTTTGAGTTCACAGGACGCTGGCGGGAACCAGGGAATGCTCCCATTCTTGCCGAGGTCCAGCCCCGGCTGATCCAGGGTATTCAAAGGAGAGATGGCTTCGGCCACCTATTTATTTATTTATCAAAGATATAAAGAGTAATAGAATGAGGATAGCTCAGTAGGAAAATTCAGTGGAGAAAAGAAGCTGAGTAGCTTGGTTTACACGGAAAATCAATATAACCTGTGACACCAGGTTAGCTCTGACCATGGAGGCCGCAGGCGCCCTCTCGAATAGCGGAAGGTGCCCCACCTTAGACACCTTCTCAAGTGGGTCTTAGAAGCCCAGGCAAATAAATGGTCGCAGAGGATATCCGCGCTCCAGATGGAGACTCAGCTGGAAGTTAAGGAGAAGAATGACATGGGGAGACCAAGCTTTGGTGAGCAAGGCCTGTAGCTTTATTTTCAACAGGGGTTTTTATACCCTAAGTTACACATAGAGGATAATAGGGGATGCAAAGTCAGCAGTCTTTGATCCTTATCAAAAACCAGGGTTTCTTTCCTGCAAATTTATCGTATACAAATGGTTTAGGTGATTTACATCATCTTCTGGTCGGAAGGCCTATTAACATTTTATGACTCTTGACAAAGACTTATCAACAAAGACTTATTTTCTCTAAGAGTAATTATTTTAAGGTTTGGCGCCATCTTCCGAAGATAAAATTGCATTCCTATAGGGTGGATGTGTAATGGGTTTACAACAAAGGAAAGAATTTATTACCTTAAGGGTCTAAAGTTACTAACACCAAGGCCACTACTTTTTTTTTCTACATACCAACTATTAATTAATACGTATTCAAGGATACAATTCAGGGGATGTTAAAACTTGGCAACAAGCATTGGCTCATCAATGAAATCTTTTACTAGTTTTATTCTGACAGTTTCTTAACTCTCTGAGAGGCTCTAAGCTATTTGAATATCTTAAGCTTCCCGTGCCTCTCGAGGCTGGGAGACTGTAAACAACCGTATGCATAGCTGTAGGAGTCCGGGTAAACTTGTCAGGCGAGTTAGAGAGCCATCTGAGGGGTTTGGATTTAAACACTCCTAGTTGCCCAGGAACTTTATTAATTGGAGCTGTAAGTTAACTCTTTGACAGAGCGAGATGGTGGTGGGGGACAGCCCCCAGTAAAGTCAGAGGTGAGAGCACAAAGCAATAAAGTAGGCAGACTCTGGTTTTTTGGGGGTAGATGCTCGAGAATATCCGGGGGCACTCCTGAGGCTCGATCCCGCCTTTGCGTATGCCGAGCCTCCTTCCTCATGACCTTTGTCACGAGTGGAATGTCTCTCGCTGGCTCCCGGCACATTCTGATGCGGTAAAGGCAGGTGCTGGCCCAGGCCAGCCCAGTGTGTGGGAAGGGCAGGGAAGTGCTAGCCTCAGGTTATTAGGACAGAGCCAGCCTTTTGGTACTTGGTAATCAGTGGCTGATTGACTTTTTGAATTGGGTCACAGTGATAATTTACAAACCTCTGACAATTCCCTGGAATGATTGTCAAGGCATGTTATAGTCTCTGGCTCCATGCCTGCTTTTCTTTGTTTCCAGGTATGAAACAGCCTAGGATATCACAAAAGTGAGCATTTCTTGGCTGCTTCTTTGTAAACATTTCCTTGTGGCCAACAGAATAGAGAAGTCACTTCAGAAATCATACCCGGGGGCCCTTGGCCCTTCTGTTTGTACTTCCTTCTTTTTACCTGTGTTCCTTAGATAGCAGTTTGAAGTGAGTGCAATATTTCACTACAATGTGAAGCTTCTTTAAATAAATGCCATTTACAAGATAGAAGAGATAAATAAGATTTCATAGCACTCAAAGCATTTGGATCTAAGCTTGTTATAGATTTAACTTTGATACTGATGAGTGAGTGAGTGAAGTCGCTAAGTTGTGTCCGACTCTTTGCATCCCCGTGGACTGTAGCCTACCAGGCTTCTCTGTCCATGGGATTCTCCAGGCATGAATACTGGAGTGGGTTACCATTTCCTTCTCCAGGGGATCTTCCCGACCCAGGGATCGAACCCAGGTGTCCTGCATTGGAGGCAGAAGCTTTAACCTCTGAGCCATCAGGGAAGCCTGGTGATACTGATATCTAATGCTAATTTTGAGTTTAATTGGGATTAAGGTCCTTTTTAGAGCTTGGTATTAATAGTAATTCTATTCAACTAATTTCTCACTCTTTAAAAGGATCCTCTGGGATGTAGGGTAAATAAATAGTACTGTTGTATTGTTTTCATTCATCCTCTGTTATTTGATACTTATCTCCCATAGATTGTAAGTGGGCCCTAAGAGAGGTATACATCTTTAAATCAAAATACTGAGTCGTTAACATAATTCCTTATCTTCCAGTAGGATGTGACATCCTAGCAGTAGCAAACAAACCTTGTTTACATTCAAAATCATCCCATTTATATTAATATTATGTGTTGTCTTTCTGATGACAAAATATCATTCTGATCAGAATACATATATTCTGCAGTAGTTTCTACATGGTATCGGCCCAAATCACCCTTCAGCTTCTGCCCATTTATGAACCAAGTGTTACTGTCTAGCCCTGCACTGTGGAATGCGGTTATCATGTGTGGCTCCTGAGCCCTTGAGATGTGACCACTCTGAACTGAGATGTGCTCTGAGTGTGGAATACACATTGGATTTTGAATACTTAGGAGAAAAGAAAAAGTGAAAATATCTCATCAGTAAATGTTTTGTAGTGATTACATGTTGAAATGATGACCTTTTGGATATATTGAAACGCTTCTATTAAAATGAGTTTTACTTTTTGCTTGGCATTTTATGTAGTGCCAGGGGTTCACACTGTAATTCTCTGGGACAGTGCTCTGTGGTCCTGTACCTCCTACCAGCCTTCCTTCCCGCAGGAGAGTTCCTCCTGTGCATTTTGTGTGTGCCTGTTGGGGGATCTCAGTATTCCTCACTGCTTTTCCCTTTCTCTAGTTGGCCACCTGCCTATCTAATAATTTTCAGTTATGTTGCTGAAAATTACCTGTGAGCGGTCATCTGTATTTGATTGATTTTTTTAGTTTTTAATGTAAAGGGAATAGTTACATGAATTTTTTTTAGAATGTTATACATTCTTTATATTTTCTCACTTTACTACATGTACAAGTATAGTTTCTTATAAACATTCTTTTAATAACTGCATTTTCTTCAGGGCAGTATTTTTTTTAACTAACCACTAAAATTTAACCCTTTTTCTCCAAATGTTGTAGTATGGCTTGGAAAGAATTATGAGTGAAGAGAGGAGTCTTTCTTTGCTAGCCAGAGCCATTGATCCTGAGCAGCCTGGCATGATGATGGATGTGGTTAAGCTCCTTTCTGCAGTGTGCATCGTAGGGGAGGAAAGCATGTAAGTCTCAACTTGTTTCTCTCGTTACACAGTAATTTAATACAGTTTGATTCAATAATGTTTTCATTATTCTATTTTAGTCTAGAATTTATTTTAAATAAATGAAGTATACTTAAGCAGCTTATTTAGATTCATATTGGCTGAACAGAAATGAAAAATTTTTTTCTCTTAATTGATACAGTAGTTATGGACTGACATGTTTCTATGAAAAATGGATTTCTTTATTATTTTAAAACTGTTTTGAACGCAGACCTTGAATAAACAGTCTAAATGAAGACTTTGAAAAATATACAGATTGGTTCTGTTTCTTATGATTTTTTCCAGATAGAAGTATTAGTGAATAATTGATACTGTAATGGTTGAGGGTAGAATG
Organism: Bubalus bubalis; assembly: GCF_019923935.1. NCBI lineage: Eukaryota > Metazoa > Chordata > Mammalia > Artiodactyla > Bovidae > Bubalus > Bubalus bubalis. Next base: position 87,038,579 of record NC_059169.1, on the reverse strand, counting down.
TGTTGACCATAAAGTGTATCGTAAAGTTTAAACTTTAAAGACATTATCTACAATTTCTAAAGCTGTAACTAAAAAGCCATTGCATGTATTGAAAGATAAAAATAAACCTTTTGTCTTTTTAAGGAAGATTAGTGTTCTTATTACAAGAGAGCATTTAAAAATTACTTAAAATACCTTTTATATATGGTAAAGATATTCAAACTGAACAACCAACAGAGCAAACAGAAATGGCCTTCTGACCTCCTAAGTGTGGGCAGAGCCCTGTGAGTGAAACCCCCAGCACACATTGGAAACTTGTCCATGGGGGGCCTGTGGGTCCGCTGACTGGAGCCCTGCTCAGCTGGACTTTGCTGGGGAGGCAGCAGGCACCACGCGGCTGGTGCGCCTCCCTGGATGAGGCCGAGTCTGCTGCAGTCCCACCTGCAAAGCCACGCATGCAGCTTTAGCACTTTCCCATTTTAAGAAGGCCACCCAAGGGTGAATTTAATGTAGAAGCATGGTGTGCCTCCTCTGTGCTCCCCTTGCCTCTCTTTCCCTCTGCTCCCTGTGTCTTCCCCCTCCTCCCCTGTGTCCTGTGCCTTCTCTTTTCTCTTCCTTCTTCCCTTCATGTCCTTCTCTTCTTTTATCCTCTTTCTCCTTTTCCTCCTTCCTCTTCTACTCTTTTTCCTTCACTTCTATATTACTTTTATTATTTCTTGACTTCAGATAGATTGTTTAAATGATGTAAAGAACTGTTAGGACTAAAGTGTCTATGTCCACAAACTGAGATTTTACAGTATACCGGGTACTGTTAGCATAAGTATTCTTTAAAGAAATAGCACGTATATTTCTTACATAACCATCATTCTTTATATTTGACTATAATTACTTACTGCTGTATGTGTTTGGCCACCAGAAGTTCATTTACTTACACTCAAGGCAGAGTAGAGTTGTAGTGGTTAAAAGCAGTCTGGATCCTCATCCTTGCTCTAGCACTCTACCATTTAGTAGAAGTGAGACCTTTGACAAATTGCTTAACCCTTTTCTGCTTCAGTTTCCTAACTTACAGAATATAATAGCAATAATACCTACTTTATAGAATGACGTACATTAAAACTAGCTAATATTAATATTTATAACAGGTTATATAGTACCTGATGTGTATTAAGCACTATATAAATGTTTGACAAATAAATATGATCATAGGGTTATTATGAGGAATAAATGAATATGTAACATGGTTTGTGCTTGCTGTGTGGTGTGTAATCAGTAAGACACTTATAAAATGTTACTGCTTGCCTAGAAGTAGTGACTCTGGAGCGTAGTAGGTTAAGCTACTAATTTTGAGTTACGTGGGTTATTTGCTGTTTGCAGTTTAATTTGTAATTTTCCAATAGCCTTGAAGAAGTCTTAGAAGCTTTAACATCAGCTGGAGAAGAAAGAAGAATTGACAGATTTTCTTCTATTGTGGAAGGTCTTCGGCACAATTCAGTTCAGTTGCAAGTAGGTTTCATGTTTATCATTAATACGTTTTGTAAATGTTTACTGACTGACTTATATTTAATAATAACATGTGAAGCTGTTCAGATCAGTTCAGTTCAGTCGCTCAGTCATGTCCAACTCTTTGCGACCCCATGAATCGCAGCACGCCAGGCCTCCCTGTCCATCACCAACTCACAGAGTTCACGCAAACTCATGTCCATCGAGTTGGTGATGCCATCGAGCCATCTCATCCTCTGTCATCCCCTTCTCCTCCTGCCCCCAATCCCTCCCAGCATCAGGGTCTTTTCCAGTGAGTCGACTCTTTGCATGAGGTGGCCAAAGTATTGGAGTTTCAGCTTCAGTATCAGTCCTCCTATCTGAAAAATTGAGAGTTTTCATGAGTAAAGAGACTGGGGTACACGTAGAGATTTTCAAATATTTTAAGTGCTCCCAAAACATCATGTTAGATTGAAACATTATAGTACCCAAGTTACCTATCTAATATTCATTTAATTTTTCTTTCTTGACACAATAATTTTATTGCTCTAATTTTTGTTATAGCCATTGCTAATCAAACATGAGTATCTTTAAGGAATTATTTTAGCCTGATTTCTATCTTCAAATTTTAAAAAATCTAATTGGTGTGGTTGTGACCTGGCTATAGAGAATTTTTAAAGATCCTCAGATGATTTTAATGCATAATAAAATTTGGAAACTGAGGTTGCTAATAGATATGAAGTAAATCTGTTTTACACTTAGACATTATAGTTTTAAATTTTATTTTAAAACTGTATACTTTAGCCATTTAATTGTTCTCAACTTGGTAGGAATAGAATAGCCAGATCTTAGTGTTAAATTAATAAAAATGAGCATGATATTTGATGACAAATCAGGAAACGTTCAGTTAGTTCAATCGCTCGGTTGTGTGTGACTCTTGCCAGCTTGCCAGGTTTCCCTGTCCATCACCAACTCACTGAGCTTGCTCAAACTCATGTCCATTGAGTTGGTGATGCCATCCAACCATCTCATCCTCTGTCACCTCCTTTTCTGACTACCTTCAATGTTTCCCAGCATCAGGGTCTTTTCAAAGGACCTGCTCTTTGTATCAGGTGGCCAAAGTATTGGAGCTTCAGCTTCAGCATCAGTCCTTCCAATGAATATTCAGGACTGATTTCCTTTAGGATGGACTGGTTGGATCTCCTTGCAGTCCAGGGGACTCTCAAGAGTCTTCTCCAACACTACAGTTCAAAGGCATCAATTCTTTGGCTCTCAGCTTTCTTTATAGTCCAACTCTCACATCCATACATGACTACTGGAAAAACCTTAGCTTTCACTAGATAGACCTTTGTTGGCAAAGTAATGTCTCTGCCTTTTAATATGCTATCTAGGTTGGTCATAGCTTTTTTTCCAAGGAGCAAGTGTCTTTTGATTTCATGGCTGCAGTCACCATCGGCAGTTACTTTGGAGCTCAGGAAAGTAAAGTCTGTCACTATTTCCATTGTTTCCCCATCTATTTGCAATGAAGTGATGCAGTCAGATGCCATGATCTTCCTTTTTTGAATGTTGAGTTTTAAGCCAGCCTTTTCACTCTCCTCTTTCACTTTCATCAAGAGGCTCTTTAGTTCCTCTTCACTTTCTGCCATAAATGTGGTGTCATCTGTGTATCTGAGGTTATTGATATTTCTCCCAGCAATCTTGATTCTAGCTTGTGCTTCATCCAGCCCAGCATTTCGCATGATGTGCTCTGTATAGAGGTTAAATAAGCAGGGTGACAATATACAGCCTTAATGTACTCCTTTCCCAATTTGAAACCAGCCTGTTGTTCCATCTCTGGTTCTAACTTTTGCTTCTTGACCTGCAATACAGATTTCTCAGGAGGCAGGTCAGGTGGTCTGCTGTTCCCGTCTCTTTAAGGATTTTCCATGGTTTTTAGTGATCCACACAGTGAAAGGTTTGGTGAAGTTAAGAAAGCAGAATTAGATGTTTTTCTGTAACTGTTGCTTTTTCTGTGATCCAATGATGTTTTTCAATTTGGTCTCTGGTTGCTCTGCCTTTTCTAAATCCAGCTTGAACATCTGGAAGTTCTCGGTTCACATACTGTTGAAGCCTTGCTTGGAGAATTTTGAGCATTACTTTGCTAGTGTGTGAGATGAGTGCAATCGTGTGGTAGTTTGAACATACTTTGACATTTCCTTTCTTTGGAATTTGAATGAAAACTGACCTTTTCCAGTCCTGTGGCCACTGCTGAGTTTTTAAAATTTGCTGATATATCGAATGCAGCACTTTCACAGCATCATCTTTTAGGATTTGAACTGACTCGCCTGGAGTCCCATCACCTCCACGAGCTTTGTTCGTAGTGATGGTTCCTAAGGCCCACTTGACTTCACATTCCAGGACGTCTAGCTCTAGGTGAGTGATCACAGCATCGTGGTTATCTGGGTCATTAAGGTCTTTTTTTGTATAGTTCCTCTGTGTATTCTTGCCATCTCTTTTTAATATCTTCTGCTCCTATTAGGTTCATACTCTTTCTGTCCTTTATTGAGCCCGTTTTTCCATGAAATGTTCCCTTGGTATCTCTAATTTTTTTGAAGAGATCTCTAGTCTTTCCCATTCTGTTGTTTTCCTCTGTTTCTTTGCATTGATCACTGAGGAAGGCTTTCTTATCTCTCTATGTTATTCTTTGGCACTCTGCATTCAAATGGGTATATCTTTCCTTTCTCCTTTGCGTTTCTCTTTTCTTCTTTTTTTCAGCTATTTGTAAGGTCTCCTCAGACAACCATTTTTCCTCTTTGCATTTCTTTTTCATGGGGATGGTCTTGATCACTGTCTCCTATACAATGTCATGAACCTCCATCTATAGTTCTTCACTGTCTATCAGATCTAGTCCCTTGAATCTATTTGTCACTTCCACTGTATAATTGTAAGGGCTTTGATTTAGGTCATTCCAGAATGGTCTCGTGCTTTTCCCTACTTTCTTCAATTTCAGTCTGAATTTGACAGTAAGGAGTTCATGATCTGAGCCACAGGCAGCTCCTGGTCTTGTTTTTGTTGACTGTATAGAGCTGCTTCATGTTTGGCTGCAAAGAATATAATCAGTCTGTCTTAGGTATTGACCATCTGGTGATGTCCATGTGTAGAGTGTTCTCTTGTGTTGTTGGAAGGTGTTTGCTATGACCAGTGCCTTCTCTTGGCAAAACTAGTACCCTTTGTCCAGCTTCATTTTGTACTCCAAGGCCAGAAAGTAAGGTATTGCCTAATTAATGATTTTTTATAACCTTTCTGAGGATGGTGTTTGTGAATCTCCTTCTGATGGCAGCATTTGCTGATGGCAGTGATGAGCCCTGTGTGATTGGTGTCTCTGGGAAGTAGGCAGCTTTGAAGGTCTGAGTCCTGTGTGGTCACTCTTGCATGAGTCCAGTCCCTGGAGCTTCTGGAAATGAGCCCGTCCTTCCTCATGTGGGAGTGGAGGCTGGGCTGTATGTCTGCTGCTGACTTCAGTCCTGATCCTTGGTTGCTTGTGGGCTGGGCCCTGTTCATTCATACACCTTTACCCTTTTTTCCCCTTCCCTCCTTTCTCAATGGCCCCGGATTTCTTGTTCACCACAGTTCTAATGAAGAGTGAACCTGAAAGAACCTGTGTAGAGAAAAGCTGAGCAATCACTTTATCTGAATTTTCCTCTAAGACTCTTGTACCTTTAACTTGTAAAGTATTTGTGCAAATCCCAGTAGGTTATTAGATTAATTTTGGTAATTTCTGCAGCATATTAGATATTATCTCTAATTTTAAAAAATCTCAGTATAAAATGTGATAGTTACATGTAAAGTTTAAGTAAACATCTTTTTGTTCTAATACATGCTTTTCATATTTAATGACACACATATACAGGAATGATGAAATGAATAGAATTTTGAATCACCCAGACTTGAATCTGAATCCAGCTTTTCACATCCTAGCTTAATGAGATTCTAGATCTCTTCCTCAATCTTTTCTATACTTCAGTTTTCTCAGTTTCAAGATGCGATAATCTCAGTACCTAGCTCATTATTGATGCAAGGATTACATAGGATATGAATTCAAATGCTTAGTACACTGCTTAGTTCCTTAACAGAAGCATTCACTAAATGCCTGGTTTGAAAAGTATTTTAGTAAATTGAAAAGACAAAGTCAGTGGAGATTAAATGTGATCTTCCATTTTTTAAGCAAACATTACCAATGCTGATATTAAAATTGGTACTTAACTATGCACCATTTAATGAAAATTTATTAAAAAAAATTTATATTCACACATGAATGCATGCACAAATTTTTATAGTGGTTTTATTTGTCATAGCTCCACACTGTGAACAATCCCGATGTCCCTCAACAGGTGGGTGGTTACACTGTGGTACACCTGTACTTAGAATACCCTTCGACATTAGAAAGGATGAACTACTGATTTATATAACTTGCATGGATCTTCAGAGAATTATCCAGATTGAAAAATGCTAGTCCTAAAAGGTTACACACTGTGTGATTCCATTCTTGAAATCAAATGGAATGTGATTCCATTCCTGGAATCAAACTAAATTATAGAGAACAGTTCTCTAAGAACAATTTACTGCTTTACTGGTTTTCAAAAGTTTGTCATGGGGTCTGGAAAAGTGCTGGACGTGTCTATAAATAATAGCAGGGAGGAATGTTGTGTGATTAAAGGTGTTCTGTATCTTAATTGTGCACATGGTTATAGAAATCTGTACATGTGATGAAATTGTGTAGAACTGTACATCCATCCACAGTTGAGTGTAAAGCTGGTAAAATCTGAAAAATCTCTGTGGATAGTAGCAATTTCAGCTTCTTGGTTTCAGTATTGTACTATACTGATGCAGGATGTTACCAATAGGAGGAATTGTGTGAGGAGTACTGAGGACTAATATGTATTTTTTCCCCCAAACTTGCCATGAACCTGTAATTACGTCAAAATAAAAGGTTAAATCTTGATAAAATTGAGCTTCCAACTTTTTTTTTGCATCATTATTACATCATTTGATATTTGAAAGGTGTGAGGGAAAAGCTATGAAGGGCTTGCTAAGACCTAAGCCAAGTTCTGCCTAGGCACGTTACAGGGTTGACTCATTAAATGGGAAGTTTGACCTTTGTTGTTGTTGTTTAGTCACTAAATAGTGTCCAACTCTTTGTGACCCTGTGGACTGTAGCCCGCCAGGCTCCTCTGTCATGGGACTTCCCAGGAGGGTCAGTGGAGCGGACTGCTGTTTCCTCCTGCAGGGACTCTTCCCTGCCCAGGGACTGGACCTGGGTCTCCTGCTTGGCAGGCAGACTCTTTACCACTGAGCCACCTGAGAAGCCCTAAGTGGTTTATACTTTTTGGTTATTATAATGCTACTGTGAATATTTGTGGAGATGATATTTTTAAACAGCTGATAATTTGCCTTAGTGTTGGGGCGTTAAGGGTGGAGAGGAGGGGCCTGCAGCAGCCGCTTCCTGGACAGCTGTGAAGCCATGCAGTCAATTCACTTCTTGAGAAATTGTTACCAAGATGCAGGTGGCTGATTATATTTGCTTTTATGAAACCAATTGCCTTATTAATTATATTTTATGTTATGCTTAGTAATATTATTTTTTTAAGTCCTATAAACACTGAAGTTTCTTGATAAAATTTTTAAAGTTTAATTTTCATTGAGAAGTAAAGGTCATTAGCATCATTTAAATTTCTTTGTTGTTTTTCTGATAAGTTCAGGTTAAATTTGTGTGGTCTTGATTAAGAACAGACAATGGGAAGAATTTTGCTAAATTCTAATATCCCTACTGAATAGTTTTGTTGAGAGTTTTTACACTAATGGATGTTTCTTCTTACAAAGGCAACTATATGAAATAGCTAACAGGTAAGAAGTTAAAAGTAAAGATATTATTTTCCAGATAGCTAACTTAGGGGGAGATAACTAAATTCTTTTTCTGGGATTGCTTGTGCTCTATTTCCTTTGAAATCGTCAAACAATACTGTAGTAGTAATAGCGAAATATCTTTTCTTTTTGGGTGTTTCTCAATTAAATACAAATAAAAAATATTTTAGCACTAGCCAGTTATCAGTTTTCCAATAAGGCTCTAAGCACCCATTTTATTCCATTAGCTATATAAGTTGCACTTATTAAAATGTACTAGACAGGAGTGATATTAGCAAATCAAATAAAAAATAAACTTTGTCTCTGAATGAGGTAGAAACCAGTTGTTTGCCTTTAAATTGGAGAAAATGGGAGATAGTAACATTTAAAAAAAGTCCACATTGTTCTTTTATTGCAAAATATATTTATTCCAAAGTACTTTTTAAAGGACGATTGTTACATTTTCTTGAGTCTGATAATAGTAATTATGAAAATAATGTGACTGCTTCTGATTTTGATAGAATTGAGCAGACTTCCACCTCTTTCTCCAAATAATATAGTAAGAAAGTGCCAAATTGAGTACCAGCAATAACTTAAAATTATTTCAGGATTTCAGTTCGGTTCAGTCACGCAGTTGTGTCCGACTCTTTGCGATTCCATGAACCGCACTACTCCAGGCCTCCCTGTCCATCATCAACACCCGGAGTCCACCCAAACCCATGTCCATTGAGTCGATGATGACATCCAACCTTCTCATCCTCTGTCATCCGCTTCTTCTCCTGCCCTCAATCTTTCTCAGCATCAGGGTCTTTTCAAAGGAGTCAGCTCTTTGTATCAGGTGGGCAAAATATTGGAGTTCAGCTTCAACATCAGTCCTTCCAGTGAATATTCAGGACTGATTTCCTTTAGGATGGACTGGTTGGATCTCCTTGCAGCCCAAGGGACTCTCAAGAGTCTTCTCCAACACCACAGTTCAAAAGCATCAGTTCTTTGGCGCTCAGCTTTCTTTATAGTCCAACTCTCACATCCATACATGACTACTGGAAAAACCATAGCCCTGACTAGACGGACATTTGTTGACAAAGTAATGTCTTTGCTTTTTAATATGCTATCTAGGTTGGTCATAACTTTCCTTCCAAGGATTAAGCGTCTTTTAATTTCAGTTACTTTGGAGCCCAGAAAAATAAAGTCAGCCACTGTTTCCACATCTATTTGCCATGAAGTGATGGAATCGGATGCCATGATCTTAGTTTTCTGAATGTTGAGTTTTAAAGCCAAAATTTTCACTCGCCCCTTTCACTTTCCTCAAGAGGCTTTTTAGTTCCTCTTCACTTTCTGCCATAAGGGTGGTGTCATCTGCATATCTCAGGTTATTGATATTTCTCCTGGCAATCTTGATTCCAGCTTATGCTTCATCCAGCCTAGCGTTTCTCATGATGTGCTTTGCATATAAGTTAAATAAGCAGGGTGATAATATACAGCCTTGACATATTCCTTTTCCTATTTGTAACCAGTCTGTTGTTCCATGTCCAGTTCTAACTGTTGCTTTCTGACCTGTATACAGGTTTCTCAAGGGGTAGGTCAGGTGGCCTGGTATTCCCATCTTTTTAAGAATTTTCCACGGTTTACTGTGATCCACACAGTCGAAGTCTTTGGCATAGTCAGTAAAGCAGAAATAGATGTTTTTCTGGAACTCTCTTGCTTTTTTTGATGATCCAGTAGATGTTAGTAATTTGATCTCTGGTTACTCTGCCTTTTCTAAAACTAGATTGAACATCTGGAAGTTCATGGTTCATGTATTGCTGAAGCCTGGCTTGGAGAATTTTAAGCATTACTTTACTAGAGTGTGAGATGAGTGCAAGTGTGTGGTAGGTTGAGCATTCTTTGGCATTGCCTTTCTTTGGGATTGGAATGAAAACTGACCTTTTCCAGTCCTGTGGCCACTGCTGAGTTTTCCAAATTTGCTGGCACATTGAGTGCAGCCCTTTCATAGCATCATCTTTCAGGATTTGAGATAGCTCAACTGGAATTCCATCACCTCCACTAGCTTTGTTTGTAGTGATGGTTCCTAAGGCCCACTTGACTTCCCATTCCAGGATGTCTGGCTCTAGGTGAGTGATCACACCATCATGAGTATCTGGGTCATGAAGATCTTTTTTGTACAGTTCTTCTGTGTATTCTTGCTACCTCTTCTTAATATCTTCTGCTTCTGTTAGGTCCATACCATTTCTGGCCTTGATTGTGCCGATCTTTGCATGAAATATTCCCTTGGTATCTCTAATTTTCTTGAAGAGATCTCTAGTCTTTCCCATTCTGTTGTTTTCCTCTATTTTTTTTTTCCATAGATCGCTGAGGAAGGCTTTCTTATCTCTCCTTGCTGTTTGTTGGAACTGTGCATTCAAATGCTTATATCTTTCCTTTTCTCCTTTGCTTTTCACTTCCCTTCTTTTTAAAGTTATTTGTAATGCCTCCTCAGACAGCCATTTTGCTTTTTTGGATTTGTTTTTCTTGGGGATGGTCTTGATTCCTGTCTCCTGTACAATGTCAGGAACCTCTGTCCATAGTTCATCAGGCACTCTGTCTATCAGATCTAGTCCCTTAAATCTATTTCTCACTTCCACTGTATAGTCTTAAGGGATTAGATTTAGTCATACCTGAATGATCTTGTGGTTTTCTCCACTTTCTTCAATTTCAGTCTGAATTTGGCAATAAGGAGTCCATGATCTGAGCCACAGTCAGCTCCCGGTCTTGTTTTTGTTGACTGTATAGAGCTACTCCATCTTTGGCTGCAGAGAATATAATCAGTCATATTTCAGTGTTGACCATCTGGTGATGTCTGTGTGTAGAGTCTTCTCTTGTGTTGTTGGAAGAGGGTGTTTGCTATGACCAGTGCGTTCTCTTGGCAGAACTCTATTAGCCTTTGCCCTGCTTCATTCTGTACTTCAAGGCCAAATTTGCCTGTTACTCCAGGTGTTTCTGGACTTCCTACTTTTCCATTTCAGACCTTATAGTCTTATATCAGAAAAGAAAATATAAATGTAAATATGCACTTAAATGTACATTACTTTCTTTTCTCAATTGTGTCCTACAGAGATTTTCATCTTCAAGGAAAGTAATTCTCTCTGGTTAATTTAAGCAGAAAATGGGGCTGAGTACCTTACAGAATTTCTAGTAGGCTGTGGCCCATGTGTGGATATATGTAGCAGCAGGAATGCAGAAGAGGAGAGAGCAGACCACATCCAGGAATGTCCCAAGAGAAACAGCACTCATAATCCCTGCTTTGGGTGGCACTGGGGGGCTCTGCCACCCTGCTGGGAGAGCTTCAGCTACACCCCACAGCTTCTCTCACAGAGTTCAGCCTTCCTTTGTGTGATTAGCCTCTTGTGGTCCCTGTGTCTTCTGGAGAGGCGGGTTGGAATAAGGTGGATGGGCCGATCTCTAGTGTCTGTCACAGTTTGATTTTCATTTCTCTCCTCTAGTTAATTTTTCTATCTGTGTTTTCTCTCTTATCTTGTTCAAACCTGTGTTTTGGGGCATAGGGTTGATGGAATTGTGGTATATTTTTGTAAGGAATGGAATCAAAGTGTGGGAATCCTGGAGTGTTTTTTGGGGGCTGTTTTACTTTTCCTCTGCGCCTGTGTCCTCAGTGACAGCATGCTGCACCTTCCCTTCCCACGGTGTCTTCCTGATCCAGTCTTCCTGGACTTGAGGCTGGGAGGGTCAAGAGCACAAAGGATCTGTGATTTCTTGCCACTCATAACCTGCTGTGTTTGTCTGCCACCCTTGTAGGGGTGCTGCTGTCCGAAGACACGGACTCCTAGGTCTAAAACAAAGGACTCCCTTTACTCACAGGTATAGCAGTAGCTCGAGTTTCAGCTGTGTTAGCCCCAGATTCCAAATGGAGGGGTCACATTAGAGCAAAGACACTCTGGGCAGCAGTTACTTTGACCAGTACAGGCTGTGATGAGATTCGTTCAGTTTGTCTTCTTGAGTATTCGATGAAGCCTGCTGGTCAGCAGTGCTTCAAGCAGCAGGTTGAGGCTGCTGTGCACTACTGACCTTAGCCCTGCCTCTCAGATCGCAGATCCTGCCAGCCAGACATAAACCACTAGAGTCTATGTTGCTGCTGCTGCTGCTAAGTCGCTTCAGTCGTGTCCGACTCCATGCAACCTCATGGACTGCAGCCTACCAGGCTTCTCCGTCCATGGGATTCTCCAGGCAAGAACACTGGAGTGGGTTGCCATTTCCTTCTCCAATGCAGGAAAGTGAAAAGTGAGAGTGCAGTCACTCAGTCGTGTCTGACTTTTAGCGACCCCATGGACTGCAGCCAACCAGGCTCCTCCATCCATGGGATTTTCCAGGCAAGAGCACTGGAGTGGGTTGCCATTTACTTCTCCAATGCATGAAAGTGGAAAGTCAAAGTGAAGTCACTCGGTCATGTCTGACTCTTAGCGACCCCATGGACTGCAGCCTACCAGGCTCCTCTATCCATGGGATTTTCCGGGCAACAGTACTGGAGTGGGGTGCCATTGCCTTCTCCAGAGTCTTATGTTAGGACTCCAGAAAGCTTTCTTAGTTTCTTCTGTTGCAGTTTCACTGAACCTTAGGTTTGAATGATTGCACAGATTTTGTTCAGCAAGGTGGACATCGGGGCAACTCTTTCATCCATGACAGCCCTGACGGTGAGTTGAAGCTGATGAGTGCCTTCTGGGGCTGATGCCATGTCACTGACCACTCCAGGCAAAGCCAGGGCCATGTTCCTCAGGGCCTCTTCCTTTAGTGTCTCATGGTAGGGGTCTGTCTGCTGGGGCATGTATGTACTTTCTCTCCAGGAAACTTTCCAGAGGAAACAGAGTTGCCTCAGGGTAGAAGGATGACCACAGCTATCTAAGGCTGTACGTGTACAGGTCCTGATTCCTCAGACAGATAAACACCTCTTATGCGTGCCTCTGAGGTGCACGTCCGTGTTTTGTACCGAGAGGCAAGTTAACGCCTGGCTTTTGAAGGTGCAGGTGCTCCTGGGTGGGATGTGTTGTCTGTAGTTCTCGGGATCCCCCAGTTGGGATCTCTGTCAGTTGGGAAGCTGCTGGGTGACAGTGCTTTCAGTGAGGCCTCCCAGCTGGCTGGTCAGAACATTGAGTCCAATCTTTGTTTTTGAAGGGGCTGTGTGATGGCCTGGCAGAGACGGCAGCTGAGTCACAGGAGAGGAATTTTCAGCTTGGGGAGCACAGATCTTTCAGAATGGGCTTGGGTCTGCCTGCCCTTTGGCTGGAGGGTGGATGCAGTCTCTGTTCCAAGGTGGTTTGTTGTAAAGACAGCCTGGTAAAGGTCTTGCAGAAGAAAGGCGGTCTCCACCTCTACTTGCAGTGCTTTCAGACCCCTGAGAGCCCCGCGCAGCGTTTCCTGGCGGCGGCGAGCAGAGCCCTGCCCCTCCGCCCGTCTCCTGCGTGGCTTCTTTTCCCTCAGTCTGATGCTCTTGGTGGTGTTTCTGTACACTTGCTGTGCCTTGATGCCATGTGAATGGAACAAAGCCTTCACTCATTTTGGTTCGTGTGACAGTACACTAACTGCTGTTTAAAGGGAAACGTGTTTTCTAAAGTTTCTCATCAGAGAGGAGGAGAACGAGCCTCATCAGAAAGCAGATGTGAGTGAGGGCCTGTGGGGCCGCATGGCTCTGAGGGGTAAAGTTCTGGTTCTCTGGTCTTCAGTGTGCTGATGCCAACCTGTAAGCAGCTTTAGTTTCTGAGCTTGATCAGAATATATTTAAATGTAAACATACTTTAAATATGGGCTTCCCTGGTAGCTCAGATGGTGAAGAATCCGCCTGCAATGCAAGGGATTGGATTCGATCCCTAGGTCAGGAAGATCCCCTGGAGAAGGGAATGGCAACTCACTCTACTCTTCTTGCCTGGAGAATTCCATGGACAGAGGAGCCTGGCGGGCTCAAAGAGTCAGATACAACTGAGCAACTAACACACACACACGTGCATACGTACTTTAAATAAACTTAAATCCTTCATTGCCTCCAGGTTTCTCAAAATTTGACTTAGTATTCTTAGATACTTACAGATAGCTGGATCTTTGCTGCATTTCTGTGGACCACTCTTATTTTTTACTGTATATTTGTTCATTTGGCTGTTTTGGGTGTTGGTTGCGGTGCGTGGATCTGCGCTCTGTTGCAGGGTCCTTTGACACAGCGCAGGGACTCTCTAGTCTGGCGCTCAGGCTCTGGAGTGTACAGGCTCTGTACTCATGGCACATGGCATCCTAGTTCCCTGGCCAGGAATTGAACGCGTGTCCCCTGCATTGCAAGGTTGGTTCTTAACCATTAGGCCACCATGGAAGTCTGGACTACATAGTTTTTACTAATAACCCAAATCTTATAATTTCTCTTCACCCATTATTGAAGCACATAGCCATTATTCTACTTCTTTCTCTTTTTTTAATTGTGGTAAAATATATGTAACATTAAATTAGATAATTTGAAAATAATACTCTTGCTGCAGCTTGCCTTGTGGAACCAAGACTGTTCATCTGGGTTGGCTGGTGGAGCCCATGGGAAATGCAGCTCTGTCACACCTGTTGTGATGGGTGTCACAGGGCTGCAGCCGGGGCTGTTGGTTGTTTATACTCACTGCAGTCAAAGATTAAAAGTACATGTTCATGGCTGCTATAAAGACAGAGGTTTCTTAACTTAAAAAAGGAGGGGGGGGGAGCTTCTTCAGTCTCTGTGGATTTTGTTGAGTTCAATTACAGAATAGGTCTGTGACAGAGGTTTCTTAACTTGGGAAAAAAAAAAAAGGAAAATAAAAGGTTTTTCAGTCTCTATGGATTTCATTGAGTTCAATTACAGAATAGGTCTTTGCAAATTTGATTGGATCAATTTTTTCCATTATACTAAAAAAAAGGAAGTTTTTCCTTTTTTTTTAATGTAAAAAATTGAGGGGCTTCCCTAGTGGTCCAGTGGTGAAGATGCCATGCTTCCAGTGCAGGGAGTGCAGGTTCAGTCCGTGGTCAGGAGGCTAAGACCCCACAGACTGCACAGCACAGCCAGCCCCCTAGAAAGATGCTTACCTGTTGGATAACTGGTTTCGGTTCACTAAAGTGTTAGAACCAGAGCAGGAACAGTGACCTTCAATTCAGCTATCACTGTGCTTTGAAATATGTTCAGTTCAGTTCAGTCGTGTCTAACTCTTTGCGACCCCATGAATCACAGCAAGCCAGGCCTCCCTGTCCATCACCAACTCCCAGAGTTTACTCAAACTCATGTCGATCAAGTCGGTGATGCCATCCAGCCATCTCATCCTCTGTCGTCCCCTTCTCCTCCTGCCCCCAATCCCTCCCAGCATCAGAGTTTTCAAATGAGTCGACTCTTCACATGAGGTGGCCAAAGTATTGGAGTTTCAGCTTTAGCATCAGTCCTTCCAGTGAACACCCAGGACTGATCTCCCTTAGAATGGACTGGTTGGATCTCCTTGCAGTCCAAGGGACTCTCAAGAGTCTTCTCCAACACCACAGTTCAAAAGCGTCAATTCTTCAGCGTTCAGCTTTCTTTACAGTCCAACTCTCACATCCATACCTGACCACTGGAAAAACCATAGCCTTGACTAGATGGACCTTTATTGGCAAAGTAATGTCTCTGCTTTTGAATATGCTGTCTAGGTTGGTCATAACTTTCCTTCCAAGGAGTAAGCGTCTTTTAATTTCATGGCTGCAATCACCATCTGCAGTGATTTTGGATCCCAGAAAAACAAATTCTGACACTGTTTCCCCATCTATTTCCCATGAAGTGATGGGAGCAGATGTCATGATCTTAGTTTTCTGAATGTTTAACTTTAAGCCAACTTTTTCACTCTCCTCTTTCACTTTTAGCAAGAGGCTTTTTAGTTCCTCTTCACTTTCTGCCATAAGGGTAGTGTCATCTGCATATCTGAGGTTAATGATATTTCTTCCGGCACTGGGCAATAATTGACAGATATGACATTGAAGAAAATGTTACAGTGCCTGTTTGAATTTAGCCAAATTTATTAGCTTTTGTTTATTTCCCTCATGGTTAAGATTCTTAAGGCCCTTAGGCTCAAAATGTACCCGAGTTTAATTTTGCCCACAACCAAAGGTCTTCCTATAAGGAATGGTCATATAAGTTCCTATAACTTGATTTACTGTTTCTTTTTGTTTCAAGTATCTCCTACCCCCTCAAAAAAGTAAATGTTAAGTAAAGTTACTTTTAACATCAAGTAAGTCATTCTCACATTTATTGAAGGCCCAAATGAAGACTACAGGGTATAGTTGGACATTTTATTTTTTAAGACCACTGTTGGGGCCTTCCAAAAGGATGCAGAGATCAAATTATTTTAATTCCTCTCTTTTTTTGATTACTACTTTTATTGAGGCTTGCAACAGTATGGTTACTGTATCTGTATGAATCAAAAGGTTAATGTATTAAATGAACAAGTAAATAATATGCCATTAAGCTAATAAACATTAAAGAAGCAAGAGTAAAATAATATTCTAATGTAAACTCATTGTCATTTGGAGTACACACCTCAGTATAGTAAACTAGTGGGTAACATTTTTATCCTAGAGTATACTGCCAATTTTCTGAATCTATGTAATGCAATTTTTCACTTATGCTATAAGAGACCACCAGAAAGATGAAGGTAACTCATGACTCAAGGTAACTGCAAAGTTTCATAATTAACCAGTCAGTTAATTATTCAGTGATTGTGGTGCAGGGTTCTGCTAGATATTAGAACAATAAAGATGAATGAAATATACTCCTTAAGCTCTTAAGAAACTGTTACTCAGGAATTCAGAGCTTGCTAATATTTCATATGAATATTGCGATACTAGAATCTCAACAAAATGGAAGAACACAGAAAGAATTCATGGATATCTCAGGGGGAGTGTCAGAATAAATATTTAAAAATCCTGGTTCTGTCTTGAATTCAACTGTTCACATTCATGTAAATTAGAGCCTCTTGATCCTGTAATTTATTTGCCTGAATTTGTATGAGATATATGCAGTTACTGCAAGCTCTGACTTGTCCTCTACTGTGTCTATCATTTATAGAAATTTTATTAGAAATATAAGTAAAGTATAGGACTTTACATTTGCTGACATAATTCACCCTTTTCTGTGTTTGTCTTCATAATGTAGTAGTCAGGTTTAGTTTATATTCTCGATTAACGCTTGAGATTTTAAAATTCCTGGGTATTGTTGCACTGGAGGCAAGATATTTGTCTATAAGCATCATTTACTCATTTTAACTTGATAAATGTGGAATCTGATTGTGCAAAGAGAGACAGATGATTTCTGCTGTGGAGCTAAGAAGATGAATAGCTGTATAACCTGTTTCTTCCAGGCACAGATAGCAGGTATTCACAGATTCTGATAGAATTTTTACTTAAGTACTTTACCCGTGCTGGTTTGCAGTCTGTGTTCAGCTTGTGAAGCTGATATGTGTTCAGTGTGTTCAGCTTGTGACGCTGATATGTGTTCAGTGTAGTATCGCCATCATTTTACATATGAAAGCATCTCCTCATATTCAGGATGAACCTGTTGCCCAATTGTGAGCTTTCTAAAGAATACTTTCTTTTGCTGTTTGTTGGATCCCTTTTCCGTTGCTTTGGCATAATCTTGAGGAAAGCATCTGTGTTGTTGGCCTCGGCATAACCCGGACAAGCCTGTGGTTGGTCTTAAGCATCACAGCTCTTAGTGTGCCTGGAATTTTGTGCTCAAATTTGTTAGTTGAAAAAGGGTTGGGAACCGAAAGTTAAAGATACATAAAATGTTAATTTTTTTCTCCTTTTGTTTTGCACATAGTGATAGATAGCATTACATTAAATTATGTGGTAGAGGAAATTTAGGTAATATGTATTTACATATGAAGAAACCTCCTCACTTCATTTTCAAGGGCAGAAAACTACTTTGCTGATTAAGTGATGTTAATTCCTGTGTGTGTCTTTGTCTTGCTGTTTAACTTCTTTCTGTTTCTAATGAGTTTCCTTTGATCATTTGCCTTGTTCTAAGATTGCCTTTGACAAGCTCTGTCCCTCTTATTGAATATCTTTGCGAGTTTTGCTTACAGTTTATTAGTCCCCCTTTCTAGTTCATGTCCTTGCTGACACTTTCCCCACTATTTGTGATTACGGTTTTGGCTACTTATTTTCCTCATCCTTGGCTGTGTGGGTTTTGCTGGTCTCAGTTTTTGCAGTGCATTTTCAGTTTGTTGCTACTCCTGAGGAAATCCTCAGCTATCCTGAATTCTAGCTGGCAGGCCTGTGTGCATGTGTGCAGACATGTCTTTATAGCTAGAAGTTGTGTTAAAAGTAGCTTTTGTCATGTAAGTTTCCTTTTTCATAATTGGGGCAAGAGTAACAATTAAGTTTATAGCATTTACTTTCTAAATCATTAAAATGGAGTCCATGATCTAACACCTAAAAGATGTCTTAGTTAGAAACCTTGTTTGAACCAAAGGTCAATAAGCAGTGTTTCTAAAATGTTATAAAGTGTTAATAAAGTGATTCTAAACACATGTTTGCAGTAAGGAGGAGAGTATTTGAGGGTCAGTTTAATTGTATGCTTTCATGTACTGGTTGTTGATGGGACATGAGAGAGAGTTTTCCATGTGGAAGAGAAGTTCTGTCCCTTTGTAGAAACTGCTCGTTAAGTCACCAGTTTGCCAAATACAGTGGTAATGATCTTATTTGACACAGTTGATCACTCTCTCTGTTGACGCACTTTCCTCCCATACTTTTCAGACTTCTCCTTGTTTGTTTTCTACCACATTATAGCTTTCTACTTTTCTTTAACTCATTTCCCCAACCTGCAAATCAAAACCTAAAGTTGAAATTGATGAAACTGAAATGTCCCAGCCAGTTCTTGGACCTCTTCTCTCTCTCTCTCTTCTCTTCTCTTGATGATCATCTGAGATTTGGTTTTTACATGCAATTGCTATGGTAATCTCTTTCTTGATCTAGGGTCTCCTATATCCAATTTCCTTTTCTACTTCTTTGGATAAGGATCAATAATAGATATTTCCAACTTAACATCTCTAAAACTGAACTCCTGATCTTTCTTCCCAAACCTGTTTCCTCTGTTTATCCTTATTTATTTTCCATCTTAATAAATGACTGTCAGCTTTTAAATTGCCCTGGTCAGAAATCCTGGAGTCAGTCTTGCCTCCTCCCTTTCTTTAGTAGTGATTTCTGTCTTGTCTTTTCATAGTTGTGTCCCCAGTACCAGCAAGTCCTTAGTAGACATCACTAACAGGCTTGGAAGGAATGAAATGCATAACCTAATGAACAGAGAGGGTCTGATGCCCAAAGATAGAGCCTTTATTTAACTTAGGATGCTCCTAGGAGGAGGGCAGAAACTCCTGTTTTCTTACCCTCTTCAGTTATCAGTTCTGGGGTGAGGTAGCTTTTGTCTGCCTTTGAAACTGTTAGTATGGCATAGTTAATGCAAATTAATGGAGATCATATATGCTATGTAATTGGAACATTGAGCAGAACATCATGATTAATTCCTTATGATGAATATCACAATTTCATTATTTCCTGGGGTTTCTGTTAATATCCTAGCATTCAATAACTAATTTTTTAAATGAATGTGTGATTCTTAATGTACATTTCATTTTTAAAAGCAGAATTTATTCTAGTCTCCTGTGAAATTTGTTTCTCTCCTTGCATTTCATGTGTCTGTTAATACTCCCACTTCCTATCTTGTTGAGAAACAAAGGTGGGAGAACTTGCAAATTCTTTTATTTGGTCTCAACCATATGTTCACCCAGCCATCACATGTTTTAGAAAGGTTGCTCAAGACCTCCTCATTGCTCACTGAGGTTACCACTATGATAGCTTTATTTCCCTGCCGTGCTGTGTGGCATGTGGGATCTTAGTTCCATGACCAGGGATTGAACCTGTGGCCCTTGTATTGGAAGCTCTGTGTCTCAACCATTGGACCACTAGGGGAATTCTAAGATCACTTCTTCACTTAATCTGTTACCTCTGTTATTTCCTCTCCT
This sequence comes from Bubalus bubalis, assembly GCF_019923935.1. Taxonomy (NCBI): domain Eukaryota; kingdom Metazoa; phylum Chordata; class Mammalia; order Artiodactyla; family Bovidae; genus Bubalus; species Bubalus bubalis. Next base: position 87,019,212 of record NC_059169.1, on the reverse strand, counting down.
CTGCATGAAATCCTTTATGATTCTCCCTATTTCCAGCTGAACCAGTACTCTCTGATTTGGCCTAGGAGGCTGTGCTTCATCTGTCTGGCCTCATCTTTAATGAGTCCTTCCCCTGCACTCCCACTTCCTACCTTTACAGACTGCTCAGAAAATCTGAATTCCTTGTGATTCAACAGAATGCCCCAGGGCTGAACACCTTGGTCTTCCCCTTCATCTGGCTGCCTGTCTTCCGATTAATCCTTGAGAGAGTCAGTTCTGTTCCTCAGCTGTCCTTGTTTTTGTTACTGTCTCCATATGCTCACATAGTATATTCTCATAAATCTGTTAGAGTGAATTTATGTTATTGTACCTACTTACCTTCACTAGTTCCTGAGCCTTCTCTACTGTCTATAGAAATTTATTTATATGCTGGTATGCTGTATCAGTGTGAAATCATGTGGTAAAACAGGTCCAAATATCTCAATGTATGTATTAAAAACCTAGAAGGAACTCTTTGGTCTTTACCTTGATTATAGTTTTTCATCTGTAAGAAAATAAATCAATACATTTTACTGTATGTAGACATATATTTACAGGATATAAATTAATCAAAGAGTGGGTATAGGTCATGATAATGGTAAATTACCATTAGAATTGGGAAGGGATCTTAAAGAATTAAATTCATTATTTCAGTTTGTCAATTTCCTATTTTTCCTTTTACGGGAAATTGCCTTTGAAGTGTTCCTGGAAGCAATTTGGATGATCCTTTCCCTTTCTCCTCAATTTGTGCTAATATTGTTCTATACATATTGACTTTCCATTTAGGTGATATTTGCTGCTAATTTTTAGGTTGTATATTTTTGCTGCTTTCTTTGGGTTGTCTGTAATTTGCATCTTTTCTGGAAACCTGGTGACTAATGCTAATTTAATTTCTCTGTACATAGAGAAACATGATTCGTATGCTGCTTGAGATCTTTTATAATGCTGAAAAAAATTTGTGGGTACTGGGTAATGACTGGCAAGGAAGTGCAAAGAAAGCCTTTTAAACTTGACTTTTTGACATGAACTGTTTACAGCTGAGTGAACATGTACTGAAAGGTAGACTCTGTTTTAAGTTTTTCTTTTCTTTTTTCTAAATATGTTTTTCTTTTCCCTCTCTTTCAGGTTTTGACAGTAGAGGCATGCTGGCTAGATTTTAGTGTTTAGATATCAAACAGAACAATTACAATATATTTCAACCAGCTGGAACTCAGACCCCTGTTGGTGTTTTAATCCCAAAATGGCATTCTAAATTCATATAAACCTTGCCTTAAGGGATGGAGAAAGGACAATTTAGAGAACAGCATGAGGTTAAACATATTGATCAGTAGGCTAGTCTTTCTTGTTGGCTTTTGGTAGAATGCAGACTTAGAAAAATAACCATCAACAACAACGAAGAATTCTTTGCTTCCCTAGAAACTACCTCCTTTGTTTTCATTATATAGATTTTTGATAATGAAAGATACAATTCAGCCAGTGATTTAAAAAAACAAAAACAAAAAACGATATCCAAGTTGAAAGTTGGAGTTCCAGGGTAAAAGTTGAGAAAATATGAGTTTTTAATTTTTAGCTCAGTTGGCCATGTTATTTCTTTATGTCTTCTTAATAAACATAACATACAGTAGGTCTGAATTTTTGTCAAAGTGCAGGGACCAGTGCCTGGTCAGTTAAGTAACTAAGTAAGTAAGTAATTAAGTGTTAGTCACTCAGTCGTGCTCTACTCTTTGCGACCCCATGGACTACAGCCCACCAGGCTCCTCTGTCCATAAGATTTTCCAGGCAAGGATACTGGAGTGGATTGCCATTTCCTTCTCCAGGGGATCTTCCCAACCCAGGGATCAAACCAGTAATTAGCCTTGCAATGTTCATAATACAGTTTTTGGTTATAGCAACCCCATTAACTAAATTTATGCCTTAGTTAATTCTTACTGACTTAAAGTCTTTGGGTTTCTCTTGATGAATAGGAAGTTATTTTATTATCCTAGTTTAGGTAAGTGTTATCTAAGGATATTTATAGTTTTTCAACTAATGTGTGTTCAGTTTATGTCTTGTGTGCATGGAATGATATTTTTGGACAAGAACTTAACTTTTGGTTGGAGTGAATTAAAAACTCCTCTGAAAATATATTTCTTGTATAATTTAGAATTGACTAAAGTATTTTACATTCAAATTATCGTTTTAATAGACTCACCTGTGAAGGAAGATATTTGATAATACTTGGAACACAGCCTTGATGTCTCAGTTCTAGTACTCCTTTTTAAATGTCTGATCCAAGTCTAAGTCTTGCTGTGTAATTTATTATAGGTAGCGTGTATGCAGCTCATCAATGCCCTTGTTACATCTCCTGATGACTTGGACTTCAGGCTTCACATCAGAAATGAATTTATGCGTTGTGGATTGAAAGAGATATTGCCAGTAAGTGCCCTGCAGTCTCCTTATTAATATTTAAATTAGAGATGTACTTGAGTAGGGGGAAATTTAGATAAATTACTTTCAAGAATAATTTATCTGTGGGGAAAAAAGGCTTGAGTATAAAATCTATTTTTGAAATACAGACGATAAGTTTTGATTATTAGTTAACACTTTAAGTCTTTGAATGCTATAAATCAAGTTGAGTGGTTCATTTATTGTTTATATTTTTCATTAATTTTGTGTATTATTAAAACCAAACAGTTCCTTATAATTTCTATTTAATATCTGTAGAATTTAAAACATATTAAGAATGATGGCTTGGATATCCAACTTAAAGTCTTTGATGAGCATAAGGAAGAAGATTTGATGGAGTTCTCCCATCGCCTCGAAGATATTAGAGCTGAATTTGAATATCCTTTTGTGTGATGTCCAATCAAATATGTATTAATTACTAATAATTACTGCTAAATCTTAAACAGTCAGCCCCTAACCCTAAAATATTAAACTTCAGAAGCCATTTCTAGGTAAACGTTATAAAATCAAAACTTTATTGAATCAGAGGGATGTTTGTGTAAACATTTTTATTAGTTTATATGTGTTTTTATGAAAACATGCTTATATAAATGAATGTGGCACCTTAAATCTGGATGCTGTAGGCCTCTTAATGTGTACCTGCGCAGTCTGTTCTTTCTGTTTGGAGCCCCCCTGCCCAGTGCTTTCCCGCCTTAGGAGGAGGCCCCTTAGCCTGCTGGTTATTTCTGCTCTGTACCTTGCGTGTATTTTCTTAGGAGCCTTTGCTGGCTGTGTGCATCTGCAGATGTCTGTGTTTGTCCAGAAATGAGCCACATATCTGTCTTCCACGGGGGAGCACCACGGTAGGTAATGCCTGGCACCAGCTCTCTCGGTCATGGCTGCCCCAGAACCCAGTGCAGCCTTTGTGACCTGCTCTCCACCACTTTCTGCCAGAGCGTCTTTGCTCAAGAGAGTAAGATTGGTTAGAGTAGACTGTGGAGGAGAAGCCAGAAAGTATCAGGTGAAGTTATCATTTGCACAGTTTCCCTCTGTATTTTATTATATGCTTAGTCTATACGATACCTATTTTAGAGTAAGACAGTAATCTTTTGAGGCCTTACACAGCAGATTCCGTGTCACATTACTGCAGTTATTTGGTGTAGAGGATAAATAAATCCACATATTCCTTAATCAATTTACTGAAGTCAATGATCTTTACAACATGGTGTGGAACACAGTTAAGGAAACCAGAGCAGAGGGATATTTCATTTCAATTCTGCAGCATCTTTTGCTGATTCGAAATGATTATTTTATAAGGTAAGAGGAAGCTATATTCTAATATTTTCTTTCACTAATAAAATTATATTGTGAAATTCACCAGCTGTTTGATTTGAGCATGCACATATTTTTAAGATTTCTTTCTTTCATAGTATTAATTCATAGTATGCAGTGTTTCCTATGGGCATATATTTAGATAGATGATGGTATAAAATGATACTACTGTTACTTTTTAAGCTCTAGCAGATTCTTGGTTACAACTTTTCATCTGAATAAAAATAAGAACTAGCAACAAATTTACTTATTACTAATTTATTGCATGATAGATAATATTTTCTGGTTAGTCCTTAGGCAGTAGGAATGGTGTTGATAAGTTTCTTTTCATACGTTATAAAAAAGATACTAAAACATCACTTTTATTAGTGTTTAAGTAGGGCTTCCCTGGTGGCTCAGAGGTTAAAGCTTCTGCCTCCAATGTGGGAGACCCGGGTTCGATCCCTGGGTCGGGAAGATCCCCTGGAGAAGGAAATGGTAACCCACTCCAGTATTCTTGCCTGGAGAATCCCATGGACAGAGAAGCCTCATAGGCTACAGTCCATGGGGTTGCAAAGAGTTGGACACGACTGAGCGACTTCACTTTTAAGAAGCTAGAAAGTTCCTTAATAGTACAGTTAAGTTTAATGTTGCTAATGTATCAGAAAGCTAGACCAATAACTTTTGAAGTCATTTGATTATACCTTAGACATCTTAAGCTCAACAAATTGTTTAAAGAAATTAACTGTTATCCATATCTGCCTGTAGTTGTATGGGTTTCCCAGGTGGATCAGTGGTAAAGAATCCACCTGTCAATGCAGGAGACTCAAGAGATGTAGGTTTGATCCATGGTTTGATCCTGGCATAGGAAATGGCAACCCACTCCAGTATTTTGCTTGGAAAACTCCATGGTCAGAGGAGCTTAGCAGGCTACATACATGTCCATGGGGTCACAAAGAGTCAGACACGACTGAGTGACTGAGCACCGCCATCTGTAGTTATATATGGATAGCAGCACTGAAGCTGCTCTATTGTTAAGAAGATTGAAATGGTAACACGAGTGAGACTCCTAGCTAGATATGGTGTATGCTCAGTAAATATTCTCTATACCCTCTTTCCTTTTTTATTACTGTTTTATGAAGGAAGCTAAGATCTTTTGAGTATGAAGCCATTTTGGCCACCTTTAACTTTGCTGAAATTTTTTTCTCAAATACTGTGGATAGTATGTCTTTTCTTACTCTGATTTCAAGTAGGAGTTGTTAGTTTCATTCAGGCTGTGTCCTCTGGGTGATGTCAGAGGGAGTAATTTAGGTTTTTGATGTACCTAACAAGTGAAGAGAAATCTAAACAAGGTAAAACTTTAGGTTGAGATGAGTATGACCACCTGCCCTACCTCATTCCTTTGTAGAATCGGTAAATCCCAAGGTCTTCTAAAATATGAGTCAGGAACCTGTTTGAGGCTTCATTTGCTTGTTTCTCATACTTTATTAAAATAAGACAGTTTATTGAACCACTCTATAAATGCTAGATAAAAAATACTAATACTTGATTACATAAGATTTTTGAGAATCATGCTGCTGCTGCTGTTAAGTCGCTTCAGTCGTGTCCGATTCTGTGCGACCCCATAGATGGCAGCCTACCAGGTTCCCCTGTCCCTGGGATTCTGCAGGCAAGAATACTGGAGTGGGTTGCCATTTCCTTCTCCAATGCATGCATGCATGCTAAGTCGCTTCAGTCGTGTCTGACTCTGTGCGACCCCATGGACAGCAGACCACCAGGCTCCTCTGTCCATGGAATTCTCTAGGCAAGAGTACTTGAGTGGGTTGCCATTTCATTGTACTCTTCTGAAAATTTAAAAGTAAACTTGAAACTTTTACTCATTCTAAAGTAACCCCATCCTTTTCTTGATCTCTGTATTTTCCAAGAATTTAAGACTGTTCATTGCTTTTGAAGGTTTGAATGTGTCTATAGTGTGGAAAAGGGCTTCTCTGGTGGCTTAGTGGTAAAGAATCTGCCAGCAATGCAGGAGCCTCACAAGACGTGGGTTTGATCCCTGGGTCGGGAAGATCCCTTGGAGGAGGGCTTGGCAACCCACTTCAATATTCTTGGCTGAAGAATTCCATGCATGAGAGCCTGGCAGACTACAGTCCACAGGGTCACAAAGAGTTGGACTACCCCTGAAGTGACTTAGCACACACGCATAGTGCTGCGAAGGAGGTTATTTCTTACTTAGGATCCTAGTCCCTTATATCTGTGCTCTAGGGGACATGTGGTTTTTAAACCTCAGAACAGATTAAAAAGCACAACTTTTGTGGGGAATGCTCAGGCAAGCCTATCACTTTAGTAGAATCAACTGTCTAGAGAAATACTACATTGTAGTGTTACTGAAAATACAAGTCTGTGTCTGACTCACAGTGAGGCCAAACAACACTAAGACATTGGAGTTTGGAACAGAGAAGAGTTTACTGCAGAGCCAGGCAAGAAGATGGGTAGCTCATGCTTTAAAAATCCCAAATTCCCCCAACGCTTTCAACAAAGCCCTTTTATAGGAAAGGTGGGTAGGGGCGTGGTTAGTTGGTACAGACTTCCTGGTGTGAAATCCTTGTTCTTGAAGTCAGGTCACATTCAGGTGACGATGTTCCTGTAAATCTCTACCAAACAAATGCTCTTCTCTGTCCTGACAACAAGCACCAAGTCTCAGGGCACAGCTCTCACCCTCCAAAGCCCAGGTCCTGGCCAAGAGGAGGCCCACCTCGGTTGGCAGCTCCCTCAGGGTCAGGTTCCCAGACTCAATCAGGACGTCATCGCTGAGGAGCCCAGTGCCCAGGATCCAACTGGCCCTCCGTTCCTCAGGCCCCCAAAAGGGGGCAGGAGGCAGGGCCCATAGTCTGTGGCCCAGGCGGACGGCCGCCGCTCTCCGCTCACAGAAACAGAGGTTGCAGAGCGGTTCCCCAGCGCCTCAAGGCCCCGGCTTGTGGGTGGCCGTGGGGAAGCCTCCGGAGCCTCCGTGACGCACCTCTGGCCTCCTCCCTGGGTGCCCAGCTCACCCGCTGGTCCCAGGCCAGGGAACGGGCGGGAGGGCCCTGGCGGAGGCCAGGGTCTGCTCTTCCCTGACTCCCCTTCATGGCCGCGCCCCACTCTTGGTTAACCACCCCACCCACCGTGGCTTCCTGACAGGTGGTCGCCTGTGGGCGGGGCCCACTGTAGCACCAACCAATGACTGAGTGGGACCTGTTGCCAAGTAACGGGCAGAGTAGTGTTGCCCAGCAAGGGCTCCATGCTAAGGGCTGCCCTCGCTGTGCTCTGTCATAGTAGCATTATCAAAGTGATATTAGTGAGCCATAGAAGTTCCCCTCCTTTCCTCAGTTTTTCAGTATCACCTTTGAAGTTTGATAATCATCTGTGTTCCCTTCTTCCTTGGCTCTTTCAGCCCGAGGCCCTTGGTATTCATTCCAGATGTGGTTGCTATGAAGGCAGAGTTCTTCCTGTGACTGTTTAGTAAAGATCCCATTGGTTCTTTCCCATGGACCAAAATTCTCACTTATTTATTACTGTTTGTTGTTGTTTATTCTTCTTTTAAAAATTATTTATTTTATAAAGATAATTGCTTTACAGAATTTGTTGTTTTCCGTTAAACCTCAACAAGAATCAGCCATAGGTGTACATATACACCCTCCTTTTTGAATCTCCCTCCCATCTCCCTCCCCATCCCACCCCGTAGGTTGTTTATTCTTATAGTGGGAATATACTTATTACAGGATAGAGTCAGAATTATGGTCATTTACATAATACTTTTGCTATATTCTTTAAAATTTTTTTGTTATTTACCTTTTAGTTCACATACAGTAAATTTTACTTTTTGCTGTGCAGTCCTATGTACCTTGTTCTTTTGGGTTTACCTCTTCATTTGTTTTGGTTTTGCTATCTCAAATGGACCTGGATTTTACCTTTCAGAGGTCTTCAGTTTTCTGGACATTTTCACTTGAACATTTAGAATTAATATTGATAATTAATAAAATTTTTAAAGCTTTTAATAAGTTATTTTTCATTGTAGACTGCAAAATATTATCACTTAAAAGAATTCAATCTATGAATTTAAATCTTTGCTTAATTTTGCTTTTGGGACAAAAGGAAATTTTACTGAAATGGAACTCAGTTGGAAAGTAAACAGCAAAGGCCCCACGAAAAATCAAATGCAGCAAGATAATTGGAAGGTGAATAGAAGATCAAATTCAATTCTCTAGCAAATTATTGATGGCTTATTGTGTGCAAAATAGCATGTGAATTGAATATGCATGGAGATAATTTCTGATTTTGGTAAAAAAACTGCAGAGAAAGTGAAGGTGACTTCAAAATATTCTCCAACAAAAATGACATTTTGTTAGTGAAGTAATGAAATTTATATTTATTCCTTAATTAGGTTGTTTACATATTCCTCTGACATATTCACTACCTTACTAATATCTCACATCGAGATTATTTTCTAGATTAACGTTTATAGAATCCATAAGTATATTGTTCTTTACTTGTATTGCCTTGCTGAAAGAGTTTCTGCATCAATTTTCATCTGCATTATAAATGAGCTCATAATTTAGAATGGTGGAACTGAGAAAGCATTTAATGAAATTATGGTTTTAAAAAAATGACACAAAATAACTTGTGTTAACTTAAGAAATGTTTTATTAAAATAGCATCAAGATGACATTAAGTAAGAGTAAAAAAGGGACAGAATGTGTCATCTCAATTTTTAAATGTGATAGAAATGTGTGCAATTTATATATTAATACCTCAAATGTAAATGTGGTTATTATAGCTAAGATATTAGCTAGGAGATTATTTCTTTGAAAGAAGTTGAGAAAATTGAGGAAAGCAATGATTATGCCTTCTTGCCTTGATCTGTACCTAAGAATACTCGCTTGAATACTGTTACTCTATGACAGTTAATGAACATTTTCTTATTTGCTAATGTTGAACTCTAGTTTATTTTATTCAGTGTAATGAATGGTTTATTGGGTGTAAGTAAGTAGATCCAGAGCAGCAGATCATAGTTTACAGGGATGGAAAGCTGAAGTTGCTGAGGTTCCATCACATAGTGAGAAGGAGGTGGAGAGGAAAAACTGTGCAAAATGTCATTGAGAAGAAGTAAGTCTTCCTGGGTGGTTGGGATGGAGGCCTGTGCCCCCTGCCCCTGCCCATAACTGTAGTTTGGTTTTGTTTGTAGAATCTTCTGGATACTTTTTTTGCATTTGTTGGCTTGAGTTGTTTCAAAGGATGTTCTTTAACTTGTTACTCATACAGGTGGACTGAACTTAATTGTAGTTACAAATGAAGCCTGCTTGAGGATTTTAATTAAATTTAAACATTGGAGAAAAATTGTTAAACTGAATTTTTCTAGCTTTCTTTTAAGTAAAAAATATTCTTTTGATAGTGTTTATAATACACAGTATTCCAAAAATTGTAAAAACAGTGAACTGTATGGTTTTAAGAAACTTTCAGATAATTTTTTAGAAAATATGTCTTCTGATTTGTAAAATAAAATGAGTTAATGGTAACCCTTTAGTACAGTGTAGTGATAGGCTGATGATCTCTGCAGAGGACTGTGTTTAATCATGTATCAGTATCACTTCATTTGAATATTCTCTTTTTCACTGCCTACTAATTAAGTCAAGGTTCTGACTTTCATAAGAAGATGATCTTTAACACACACTGTATTTATAACTAAAAGATTATGAAAACATTAATGTGTTAAAATAATTAGAAGGAAAGTGACATTTGTATTTACTCTCACTCCCATGTTAAGTCTGTTATATCAACTGTTAAAACTGTGCAGTAGTATATTATTGAACTGGAAATCAAGCTACCGAATGAAATAGCTTTGTTTTGATGTAAAGTTACACTGATAAATTGAGTGTACCTTTATTCTTTTCCTTGGTTCTAGGCAACAGTACTTCAAATTAATTGATGAGTGTGTATCTCAGATTGTACTGCATAGAGATGGGATGGATCCAGACTTCACGTATCGAAAAAGACTAGATTTAGATTTAAGTCAGTTTGTTGGTGAGTGTGTCTCTGTTATTAAAATGGAAATACCTTCTGTCCCTTACCCATGGGTTAGCGCTAGAGTGTTGTTTCTTGCAAAGTGGACTCTGGAGGGTCCTGGATACCCTTTCAGAAGGTCCTACTAGTCAAATCTATTGTCACAATAGTACTGGAACCTTGTTTGCCTTTTTCACTGTCTTGATATTTGCAGAATAACATTGAGAAAACTGCTGGCATGTTGTTGTAAAGCAAGGCAGTGGCACCAAACCCCAGGAGCCCTGGGGTTCTTTGGTAAAACAAAAGAAACGAAACTGCTATTTTTTACTCAAGAATGTCCTTGATAAAGAACTAAAAAATAATAATTTTATTAGACATTTACCTTTGTATATACTGTGTGAATATATTCTGTGTGAATATATTCAAAATTCAATATATTGTATTTGTGAGTCACTTGTGCTGCAAACCGGAGTCCACAAGGAAGTACTTGTGTAATTGTCTGAGTTGCCAGCTGAGATGCCTGCCTTTTTTTTTTCCTTTTAATCTTTGAAAAAATGATTGTTATACAAATTGTGGCTACTTAGATGTGAGTGTTTGGCACACACTTTCCTAAAAATGAAATGAAGATGATAGACTATATAAAATCCCAAGCATTTATATAAAAATTTGAGTTTGGAAAACTTGCATTTGCTACCGTCCTCTTGTCAGCTTTGCAGTGCTAAATTTTTTTTCTGATGAGATTAATGGTGATATTACCCTATATGATTATTTTGACATTGTATGATGAGATGTATCACCATTTGAAGGATCTGTATGACTCTGTAAACCACTCTTTCCCAGATGACCAGGGCTTGATGTGTCTAAATGATTTAAAAGTAAGAGAGTGCAAAACAGTCTTTGAAATGATATGTGATTCCACATGGTAACTAATGTTAAGAAGTTACCATATGTCAAATCTTGATTTAATATTCAAAGAGTATTATTTGCATGAAGTTGTTTTTTTCCTCATAAAATATTTGAGTTCAGGAAGAAGTGTGGGATGTACAGAATGAGAAAGTAGTAGATAATACTAATGACACTGATAAAGCAAATACTTGTTTCTCTCCCTAAGAGAGAAGAAATTAGAAGTTCCTGGGGGTGGGAGGGACATAGAAATAAAGGAAAAGATTCTCTAAATAGGTAGCAAACTAAAATATGGAGTGATTTTGAATAGTGTCTGAAGAGAAAGTTTTTCTACCTGGACATTTGGAATATTTTTCTTGAGTAGGTGAGAGGTTTTGACATTGAATTCTTGAGAAGGAAATAAAATCTTTGAATACTTATTGGCTATATAAGTGAAATTAGTTACATAGTTAAAGAAATTTATTGTTTATTGATTATAAAAGTTTCAAATAAATTTATAGACACAATGCCAAAGACTTAAATACAGAAGAGTGTCACTGTGTTAACATGTTTAGATGGGAGACAGATGTTGGAAAGTATAGGGCACAGATAACATATTAAGGTGGGATTCAAGAGATGCTGTCTGTGTAACAAAAATCAGAGGATTAAGTATTAATTTAGTGCTACAGAGCCAGCCAAATGAACAAAAAATTATAGAGAATTGGGATTATACAGGAAAGTGTTTTCTTAGGAAGTTATCCATAATGCCTTACATACTTAAATCAAGAAATAATTGTGTACATACTGTATTTAGAGTTAAGAAGCTAACCACCAAAGTAATCTAATATAGAAAGAGCTGTGAGTGGTCCCACTTAGGAAGCGGGACTAGTTTTGGATGTAGTGATTTGGTTGATTCTTGTTTCTCATAAATTGTTTTGTAGTATGTTTTATTAAACAATGTTCATTGTTACTTTCATTAAAAAAGAAAGAAGGGATATAGTAAATCATGAGACATCCATATGAATTACTTTTCCTGTGAAGTATCCCGTCAGGTGGATTCCTATCAGAGCTTTTTAATCTATTATTAGTGGATATTTAAGTTATTTACAGTTTTTTGCTAACAGTATTTTAATGAATATTCTTACTTAAAAGCAGAGTCCTAAAAATAGAATTACTGGGTGAAAGAAAGTATTTAAGTGTTTGTACATATTGCATAGTTTCTTATTAGCAAAGTTCCTTAATTATACTTCCAACTGCTTTTAGGAGAGTTGGGTTCCCCATGCTATCTCCAGTACTTGGCATTAGGGATTATTTAATCTTTGTTTATTTCTAATTAAATATTTTTATGTTTTCATATTATTAGGAAAATTCAATTATCCATTCTTATGACTTATCCATTTTTAGATTTTTATTCCTAATTTTATGCTTATTGCTATTGTACATTTTCCCCATTTGTATTGGCTCTCATCTTCTCCTTTTCCTTCAAAATATGAACTGAGGATAGCAACCTTTGGGTGTTATATGTACAGTTGAACTCTCCCTTTTGCTTAACACAAGGTTAAAATTGTAGTTGGCTTTATCTTTCCTCTTATATTTTATGACCTTGGTATCATGCTTAGAAAATCATTCTCCATTCCAACATTATATATTTCTCCATTTTGTTTATTACTGACATTATTTCTAATTTTTCTCTGTAATTTTTTTTTCTTTGTAAACTTTTAAAGTAACAGTGAATTTAAGAAAAATTTTGTCATTGCAATTTTAGATATTTGCATAGATGAAGCAAAACTAGAAGGGTTTGAAGAGAAAGCATCAGAACTTAACAAGAAAGTAAGTAGTTTGACTAACTTTGCAAGACTACAGGGGGGCTCCTGCAGCTATATTTCTGCCTCAGGGACTCTGTGTTCTTCCAATTTCCTTCTTTACTTCCTTTGGGTGTTTGCACAAATGCCATCCTCTGAGGACTTCCTATTTAAACCTTTAAACTCCTTACTCCCAACTCTGACCTTCCCTATGCTTCTGTCCTTGTTTTTCTACTGTTGTATTTATCACCATTTGACGTGCTACATCATGTATGTATCTGTGTGAGTATATGCAAATGTCTTGTCTGTAATAAAATTTATGAAGGATTTTTGTTAGCTTTATTCACTATCATGGCACCTAAAACAATTCCTGGACTGAAAACTAAACATATTTTTTGAATGAGTGAATAAATAAATGATTGACAGTATATAGAATCAGAATTTTAAGGTTGGAGTATTTCTCAAGGCCTCAGATAATTTAGGCCCTTAAGATTGAAATTATATCTAAAAATTTTAAGAGAAAGTTTAACTTGGTTTTGGTTTTGATTAAAGTTGCTTCATAAGACTAAGTGGAACCATTTAAAGTTGTCTTTTTCATAGGTCATAAGTATTGGATGTTAGCAGTTTCATGTGTTTCTGTCCCAGGAGTGTTGTTGACCATCCAGCCGTACCCCCCTTTTCTTTAAGTTAGTGTATTATGCTTTTGTCTCTACTTAGTGGGTACCTATTACACTTGTTCTTTGATCTTAAAATTTTATTTTTAAATTTTATTATCTTTTGTTGTTGGATTCTTCACATTTTAAGTAGTTTACTCTGATTTTGAATTCTTGGGGCTGGTTCCTTTCATTGGAGGAATCATTGGCAGTAACTGCTACCACTGCTTCAATGAACATTGTACTCAAGGAACATTTAGACCGAGTTAGGCACCATGCCAGTGAGTCTACATTTTTGATGTGTCAAGCCCTAAGTGAACCTTGAGAGAATTGTACATTTTTAATAGACTTCTAAGATAGAACATCTTGAGTGAAAGAGTGAGTGAAGTCGCTCAGTCGTGTCCGACTCTTTGCGACCCCGTGGACTGTAGCCCACCGGGCTCCTCTGTCCATGGGATTCTCCAGGCAAGAATACTGGAGTGGGTTGCCATTTCCTTCTCCAGGGGATCTTCCCGAGCCAGGGATCGAACCCAGGTCTCCCGCATTGCAGGAAGATGCTTTAGAACATGTTAGGGCTTCCCTTATAGTTCAGTTGGTAAAGAATCCGCCTGCAATGCAGGAGAGGCCAGTTCAGTTCCTGGGTCAGGAAGATCCACTGGAGAAGGGATAAGCTACCCACTCCAGTATTCTTGGACTTCCCCTTGTGGCTCAGCGGGTAAAGAATCTGCCTACATTGTGTGAGACCTGAGTTCCATCCCTGGGTTGGGAAGATTTCCTGGAGAAGCAAAAGGCTACCCACTCCAGTATTCTGGTCTAGAGAATTCCATGGACTGTATAGTCCACGGGATTGCAAAGAGTTGTACATGACTGACTGACTTTCACTTTCACATGGAGAACTTTGTAAGTGCCCTAAGACATCCTAAGTTTCGCCAAATACTTAGAGAATATTATCTCCCAGGCCTTTGGCTGCAGGCTCGGATTACAGCTGAGGATATTAACATCGCCATTTTTGCAAAGTGACTTAGTTAATGGGGGAAACAAAGTAATAGATACTTTAAATTACGTGTCATAAGTGTTCTAGTTGATAGATGTTTGTGTTGTATGGTGACCTCTCACCCGCTGACTCTGTATTCCAAGCTCAGTAAATAATACTTCCACTCACTGTAGGAAGGGAGTAGCACGCTTTCAAGTTATTTGGTTTGAATGAATCTCAGATAGTTTAAATTGGCCTTTATAATCATTTTTTTTTTGGTTTACAGTATTTGAATATGATAACTTTCTCAAAACACTGTTTTAAAATTGTAAGCTTTTAATGTAAATAGAAGAAAGACCTTGTTCAAGGTTAGTTGTCTTCTTTTAGTCAGCAGTTATGTGTCTTAGGTATATTCAGAAAATATTGTTCATTCCATAAAAGATTTCTATTGCCATACCATTTTGTATGTGTCAGCAAGAATTTTTTCTGATAGCTTTATAAGAACACATGTAAATATTTTGCTTTAGGCAGGAAGCTATCATGGTTGCTAGACACATTCTTTATTTTAATGCATAAATTTGAAAAATGAAGACTAGAAATGTCAGAAAGTACATAGAGAGTATTGAGTTATCAACCTTCTTGTATAGATGCACTAATTCACTTACCTGAGGGAATGAAATTAAGTAGAGCCTCAACCTTAACTGTGTTTCTTGACATTTTTGCATGTAATTTTGTAAGCATAATATTGCTGTACTGACTCCTTTCGGAGAGGAAGCCTATCATTTGAGTTTTTGTAAAGTGCATCTTTAATGGAGATTCATTTTATCCTCAAGGCTACTGTGATTTGACTATGGATATTATAAAAATGCTAAAGCAAAGTTTATATTTTGTCTGATCCTTTTATAGGGGAGGATGTAGAAATTTCTCTCTCTTGTAAGTAATACAGATACTCTCAGTATGATAAAGTTAATTTAGTAAGCTTTCTTTGAGTATAGTAACTATGATTCTGGTTGTTTTGATAGTTTTATTTTTGTTCCTATAAATAATTCTTTTTCCTTCTGCATCTTATTCTAAGACCTAAGACAGGACAGTGTACATATTGATATTATGAGAAAGGTGGCTTCATTCTTACTCTCATAAGAATTTAGTTTTCTATTTCTTGCTAAGCAGCAGTAAACATCGACTGAGCAGTCATAAAGAGGAGAATAGAGAAAATGACCTCATAGAGATTTTTGGGAGATTGAGGACCTTTATGATATTGACATGGTTATTCAACATATAAAGGAAAGTTTGACAGGAATTGGCTGATGATTTCACTCAACAAATGAGTTTAATTTATAAATATAAAGCTTTTGGAAAGGTGATGAATAAAGCAGAAAAATCTCATTATTAGTGAGCTTCCAGGTTGGTGAGCATTACTGAGGTGTATGATACTACATTTTGATAGTTTTATAATACAGGATGATAATTGTTGTTTTGGGAAAACCCTGTGTGGTGTGTAAGCCTGTAGGAAGGATCTCAGGTGGCCAGGGAACACTTGCCCTAGGAAGTGATGGCTAATGTGAGCCCTGATGGATAGTGGGAGGCAGCAAGGTGACTATCTGAGGAGGAGGCATAAGTACATTTATTTTGAATTTCTTATATCAAGTTTAGCATCTTCAAAACCAAATTCTTCATTCTTGTCTCTAAAAATGTCATTCCCTCAAATTATAATCGTTTTTTGCCAGCTTGCAAAGCAACAGAACAACGTAGTTATCTTAGTTACAGTCCCTTCGCTCATTTCCTATGTTCAGTCAGATGCTAATTTTCGATTCTGTTATATATATATATATTTCCCCCCCCCTTTTCTTTCCCTGTTTTCTTGTCCTGTTTTCTGACGTGCTCTAGCAGGGCTTGCATCCTTGCTTGGATAGCTGCAGCGCCTCGTTTCTGTGACTCTAGTCTATCTTCAGTCCATTGTCCGTGCTGCTGCTGGTTAGGTTTTCCAAAGTGCAAATCTGATTACATTGCTTTCCTGTGATAAATACTCTAAAAATTGTCTGTAGTTATTAGGGAAAAGAAAAAATCTTTTTGGTTTATTGTAAACTTCCTTTCCATAGTTTCGCTCTGGTGTATCTCTAGCTTCATCCTCTGCAGTTTGTTCTCAGACTTCATTTTGTGGCCCTTACAAGGGATGGCTTGTCATTCATTTATGCACTGTACTAGTCACTATCTGAAATGCAAGCTACGCTTCTCAGCTAATGACTTGAGTTCTTCAACCTTAGATCAAGCATCATTGCTCCAGGAATGACACACATGCCTCCTGTCCTTTCTCTATTGTGAGTAATTTTCATAGATTTTGGATGGTTAGTTTGTTTTGATTTTGCCACCAGACACTATGCTTATTAAACACAATAATCATATTCTTTTAAACTCTGTACCCCTAGTCCCTGCCACTCTGAGAAACACATAATAGTCATGCTGTTAGATATTTGTTGAATAAAGGGAAGAGGTGGAATGGGACCAGATATCAGGTGGTTCTTAGGTATTTTGTTAATAAGTGTGGTTTTTATAATGAAGCCACTAAAGATTTAAGACAAAGGAGTCATGATATGTGAGCTATCTTTTGGATGAAACAGGAGTATTAAAAAAACAAAGTTTGTAGAGAGAAAGACAATATTGGTTTTGAAAATACTGGAATGCTTCCTTACTCTTGAAAAACCTTCCTTACGTTGGAAATATATTTATAGACTAGTTTGCAGTCTGGAATGCAGTTGTGAATCTGGAGCTGGTGATGGCGACTTGGAAGCCACCAGTGTATGGAGACCCTATTCCTAATCCAAAGCCTAACCCTCATTTGACTGTATTTTAAAGTCTCAAGGCTACATTTGTGAACTATTTGTATTTTTTAGTGATTACTTTCTTCCTTTTTAAAAGGGAGTCAAGTACATGTTCTCGATCATGAGACAGAACTCATATTCATCTCTGCTAGTAGAGGGATTTTAGTGAAGATGATGGCCAGGTGAAACTGTTTTCAGTGCCAGGATGGTGACTTGTGACAAGTGCCTATATCAATTAGAAGACTCATTGGATTTACCAAATTTTCATTTACCTTCTTCCTTCAAAGTGTGGCACTAAGGTCTTTGAAAGATTAATTTATCATTAATTTTCTAAAGATTAATGATGAAGAAGATGGAGTTTATCCTCTTAAACTTTTATGAAGGTTAGAACCTATATTGGGTTCTTAAGTTTCTGATGTTATTTTACAAAAAAAGGAAATAATTGATGCATTTGCAAAGTGGAGTTATTTATTAATAAAAAATATTGAAATGGAATTCTTTTAAATCATGTTGATAAACTTGGGAAGTTTCAAGTATAAGTTTTCACAGGTAAGGGTCAGGGAATTCAGTACAGTGCCTTGCTCTCTATTATTTTACACAAAGTTGCAATGATACTTTGGGACTCTTAAGAAAAATGCCAGCGTTCTGGATAACTGTAAGCCCAGTTTGTTCTGAAGAGAGGAGAAAGTCACAGATTTCATTTCTGGCTTTGTCTGCTCCTTTGCAAATGAATGATTTTGGTGGGACCCTGAGAGACCTAGAGAAAAGCTGTGGGCGACTTAGCAAAAACCTACCACCACTCCTTTCAGAAAAGTTATGTGCCACTAACAGAGCATTAGAGTCAAATTTCTTTATGAAGAATAGTGCTTTTTATTTTCATCTTTCTCTGTGTCTTGTATGTTTCTTTTTTTTTTTTTTCCAGTTTGAAAAAGAGTTTACTGACCACCAAGAAACTCAGGCTCAACTGCAGAAAAAAGAGGCAGAGATTAATGAGCTTCAAGCAGAGTTACAAGCTTTTAAATCACAGGTAAAATACTATCTACCTGGAGTGAATTTGGGTATTGAAAACTTACAGGGTAACAAAGGTGGTATCACGTCTTCACAGCATCAAAATTTTGAAACTTTAATTTTTCTTGTATGTTTTCATATTTTTGTTTATATATATTTCTATTCTGCTGTGTTTAAATTATTAAAATTATTTTGCCTTTTTTGTTTTTTTAATTTGCATTTTTTAAAATATTTAATCTCTTCCTTGTGTTTCATTTGGGTTTTGTTCCTGATGTCATGTGTTTGCTAGATAATTAAGCACTAAGGGTAAGAAAGTCTTTTATTATTAGATTTGTCATTCATCACTGATCTTTATCCCACTACAGAAAATTATTGCTCAAGCTATTTATTTTTCAAAACCTTCAGCCTATGGGTACCTTGCAGTGAAAGATAACCTCTAGCTGAATGAGAACATTTTCTGATAATTTTTCAATTTCCAAAAGTAAACATTTAAAACACAACAAAAAAGGGAGCAAGTCTGGATTATGAAGTAGATAGCTCACATATACTCTCTGCACACAAAACAGTTAGGTAGCAAGAAATACATTATCTACATGTTTTACATGGATGAAAGTAAGGAAGTAGAATATTCATAGCTAAATTCCTTCATGTAGATTTACATGCAAGATGATGAGCAATAAGTATAGTTTTGCTATCTTCCTTTCATCCTAATTTATGGTTATGTTGAAATAATGTTAGGCATACTTTTTCCTATGTTATTTGCAATTTTGTTCTCTTTTTTACTTAGTGTATAGTTTTGTTGCAGAGTCTGTCTGAAGATACTCTAGGAATTATCTGTTAGTGTTCAGTTTTTGGGGAAAAAAATAGAATCTTTCTATAAGAAAATTCTCAGTGATCATCTTTCTCTAGTGCTGCAAAAGAAGGTACCACAGTTTGTTGAAAGTTTTCATCTTTCTTATGTGGTTCCCTCTCCCTCATATTAAAGAAACATTCGGCTGTGTTTTCTATGTTTCAGACTGAGCTTTAGACACTGAAATATTCATGACAATTTTTTCCTGGTCCAGGCTAGTATAAATTTAGACTTTCCTTTCTTTTAATTTTTCCCAATTGAAGCATTTCTTGTAAATCTATGCTAGAAAATTTTAGTTTATAGAAAACATATTCACTGTGTTTGAATGTGTTGTTGCTGCATATGATTTTATATAAAACGGGAATATATTTACATTTTGAAACAGATTAAATCAAGCAGTCTCCTATGTTGTTTTAGATTGTGTACAGTGATAACCTCTGTTTATGTCTATCAGAAGAAAGCCTGGTACTAGAGACTTGACATTGACCACATACTCAGTTTTGAAGAAGAAATGACAAATCCTTTCTTTGGATTAGTTTGTATTTCTCATGGAATATTTGCATTTGTCTTAATATATTTCTCTTTGATCAAAGCTGTGCTGATTATAAAGGTTATGAATAAAATGTGTTCTGTTATCCATGATTTCATTCCTTGTGTCACTTAACAGCCAAGCACTGTTAGGCGCTGGGGACAGACTGGGGGCACGGTGATGATAGTGTCTGGCCTCAACAGTGACATACTCAGTCACACTCATCCAAGTCTAGAGCAGAAAGGCAGCTATACCTTTGTTTTAAGACATTAATTGTTAACTATAAATGCCTATTGAATGTGAGTACGATGTACATACATCCTTAACGTTCAAAGGGCTGTGGTATCCATTATCACAGCAACCCAGCCCAACACTAAAGTGATTCTTTCTTTATATGTAATGTTTTTGATAAGGCATGTTTTTTGATTGTGGTCTCAATTTCTCTTAAATACTTTTTCTTTTTTTTTTTTTTTTTTTTTTGGCTGATTTTGGATGTTGATTTCAGGCCTTTGTGCATAATCTACTTTCCATAATTTTACCATAAAACTTTTAAATGATTTATTAATACTTATATAGCTATATGGCTTAGAGTTGAAGTTAGTTTCAGGAAATCATGATCACAAAAATTATTTATCAACTCCTATCACCTTCGTGGTAGTAAAAATGCATCTATTTTTATTAAGCAACAGAAGCGTAAGGATAGAAGTGCCTGGTGACCAGTTTGTATCTTGCTTTTGCAGGTCTTACTAAGAAACTTAGTTAATTTTTCCTCAAGGGCAATGTGGCAATATTATTTCCCTCTCTTTTTCTGGATCTTATTTATTTTTTTTAATTTTTACTAACTTAAATGCTGGTGTCCCACAGAATTCTGTATATAAACCTTTCCTCAAGCTCTGTCCTCTGGGTGAACGAACTTACCTACACAAATGGCTTCTTCAGCTGTCCTGTTGAGACTGCTGACTTGCAGGTCTTTTAGACCTGGGTCACTGTTCGCCTCTTGGACATTTCCACCCACATGACCATAACTACCTTAAAATGGGGAGTAATATTTCTGACAGTTACATTTTTATGAAAACAAAAGCTATAATAATACTCTTAAATTGGGAAAAAAAATTTGTTGAAATTTTGTTTGTAGGTTAAACCACATGGCATTACTGAAATTCAGTTGTTTTTGGTTTCAAACAAAATTTTTGAGAAACGTATGCTTGAACCTGCCTTTTAGAAAGCTCTTTGTCATGGTTCTTATTGTTTTTCCCCTGTAGTTTGGTGCCTTGCCACCTGGTACCTGTTTGCCTCCTTCAGATGGAAACGGAACCGGCCCTCCAGCCCTGCCCCCACTGCTGCCCCCGCCGCCCCCACCGCCGCCCCCACCACCCCCACCGCCGCTCCCAGGGCTGCCCTTACCTTTTGGCGGGGGGCCTGTGCCCCCGCCCCCTCCGCTGGGACTTCTCACTGGACAGACCGCTCCACCTCCACAGATCCTGCCTTTTGGGTTAAAACCAAAGAAAGAATTTAAACTGGAAACCAGCATGAGAAGATTAAATTGGTTAAAGGTATAACAGAAACAAGTAGAGAAACAATACTATTTCTTAGATTAAAGCTTAAATTTGTATTTACTGGTATATAATTTCCTATGGGAACCTTATGCAAAATGGTATTAAATAAACAGGAATTCTTTTAAGAAAAGTATTGAGTTTAAAGCCCTTTACTGTTGACTAAAGCTTTCTAGTTTATAAATTGTGTAGGAGTCTATGATAATTGTACTGGGATTTGGTTTATAATCAAATGCATACATAACATTTAAATACATACATTACATAATTTAATATTATGATTATACCATGTATTTTGAAATGTTTTAAACAATACAGAAAAATTAGTATTCTTAGGAACTTTTTTATGTTGGTAGCTATTGGAAAAATTATTACTTGCTGGCTGAGGTGGCTATTTAGTAGAGACACAGGAATTCTGAATCCTGCAGAAAGATGGTTTCACGGATCACATAAACTGAGCATTGCTAAAGATTAGGAGAAGTATAACTGAGAAAGAACAAACTTCATTGCATTCAGCTTCAGTCCCCAACTGTTTGAGAGTGGAACCTTTTTTTTTTTAATCCTTTTCCCTAATAACACAACTTTCTACAGAACTTGTATTTCATTGAACACACTGTGTAAAAAATATTATGGAGATTACTCCATAAATATCTGCTGGCAGCTCTGGGGTACTGGCTGTGTAGATGGTGACTGGGTAGGGGACAGATGATACACTCAACCATTTGTGAATCTGTCTTCTCTGTGATTGCAGATCAGACCTCAGGAAATGACTGAAGACTGTTTCTGGGTAAAAGCAAATGAAAATAAGTATGAAAGTGTGGATTTGCTTTGTAAACTTGAGAATACGTTTTGTTGCCAGCCAAAAGGTAAGTTTAATATATTGCTTATTTGTTACTTTTAGTATTTTAATATTGCAACTCTTTAGATGCTTTCAGTAGTATTATTTGTATCCTGTACATGATGTTTTTACATTACTAATGGATAAATGAAGTTAGTTTTTTTATGTAGAGTATCAACCAAGCAATTTTTAAAATGCAAATGATTAATATCAGAGTTAAAAATTTTCTACACTATACCTTCTTTGAAGGTATTCTCAGTTAGACTTTCATAAAGGAGGATATTTTCAGAGAAAATTTTGATATGAAAATTCCCTCTGCTGCTAAGTCGCTTCAGTCCTGTCCGACTCTCTGTGACCCCATGGACTGCAGCCTACCAGGCTTCTCCATCCATGGGATTCTCCAGGCAAGAACACTGGAGTGGGTTGCCATTTCCTTCCTCGATGCATGAAAGTGGAAAGTGAAAGTGAAGTCGCTCAGTCGTGTCTGACTCTTAGCGACCCCATGGACTGCAGCCTACCAGGCTCCTCCATCCATGGGATTTTCTGGGCAACAGTACTGGAGTGGGGTGCCATTGCCTTCTCCCGAAAATCCCCTCTAGTCAATGAGAAATAGAAAAACAAAATCAAAATGTGAGTCTTCCTCTAGTCATAATTTTCCCACTCTTTAACGTTGCAGTGACTACCATGTAATTAATTAGTATGGCTCATAAGGGATAGAAATTATCAGATTTATAGATTATCTTGAAAGGTAGCTTGAAATAGAGTCTGTGAGTAGATTATATCATCTTTTCATTATGAACAATGAAATTCATTTTCAAGAGCTACCCACAGATAGCTTTTACCTATGCATTGTTAATTTTCTCTTTTTAACAATTATATTTAGGAATTACTCTTGTCTGAAATTTGGTTTTGTTATGGGCCTACCATTTATGTTTCAGGGTTGATACTCACATATACTGTTTATTTCATTTTTGAGTAACACATTTTAGATTTGTAGTATAAACCACTCACATCAGGCATTATCTTTTAATTTTCAGAAAGGAACCTTTTAACAGACTTATGCCACTTATATATATCCCTGAGCTCATCAAACAGAGAGGTGGTAGGGAGAGATTGCATTGGACAGAGCTGGGAATGCTTGGTATAGACTTAAGTGCTGACTTCTTAAAGTGCCTACTGCATGCTAGGTACCATGCCAGAGGCTTTATGTACCTGATTTAACTTGATCATCACAGCAGCCAAGGAGTGCTGGCAGATACCAAAAACATCATTTGCATTCCTTTGAAATGCTTTCTAAATAAAAATTAGAAACTGTTTCTAAAAAATAATATAAGTTAGAAACTCTAACAGGTTAATTGTAAATTAGATTTCTAGAATTTGTTTTAAATCCACAGCCTTTATCAGATATTTTGAAACACCATTTTTCCTGACTAAAATAGTAAAAATAATATATTTTGATCTTTGAAAGCCAGGGGAATTTCTTAGTAAGCTAACCCTAGTAAAACTTGTGAAGTAAGCAGATCTTAATTTTACCTTTTGATTATGGAGAATCAAAATTTTCTTTGAAAAAGATTAGTGCTCTCTTCAGGCAATCAAGGAAAATATATGGCAGTTAAAATGTGTATTTGCATGTAAAACACTTCAGAATTTCAGATTTCATAATCTGGAATTGATTAGTTTTCCCTTTGCTTTTCTTGTAGGTTGAAAGGGTGATATCTAAAAGCTGTTTAAGTAATACTGCCATCCAGCTACTCTTTTTTTTTTCCTCTCTGTACTCTGATTACTTTCTTAATTAATGAGGCTCAAAAGGGAAACTTGTTAGCATGCCTTCAATTTAGCTGTAGTGTAGCCTTAAATGAAATAATTGGACCTTTAAAAAATTCTTAAGTCATCTAACTTTAGCCTTACGATTTAAGGTTGAAAAAAATAGATGTTAGCTCAGTCTAATGTCAGTTGTAAAGGTTAAGGTGAGGAAATGATGATCCTTTTCTGAATATTCCGCATTTCAGGATCTTTCTGACTCTGCGTGTGTCCCCAGTGCCCCAAATCTCTCTTCAGTTTGACTTAGAGGCTGGCAGAGGTCTAGGACATTTTTTCTTTCAACTCAAATGCAGCTTCCTCTTTTCTGTGACACTATATAATATCTCCATGATTATTGGAAAAATGAGGAAGCCCACGGTCATAATGCTGGGCAATGCCAACATCTTACAATGCCAACAGGAGGCAAGCTGTGAGGGCGACTGTTTTTTTGGTCGGGATTTTAAAGAATAATTCCTAGAAAGCATTAGTTGAGGAGCCTTAAGTGTGCTTTTTGCCCTGATTAGTATTTTATTAGAAAAGATCATTTGTTACTGCTTTCAGAAGGACAGGACTTGGTGTAGATATAGGAAAGACAAGAAAGGAAGGCAAGACAAAGGTGCCTGGAAAACTTAGACAAGACACAGGGGGTGTTGGATAGGTTGCTCCTTGTTCCTTTTTCATGACCTGGCTGCAACTTTTGCCTATTTCCCATGATGCCAAACTTTTCTTTGAATCAGTTTTGTCATTTCTGCAGAATTCAGAATGGAAATGCAGTTGCTCTCCCCTCTCTAGCAGGCAGGGGGCGATAGAGGCATGAACATGGTTTGATTGTTGGCTTGCATCACAGTTTGGCAGGAAGGACACAGGATTCAGATTACTGAAAAATTAACGGGTTTTTAGAGAAAAGGTGTTTTTTTTTGTTTTTGTTTTTTTGTTTGTTAAACTTGTAGTACCTCTTTGGACTGAGAACCAAGGCTCTTTCTCTGATTTCAAAGGTGAATGTTCCATTCCAGGCATTTTAAATGGTAGACACCAATCTTTGTGCATTTGAAATTGGCAGAAAGGAAAAAGAAAAACAAACAAACAAAAACAGAACTGAAGCCAGTAATTTAAAAAGAACCTTGGAATTCTCTCTCATGTTCTTTATTTTTTTTGTTACCAAGTATGGTTCTTAGGTTTATGAGGCAGTTAGGTTAAGATAATTGGGTTTCAGAGGTCTCATACCCAGAAAAGGAAGAGGAACTAATCATTCCTGTTGAGCACCTGTGGTATACCAGCCCTGAACTGGGTCTTCTTCATGTGACCTTGTTTAATCTTTACTGCATCTCTTCTGAGGTTTTTCTCTTGGTCTGCTGATTGAAACAGTTGTAACCACACAGTACCATCCTGCCCCATCAACTCACAGATGGAGCAAGATATTCTTGAGAGAGTTGAGCCTTTCCTCTTAACTCATGTTGCTCTTTATTACTTTCTTCTCTTTTTTTCCAGTTAGATTTTACTTATTTTGCTTTTTAAACTCATCTCCTTCCTATGACTTTTATAACATTGCTTCAATGGGAACGTGTTTTGTATCATGAGTACAGAAACTCCTAAGTCATTTCTTATGAAATCAATATTTTTTTCTGATTCAGTTATATCATTTTCTTTTTTATACTTTATTTCCCTTGTAAGTATCTCACTTTAGTTTACTTGCTTCTCTCCATCCTAAACTTTTGAGATGAATCTTAGTTTTCTGTAGTTTAGATTCTTTTGAAAATAACATGTTGGCATTTTTCCTAATCATATATTTTTTTTCTCATCTGCCTCATTAATTTCTCCTGCTTTTTCTCTATCCTGTTTATCTACAGTTGTTCACCTCAAGTATTTACAGGGGACATATTGTATGTGAAGACTTGTGTTTGGCACGGGGGACACTGTGGTGAGGAGGTGGACATGGCCCTAGAATCACATTGCCTTATGGCCTCGGTGATGTGCACTCAAGTTCGCAGGTGAAGTCTAATAACCAGGAGTGAGATAACCAGTGCTCATCTTGATTATAGAAAAGACTACTATGTTTTACTGTTTCAGGCTTCTGTTAAGACTTAACAAGGTTATAAAAGAGCATTGTTTATATATCTCTCAGAAATTTAATCACAATATTCATATACTGAACATTTGGTATCATCAAAATAATGCTAATGACCTGTGTATTTTTTACCAGATTGGAAGCATCTGTTGGTTAATTTTTACAGGCTGTTGGCAAATGGATTAACGTATACTAACAGGTTATTGGTGTTGGATTTATCAAGTAAAATTAATATTAATTATGTTCATTATTCACAAACTGTTAACTTAATAGGGATTAAAGGGCTTTCTGAAAGTATATGAATAGTCTAATTCGTTTAGACTGATTAATTATGAAAATGTGATTCCACAATTGTTAGCTTTCTGAAGTAATCACATTTTATAACAGGTGTGTCATCTTTGCCAGATAGAGTCAATAAACTGGTTTATAAATAATTTCTCAACTGAACAGTTATGGCATATGGAAACAGTTAATGGATTATGTACTTAAAAACAAATCAAGCTTAGATTTCTGACATCATAGTTCAGTGGACAAAGTATTGAGGTAGAGAGTGATAAACCATGGATTATCCCAGTGACTTGGCTGTGTTCAGGATGTGTCTTTGTGTTTGAAACACAATTTATTACTCTGTACAAACCAAAGTGTATAAAAATCCTGAACTACCTCGGAAGCCTGCATTAAGATGAACAATATAATTTGTAACAGAGAAATATGGTTCTTGAGGGCATGTTAATATAGAAATGATGCCAAAATGAACATATCTTCAACATCTTGCAGATTTCTGAGAAGACATTTGACAAACACTAATTTAGGAAGATTGGGGAGGAAGTTTGTGGAGAATTAAATATTTTTCTAGGGATCTATTTTGGTTTTTGTCTGTGACTGAATCTGAAAAAAACTTTAAGGAAATTATGAGGTAGGTCAGGAATGTCATGCTTGTTTCACCATTAGGGAGTATCTCATTGTTACCAGTTGTATTCTCTGTTGTATTGCAAAAGAAACCAGAATTTATTCTGAAAGCTTTAGTGAGGTAAACCTAGAGAGAGAGGGTAAAGAAAGGGGTTGTTTAGGTTAGAGCTACAGGCAATTTTCAGGTCCACAGAATGCATCAGTCACATGCTTAGTTACCCAGCATACCTTTGGCTTGTTGTGATAGAAGCTTTAAAAGTCCCTGTAAGTAGACATGTTTCTTATATACTGTGGTGATGCTGTAAACAGAAAGGGAGGAGGGTTGGATTTGCTAATATAGTATTGGGGAGTGTGTGCCCATAAACACGGCTTTTCCCCCCTTTCCTTTTTTCTCTTTTTTGTTTCTTCTTCCATCAGAGAAAGGAATGGTATCAGGGCATTGGATTCGACTAGAGTCATTTGACTAGCAGTAGATTGGGCAGTGCCGTCTCCTGTTTTACAAGTAATTCATCTTGGTATTTTATTTCTGGTAGCAGTTTTCTGTGGTGCACCTTAGCAAAATTGTAAATTTGTTACATTCTGTTGTCATCTGTTAGGATTTTTTCTCTTAGGATTTGTCTTCCATTTCCTGCATCTTCTGCCTTCTTCCTCATTTACACTGGCATCTCTTGTTACCCTCTGATTGCTCAATGTACACTTTGCAATTGCCTTGTCTGCAGTATGTTCTATCGCTCAGGATTCCCACATAATTAGTGCACAGTATTATTCTCCAGAAAATAAAAATGAGGCTCTTCCTTCTGAGTGTGTTATTTTAATCTAAAGCAATATTTTGTAAATCTGGCCATTCACCACTTCCCCTCTTCTCTGCTCTTTCCTGCCCCTCCTCATCCCCGGGCCCACCTCCACACACACCACTTGCCAGGTTTTGAAGACCGAGAATCACGTGAAGTTAGCACTGTACCTAATCCATCTCTGGAGCACAGGCAGGGAGTGGGCTCGTGGTAGGAGAGTCATAGGAGATGGGTGCTCCTTGCTGAATTCCAAGCTATAGGAATTCGATAAGAAACAGTGTATTAAGTTTATTTGTAAGAGGGAAAAAAAAAGAAAACTTCTCATGGAGATAACTTTATTATAATTATGTAACCTTGAATTTCCTAAGTTAGATTTGGATTATATATTTGTGAGTTTAGTTAAGCTGGGTGTTCGCCCCGCTCCCCTTCATTTGGGCATATACTTCAGGTCATTTGGGCATATACTTTCAAACTTTGAACATATTCTGTGTATAGAATAAGCTTTCATGAATGTCATGGCATCTGAGGAGAACACTAGTTTAGAGACCTTTGTTTATCACAGGTCTGACTTGTCCAAGTGCATGTCTGTGCCTTAAAAGACTGGATATTTCAAAGTTAGACACGCTGTATCCCAGGAGTTCTTAACTTGGAGTCTATGAACTTTAATAAGAAAAATAAAAGTAACATCATTACTTTCACTAACCTCTAATCAATATTTAGTTTTTCCTTCAGTTATAAACAATAAACAGAGCAGTAGCTATTCCATTTCTATCTGTAATGGAATGCATTACATTATGTAATGTATTCGTGTGTACTTTGCATCTTGCGTGGGTGCATTCACTCTGTCACATCCGACTCTTTGTGACTCCATGGATTGTAGCCTGTGAGGCTCCTCTGTCCATGGGATTCTCCTGAGAAGAACACTGCAGTGTGTAGCCATTTCCTCCTCCAGGGCATTTCCTAATCCGGATATCGAACCTATGTTTCCTGTACCTCCTGCATTGTAGGCAGATTCTCTACTGCCAAGCCATCGGGGAAGCCCGTGTACTTTTATATCACGTGAGAATTGTTTCAGATATGTTGAAATATCATTGAAACTCATCACTACTTCAACATTAGCATATAAATTTATAGACTGTCAGCTAGACTTTGTTACTTAAGACTTGAATAAAAAAACTTATTTCGCCAGTTGGGTCCTCCTGGAAACAAATGCTGAGATGTTGAAGTACAGGAGGGATTTTTAAGAGTTAAGCAGTGGGTAATGGGTGTGAAGGGTAAAAGATGGTGAGAGCAGGACTGGGCAGGAAGAACCAGGACTGTCCTGCAGATCTGAGAAGTTCTCAGCCCTGGAGCCCAGGATGCGTGTTGGTGGGGGGGTCCCGGATTGGAGCCTGCTGGCCAGCCTGGGCACTCCTGCCACACTTGGGCCTTGGCTGGGGCTCCAGCTGTAGAGGGGCCGGGAGGGCTCGTGGCTCGTAGCCTGTGAGCTCAGGGTGCTCTTTCTGTAGCCGACTGGAAAGTTCTTTTCTGAAGGGAGATCTGAGCATCCCATCTCCATGGTTGTCAGATGTGTATGTGACTGGTCCACAAACTGGCATTCAGTGCGTTTTAATAACCATTTGAGAACAGTTTACTCCCTTTGAACTACTATGTACTTTTTATGCATTTAAAATCAAGAGAAGGGGTCTACCTTTCTGATCGCAGTACAGGTCCGTGCCCACAGATGTTGCAGGTCCTACTGTACAGGTGAGACTGAGGTCAGGGGCCTGCCCTCACCTTCCGCCTCGTCACACGTACGTGGCTTTTGGGCTTGCTTGTTTCGTAATTGAAGGGCCCAGTGTGTTATTTGTAATGAGATATTTCATCCAACTTAGAGTAATTTTTATGATGGTTCCAACATCTGGACATCCATTTATTAAATAATGCATTTGTTAATAAAAACATGTATCAAATGTGGAACAAATATAAAACTTACTCCCTAATTAGACAATAAGAAAGCTACAATATTAATAATGTGTCCTTTTTAAAAGTAATGTTTACTTCATTTATGTCATTTTATTTGCTCCCCAAAGCAATCCTGTGAAGCACCCCAGGCAAATGTTTCATACATTTTATCTTTAAGAAAAAGTTGTGCTCTTCAAGTGAAGTTCAGCTAAAAGGGGCTGCCACTCTGAATGGAATACAGATCTGAGTGTAAAGTCATTGCTCCTTCTTCTATGCCATGCTGCTTCTCTGATTAAAAGAAATCCTATTATGTTTTATTTAAAGTGCTCTTCTTTGATTTAAAATAATTTTCCTCTCATCTCCTGCCACCTTACCACTGCCCCACAGCAGTTCATCCTCATCCCACGATTTATATTAAAGGCTTTAAAAACCTGCCGTTTTTTATTAAGACCATCTTTCATCATTCGGTACCTCTTTTCACTTCTGTAAGTATTTGAGCTGTAAATACTAACATCACGCTGTGGAGTGTGTGCAAGAAGAGAGACACTGGAGTTCAGCTACAAGTGTGTGACCCCAGCCGTTACAGCTGTAGGTCTTTCCTCTCTAAAATATAGGAGATAAGATCCAGCTCATAAGGTTACTGTGAGGATTCTATAATGAATATTTTAGGACATCTTTTGCAATGCCCAGTCATTGTAGTTGCTCAAGAAATATTAGCTGAACTTAAATTCTGAGATTGCAGGCTCATCTTTACTTGCTTGTTTTGTGTATCATCTCTGAATCTTCCACAATAGTAACCAGTTAAATGACCTCCCTTCACCTTGACTTCACTTTCAAATGAAGCTTTCTAAACTGCTCTGTTAATGGACCTCTGGTAGTAGTTACTTATGAAGACTTCTAGAATACCAGTGGGTATATCTTGTTTCTTTCATTTTTGTGTACATCTTTACTGTCAAATACTTCATTAAGATTCTGTGGAGAAGGATCTGTTGAATCAATATAAAGACCTTTAGTTCCCTATTTTTAAAAAATTTTTCTGTATTTTTTTTCTTTTAGTTATGAGTGATTAGTGGAGCTGGTGCCCGACAATGTATAATTTTAATAACTGAAAATTTTAACTTTGGTTTTCTTGGTGTGATTCTGTTTTAGATTATTGAGCTGATGAGAATGATCTTGGAAAGCTCATTCAGTTCTTTATAAAACCTTACTGGATCTTGTTAATAATTCATTATGTTTGATGGTTATTTATAGTTTCAGCCTAATGAGGGTGATATGAATGGCTTAATGTCTTTGTGGAACTGGGATGCATTAAGGTCCCAGTCCCCAATCTTGTTGGCACCAGGGATCAATTTTGTGGAAAACAGTTTTTCCGTGGACCAGATTTATTACATTTATTGTGCACTTTATTTCGGACCTAATGCCACCACTGATCTGACAGGAGGTACTTGTCTACAGCCCGGAGGTTGGAGACCCCTCTTTAAGGCAAAAGGAGCCTTTAGTTGATAGGCAAATCAGAGTGCCAAGTAGAGCTTATGGCCTAAGTCCCTGCAGGGTTTGCAGGAAAGATAAGAACTGTTCATTTTCTTAGTTTCATAGAGCGCTAGCAGAAGGTTCAGAGGAGTGATAATTTCTCAAGAACAGGCTCCTCCTCTTTTTCTTTTCCAGCTCTGTGATGTAAGCTAAAGAAATTATCTAGGTTAATTGTATAACACTGTCTTTATACATATCATTTAGCCTAACTCTTATTTCCTGAACAGGTGACAGATTGAAGAACTACATAAAGAAATGTCTTTAGAATATAATTGAAAATGGCTGTTGTATTTCTTCTTCTCCAGTAGCCTGTCTAGTAATAATAGGGGAGGCAAAACTCTGAAAAGTGTTTATCTCAAAATGATTTACAGCCTGGAAACATGAGATTGGCAGATGAACTTGGAAATTTACATGCTGCATTAGTGTATGTAAATTAGTCTTTTCTGATGAATACAGAAAAGAAAGTTTGCCTGCAGGAAATAGTACTCAGTTAAAAGTGATTTAAAAAAGAAGCCTGGTGGTTTGTCCCAGGGATGGTAAATTCAGTATCCAGTGACATTAGATTAACTTCTCCTCTGTTTCCTGTCTTTCACCCCAGTTTCAGCATAGCCCAGCTGGCAAAGGGGGAGGGAATCATTATGCTCATGCTCACAGATGGGGCTTTGTATTAGTTTTTAATTGATGCTCTAACAAATTTCTCAAAATTTAGTAGGTTAAACCATATAAATTTACTGTCTTATGGTTCTGTAGGTTAGAGTCCTGTGTAGGTCTCATTGGGCTAAAATCAAGGGCTGCATTCTGGAGGCTTTCAGGGAGACTCTGTCCCCTGACTTCCAGCTTCCAGAGGCTTCCCACATTCTTCAGTTTGTGGCTTCCTCTTCAGTTCCTCAAAGCCAGTAGCAGTGAGCTGAGCCTCCCTCACCTGATATCCTTGAGTACCTATTTCTCAGACTCTGACCTAAATCAGGAAAGTTTTTTTTAAAGACTCGTGATTAAATTGGGCCCATCTGGATAATCAGGGAGACTCTCCTAATCTTAAGGTTTTTAACCTTAACCACATCATCAAAGTTCTCTTTTCTTTGTAAGGTGACGTATAAAACAGGCTCCAAGAATTAGGATTTGGAAATCTTTGACAGAGAAAAACAGGGCTTCAGTTCAGTTCAGTTCAGTCACTCAGTCGTGTCAGACTCTTTGCGACCCCATGAATCGCAGCACGCCAGGCCTCCCTGTCCATCACCAACTCCTGGAGTTCACTCAGACTCACATCCATCGAGTCAGTGATGCCATCCAGCCATCTCATCCTCTGTCATCCCCTTCTCCTCTTGCCCCCAATCCCTCCCAGCATCAGAGTCTTTTCCAATGAGTCAACTCTTCGCATGAGGTGGCCAAAGTACTGGAGTTTCAGCTTCAGCATCATTCCTTCCAAAGAAATCCCAGGGCTGATCTCCTTCAGAATGGACTGGTTAGATCTCCTTGCAGTCCAAGGGACTCTCAAGAGTCTTCTCCAATACCACAGTTCAAAAGCATCAATTCTTCGGCACTCAGCCTTCTTCACAGTCCAACTCTCACATCCATACATGACTACAGGAACAGGGCTTAGGATGCCGTAAATTACATTTCACAAGATACTTAACCCTGTTGATTCTGCTCATTAAAATTATATGTCTCCTTTTAGCCCTGCATTCCCTTAATAGGAATGCTATTTCTGGGTCCAGGGGCATTTTGACTTAATTATTTAAATCATTTGTTCTGTTCACTAAATATTTATTGATCTATGGATCTTTACTAATCACACCAACATGGTTTTGTTACCATAGCTAAGTGCCTTTCCAAAGCCTTAGGCAAAATCGTCATATCATGTCTAAGAGCCAGGCATTATTTTGCCTCTTCTTTATTTAAATATACTATATTTAATTAATGTGCAACAGATACCATAGCCTACTGTATATTTTCCAGTTTGTAATATATGCAATTAATTTCATATTTTTAAGATATTAATAAATTCTGCATATATATATATTTACTTACTTTTTTCCCAAGTCAGAAATACCCTTCAGAAAGCTGCGGTAAAGAGCCACTGATATCTATAAGCAAATTGGTTCTTGACTTCCAGTTGTTATCATTTAATTATTATTATTTAATTATTTTCTAATTTAGAAAAAGAAATGTGTTATATTGTTTAACTTATAAACTTTTGTTGGGAGATAACTTTCTGTATTGCCTTCTTGAAAAACTTAATTCTCTCACCTTGAAGTTTAGTTATATTTTAAAGTATAGTTTGTTTTATGACATTTCACAACATATTTTTATCTGAAGAATATTTATATAATGCTCAAACCTAACATGAATCTACAAATGGATATGAACATATAAATGATTATAATTGCATATTTCACTGGATAATTTAAAATATATAAAAAAAGTTTAATTGGGAAAATTTCATCACTGAGAGAAATCACATGTATCAAAAGATCTAATTCAGCTACATTTCACACAGAAAAAGCAATTTATTTTAATTTAATTGTTGTCTCTTAGTTACTTGCCAGTGTCCTCTTCTGTCATCATATTGCCTTAGACTCATTCCTCCTGAAGTAGGGCTCTTCTCCCTTCTTTAATCTTCTTTTCTTCTTCAATTAGAGAGCCAATTATTTTTCAGGGTTTCACAGGTCTCAGTGGGAGAGTTTGGCGCTCTTGGTCCTGTTACTGTAAGATTCAATCCAGAAGTGTTGAAATAGCCAGTGGGATCATTTTGTTTGTTTTTGAATAAGTGACATTTGTTTTTAGAGCCTTTGTGTTTTTCTGTTTAACAATTATTCATTTTTTGAATACTTTTTAACTTTCCTGAGTTTTATTTAGCTTCACTTAAAATCTTATCTAGTTGAATAAAAGTGAATGTGAACTTTTAAAATTGACCACTCATTTGTATTTCCATTAAACTTAAGCAGATTTAGCAGTGTTTTCAATACCAATAGGAAGGAAAACAGCAGTTTGTGTCAGCTTCAGTGTGGTAACAGTACTTTTGTAATAGATTTACCGTATATGCATGTATATGTATATATACACACATGTGTATATATCTGAAAGTATATTGTTCCATAGACTAGTCAGTCCAAAAATGACTAATCAGTGGATTACTGTTTTTGTTTCTTTGAACCATTTTTTTTCCTCAGCTAGATTGTTGAGTGCAGATTAGGCAATGGATATCATGGTTCCAAGCCCACTTTTGTATCTCTGAGGTGTACTTTATCAAAAGAGCTATTTTCGTGAATGTGTTCATGATGAATAGGCATAACCTACAACCTCAATAAATCACAATTTCTCATTATTCTTCATTAGGCTAGGATTGTAAGAAGGCCGCACAGCTGCTAGAATCAAAAAGAAGTGAGAGAAAGGAGCTGACTTACAAGAAAAGGGGAAATAGGTGCTTGCTCAGCTCCTGAGTGGGCCCAGGCCTCACATCGTAAGAGTCAGGCCTTTGTCTGTTCGTGTGAGAGGCTTAGGTCCTGAGCAGTTAGAAATCTAAGTCTCCAGGTTGCATCTTTAGAAAGGCGTTGAAAGTCAAGGGTTCATTTCTTCTTGACTTCATGCCTGGAGCTCGCGCCTTTCTCTCCTGCTGAGACTCTGAAGGAAAGGCAGGAGAGGAAGGCTAGGGAGCATGCTGGGGCCCTGGCTGGCAGTCCCTGGATGTGGAAGTGAGCATGCTGGGGCCCTGGCTGGCAGTCCCTGCACACAGACGTGGAAGTGAGCACGTTGGGGGCCTGGCTGGCAGTCCCTGCACACGGGCTTGGAAGTGAGCACGCTGGGGCCCTGGCTGGCAGTCCCTGCACACAGACGTGGAAGTGAGCACGCTGGGGGCCTGGCTGGCAAGTCCCTGCACACGGGCTTGGAAGTGAGCACGCTGGGGGCCTGGCTGGCAGTCCCTGCACACGGACGTGGAAGTGAGCACGCTGGGGGCCTGGCTGGCAGTCCCTGCACACGGGCTTGGAAGTGAGCACATTGGGGGCCTGGCTGGCAGTCCCTGCACACGGGCGTGGAAGTGAGCACATTGGGGGCCTGGCTGGCAGTCCCTGCACACGGACGTGGAAGTGAGCACGCTGGGGGCCTGGCTGGCAGTCCGTGCACACAGGCGTGGCAGTGACCCGAGACCCACTCCCTGACTGCAGTGTGGCATAACGGCACCCTCTGATTCAGTCCTGTCAGCCTTAGAAGCCGTGGTAGCCATTTCATTCATTAGTCACCTTCTTACAGCGGTTTTTTTTTTTTTTTTTTTTTTCCATGCTGTTTTCTCATAGTCTTTCTATTCTCAAGACAGTAATGTAAACTATCTTCAGATTTATCATGTCTAGAGATACCACCGGGGAAAGCAATGGCACCCCACTCCAGTACTCTTGCCTGGCAAATCCCATGGACAGAGGAGCCTGGTAGACTGCAGTCCCTGGGGTCGCTAAGAGTCGGACACAACTGAGCGACTTCACTTTGACTTTTCACTTTCATGCACTGGAGAAGGAAATGGCAACCCACTCCAGTGTTCTTGCCTGGAGAATCCCAGGGACTGGGGATCCTGGTGGGCTGCCGTCTGTGGGGTCGCACAGAGTCGGACACGACTGAAGTGACTTAGCAGCAGCAGAGATGTCACATTAATCATCTCCCATGTGTGTACACATTCTAAGGGATTCAAAGAAAACGGCCTTCCCTGTCTCACATTTGTAGCTTTCTGCATTCAGGTTCAAACTTATTTCTAGCTGTATACTTCTCGCTGTTTTTCTGCTCTGCACACCACACTCCAGTACATTTGATCTACTTTTCCATTAAATATGGCTGTGCATTTCATTGCCCCTCTCTGGGTCTTCATCACTTACTCTGAACTTTTTAATTTGCAGTTCCTACCCATTCTTTGGCTTCTGGAAAATTCCCCATGGGAGCTGCTGCCACCTTCTTGCCAGCATGTCATTGACAGGTTAGCACTGGAGAGCCGTCCTGGCCGCCTCCGTGCGGTGCCGCACCTGCCATCACGGGGACCAGCCAGTCCTTTCTACTCGGAATGCACCAGAGCTCTGGAGGCCTTGCTCCTGCCCCCTAGCTTTCTCACTCCCTCTGCTCCCACCTTCGTCTCAGTTCTTGCACTTCAGCCGCACTGCAGAGCCTCTGGGGTACACCTCAGACATGCCGGGGGCACTCCTGCATGTGCTCTTTCCTACTGGGAATGCTCTTATTTCAGGCAACTGCTTGGGTCAGCCCCCACTGCCTCCATATCTTGACTCAAATGTCACCTTCTCACTGAGTTTCTTATGCTTCCCTCCCAGTTTAGTACTGTCACCCTGTGTGTTCCTCCGTGACCTCCTCAGTCCAATTCTCCCTTTTATTTTTAATTTTTTTCCCCACTTATCACCTTTTAACATCTTAATTATTGCTTATTTAAGAGGTACATATTTATCATTTTCTCTCTGTGCCCTCACTGGAAGTTAAATCCTTTAGGAGAGTGCTTTGTTTCATTTACTAATGTGTCCTAAGCACCTAGGAGACTTGCCTGGCACCTGTTCAGTCGCTAAGTTGTGTCTGACTGTGACCCCATGGACTACAGCATGCCAGGCTCCCCTGTCCTTCACTGCCTCCTGAAACTCTCTCAAGTTCATGTCCACTGAGTCGGTGGTGCTGTCTAATCATCTCATCCTCTGCCACCTGGCACCTAGTGGGCACCAGATTAATTTTGGCTGAAATGAATGGTTTTTCTTTCCTTTAAAGAAGACATATAATAATTTCAACTTCCTCAAGCAAATTGTCTTTTTAAATTTTAAACAAATAGGAATTTTGGATCAGTAGATTTCTAAGTCATGTCCGCCTCTTGCAACCCCATGGACTGTAGCCTTCCAGGCTCTTCTGTCCATGGGATTCTCCAGGCAGGAACATTGGAGTGTGTTGCCATTTCCTTTTCCAGGGGATCTTCCGGACCCGGGTTGAATCGAACCCGGGGATCAATCCAGGTCTCCTGCATTGCAGGCAGATTCTTTACTGAGTGAACCATGGGGAATTTTGCAAAGAGAGTCGAGTTGATTAAATGATCTAGATTCCAATTAACTCTACCACTGATGACTTTAGCTCTGCTGAGTGATAGACTATTTTGTAAATCAGGTAAAAAATTAAGAGAATAGAAGGTGGTTGAAAGAGTGGTATAATTTCAGGATCTAAATGCTAAAATGCTTCACATTTTTTCCTGTTTTAACGGCAAGAATGTATGTGAGAAGAAGGAAAGAGTTTAGGTAGATTCTGTTATTGTTGAATGAACCTTGATTTGAATCAACAGCCCCAAGAACAACTGTTAGCAAACAGATTGTAACAATTCATTTATTTATTTTTTCATTTATTTTTCCTGAAAATTGCTCCTTTGTTGGATGTTGATTTTTTAGTTGTTAATTGGGGTCCAATTCACGTCATGTGAAATAAACCGTTTTAAAGTATGCTTTTCAGCAGCATTTAGTACATTTCCAGTACGTTTACAGTGTTGTGCAACTGCTGCCTTTGTCTAGTTACAAATGACTTCCAACAGGTCAAACCCTGTCTCACTCAGCAGTTTCTCCCCATTGTCTCTTCCCCTTCATCCTGGCAACCACCAGTCTGTTTTGTGTGTCTAAATTGATCTTAGCTGGATGTTTCATTTAAATGGGGTTATGCAGTATGTGACTTTTTTAATCTGGCGTCCTCCAGCATGATAGTTTTGAGGATCATCCACATTGTAGGGTGTATCAATATTAAATTCCTTTTGTTGTTGCTTAGTTGCTAAGTTGTATCCTTCTCTTTTGTGACCCCTGGAGCTGTAGCCCACCGGGCTCCTCTGTCGCTGGGATTTCCCTGGCAGGAATACTGGAGTGGATTGCTATTTCCTTCTCCAGGGAATCTTCCCAACTCAGGATCAAACTAGTGTCTCCTGAATTGGCAGGTGGATTCTTTACCACTGAGCCATCAAGGAAGCCCAGCACATTGAATTTCCACCCCTGTGTGGGCTCAAACCAGCAGCCTTTTGTAACGGCCGGATGCACTAACCGACTGCACCACTGAGACAAATAGATTTCTTTTAGTGGCTGAATAATGTCCTCCTTTCCTCCAAGGAAAGCTGTGGCAAACCTAGACAGCATATTAAAAAGCAGAAATGTCACTTTACCAACAAAAGTCCATATAGTTAAAGCTATGGTTTTTCCAGTAGTTATGTATGGATAAAGAAGGTTGAGCACCGAAGAATTGATGCCTTTGAATTGTGGTGCTGGAGAAGACTCTTGAGAGCCCCCTGGTCTGCAAAGAGATCTAACCAATCTTAAAGGAAATCAGCCCTGAATATGCATTGGAAGGACTCATGCTGAAGCTGAAGCTCCAATACTTTGGCCACTTTATGTGAAGAGCTAACTCATTGGAAAAGAGCCTGATGCTGGGAAAGATTGAGTGTAGGAGGAGAAAGGGCTGACAGAGAGGATGGGTTGGTTGAATACATCACTGACTCCACAGATGTGAGTTTGAGCAAACTCCAGGAGATAAGTGAAGGACAGGGAAGGAAGCCTGGTGCACTGCAGGCCATGAGATTGTGAAGAGTCAGACACGATTTAGAAACTAAACAGCAAAAACATGTTATGATTTGTTTACCTGTTCTTTGCTTGATTTGTGCTATTTCCTCCTTTTGGCTATTGTGAATAGTGCTACTATGAACATTTGTGTACATATATTTGTTTGAGTACAGGTTTTCGGCTCATTTTGGCATTTTTGAGGAATGGCATTTTGAGGAACATCCAACTGCTTTCCAAAGCAGGTGAATTGCTTTACATTCACACCAGTAATGTACATGGGTTCCAGTTTATCCATATCCTTCCAACATTTATTTTCATTTTTTATTGATAAGTATTGATTTTGAGCTGTAAAAATATTAAGAGTTTACTGAAAACTGTCCTTTTGTAAAGATTCACACACAGAAAAGAAAATCAAGGATGTTAACTTCTTTTCTTATAGAGGCTAATGAAAGCTTTAATTACATAGAGAAACCTCAGGATACAAATAAAATTTAGTTATAACAAATTTATTGAGTGAAATGTAGTATAAGATTCAAATGGTTATAACTGGGAAACTTGAGATTTTACATGAAAGATAAATGTTTGTGGGTTATTTTATATTATAACTATATTATAACTATAACTATGAAGTAGTACATGTGTGTTAATAAGTAACAAAATATTACTTATGTCTTTATTAAAACTGTATAAAGATAATTACTCTTGACTGTTTAAACTGCTAACATTTATTCATTATAAAACAACTAAGTTACGGAAAATTTAGAAGTGAATGAAAGAAAAGAATACCATCCTAAATACCACTACCCTTCTTGAATTAATCATAAGACTTGAGTATATTTCCTTTTATCCTTTTAATATTTGTATATGTAGTATAATTTTTTGTTACTTTCACACATGGTTTCTCTGCTAAGTAGCTTTTATCATATCTTGATTGACCATATTACATCAAATCATTATATCACAACTATTAGACATTTTAAAATCTGTTGATTTACACAGGGGTAATTAGAAAAGACTTTATAAAGAAGGTAGCCTCACCTTACTGACCCCATACATAATTCATCTTTTGGCTTTAGTGTCATTTTCTTAGAGAAATGCTTTCTATGACTTTCCAAATTAGGTTTGGAAATCTCAGATTGCTCATTGTTTTTCATTCATAACACTAGCTTGTGATTCAAACAAAATTTGTATTTTTTTTTTTTTAATATTTGCTTTTCATATTTGATTGTAATCTTTACATGTAGGGCAGAATTATGTCTTCTCCCCTCTGTTTTCCCTTTACTCAGGCCAGTGTCTTATATTAATTGAGCTTAATAAGCCAGTTGGATGGATGAGCAAATGAATACAGAGGGTGGTGGAGCTGAGACTGCGAACATCTTTGCTGGGCATGTTTGGCACATATGTGGGCTTGGAGGTTCGCGTGCTGATGGAGTGAACTTTAGTCTCTGGAGATGGGGAGAGGGATGGGACAGTGTCACTGGAAGATGAATGTACAGAGAGTTGTGTTTATATTATGGAGGTCTTTATGTGCAAATTTAAGGATTTAAATTTTGGTCTATCTCTTGTTTATATATAAGTTAATTTAAAATATTAAATGTATTAAATTCTATCACAAAGGTTGGAATGTTTTGAATAGAAGTATAGCATGATATAATCTATGCTTTAGCATGAAAATTTAGTATTGTGCTGGTCTGTGTCATAGTAGAAAGTCCATAGGCTGGGATATCAGTAAAGACACTAATATAATTAATGGGGGATTAGTGATGAAGTTCTGAATCTATACTACTTCCATGGGAATGCATAGACATGGGAGAGATTTGTGGATGATAGTAAACCAGGTTTAGGTAATTATTAGCTGTTGGACTTTTGAAAGAAGTGCAGAGCCATGAGGTGATTTAGGTTTATAGCATGAGTTAGGTTGATGTTTATAGATTTTTAGGCTGAAGACAAACACGTTTTTATCCAGTTGGCTTGGGATGCTGTTACGGATCTCCAGCACAGTGTGGGAAGGCTTTTCTGTAAAAGGCAGGGGTAATTACTTTAGCCTTTATGGGCTGTAGAGCAGCTGTGCTAGTGTAGTACCAAAGTGCCACAGGCTCTGTGTTTACTAGTAGTCATGGGTGGCTCTGTTACAGTTAGTTCTTTGTGTACAAGACAGGTGGCAGATAGGCCTTAGCCCACCGGGCTGTAGTTTGCTGACCCCTGGGTTATGTTCCTGAGGTTTTATTTCAGATTGTATCATTAATGCAAAGTGGATCCCAATGGAGGTTATGCGATATCCTTCAGCAGTGATCACTAACTGGAAATAGGACTAGCGAAATGGACATTGTATTTAAATGTCAAATAAATCCACCTCCCAGACATTTGTAATTAGATGTCGAATAAGTAAGACAGAGAAACAATATGATAGGAACTACCTTAAGAAGTTTGATCAGAAAATCTAAGCTGAGTGGTGAGAGAAATAAAGATTGATTGGGTGTCAGCAGGAAACTGTGTAGAAGTACAGGTGTAGAGATTTTATCATTTTTTTCTTTTTTGGCTGTGTCGTGCATCTTGCAGGATCTTCGTTCCCTAATCAGGGATCAAGCCTGTGCCCCCTGCAGTGCACGCACAGAGTCCTAACCACTGGACTGCTAGGGGTGTCCTGAGAGTTTGTGAATGTTAAGAGCAAGTTTTTTGAACATGAGAAGAGTAGAAAACTGTGGAATTTTAAGTACTACATCTTGGAATAATAACCTTGCAGAGATAGTTCTTATTCTAACAATTGTGCAACCAGAATGTTAGAATGAAATAAGGGAAACAGAAGCAAGATTCTAAGGTAGAAATTAACAGTGAAAAGCTTCAGCTTTAATCAGATTGCCCGGTTGGAAGGAATTCCGTCTCCCAGATTTTTCTTGACTTTGGATAAATTTTCACAATATTTTTCAGATTAACTTCAATTTTCTTGTTTGAAAAAGAGAGTTAATAGCTACTGAAAGGATTATTATGAGATTGTGTCTATTGAATGCCTAGCATGAAACCTGATTCACATTACTTCAAAAATGGCAACGTTTTTATCATTATCATATTAGTTTCATTTTATTTGTATTGCATCATGGCAAAGTAGAATAGCTGTCGAAGCTTTAATGACTGGGAATTGGACTGGATATTCCAATGACATTCTCTTCTATATCTAAGAGTCCTTTTTTATTAATATCATTCCAAGTTTCTTCAGTGATAACTA
This sequence comes from Bubalus bubalis, assembly GCF_019923935.1. NCBI lineage: Eukaryota > Metazoa > Chordata > Mammalia > Artiodactyla > Bovidae > Bubalus > Bubalus bubalis. The sequence continues at coordinate 86,977,704 of NC_059169.1, read as the reverse complement.
GTTTATTTCTCTGACTTCCCATTTTTAAAGCATAGGATTTAGTCCCACTCTTTTGAATAATTACAATCTTATGAGATTTATTATAAAAAATGTTATTAGAATGTTGTGAAACTGTCCCTTTCTCTTGGTAGTCTTTAAATTAGATCATAGGTTTAAATTATATCTGATGTTGCTGCTAAGTCGCTTCAGTCGTGTCCAACTCTGTGCAACCTCATAGATGGCAGCCCACCAGGCTCCCCCGTCCCTGGGATTCTCCAGGCAAGAACACTGGAGTGGGTTGCCATTTCCTTCTCCAGTGTCTGATGTTGCTGCATCAGAATTATTGCTTCTATTAATGAAGTGGCACAGTAACTAGGGTCGATGCTTGCCATCAGTTTATTTCAAAACTGTAAAGTGTTAAAAGAATCAGGGAGTGAGCTATGCAGAGTTAAAGCTAGAATTGCTGTTTTTGCTAATGACATTTTCTTAACTTTCTTTGAAAACTATTGAAAATGAGCATATGAGTCTTTATACTAATTGTAATGCATTACTGTACCCCATAATCTATGAGAGTGTTCACCTCTGCACTCTGCCTGTCCAGCTGTTGTCTTGAACAATTATCAGCAAGTTATCATTCCGGTATGAGCTGTGTCATGCTCGAAAGTGGGATAAAAAAATGTTAATGAGTGTGCATGAATGTTGGTTGATGAAGGTTAAGTGGTTGCAGATACGCTCTCTGCATTCTTTCCTGTGAATGATCAGACTGAGGCAATGGGTTCTGATGAGGGATTACAAACAAATGGTGCTGATTGACAGTTTTTGATTGAACATTAAAATGGCATCTAAAGGCAGATTCTGTGTTTCGGCTCAACAATAGACACAGTGTTGTTGACCCCCAGTGCAGCACCACACTTCAGCATCAGTTTTGTTTTACAGTTTTCATTTTTTTCTATTGTATGAGATTTTCACATTCTCTCATTTTATATTACACATTATTTGAAAGATGTGCCTGGCAGTGGTGGTGTTATTTAATTTTTTTTTTTAATATGTCTATTTGGAGAAGACGATGGCACCCTTCTCCAGTACTGGACGGAGGAGCCTGGTGGGCTGCAGCCCATGGGGTCGCGAAGAGTCAGACACGACTGAGTGACTTCTCTTTGACTTTTCACTTTCATGCATTGGAGAAGGAAATGGCAACCCACTCCAGTGTTCTTGCCTGGAGAATCCCAGGGACAGGGAAGCCTGGTGGGCTGCCGTCTGTGGGGTCGCACAGAGTCGGACAGGACTGAAGCGACTTAGCAGCAGCAGCATTAGGTACTTATGTTTTTTAGACTAATAGCTGCAATTTTAAGTATGATCAAATTATTGTATCCAGTAGCTGTTCATGTTGATAAGCATGGGCTAGTGTTCATCAGCAACATGTTCTTTCTCTTTGTGTCAGTTTGCACATATTTTGAAATGATGACTGAAATCATTTTTAGCGTTTGTTATTTGTATGCTAATTAAAATTTGCTGTGTATATATTCCCTAGAAATCTTTTGAGTTGATTTTTGTGAACATTGCATTTCACATGCTGTATATTAACCAAAAACTTCAAATACAGCCTTTTTTTTTTTTTTTTTTAAAGAAATGACTGCATGGAACAGTATTAAGTGGTGTTGATAAGGCTTTCTTATTTTCTTCATAATTAAATTAGAACTTGGTTTTCAGCTTTTATGGTTTATAAAGTATAAAATGTTATACAGATATTTGTTTTTAACCTTTTTAGTTGAAAGGACAATCCATAAGGATCACAGTGCTTTGCATCTTGTAAAAGAAATAGAAAAAGTGGTAGTGTTTGTTAAGTGAACATTAAATTATAAAGTTAGTAGGGTCTATAGTGATCATTTTATCATTTGATAGATGAAAATTGATAGCTAAGCAGAAGGCAATGGCAACCCACTCCAGTACTCTTGCCTGGAAAATCCCATGGATGGAGGGGCCTGGTGGGCTGCAGTCCATGGAGTCACTAGGAGTCGGACACAACTGAGCGACTTCACTTTATTTTTTCACTTTCATGCATTGGAGAAGGAAATGGCAACCCACTCCAGTGTTCTTGCCTGGAGAATCCCAGGGACGGGGGAGCCTGGTGGGCTGCCGTCTATGGGGTCACACAGAGTCGGACTCGACTGAAGCGACTTAGCAGCAGCAGCAGCAAGCAGAGTTGACTTAAACTGTTGACCACTGGGAAATGTTTTCTTTCCTTTTTATGTGCCTTATAGAGACAATACCCTGTAATTAATTGTCTATTTAATGTAAGAGTTTTTAATAATAACCCATAGTGTTATTCTTAATTTTTATATAGACATTTTAATGTGTGAAGCTTGCTTTTAAAAATTTAATTTATAGTTTAAAGTTTTTTTCAGTAAAATTAATTCATGATTATTATAGAAAATACTTATGCATGCATCCTGAGTTCTGAAGGAAATAGGACTGGAACACCCACCCACACCTTTGGCAATGGTTCCCACATCTATTCTGTGGATCGATCCTCCTCTGAAGAACAGGGCCTTATCTCCTAGCCCAGCAGCTTTGTGCTTAAGGACTATTTCTCCTCAGAGCTCTGTAATCCCTATTGTATTAAGTGCTTAAGTTTTCATGCTCCTCTGGCTTTTTTTCTGTCAGTGAGTGAAATTGGATATACAAATCATACTCCCTCAAGGCTAGCTACTTCTTAATACTATGCCTAGGATTGCAGTTATCTGCCATCAGCAAGCAGAGGCTCTGGTTTTGGTTATTGAATAAATCACGGCAAATCATGGAACTTAGCTGACCAGCCAGTTAGCCAAACAACAAATAATATTGGAGGCCTCCGAATCCCAGGGACGGGGGAGCCTGTTGGGCTGCCGTCTATGGGGTCGCACAGAGTCGGACATGACTGAAGCGACTTAGCAGCAGCAGCAGCCCCTATGAAAGGTAGTGTCCTATGACCTGGGATGTGGTGCTGAGCAAGACAGATATAAATTCTGCTTTGACATAATATATTTGCAAATGGAGAAGATAGAAAATGAATAGGTAGATAAGGAAAAATAATCGTGGTGTTGGAATGTGCTCTGAAAGTAATGAGCAAGTTGTGATGGTGGTGGATTGGAGAGGATGGTCACGGAAAGGCTCTGAGGTCGTGACGTTTAAAGGGAGACTCAAAAAGAAGTAGAAATTTGCCCGCCAAGGGATCGAGGTGCAAGGTTTCCAGGTAAAGGAAGCTGCATGTTCAAAACTGCTCAGGTTGGAAAGAGTCTGGTACCCAGGATCTGTCAAGTTCAGTGTGGCTTGAGCATATTATGTGAAGGGGAGAATGGTAGAAGATGAAGTCTGAAGCCTTCTCTCGAAAATCTGAGCTGTTCTGAAGGGTGGCTGTGCTTTTTGAAAGCAGGGAGGAAGCATGAGACTAATCCTGAAGAAGGAATGGTGGGGCAGCGGACGAGCTGACACGCTGTTGAGGCGCCTGCTGCTTAGGGCGTAGGAAGGTCCATGACGGCGCTGATGGCGCTGATGGCCAGGTGAGGGGTGGGCGGTGTTACAGGGCTGGGGTGTGACCTGCTTCCAGCCTAGAAAGATTGATGCCAACGGAAAACTCTTTTTAAAGAACCTGCTTCTCTAAAAAAAGAGGTAAAAGAGTCTATAGCCCCTTTATTTCTAACACACAGAAAAGCTTTTTTGAAATAAATTAGTTCTTTCACCTAACTATGCATTAAGAAATGAATATATTTGAATAAATAAATAATCAAAAATCCCACTGAATCCAAATCATGGGTGTCCATCATTTAATTCAGCTTCCCTTTAAGGGTTGGTTTCTCTCCTGTCCGAGATTCACAGTGAATTCATGTGTGATGATTATTCGTAAATTAAACCCTCCTGTTCTTCAGCTGCCTTAAGTGGAATAAGATGAAATGATTGAAGCTCTTGCCCTTTGGATTTGGTTTTTACTCAGCTTTCCTTCTGCATTCTATAGAAAACTTAGTGAGAACTATTATTTTACTATAATGTGTGTGTATACAAATATATATTTATATATATACAGAAAGTGACTTTTCATGGAGATGAGAAAAACAATGCATTCAAGTCTTGTGTTGTCTGTCCATTTTTTAAGGCCCACGTCTGTGATACCCTTTACTCTATGAAGATTTCCGTTATCAGTCTAGCCATATGTTATTTTTGTTTGTTTGTTTTGCTCATGTGAACCTTCATGCATCTTTTTTCTTGATAGACGTCATTTCCTTTAGTCATTCAAAATTTTACTCATTTTTTAATCAACTCTTTTACTAGGCTTTTTATTGGACATGTATCAAATGATGCTTCTCTAAAACTTTGCACTTGATATAAATGATTATATCATTCTATATTTTATCTCTGTGTATCTTACCGCTATAACTTTAAAATTCTTTAAGGAGAGGGACTGTTTATTTTCTGTGTCCTGTGGATAGCCTCTGCCTTCTGAGGGAGTGAGTGAGACTTCAGATTTTCTTTATTGTGACAGAGGCGTCCCTGGGGAGCTGCACACTGGCGTCTGTCACAGGCCTCATTGTGGGCACTGCTCTAACGGGCTCCCTTTCCTGGGTGTCCTCCTGCAGGAAGTGGAGGGTGGTAACAGTGAGAATGGCCTGGGATCAAGCTGGATTCCTGTCCTGAATCTGCCATTAGTAGTTGTTGGCCTTGAAGAGGTCAGTTCTCCTAACCATAGTTAACATATCAACAAAGCCAGAGTTCATTTTAGTTTAACATTCATAAATTACCAAAATAAATTTTTAAAATCATCTGTTTTTAAATAACAATAATAATAATAATAATAATCAGATTATAATTTTATCTAGAATTAGAATTTTATCTAGTTCTAGTTACTAGAACTAGAACTGTGCAAACAGTGGTAAACTGATCAAACATTTTTTTTTCCTAGTAAGGGAATAGATGATCACTTGGCACAATTAAAAGTAGACACAACAAATCTTATATATGTATAAGGATGTTCATTGTAATGAGATTTTCGATAGTAGAAGTTTATAAACAACTTAAATACTCACCAATAAGGAAAATAGTTAAATTAGGATATTGTTGAATTACTGTATCTAGGAGTATACTATGAAGCTGTTAAAAAGAATGTGGTCAATCCATAAATACCAATATGAAAAAGTATTAAGGGTTTATTGCTTTGTGAAATAAGTGAAATGTAAAACGTGGTAAAATCTAATTCAGTTAAAAAGGAAAAAAGAATTCTAAAGTATATTTTTGTATGTATGTGTATACATCTGTCTGTGTTTCTACTGAGACACATTTTATATGTAGCCTTTTAGAAGACAACCAGTGGCAGTTTTTACTAGTTATTATCACCAGTACTAGTTTTCTTTGGGGAATATTTGTAGTAACATGTAGTAAGGTAAAGCAGCCTTCACTTTTTGTACTTTTATACTGTTTGAATTGCCTTATAATGAATTTTTAAAATTTATTTTTCCTAGAGAAGAATTCCAGAATAAATGGGCAATTAGCTGGAATAGTATGTTTAGTTTTTCTTTTATTTTCTCTTTTTTTTTAGTTCTTATATATTTTATATGTGTATTGTTTAACTGGAAAGTAAAAAAGTGACTTATCTTACTCAACATAAATGAATCCCCCAAATTGTAACAAGATATATATAGGTCATTTATTTTTAAAGAGGAATCACCTTAGCTTTCTGAAGTGAAAGAAATTTTTGTCAAGTGTATAACATAAGCAAGGTTCCATTAATTCAGTAAACTGCATTCAGAAAGCAATATATTTGATAGTTAATTATCCCAAATGGTGCCAGTGATCAAAAGGGACACTCTTTTGTAATAGAGGGGATCTGTGTAATGGTTGTTCCTGAAGAATGTTTGCTCAAGTGTGAGGACAGCCGTAATTGATGAAGTGAAAAGTTGCATGTTATCTTTCTCAGGCTTGGCTTCCCTGGTGGCTCAGATGGTAAAGGGTCTGCCTGCAATGCGGGAGACCTGGGTTTGATCCTTGGGTCAGGAAGATCCCCTGAAGAAGGAAATGGCAACCTACTCCAGTACTCTCGCCTGAAAAATTCCATGGACTGAGGAACCTGGTAGGCCACAGTCCACGGGGTCGCAAAGAGTTGGACACAACTGAGAGAATTCACTTCTCAGGCTTGGAAGGAGCAGCTTGTGAAAACCTGTGAAAGAATTGTGTATATTCAAGTAAACTAGGAGGACTATGTATTGAGATAAGATTTTAAATTTGAGAATTTTGAGGTCCAGTATTGTATTTCCCTGGTGGCTCAGATGGTAAAGCATCTGCCTACAACGCAGAAGACTTGGGTTCAGTCTCTGGGTCAGGAAGATCTCCTGGAGAAGGCAATGGCACCCCACTCCAGTGTTCCTACCTGGAAAATCCCATGGACGGAGGAGCCTGGTAGGCTGCAGTCCATGGGGTCGCAAAAAGTCGGACATGACTGAGTGACTTCACTTTCTTTCACTTTCACATTGTATTTCATATTGTATTGTCGCTCAGTGGTAAATAATCTGCCTGCAGAGCAGGAAACCCAGGTTTGATCGCGCCAGGAAGATCCCCTGGAGAAGGATGGCAACCCACTCCAGTATTCTTGCCTGGGAAATCCCATGGATAGAGGAGCCTGATGGGTCACAAAGAGTTGGACACAATTGAGTGACTGAACAACCACAACACAATAAGACTTTGTGCTTCCCTTAAATTCTGCATCTTTCTTTTCAGCTGCTGATAGTGGAATCTTGTCCTTAGTTTTACACAGCTAAAGAAAATTCTATAAATCCATTAAATTTTTTTCTAAGTACTCAGTTCTTGCAGTTGAACCACAAAGCTTTTAAGACTTTTGTCTCACTGTCGGTATTAACAGTAATCTAATTTTATGCTCAGAGTTGAGGGATGGCCTCCTATTCTAAGTGTTATCTTTCCCTCCAGAGGAAATAAATGCCATTGATCCTGAAACGACAAGTCTCTGGGAAAAATCTCAGGAAAGAAAGAAATTAATCTTCAGTAATCATCTCTAATTACTATCGGACTGTACTTTCTCTGCAGAGTAGAATGACTCTCCACCTTTAATTCTGTTTAATTATCATCACATTTGCAGTTTCCACTGATGGGCAGACTAGATAGGCTCGAAGTGGCCAGGACAGGAAAATTTCCTGAATGGAATACGCACAAGAACAGGAGTTCAGAAGCCTGATGTGTACTCACCAGATTCTTAACCTCCTCTGCCTTAGTTTTTTGTTATAAATTGAGATTTTCTATTACATGGCTTTTTACTATCCATTTTAATTGGGAGAAAAAGGGTTTGAAACTTTCAGAAATTGAAGTAATCATTTGATATATGGATTTGATGTTTTGAGCATGAAGTTAAGTTGTCTTAAGAATAGAAATACGATTTATTTAAACATTTTAAAGATTAGGAATTTTGACATGCACCAGAGAGTCACAATTAGTAGGTGTTCCTAGGTGTCAGAAGTGTTGTTCTGTTTAGTATTTCATTTCCTGTTCTGCATTGCCTTGCTGGTATATGTCCTTTGATCAGTAACTTTTACTGTCTGACATTTTCATGAAGCATTTAATCTGGAAATAGTTTCTAATTAGTAAGGTTAGATAGTTTATAGTAAGTTATATATCAGTCCCTGTAAAGATTCTTCTCAACTAAGATGTTAATGCTTCTCTTCTGAATTGTCAGGTGGCCCAACATAATTGTGAAGTAATTGAGTTTATAGCGAGATTCTCTAATAGAATTAAGCCACTGCATTTCCATTAATGAAAGGTTTCTTCCCTTCCCCTTCACAGAATGGTTCTGTTAAGTACTGTCTTCTTTTTTTCGTTTTAATAGCACATTTGGTTAGTCTGCTAAAGGTAAGATGATTTTTTGGGAGGCAGGCTGGAAGACAAATTCTAAGAAATTTTTGTTGGACATTGGCAATTATAAAGCATAAGGGGTTCCGAATTCAGTTTTGACTCAGCTCTCCTTTTTCCTTGATACGATACCCCCATAGGGACGCACAGCACAGAAGGATGAGACCATTTTTTATAGTGACTTCTGTCTGAGTGCATGAACAGGACTGTGAATCTCAGGTAGTGGTCTGAGGCTGAAGACCCACACAGCAGCTGTCTAGATGGAGCAGTGACCAAGCAGATGAGAAGGTCGACGCTAGTGCTAGGAAGTACCCGACCCTCCTACCTCTTTAGCAAGGGAGGGGTTAACAAGTGAGAAGATTACAGTCTGTGCCTCATCTCTTAGAGTGGAGGGACGGAAGAAAGGAAGGAGAGCCTTTAGATCTCCTTTTGTATAAAAAGCTACCCGTGCTTTTTTACCTATTATCTCTGATTACAAAGTAGTTGATAACAGGCTACCATATTTTTAGACATCTGAGAGCTGGGTTGTGACGTTGAAGAAAACGGAAATGTGATTAGGTACTTAAAACACCCAAGAATTAAGTTCCTTGTCCAATTAGGAGAGAGAATACAGAGTGGGGGTGAGAGGGGAAGGACTGTTTGGTAGCAGTGTTTCTGTGTCAGCTGGGGAGGAGTTAAGCCGTCGTGCCTGTGGGGCACTGTGCCGGGAGGACAGGAGTTACACCATCACACCTGTGGGGCACTGTGCCGGGAGGACAGGAGTTACACCATCACACCTGTGGGGCACTGTGCAGGCAGGAGAGGGGTTACACCATCACACCTGTGGGGCACTGTGCAGGCAGGAGAGGGGTTACACCATCACACCTGTGGGGCACTGTGCAGGCCGGAGCGCCATCGTGACCTCACCAGTTCTTGGGAAACGGGGAGGAACAATCTGTGTTATAAGTGGTCCCAGCCTGGTCTAGTTCAAGAGTTTTGAAATCACTTAGATTTCTGTCCCTTCATTAAAATAGCAAAAAAAAAATGTTTTTACTGTAATCATTCCTACATACATCTTCAAATCAAGAAGTGGTCAAATTAACATTTTAAGAAAAACAAGGATTTGAAATCCAGCCTAAATAATTTTTCCTATTTTAAAAAATTGTGGTTAATTTACATAACAGAATTTTACAGTGAAACATTTCAAAGTGTATAGTTCTGTGGTATCTCTGCCATCCAGCTCTAGAACTTTTTCATCTTCCTCATCTGACACTCTGTACCCATTAAGCACTAACCCCCCATTTTCTTGTCTCTCTAAGTAGAAATCTTGTTTTGAAATGTTCCCGCAGTCACAGTATAGCATGTTCCTTCCTGGGGCTCCGTTAAGCACTTCCGTATAGTGGGACGGTGCGTGTGGGACCTTTGAGCTGCAACTAGGGCAGCGGTGTGTACATGCACTAGAGGTTTTCATGGCTGTGTTGGATTTACACAGTGTGAGATTGAGCTTGAAAGGACAATATCATAGGTGCACAACTATCTAAAGCCCAGATTAAAAAATAATAGTCCAAAGTTTGGGTGGTTATGGGAAGGCAATTAGCACATAATAGTTGATTCTAGAAAACAGACAGGACAAATAATGGAGTTCCATTTAGATAGGGTAACTGGAGGCCAGTATGATCTGGAACCTTGGCAGCATCCTGGAACATAGAGGAATAAAGATGCAGTAACTGAGAAATCAAGGAAATAACTTGAATTTTCAACTGAGCTATCAGAGATGGGTATATACAATTAGGACAGCATAATTACCTATCAGAAAGGCTGTGTAATTAAGGTTGAATTGAACCGAATCAACATCCAGGTATTATCTCCATCTCTTCTTCCCCATAACTGGCTCCTGTGTATGCACACGTACACAGACACACAGACACACACACGCGCGCATTTTTCTGATTGGGGATGACACCTATACCCCTTTCCTAGGACAATGCCAAGTCCATAGTTGGAGACAAGTCCAAGGTTTTTATGATAAAGTACCAGAGCTTCATTTTTCTAACACTGAAATGTGAAATTCATGTTGATGCTCTATACTCTGATTAGTTTTTTTGCAAAAATGCAAGATCCTAAAGAATGTAATCATGCTGTTACTGAATAGAATTATGTTCATTGTAAAATTCTGCTTCTTAAACCTGAAATTCTTTCTCAATATTTTGGAGTAATCGCTTTTATGTCTTGTCACATTTCTACTGAGTTTTGTAGTCTTGCACACCATTTTGATGAAACTCTGTGTCATGTTTTCCCTGCACACTGATACATCAGGGATGGCCTGTTCTGTATTTAATATGGCATTGCTTTTTATCTTTAGTTAATATAATTTATCATTACTTTTTCTATTCCCAAGTTGCTTAGCATTGTGTAAACAAATACTAATAAGTTGGCTTATTAAGTCTCTCCATTCTACACCATGCTAGATATCCAGAATTACCTCTGTCCTCATTTGGATTTAATCCTTCTTTTAAATTAGGAATGTACACTAAGTTCTCATTCTTTTCATAATAGGTTGTTTTTTTTCCCCTTCAGTAGATTTTCTTCTTATGCACTAGCATGTCAAGCATTAACTTTTAGTCTTTGTTGTGTAATTTCTTTAGCAGAGATATATTTCTACTTTCTAATATCATCAGAGGATATATGGGAGTAGCTTGTACTGGCAAAAACAATAGTTAGAAAAAATATTTTTTCATGAATACATGTAATAATCCATGACTGGGAAACAACAAAATTCAGAAGGAATTCATAGGGGTAAGGACTAGAAAGATTCCTTGTAGTGGGGAGATTTTGAGGATACAATTTAGGGATGTTTTTATGAGAAGTCATGATGGAGCCAAGAAAGATTGTGTGAGGATGAACTTCGGTTGTCTTGTAGCTGAGTGTTTAACTTTTTCATGATTCTTTTTATTTTTTTCCCTCATAACCTATGGTTTATTCAGTCAGAAGTCATCTCAATTTGTAATTAATTAAAACAGTTAACATTAAGACATAACCTGATACATAGGCTTGACTGTCTTGAAAGTGGAAGTCGCTCAGTTGTGTCTGACTCTTTGCTACCCTGTGGATTATACAGTCCATGGAATTCTCCAGGCCAGAATACTGGAGTGGGTAACCTTTCCTTTCTCCAGGGGATCTTCCCAACCCAGGGGTTGAACCCAGGTCTCCCACATTGCAGGCAGATTCTTTACCAGTAGCCTATCCCTTCTTCAGCGGATCTTCCTGACCCAGGAATTGAACCAGGGTCTCCTGCATTGCAGGTGGATTTTTTACCAACTGAACTATGAGGGAAGAGGGTTATTTTTTCTCCGTAGCACAGCTTATTTTATTTATAAAAGCTGTTGAATATGTGATTTAGAAGGACTTGATGTTTTATTTGGTTTGAACTCTTGTTTTTCTGCTGAGTCTTTGGTCATGAAGGGGTGTTTACAACAAGGGAACTTACAGGAAGTGGTTCTTTTAGTTTACAATGGCAATACTTTTCAGATGAGCAAAATAGCTCATTTTTGTGATTGCAGAGGTCCTCAGGATCAAGCACTTCTGTAACATTTATTTTGAAAAGTTTGTATTTTCATATAGGAAAAAGAGATGGGGAAGACAAGTGCTTTTAGTTAAGTGGGTAGAAATCGTAAGTATTTTGAAGTATAGGCATTAAATTCCTTATAAAATGTATTCCCAATGCCTTAATAATCCTTTTGTACATGGTTTAAAAAAAAGTCTAGCTATGACTCTAGTTAAAGGCTTGATAAATAGTGAAATCTTTCTCCGTATCCATATAGGACTTGAGTTGCAGAGAAGTCCTTCAAGGAAATTTGTTTTATGTCCTTGTCTTCTAATCACATAAAGAGAAATGTATTTACTTGCTATACTTTTGATGGTTGCTGTTGTTGAATCATTCATTCTATAAGGTTTCATTTAGTGCTTAAGCTACTCTCTTATATATTATATAATTCTTAGCCTTGAATTACCAGATAGACAGCTTTTTGCTAGTAAAATGCTCTTATTAGTTATGGCAGTCATATTAATATTTGAATAGAAAAATAACCTGTTTCTCCCCTATTTATTTTCTTTGTATTTAGATACATAGCCATTTATCTTTGTGCCTAGAAATATTAAAACTGGGTTTGACAGATCAGGTGTGACTGAAGCTATTTATACAATTATAGTTTTCAGTACCAAAGTGTTTACTTTGATATTTTGCCAAGGGGATATTGCCAATGAAAAAATAACTAATTTATTCCAGGTTTTCACTTTTTTCTATGTATTCTGTATCTTCTGCCTCTGAGCTGCCTTTCTTCTCTGAAACCATATCATCTTATCACAGTCTCCAATGTTAGTAACTTTCAGAAATCTGCTTTCTTTTCTCAGCTTTTCATCTGTTCTCAGTTCACACCCCTGAGTCTCACTGATCCATTCCATTCACCCCTTTTGGCTGAATAACTGAGCCTCCCCCTAAGGGAGCCACCATGTGAGAGTAGTGATGAGTGAACTCTTGATTCTCCCTTTGGAACTATATAGTTTTTCCCATAGCCCTAAATCCTGCTCATTGTTTTCAAGAGACCAAGCATTTCTCCTCCTTCCCCGGTCCACTTCCATTGCATGTCTCCCGTCGCCGGGAACCGTGAAGGCTGGGGTCCCCTTCCCCATGCTCAGCCGGTTGCAGACTGTTCTCCTCCTTCAGGTACCCTGCCCCAGAGCTGATCTGGGCCTGTGGTGTGGGACCAGGGTTCTTGTCTGGGATCTGGTGACAACTGAGGCCTTTTTGTGACCTCGGGCAAGTAACTCATATTTTCTGTACTTGACACAGAAAAACCTGGACTTGATACATGTTTCTTCATTGATATAATGAGATGGTTAAACTTCATATTCAAGAGCCTATAAATCTGGATGCTGTAAATTTTTGATACTCTTTATTGGACTCTTAGAACGCCAGTAGTTAGAGAAGCTGGAAAGAAAAGCAACCACAGTTATGCAGATGATGTCTATTTTATAGCTGTCTGCCCCCGCCTTCCACCCCGCCTGAAGGCTGTGGTCGGCTTCAGTGGTCATATACTGTACGTTCACTTTATTTCTGTAGTTGAGATGATTCTTACTGGCTTCTCTCAGTGTCACCAAAAATGGTTATTCAATTGGGTGCACTTCCTTTTATCCTCTGAAGGCTAATGTTATGATAATCTAATGAACAAAAAAATGGTAATTTAAACATATAACGTAAACTTTAATAGCAGTTGTGCTAAATGAAAACTCGGAGAAGGCAGTGGCACCCCACTCCAGTACCCTTGCCTGGAAAATCCCGTGGACGGAGGAGCCTGGTAGGCTGCAGTCCATGGGGTCGCTAGGAGTCAGACACGACTGAGCGACTTCACTTTGACTTTCCACTTTCATGCATTGGAGAAGGAAATGGCAACCCACTCCAGTGTTCTTGCCTGGAGAATCCCAGGGACAGGGGAGCCTGATGGGCTGCCGTCTCTGGGGTCGCACAGAGTTGGACACGACTGAAGTGACTTAGCAGCAAATGAAAACTAGAAAAAAATTAAAATGCTTAGTACTTTAAAGACATATTGTCTTAAGATACAATAACCAGAAAGCACTAACAAATAAAAAAATTATATGTATATATAGAATAAAACATTATTAGTAGCATTTATTGTTTAAAATATTCAATTATGGAAGTAGAAAACTGTTACATTTTGTGCCTCTACTAGCTACTTACACATTTATAACTGCATATTCTAGAATTTTCTGTAGTCCTTAAATTATACCTTAAATAAATGAACCTTAAAATTTATGTGGAATCTTGCTCCACATAAAGAAAAAGGTCACATTTTTAATCAATCTGATTAGAACATAATGTAAAATGAACTAGAATAAATTGTATAACCATGTACCATGGAACTATGATTTTTAACAGAAAATGTAGTATGAAAGAAGAGATTTTGAAAGGAGATTCTTTATATAATTTTGCAGCTATTTTTGAAACTTTGAAAATAGAAAAAGAATAAAGAGAAAATATAATTAAAAAAGACTTTTTCAGTTCATAGCTCTCGGCAACAAAGAAAGCTTTGTCGTCTTTGACTTAATTCTGACATAAACCCTTATGAAAGGTGGCGTAGGTTGTGTTAGTGATCAGAACCATTCGTGAACAGGATTAATCTTCTCGGAAAAATGTAGCTTTACTCAACATCTCTAGGAAGTGAGATCAAACACAGACTTCTAATGGCAAAAAAGCAACATCACAAATATAGATGGCACTAATAATCTGACATCCTGACTCATACTTGAGGAAAGCCAGTCTTTTAGAGAAAGGGTGTTGGTCCTGGCTTCAGAAGGCGCACTAGCAGTGGGCGGGGAGTGTTTAAAGGTGCTCTCTGGGCTCCTGAGCTGCGGTCAGGCACTCTGTTTCTTGCCCCTTATTTCTCTGTCACTGCAGGGGTTAGGGGATGGTTTCGGGAAGGTAATGATTATTTCCCTTCTTTCTCACAAGTCCTTAGAGGACAGTGCCTGTAGGGCAGGGATGTAAGCCACAGTGGGCTTCTTGTCTGGCCCTCGGGGCCCAGGTTTCAGATTCTGGCACTGGGATCCCAAGCTCAAGTTCCCTGAAGAACCCTGCACTCTCCTGGCTAGTATTCGACAAGAGTTACCATCAGCATGGATAACTGGATTTTGTGAAAATTTTCATTCTTACTAATAGCCTCCTTTATTCTTATGTCTTTGTATGTTAGTCGCTCAGTCGTGCCTGACTCTTTGTGATCCCATATTTCTCTTTAACGCATCCTTATTTTTGGCAACATGTATATCCTGCTTTATCAGTGACCTTTGCATAAACATTTTACTGGTTTTACTCTCATTTGCGGCAGTTCATGATATGGCTGTGTGTGTGTGTGTTTTTTCCCCACAGCAGTACTTCTCATTATTTCTCAGCATGAAAGATTTTAACCAAATCAGTCTGTTTGGATAATAGACTTGATTATCTGGTTTCATAACTATGTAAGCGGGTTTCTATCTTTTTTTTTAAATCCTATTTTTTTTTCTGAATTTCTTTTTAGTTTAGAAACTCTTTTTCTTCCTGTCTCTTTACTCTATTTCCATTCCATCTTTCCCCAGCCGTCCTTTGACTATCTGGTAGCAGAGAAGAGAGGAGAAAGCCATGGTGTCCATTGCATGGCGTATGCTGATACGTTAAACTCCACAAGAGTCTAATTTATTGTTTTTATTAAAAAAAAAAAAAATTGAAGTGGCCTCGGTTTCTGATTTGCAGGTTGAAGTAGTGAAGAGTGCTAGATAAACTTTTTTTAATGTGACATCTAACATATTTTGCAACTAGTAGAAAGGTTGAGTCAAAGTGTAGTGACCTTCATTCTTTCATTAGATCTGTTGCTTAAAGATACTTCCCTCAAGCATTATTTTTCTCACAGTGATTATGATGATGATGACAGAAGTCACAGAAGTGGTATTACTCTTATGTAAGTTATGTAAGCAAGTGCATCAGGAAGTGTTCAGTGTAATGCCTAGCAGATATTCAGTCAATATTATTTAAAATTTAAGGTTATTTGACTTTTTTCTTTATGTAGACCAGAAGATATTTCAGAATGTGATAGGTTACTGCTGTTGAGAAATAAATTGATTTTTAAAAATGTAGAGACAAGCCTTTTAGTTGAGGATCAAGGTAGGAAGATAAAATGTATACATTTTCTAAAAAGTAAAAGATTATCATTGGTTCAGGTTAAGGAAAGGCACTCCACTAATAAAATTTTTACTATCCTTCACCTGAAAATTTTAACCAATACAGAAAGACAAGGAAAAGACTTCTATACTAGGAATAAGGAGATGAATGTGCGGTTATTTGCTGATACCTGGATAACCTATGACAACCAGTAAAATAATTACTAGGATGGATACATTTTATCTCTTGACATGTGGAAGTACAGGAGCTCCTCAAACTGCATATGTTTAAAACTGGACTGGGTCAAAAATGTTCCTCATTTGTTGCTCAGTCATCATCTGCCTGATTGCTTAAACCTGAGGGTCCCCTTCTTTCTCCATTAGTCTGCAGGTACACAGGTACATGCGCATATACTTACAACAGAGCTTTACTGAGGTCCTGCTGTGTTCCAGGCTTGGGGCTAAGTATACACTGGTGAACAAAGTAACTGCCTCTAACAGCTTGCTTTCTCATGCAGGGAGAGAGAGGATATCAAATTCATGGTATGTGGGAGTAAGGGCTTCAGAGGAGGAACCAGGCAGAGCACTGGTGATGGGGCCCACCAGGCGGGAACCCGCGCTGGTCTGTGTGAGGGAGCACAGCTGTGCTGCTGGGGTTTAACAGGAGTCTTCCACTCTGTGTCCTCAAGAGACTGCAGCTGGTCAGACTTGGAAGTGGGGAGACTAGTTAGAAAGCAGTTGTGATACAGGTGAGAAAGGATAGTAGCCACAAGCAGTGGGGGGGAATGTAGTAGTCAGGGATCCAGTAAGGGGTGCTTATTTTAGTGAATATTTTGAGTTAGAATTGACAGGATTCACTCTTGGTCTAGATGCAGTTAGGGGTTGGTGAAAAGAAGGGTGACTTTAAGCTTTGTGACTTGAGCAGTCACAATAAGAGCGTTCCCATTTCTCATGGATAGCTACCACTCCCCTCTGTCTTGCCCTTCTACCGTTACTTTGTGCCAGCCTTTCAATTCACCTTCAGTGGGCTGCGTTTTTTCTAAAATGCAGTTCTTTTGATGTCTCTCTCATACTTAAGACTTCAGTGGCTTCACATTGCTCTAAGAAGAAAAGCCAGAATTCTTCAGCTAGTCAGTTTAGTTGCTCAGTCGTGTCAGTCGATCAGTCGATCAGTCGTGTCCCGACTCTTTGAGACCCCATGGACTGCAGCATGCCAGGCCTCCCTGTCCATCACCAACTCCAAGAATTTACCCAGACTCATGTCCATTGAGTTGGTGATGCCATTCAACCATCTCATCCTCTGTCATCCCCTTCTCCTCCTGCCTTCAATATTTCCCAGCATCAGGGTCTATTCCAATGAGTCAGCTCTTTGCATCAGGTGGCCAAAGTATTGGAGTTTCAGCATCAGTCCTTTCAGTCAACACCCATGACTGATCTCTTTTACGATGGACTGGTTGGATCTCCTTGCAGTTCAAGGGACTCTCAAGAGTCTTCTCCAACACCACAGTTCAAAAGCATCGATTCTGCTCTCAGCTTTCTTTATAGTCCAACTCTCACATCCATACATGACTACTGGAAAAACAGTAGCTTTGACTAGAAGGACCTTTGTTGACAAAGTAATGCTTAAAAGGTCTCACATATTCTGGTGCCATTTATTTCCACCCAATATTCTTTGTTCTTATTATCTTACTTGTTTCTGTGCCCTCGCAGAACCTGAATCACTGTCCTTCCATAATCTGTGTTCTTCCTTCTGCCACCCCAAACATTTCTCACTTGCCTAATTCCTTTTCTCTTTCTAGCTTTTGTTTAGATATCATTCATTCCATAGAGACTATCCCTTACAAGTATGAGTTAATCTTCTTTAGTCTCCTGCAGTTCTTACCCAAACACTGTAGATATATCTATGTATGTACTTTAATTGGATTGGTTCTTAAATTTTTTGAGGCCAGGACATGTCCATTTTGTCTAGCATGTTCTTTTTTAGTTGGTGCTTAGTAGATATTTATTTGAATGAAAGGATAAATAAGTAAAGTGAATGACTGTAAAACATACATGGAAAATTCAACAAAATTTCTATATTCTACCAGTAACTAGTAACAAAGTATAGTGGGGAAAGTTTGAGTTAATCAGTATGTCCAGAGACCTAGGAGTGTAATATTTAGGGCACCTGACATTAACAATAAGTATGCAGGATGCCTATGCAGAATGCTGTGTTAAGTCGAAAAATTATAGACAGATGTCATGTTCATGATTAGGAAGTTTGGAAATTGTCAACATATCAAATTTACCTCAATCTGTTCACGAATGCCTTACAATTCAAATGGATTTTATTTTTAGAACTTTGGAATTGCTCTTAGGTTCATGTGGAAAATAAATGAAAAAAGTGAAGAATATTTAAAAAGAAAAATAATTTGAACAGCCAATTATTAAGATATATCATAAATCCTACAGTGCTGAAGGCGGGATGATAGTAGCCCAAGAGTAGTACGTGGAACCGTGGAGCAGAATTAGACGTCCAGGAAAGCAAATATAGAATAAAAGTGTAATGTAAAATCAGTTGAGAAAGATGGTTGATTATTCATAAAATGATAGAGATAATTAGTTAATAAACATTTTGAAAAATATAAAATTTGATCCCTGTTTCACACTATGTACCCAAACATGTAATTATAATGCTTTTCTGATATACAAAAGTTTAATTATAATGTGCTATCTTATATATGAAGATTGTTTTTGGAGTTTCTTCAACATTAGTGATTTATTAAAAAAAAAATTAGTGATTTATTTATACATATCTAGCTAAACGATTTGGTCTGTTTTTTGTTTTCGAGATCCTGATTTTGTCTAGATGAATGACTTTGGTCAGAAGTTCTGTCCATGTGTACAAAGGAGAGGAACCAGGACAGGATCACTTTACTGGTTACAGCTGTTAACCTTGACTGTCATGTACTCTGCTGTAATCATAGTCCATATATTGTTCAGCAGGATGTATTTATTCTCTTATTTTTTAGCAAGGACAGAGAAGTTAAATACATTTGCTGATTTTTAAAAGCTCAGATAAAGTAGGCTGAATATTAAAATTTGAGTATTTTTCAAGTATTTGGAAAACAAATTATGAACATTCTACTGTCCAGTTTTATATGTCTTTTTAAATAAATAAGGTATTTCAAACATAAAACCGCTGAGTGTTTGTTTAACACTCTTAGAGCTAACTCCTTAACCTATCCCAAGTGTTAGTACATTTATTTTTATGATCATGTACTGTATATTGTTGAGATGAACTCACTGTGCTTATTCTTCACCTGATGGCTTTGGTTTCCATAGTGAACAACAACTTTGTTTATGTTTTTTCTGTTAGACTTTTAAATATTTACTCTTAGTTGTTTTTTAGGGAAAGACCTGCCAGACCCTATATGAAATAGTTTGGGTCTTGGGATATCTACTATTCTTTTTGTAACTGATTTAAACTATTTATGTCTTTTCTAAGATTATTTCATGACAAAGTTTATATCTTCTCTTTTGACAGTTCAGTGCCTAACATGGATCTATCCTTGGTTTTACAGAGAAAAGAGAAGAGGAAGATTTTGAAGAGAAGAAAGCTATTAAGAAACGAATTAAGGAACTTAAATTTCTAGATTCCAAAACTGCCCAGAACCTTTGTAAGTATCAGATTTCAATATAATTAAATTAGCAAAACATACCACTGAACACACTGGTTCCTTTAAATTATGTCATTTTCTTTTTGACTCTTTTTTCATTTTATGTTAATTTTATTATTATCACTTAGATTCAGAGTTAACTTTGCTTTCCTTTGACTCATAATTTCTGAAGGAATTATAAGTTAAGTTCTTCAAAAGATTAATGCATATTAGAAAATAAAGCTAGGAAAGGGATTTAAAATAAAAATATATTTCCCATTACTGAAAATAGACTTACCCTTTAAAGTCTTTCTTTTAAGTATAACAATAAAGAATTATGGAATTTAGGTGATGACATCATATTTTGGGGAAAAAATTGGTAGTGGATTTTTTCTTCTGTACCTCTGAAACTCTGTTATTTGTGATACTTGATCAGACACAGAGGAGTTTGGAATATTAATGGGAATAAGGATGGTGATTAAAATGAATTCTCTTATCCCATCTGAGCAGTTCAAAGCCTTTCCTCAAAAGTACTGCCTGGAAATATTTTAGATTTAATTACTGTTACAGGAGCTAAATACTTAGTATTGAATTGTCTTCCTGGCTGAATTACTGTGGGAGAAGAGGGCAAATGGGTTTGCTTCTGACTCATTTCGGCTGCATCTTAAATGCATCAAAGACAGTTCTGTTTGGAACTGAGATAATGTAATCTGGATATATTACTTTTTGATGCTACAAGATGGATAAAATGTGGAGAATTTATAGGCATGAAGAGCTAACGTAGTCTGCCGTTCAATTATTAAATGCTTCAAGTGAGCTTTTCGCAATCACTTGGACAAAACAGTCCTTGGCGAGAGGATGAGCCTCCATGCTGTTGATGAAGGAGGGAGTTAGAGCAGTGTCTGGAGAAGGCGGGGTTAACACTCCTTTGTGAAAGCTCTGGAAGCCTATTCTTACCCTGCTCACTTTTGGCAGAGAGCTGTCTCTTTTTCTGCAGTGTACGCCTGACACGATGTAAGCTTGACAAGATCCTGTGGACAATGTGAAGAAATGAGTGTTCTGGCCAAAGCAGTGTTTTCGTTTCTGGGCACCTGCTGATTGTGCATAGCTGCCGCTTTGCAGTGAAGCCATGTGGCTTGGTTGGGCCCAGGAAGGTGCCAGCAGGGATGCGGTGTGGAGGACTTACCTGCTGTGGGAGCAGCTCCAGGGCGCTCTGCGTGCACTCAGAGCATTGTCCTCCCAACGTGAGAACTGTAAGGCAGGGGGCCTGTGTTCCTGTTGTCTGCTGAACATGTGGTCTAAAGTAGAAAGGTATTGGGGCCGGGAGGTTAGACCAGTGAAATTTTGGTATTTGTTATTTCAGGAAACTTCCCTCTTAAAGGAAAGGAAAAGCATTAGTAACTTCAGTCATTTCAGTTCAATTCAGTCGCTCAGTGGTGTCCGACTCTTTGCGACCCCATGAATCACAGCACACCAGGCCTCCCTGTCCTTCACCAACTCCAGGAGTTCACTCAGACTCATGTCCATCGAGTCAGTGATGCCATCCAGCCATCTCATCCTCTGCAGTCCCCTTCTCCTCCTGCCCCCAATCCCTCCCAGCATCAGAGTCTTTTCCAATGAGTTGACTCTTCGCATGAGGTGGCCAAAGTACTGGAGTTTCAGCTTTAGCCTCATTCCTTCCAAAGAAATCCCAGGGCTGATCTCTTTCAGAATGGATTGGTTGGATCTCCTTGCAGTCCAAGGGATTCTCAAGAGTCTTCTCCAACACCACAGTTCAAAAGCATCAATTCTTCGGCACTCAGCCTTCTTCACAGTCCAACTCTCACATCCATACATGACCACAGGAAAAACCATAGCCTTGACTAGACGGATCTTTGTTGGCAAAGTAATGTCTCTGCTTTTGATTATGCTATCGTGGTCATAACTTTCCTTCCAAGGAGTAAGCGTCTTTTGATTTCATGGCTGCAGTCACCATCTGCAGTGATTTTGAGGCCAAAAAATAAAGTCTGACACTGTTTCCACTGTTTCCCCATCTATTTCCCATGAAATGATGGAACTGGATGCCATGATCTTCGTTTTCTGAATGTTGAGCTTTAAGCCAACTTTTTCACTCTCCACTTTCACTTTCACCAAGAGGTTTTTAATTCCTCTTCACTTTCTGCCATAAGGGTGATGTGATCTGCGTATCTGAGGTTATTGATATTTCTCCCGGCAATCTTGATTCCAGCTTATGTTTCTTCCAGTCCAGCGTTTCTCATGATGTACTCTGCATAGAAGTTAAATAAGCAGGGTGACAATATACAGCCTTGACGTACTCCTTTTCCTATTTGGAACCAGTCTGTTGTTCCATGTCCAGTTCTAACTCTTGCTTCCTGACCTGCATACAGATTTCTCAAGAGGCAGATCAGGTGGTCTGGTATTCCCATCTCTTCCAGAATTTTCCACAGTTTATTGTGATCCACACAGTCAAAGGCTTTGGCATAGTCAAGAAAGCAGAAATAGATGTTTTTCTGGAACTCTCTTGCTTTTTCTATGATCCAGCGGATGTTGGCAATTTGATCTCTGGTTCCTCTGCCTTTTCTGAAACCAGCTTGAACATCAGGAAGTTCACGGTTCACATATTGCTGAAGCCTGGCTTGGAGAATTTTAAGCATTACTTTACTAGCGTGTGAGATGAATGCAATTGTGCAGTAGTTTGAGCATTCTTTGGCATTGCCTTTCTTTGGGATTGGAATGAAAACTGACAATTTCCAGTCCTGTAGCCACTGCTGAGTTTTCCAAATTTGCTGGCATATTGAGTGCAGCACTTTCACAGCATCATCTTTCAGGATTTGGAATAGCTCAACTGGAATTCTATCACCTCCACTAGCTTTGTTCGTAGTGATGCTTTCTAAGACCCACTTGTCTTCACATTCCAGGGTGTCTGGCTCTAGATGAGTGATCACACCATCATGATTATCTGAGTCGTGAAGATCTTTTTTGCACAGTTCTTCTGTGTATTCTTGCCACCTCTTCTTAATATCTTCTGCTTCTGTTAGGTCCATACTATTTCTGTCCTTTATCGAGCCCATCTTTGCATGAAATGTTCCCTTGGTATCTCTAATTTTCTTAAAGAGATCTCTAGTCTTTCCCATTCTGTTGTTTCCTTCTATTTCTTTGCGTTGATTGCTGAGGAAGCCTTTCTTATCTCTTGCTATTCTTTGGAAGTCTTCATTCAGATGCTTATATCTTTCCTTTTCTCCTTTGCTTTTCACCTCTCTTGTTTTCACAGCTATTTGTAAGGCCTCCCCAGACAGCCATTTTGCTTTTTTGCATTTCTTTTCCATGGGGATGGTCTTGATCCCTGTCTCCTGTACAATGTCACGAGCCTCATTCCATAGTTCATCAGGCACTCTATCTATCAGATCTAGGCCCTTAAAGCTATTTCTCACTTCCACTGTATAATCATAAGGGATTTTATTTAGGTCATACCTGAATGGTCTAGTGGTTTTCCCTACTTTCTTCAATTTAAGTCTGAATTTGGCAATAAGGAGTTCATGGTCTGAGCCACAGTCAGCTCCTGGTTTTGTTTTTGCTGACTGTATAGAGCTTCTCCATCTTTGGCTGCAAAGAGTATAATCAATCTGATTTCGGTGTTGACCATCTGGTGATGTCCATGTGTCGAGTCTTCTCTTGTGTTGTTGGAAGAGGGTGTTTGCTATGACCATTGCATTTTCTTGGCAAAACTCTATTAGTCTTTGCCCTGCTTCATTCCGTATTCCAAGGCCAAATTTGCCTGTTACTGCAGGTGTTTCTTGACTTCCTACTTTTGCATTCCAGTCCCCTATAATTAGTAACTTAAATAATTGAAAACGTTCTGTACTCTGTGATTTTAAGAATGATTTTTGTCTTGAAAAATGTTAATGGCCTCCATTACAAATTGTCTTGTTCGGGGTCCTAAAGAAATATTATCTTGAATATGATTCTGTTTAGGTGGGTTAGCTGTGGTAAGGTAGCCTAAATAGCCATCTGAAAGTTCAATGATTGGTCTTTTGAGCCGTGTTCTGTAGTATTAGTTATGCACTACACACATGTACTAAACAGGATTCCAGGTTCAAGTGCAGTAGTTGATGTGCTGGTTCAGGATGTGCCTGTTCAGCCTCTACTGCAGTGTCTCCTTCGGTGGTTGTGTTGACAGTGTATGTGGGTTGTTGGTAGCATGGCAGTTGAGTGACTTGAAAAAGATTGCTGATTTTTAAAATGGCTGTTTAAAGAATACAAAATAAAGACGGATACTGTTTGGGTTGCTGTAGCTGAGCATATGATCCATTCATTTAATTATTAGACACATTTTAAAGTATAAGACCGAAAGGTCAGAATTTATACCAGGTCATCATATTATGATGTAATCCATCTCGGATCATTCTTACCCTCTCTGAGTGTAGCAAGTGTTATGATTTAAGCTTTAAGAGGCTTTAGCAGCCTATAATCTTTCCTGTAATTATAGTCTGATTCACAGCTGGTTTTTGTCTATGAAATCCAGTCTTCTGAGATGCTGAATTCTGAGGAGAGTCACATGATGGTGACAATACTCTGTGTTATCATTTAGAAGCCTAAGGTACTTTCTCTTAAATTTCTCGTAACTGAACATTTCACAGAGTTTTGGGGAAGGATCTAAAATCTATTGATTTATTTACCTATTTGTTTAAAAATGGGTTGTGTGTGTTAGTCTCTCAGTTATGTCCGACTCTTTGGGACCCATGGACTGCAGTCTGCCAGGCTCCTCTGTCAATGGAATTCTCCAGGCAAGAGTACTGGAGTGGGTATATTTTGGGTTTCTGAAGTTTGTCCGAGTCTGGGTTCAGGGTAAAAGAATTCTAGCCATTCTAGGATGAAGAGATGGCTTGGGAGTTTTACAAATTTCCTATGCTTTACTAGATTTTTTTTGGAGTGGATATTAGAGCTATAAAGGGGGGAAACCTGGAACCTAGAAATTAGTATAAAGGTTTAAATATTTATAAGTTCC
Source organism: Bubalus bubalis (assembly GCF_019923935.1). NCBI lineage: Eukaryota > Metazoa > Chordata > Mammalia > Artiodactyla > Bovidae > Bubalus > Bubalus bubalis. Next base: position 86,953,518 of record NC_059169.1, on the reverse strand, counting down.
CTTGCAGAAAACATGTATGACAGGTTCTAATATCTGCACATTCTGCACTCCTTTACTGCACTCAAAACTTCTGACTGGGATCAATATAATCACATTTTAAGGGATAAGATGCATGTTAGTAAACATATTCAGTTTAATGTTTGTTTTGGATGCTTTAAATAAACATATTATTCTCCATAAGTTTTAAATACAGTGTTTTAAAGATCTGTGCTTCTCTTTTGATTTGTGTGTTATGCATTAGTTCATTTTCAACTCTTTTGTAATTTACTTGCTGTTCAGTTCAGTTCAGTCGTTCAGTCGTGTCCGACTCTTTGCGACCCCATGAACCGCAACAGGGCAGGCCTCCCTGTCCATCACCAACTACTGGAGTTTACCCAAACTCATGTCTATTCTACCATACTTGCCCTTAGTTATGGCAAATGTTTTCCCAAAAGGTTATTCATAAGCAAAAAACCCTCCATATTTCTGTCTTTATAAATATATGTTATTTTATTCATGGAATAATACCTGAAAGTAGTGGATGAATTACAAATATAGAAGAAAGTTAAGTAAGTTATATCTATCTGCAAAGTTGATTTTTCTATTCAAATTTAACTTTTCTTTCATATATTATTGTTAAACATGTATTATTATTTATAAATAGCATGGGTAACTAATGTTGCTTATATTTATATGATTAGATAACTGTGTAAGTGAGATCATAGAGGTGTTTCATCCACAAAGTTAGGGGGTTCCCAGGGCTGCTGTCACTACTGAAACCAGTGGCAAGTTTAGGGGTCCCCAGGACCACTCTTAAGGTTGATAATTTGTTTGAAGGACTCATAGAATTGACTGACAGCTGTTTTACTCATGGTTATTACAGCAAAATGATACAGAGGGAAAGGCCCGTGGGGCAAAGGGCAAGAGGGAAGAGGCCCGTGGGGCAAAGGGCAAGAGGGAAGAGGCCCGTGGGGCAAAGGGCACGAGGGAAGAGGCCTGTGGGGCAGAGTCCAGGAGAGCTGTAAGCATGGTGCTGCAGTTGTCCTCTCCCAGTGGTGACAAGGACAGCACTGGCTTCTCCCAGCAGTGATGGGGGACACTTCTCACAGGTTATTGCCAGCAGAGACCCAAGCCTTGGTATTTAGTTTGCACTGGGTCTTGATATAGCTGATTCTCCCATATGTTTGGCCTTAGTTTCCAGACCCTTCACAGTTCAGGCTAATACGCTGTGGCCCAAAGCTCCTAGTAAACAAAGACACTCTTATTAGGTAGGACATTCCAAGGGCTTACAGAGTACCTCACAGGAGCCAGACCTCACTTGGGTAAACTTAATCGTTTGCCACACAGTAAGAATCTGCCTGCAGGAGACCTGGGTTCGATTCCTGGGTTGGGAAGATCCCCTGGAGAAGGAAATGGCCAACCAGTCTTGCCTGGGAAATCTCATGGGCACAGGAGCCTGGCAGGCTGTAGTCTATTGGACATGACCTAGCAACTGAACAACAACAACTGCTACTATAAGTATATACCGGTTCTGCATTTGTACCAGTTTTCTCTTCCAGTATCAGAGCTTTTAAGTGTTCCCATTCTACCACCCCTCTAATACTTGGAGTTTTACAAGAAGCTAGTGTAGCTTTAAAGAAAAAAAATACTGTGTTTAGGACTTGTTTAGCTTCATTGTTCTGATGATTTGTCTCTCTCTAAAATTTTGGAAAGTGACATTTTCTCTTTAAATATGCTTCTTCCCTGTGTGTGTGTGTGTGTGTGTGTGTGTGTGTGTGTGTGTGTTCCTTTCAGAACTCCAAGACGACATTTTTAGGTGTCCGTACTCATATTCCATGTCTCTTAGTATTTTTCCATCTCTTTGTCTTTGTGGTTTGGAGAGCATCTCTGCTTATGTTACCTGTTTTCTCTTTATCTGATGTCTAATCCATATGAATTTTCTACTTTAGTAGCTAGATATGCATATTTTTATTTTTAAAGATTTTTTTTCTCCTTCAAATATTTGTTTCTTCATAATACAGTTCTTTTGTTTCCTGCTCAATGTTTCAAACTTTTGTTTCATTTCTTTAAGTGTTTTTTTCATTTTCTCCAGGTTTTCTAATTTCCTTTCTTTTGGGATAGATCAGAAAAGGATTTAAAGATTAAAGTAAAAATAACTTTTAAAAAACATTTCAAAGTTCTCTCTCCACTTTGCCATGCCACCTGAAATAAAAACTATGATTTATTTCTCCCTCAATTATTATGTTATGCTTCCATGTAATTCTTTCCTTTTAATCTTTTTTTTAAAGATACTCTTTATTTTTTATTGGAGGATAGTTGCTTTACAATTTTGTAGTAGTCTCTGCTGTACATCATCACAAGTCAGTCACAATTTTATATATATATAAAATACAGAATTTTTTATTATGCAATTTAAAAGTATTATTGAGAATTCAACATTTTTTACATTTTTTATACCTGGTATGGGCTTCCCTGGTGGCTCAGATGGTAAAGACTCTGCTTTCAGTGCAGGAGACCCAGATTCGATCTCTTGGTTGAGAAGATTCCCTGGAGAAGGGATCTGTCTGCTTTATCCATGGAATTCTCCATGGGATTCTCCAGGCAAGCCTCAGTATTCTTTTCTGGAGAATTCCATGGACAGAGGAGCCTGGCAGGCTATAGTCCATGGGGTCAGAAAGAATCAGACACATATAAAATAAAAAACTCCCTCTTGAGCCTCTCTCAATTCTCTAGGTCATCATAGAGCGCCAGGCTGAGCAGCTTCCTTCTAGTTATCCGTTTTACTAGATAGGAGTGTATATATGTTAATGCTACTTTCTTAGTTTTTCTACCCTCCCTTTTCCCCACTGTAGCCACCAGACCATTCTCTATGAATGCTTCTCCATTTCTTCTCTGTAAATAGTAGTGTTTTTCTAGATTCCATATTATGCATTAATATACAATATTCGTTTTTCTCTTTCTGACTTATTTCACTCTGTATAACAGGCTCTAGGTTTATCTACCTCCCTGCAATTGACTCACATTCATCCCTCCATGGACATGGGTTTGGGTGGACTCTGGGAGTTGGTGATAGACAGGGAGGCCTGGCGTGCTGCGGTTCATGGGGTCGCAGAGTCAGACAGGGCTGAGCAACTGAGCTGAACTGAACTGAACTGAACCACAACTTCCTTATCTGTTTATCTGTTGATCCTTTTAATCTTTTTATTTAATGTTAAAACCTTTGCTACAATTTGTTATTGTGTCCATAGTTAGGTTTCAAATAGAATTTATTGTTTCTCAAAGGGAATTTTAAGGATTGTGATTAATCTTACTAATCCTTCTAAACTTGCAATCCAGATAATATCTTAGCAATTTGCCTTCTCAGTTTGCTCATTTCTGATGTTTAACAAATTACATATTATTCGTTGGTCATTTTTTTCTTACTGTTTTGAGTTATCATACATTTTTCTCATTTTTTTTTTTTGGACCTCACTGTATTCTGAATGAACTGGGGAAAAGCCTTCTGAATTTTGAGGCACATACATCCCATTGTTTTAGGTGATTTGACATGAGTGTTTTCTTTTTATTTTGTCAGATATAAGTCTTTTCATATGTTTTCTCATTGATTATTATGAGCTAATTTGCCATGTTCAATTTCTTTTAGTATTCCTATGTTAACGTTTGGACTTCTCTTGTGGCTCAGCTGGTAAAGAATCCATCTGCCTGCAATGTGGCAGACCTGGGTTTGATCCCTGGGTTGGGAAGATCCCCTGGATAAGGGAACGGCTACCCACTCTAGTATTCTGGCCTGGAGAATTCTGGCCTGGGTCACAAAGAGTCGGACACAACTGGGCGACCTTCACTTCATTTCATATTAATGTTTACATTTAATCCTAGGATCATATGCAACTTGCTTTATTCATGATGTACAGATTTAGATTTTATTCCCTCTCAGTTATTCATTAATTATCTCTTTAAGATCCTATAATATTTTTGTGCTTTCTGGTATCTACTAATGAGATATCCTTTAGTAATTCCAGAAATCTCTTTTGCAGTATGATTTAACTCATTTGTTCCTTCTTGTTCTTGCATTATTGAAGATTATACATATTATTATTTCTAGCAGCATATCCCGCATTTATAACTGTTGAGTTCAATATGTGTGAATGAAGCTGATGATAAGAACACAAATGATGTTCTTATTATTCATCTCTAGTTGATCCATGGTATCCTCAGGAATATAGTCTTACTCCAAGAAAGAAGCATCATGTTTTCTCAATCTCATGAAAAATAGTGTTTTTATATGAAAATACCTACAAATAAATGATAACAAGTTTGGTATATAAAAGTAGTGGGTAGTGGTAATGAGGTCTGAGTGTGTTCAAGAAGTAACATCTATCACTGGAGAAAAGAAACAATAGTAGTAGAATAAGGGGGAACCAGTAAAACATTAAATCTAATGCTCTGAAAATTCTTATACACTTCAGTAACTTTTGAGAAGATCATTGGGTTTGAACATGTATGTATGTAAGATGTATGAGGTAGGCGTGTGTTAGTTGATCAGTTGTGTCTGATTCTTTCTGACCCCATGGACTGTAACCCACCAGGCTCCTCTGTCCATGGAATTAGTGGATGTATATGGAAGTGGATAGTGGAAGAATAGTGGATGGCTGCTGGTATTCTTGCCTGGAGAATTCCATGGACAGAGGTGCCAGATCCCTTTTCCAGGAGATCTCCACCCAGAGATCAAACCCAGGTCTCCTGCATTGCAGTCAGATTATCATCTGAGCCACAGGGAAGCCCATGTGAGGTATAAAAAATGTAAATAATGTTGAATTCTCAGTAATACTGTTTTATCCCTTCTAGTCCATTTGGATAGTTTCCATTAAAATTTGTGTTCTAATATTGCATATTTAAGCTTTAGTTATCTACAGAATGTATTTCTCTGGCATATTGTCTGAACATGAGGGTGCTCTTATGACTTGTAAAAGTGTTGTGCACTGCTTAGCAGTTTTTTTGTTTTAATTTTGTTTTTAATTGGAGGATGATTGCTTTACAATATCGTGATTGTTTCCGCCATACGTCAGCATGAATCAGCCATTGGTGTACATGTGTCCCCTCCCTCCTGAACCTCCCTCTGCCTCTCTCCCACCCCACCCCTCTAGGTTCTCACGGAGCACTGACTTTGGGCTCCCTGAGTCATACAGCAGATTCCCACTAGCTATTTATTATATCTGAAAATGTTTGTTTCAATGTTACTCTCTCATATCGTCTCACCCTTTCCTTGCCCCACTGTGTACAAAAGTCTGTCCTTTATGCCTGCATCTCCTTTGTTTTCCTGAAAATAAGATCATCAGTACCAGCTTTCTAGATTCCATAGATATGCATTAATGTATGATATTTGTCATTCTCCATCTGACTTACTTCACTCTGTATAATAGGCTATAGGTTCAGCCACCTAATTAGAACTGACTCAAATGCATTTCTTTTTATAGCTGAGGAATATTCCATTGTGCATAGGTACCACAACTTCTTTATACATTCATCTGTCAGTGGACATGTAAGTTGCTTCCATGTCCTGGCTACTGTAAATAGTGCTGTGGTACATGTGTCTTTTTCCATTATGGTTTCCTGAGGGTATATGCCCAGTAGTGGGGTTGCTGGGTCATATGTTAAGCAATTTTCTGAAAAACAAAAAAAAACAAAAAAACTTTTTTAAACTATTTAGTAAGGGCAGAAGATATTATGTAGACTAATAACACACACGTCTAGATAAATATTATGTGTACATATTGGGGTTTTATGGTTCTTTTAATTACTATATGATACCTCTATAGTGTACTAATCCATTTCAGTTTTTAAAAAATCATATCAAAATTGGCACCATTCCTATATTAGGCTAGTAACTAAGGATTAAAAATCATCCTCAGAACCAACATAATAATATAGAACTGTTGTTTAAATGTAGTTCTAAAACTGAGGAAGAGTAAGAAATGTGTTACTGAAAGATTCCTCCACAGTAATTATATTGAATATTTAAAATTTCTCTTTTTATGAATCATTTTTTATTTTATATTTAGAAGTACATCTCAGATTCTTTTCTTACATCTGTAAAGCAGTTATCCTTCAATTAAAAATAAATAAATTAAAAAAATATTCTTTTCTTACCTTCTTTACTATGGCTCTTTTTTTTCCCCTCCTCTTAGCAATCTTCCTGAGCTCTTTCCGGGTGCCATACGAGGAAATCAAAATGATGATATTGGAAGTGGATGAAACACAGTTGGCAGAGTCTATGATTCAGGTAAACAAACAGACAGAGAGCTTAAATTCCTATATTTCATTGCAGGCTTCTCATTAAGCAGAAATCTGTAAGTGAAGCAAATTATTAAACCAAATCATTCAACTGGAAAATCTTCGCTGCATAATTACTTTTAGCATAACTTCTGCGTTGCCAGGAGATAGAGCTTTGCATGTTCTCGTAACTGCAAACTAAATATAATGCTATCAAATGATTACATTTCAGTTATTTTAAATGACTGTTTCTGAAAGGCAGATTGTTTACTTTTACACGTATGTTTATGTTTTTTTTACAGTTAAGTCTAATAATATGCTAATTTAAATTTATTTGTATGACTTATAAAGTCATACATGACTTGGGCTTGTATGACTTACAAAGTTGTATTTTTGTTTGGTAAAGAAGATTGAGGGAGTTTTCTCTTTATTTAGAGTTACTGTTACTAACAACCCTTGCTTGAGTCATTTGTGTTTCCATGAATACTAGAAATTGTTTGCATAGTATTCTGAGTCATTCAGAAGGCTGGAACTTCTTGGTTTTTTCCGTCCTGCCTTCTAAATGTGGTGTAAATATATAATCCCATCAGTGACTTTTGCTAAGTCTCAGACTCTTTAAACTACCTAACTCAACAACCTTTCTTCAAGCGTGTTTTTCTTCCAGCAGTTTCTCATAGTTTTTGTCTTTATTCCTTTTGATTGTGTATGTGCTTTATTCCTGGGATTAGATTTCCAAGTTCTTCCACTAAAATGTTTCTACTTAATGCATATGTAGTTTTTATAATGCATTTGTAAATATTATAAATATATAAATATTTATATTTAGACAGTAGCTTTTAACTTGATTATATGAATAGTTTGCACGATCATGTCTTGTTGTTTGAGTGGAAAAAAGTTTGGATTTTAAAATTCATGTCCGAAGAATATTCAGTTCCACATAATTTATTAACATATTACTCTCTATTACTGTTTTAACAATTTACCACAAATTTAGTGGCTTACTATAGAACAAATATATTGCATTTTTGTAGCACAGAAGTCTGGTGTGGCCTTTCTGTGCCAGAGTCCAGGTGTTAGCCGACTTGCATTCCTCTCTGGAGGCTTCAAGCTGTTTTTGTTTTCCAGCCCCTGTGACTGCCCGCATTCCTTGGCTGGTGGACACACTCCTTCATTTTTTCTCAGCCAGTGTCTCTGAAGCTCTGTTCCTCTGTTCACAGAAACCTTGTAGAGGTGTCCTCTGTTCACATCTTCCTCTTACTATTGTGCTGTCCCTCTTCCACTTTTTATGACCTTTGTGGTTATATTGGGCACATCCGGATAATCCAGGATAATCTCTCTAGTTTAGGGTCAGCTGATAGCAACTTAATTCCATTTTAAACCCTGGTTCCCTTTGTTGTGTAAGTTAATATTTAATAAGTTCAGGGAATTAAATGAGGAGCTCTTAGTGGGGTTGGGTCATCATTCTGCTTACCACACTTGGTAAATATAAATCCAGTCTTATGAATTGAAAATCTAAAAATTTACTGTGGACATATGCAAAATCTTTATATATTCATTAAAAAATAAGAATTTCATTCTGTTTGAAGTCTTATTTTTAATTTTAAAAGTACTTTCTAATTGTACAGTGAAGAGCTTGCCTATTTTGAACAGAGCATAGAAAAAGCAGTACTTTGTTAATAATCATTAATTAATTTAGCACATATTTTATAGTGCCCACCATATGAAGGAATGGTGTTAGGCTCACTCAGGTATAGGCTTGATCAGACACAAACTTTACCTTTGTGGAGTTTATAGTGTGGCAAGGGAGATGGCATTTATATTTTTATATATATATATATATATGATACAAGGTAAACCTGGCTGTATTGAGATTGTTAGCCCTAGATAATATGTGAGGTATGTGAATGTGTGTGAGTGTGTGTATGTGTTAGTTGCTCAGTCATGTCCAAGTCTGCGACCCCATGGACAGTAGCCTGCCAGGCTCCTCTGTTCATGGGATTCTCCAGGCAAGAATACAGAGTGGGTTGCTGTTCTCTTCTCCAGGGGCTTTTCCTGACCCAGGGATCAAACTCAGGTCTCCCGCATTGCAGACAGATTCTTTATTGTCTGAGCCACCAGGGAAGCCTGAATGTGTGTTTAAAGGTCCCTAAAGGTTGAATTAGTTCAGTTCAGTTCAGTTGCTCAGTTGTGTCTGACTCTTTGCAACCCCAGGGACTGCAGCACGCCAGGCCTCCCTGTCCATCACCAACTCCCGGAGCTTACTCAAACTCATGTCCATCGAGTCGGTGATGCCATCCAGCCATCTCATCCTCTGTCGTCCCCTTCTCCTCTTCCCCTCAGTCTTTCCCAGCATCAGGGTCTTTTCAAATGCGTCAGCTCTTCACATCAGGTGGTCAAAGTATTGGAGTCTCAGCTTCAGCATTAGTCCTTCCAGTGAATATGGCATGTATATAGGCAGAGGGATCCTGTGAGAGAAAAGCTGTGTGGGGCAACTTTGAAGACTTTATTTTGAAAGGAACTTAGGATGGGAAATATGATAAGGGGAACACAAAGGAATGTTGGGCCTGTAATTTTACAAATTTAATAGTTTTATTACTTTAGAAAACAAAAATAATGAAGTGAAAAAGTAATGAATTTGTGAAGAAAGATTAAAATTTAAGTAAAAAATTAACTAAAAATATTCACTAAAAATATTAACTAAGATGATTTTATGGTTATCTAAAAAGATGCTGAAGAAATTCAGTGTAATAAATAGGTCAGCTATCAACTAGAATGATTAAAAGCAACTGAGTCTTTTATTAATAACCGAGTCTTCTGGTCTTAGGCAGTTTTACTGAGAGAAACTTCTATTTATAAGGGAAAATCATATTCCTTTATTGTTTTTATTCAGTTTGGTAGTATTAATGTTGAATATTTTTTTAGAGATAATCTTAAATTGCCACTTTTTTGTTTTTGGCCAATCAAGTTTTTGTCCAAAGGTACATAGTGAGTGAGAAACTTGTTCTTTGATCTAACTCTTTGATACATAACATTCTCTAACATTATTTTTTAACTAATAACACCATTGGGGATTTTTTTTTTCCTTAAATATATTTCCTTATATATATTTTTTTTCCTTAAATATATTTCCTAAAATATATATATTAAAGCCTCGCATGGTATAGGCTTAATTATAATTTGATTTTGACTTTGGGCTTGTACAGAGTTTACTCATGCTGGAATTGTGAGCACCAACCACTCTTTTTTTCTTAATTTTAATGTCAGTATACTAATTTGCTATAATACTATTGTCAATCATATTTTGATACAGAGGATCTATATAGACTTTGTCAAAGGGATGGTTTAATCATTTAAGTTCTAACAAGGAAGCATAATTATATGTATTCCCTTTCTGAGCGGAAGATGACTGAGGCAAAGTGCCCTTGACAGCCATGGCACTTAAGTTCTCTCTGTATTCTTTTATCTGCAAGGTTCATCATCCTGTGTCTTCAATGCCTTTTCAAGTTTTCTTTCACATCAGAAAAGTTAGGTTGTCTTGTTTTAGAGATATCTTCATTTTTATTATTAAAACTGTAGTCATATTAGTTAAATCTTGCAAGTGCTGTCATTAAAATTCCCTCGATTTCTTTTCTATTCTTTCTCTTGCCTGTTAGAAGCAATCTTTTGTCCCCCTGAGTGAAGTGCTAAAAAATGTTTGACTTTGCCTGAAATTTTCTGACATTTAATTGCCAATAACTGAAATGTAATTGATCACATTTATCCAGGTGAGAAAGCTGTTCCTTTGGTATAGGTTGAATTCTCCTTTCTCAATTATATAGCTAATCAAATAAACATTGAGTAGTGCTTGATTTGAATATGTAATAATCCTGGATAGAGAAGAGGAAAATTAGTTGCTTTCAAGATGCAGAGACTAAAGCTTAAGGCTTAGTATTTGGGAAGTTAACTAGAAATAAAACTGAAGATTAACTTGGTCAATGATTTCCTTCTCACAGTTTATTAATAAATTTTCCTAGAATTTAAGAAGCACATTAATGAAGATAATTTCTTTTGGTTTTAATTTTAGAACTTAATAAAGCATCTTCCCGATCAAGAACAGTTGAATTCACTGTCTCAGTACCAGAGTGAATATAGCAACTTATGTGAACCCGAGCAGTTTGCTGTCGTTGTGAGTACCCTGTCAGCTCTCTTTGGAGGGGATGTCTGTACTGTGCACAGAGAAAACAGAATGTAAGGCTTTTCACATCACTACTATTCACAAACATTTAATGTCCACCTTGCTTTTTTTCTTAACCTGAGGATATTTATGGAAAATTATCTTGATTTTAAAATACATGTTGAAATTCTAACCTTAAATGAAGTCCAAGGAGTTCTTTCCAAAGTACAAACATGATTTTTTATCTTTTCTGTTTAATGTGAAAATGTAAAATGAAACCTGCACTCCTCCGACTAGAGTGGATTGTGCTTTATTCTCAAGCAGTGTGTTCCAACATATCGCAAGAGTAGCTTCACTTTCTCATTCTACTCAATCACTTCAGTTCCTCTCATGTTTTAAACTCCAAAATTAGAAATACAGTTTCTTTTTGGCAATGAGGATGAAAAAATGAATGCATTTTAGAAAATCTTCAAGACTTCCAGCCTCCTATTTTATAGAAGTTGGGATCTAAAGAGATGAAAAAAGACTTTCGAATGTTATATGTTAGCTCTATTGCAACTTGAATTTAAGATTTTTACCAAGTTTTCTTTTCTCCTGCTCTTCTACCATTAAATTATCATGTTGACATTGGCTACCTCAGCCATCATGATGATGTTTAAAGTACTATTTCATTTTTTTTTAATATATAAGATTTTTTTTCCCTAGAGTCTTCAGCTATATTATTACCAACCTCCAGGGATGTGGTAGTATTTTATTTCTATAATTCTGAAAGCTTGGGTTGGATTACTAAAGGACTGTGTTTACATACTATTATTTGTCGTGTTATTGACACTTGATTTTAAATTTCTTCCTATCTCTTCATAAATCCAATCTACTCAGCTCTCTCTGCAGTGACTCCCCTGCCCCCAAAGTTCACAGATGCAGATTAGAAAGAAAAAAAAGACAGGTTTTTCCTCTTCATAGCCCTGTAATTTTTATTATAAAACTTTTAAACATTATTTTTAGAAAAATGCTATTTTTTAACCCAAGTCTCTCCAGAGAGCTCTTTTATCCTCTTGTCTCTCTCTCTCTTTTTCTTTATTTTCTTGTTTATTTTCTATCACCTGATCAGTCTTTCTCTTGATCCCTGTAACACAATATCTTCCATATAAGACAAGAGAGAATTTGCATTATATTTTTAACCACAAGCTGCTTAGATTTTTGATGTTTGTTCATCCTTTTTGACTCTTGAATGAAAATCATAGCATGTAAAATTACAATTTTAAATATTCCTATCCATGTTAAATATGAAACACAAACTTATATGAAAATATCTGCTTACCAAGAAACTCTTTATGTTGCATATCATCACAGAGATTTAAAACTATTCTCATGTTTTTCCTGGTGATTGTCACAGAAGAATGAACTCTAACTTGCAGATGTTTTAGGTTTATTTAAATAGCCAGGTTATGGCTGCCTTTGAAAAACGAGGGTTCCCATCAAAGAGGCATGACTTACAAGTATTGTACTCAGAGGGGTCAGAAAGTTAAAATAAGTATATTCCCAGATACCAGGGCTTTAGACATGATAATTTTGATTTTAAAACAGAAATAGTTTCAGCACATGTTAATGCGAACTTGACCTTGACTCTACACATTCTATGCTGATCATAACTGACTACAAATGGAATATAAAGAGAACAAGAGTGATACTGTTGAAAACCATCTGCTATTATCTGTTGGTTATGAACATTTCTAAAAATACTGTTTCAAGTTCTGGTTTGTGTTACACCAACATCTTAAAACTGGACATGGAACAACAGACTGGTTCCAAATAGGAAAAGGAGTATGTCAAGGCTGTGTATTGTCACCCTGTTTATTTACCTCATATGCAGAGTACATCATGAGAAACGCTGGGCTGGAAGAAACACAAGCTGGAATCAAGATTGCCGGGAGAAATATCAATAGCCTCAGATATGCAGATGACACCAGCCTTAGGGCAGAAAGTGAAGAGGAACTAAAAAGCCTCTTGATGAAAGTGAAAGAGGAGAGTGAAAACATTGGCTTAAAGCTCAACATTCAGAAAACGAAGATCATGGCATCTGGTCCCATCACTTCATGCCAGATAGATAGGGAAACAGTGGAAGCAGTGTCAGACTTTATTTTTTTGGGCTCCAAAATCACTGCAGATGGTGACTACAGCCATGAAATTAAAAGACGCTTACTCCTTGGAAGGAAAGTTATGACCAACCTAGATAGCATATTCAAAAGCAGAGACATTACTTTGCCAACAAAGGTCCGTCTAGTCAAGGCTATGGTTTTTCCTGTGGTCATGTATAGATGTGAGAGTTGGACTGTGAAGAAAGCTGAGCGCCGAAGAATTGATGCTTTTGAACTGTGGTGTTGGAGAAGACTCTTGAGAGTCCCTTGGACTGCAAGGAGATCCAACCAGTCCATTCTGAAGTAGATCAGCCCTAGGATTTCTTTGGAAGGAATGATGCTAAAGCTGAAACTCCAGTACTTTGGCCACCTCATGCAAAGAGTTGATTCATTGGAAAAAAAACTCTGATGCTGGGAGGGATTGGGGGCGGGAGGAGAAGGGGACGACAGAGGATGAGATGGCTGGATGGCATCGCTGACTCTATGGACGTGAGTCTGAGTGAACTCCGGGAGTTGGTGATGGACAGGGAGGCCTGGCGTGCTGCGATTCATGGGGTCACAAAGAGTCGGACACAACTGAGCGACTGAACTGAACTGAATATCTTAGAATATATTTGTTGTGATGAAGAAAGAAAGATAGTTGAAGAAAAATGTCAAGTTTTATATGAAGTTTTTTGGGAGAAGTGGGTAGCAAATAGTAATATTCTTCACTTCATCTTTTTTTCCACTCCAGTTTTTCACCATTTTCAATCTGGCTCTCTACTTCTCAAACCCCCATGCATTCACGCAAAAGACAGGAAAACTTTCGTAAAGTTCTATACAGTTGAGAGTTACCCCCAAAATGACGAACCACATGTGATGCCTGACGTTTTCTATTCTTTCTAATTTAAAAACTCAGTGAGTTCACTAATTGATTAAAGAGTGATGTCTTTTCAGTTTATCAACATTATATAAATTATACCATAATTTGTTGGTTTTAAGAAATTGATTATAATTACCATGTGTATTGTTTAAAGATGCTCATAATGCTGTTTCATTTTTAAAGTAATAAGCTTAGTATACTTGTGTATATATTGAAGATGGGCTGTTAACTGGAGGTAAACTAAACTGCAGAACCCTACAAGACTTTGCTCTCGTAGAAAAACCTTTACTTATTGACTAATCCTATATTTAAAGCGCTAATCATTTCTGGCTGAAAAATCTTCAGAGTCACAAACAAGAAAGAGTCAGAGGTGGTCATTCCTCCCCAAACAGGATCGAAACTTGCCTTTTTACTTGTTTTTATCATAGATAGACTGATGTTAACTGTTTCATCTTCAGGTTCTGTGCACTGATACTGTCATTTCTAACATTGTTTTCATTTTTATAGAAATCAGTTAAAACCCTGCAGTTATTTTCGTTGCCAGTTTATATTTTTGTTTTATCCAATTATGTAAATTCATTGATTCATGTGAATTACAGATGTAGTCTATTTAAATAAACACTCAAATTTGATACAATGGATAAAGTTACTAAAGTTGTTTGCATTATATATTCTGCTTTAATTCCACACAAGAATTATGTAAAATAGCAAACAAACAAAATCCAGCTTACCTGGACATCAGTGTTTGTCTCCATTATTTCTGTTTCATAGAAAGGTGGTTTGTGAAAGTAACACATCCAAACTGCTGGTAATCAATGTCAACTAAAGGCCAAATAGAAGCTACTTCCTTGGCCGTCCAGTGGTTAAGACTCCAACCTCCAATGCAGGGGGCGTGGATTTGATCCCCTGTCAGGTAACTAAGGTCCTACATGTTCTGTGGTGTGTCCCAAAATACCAAATAGAATATATAAAACACAACATGTAAATTAGAAGTATGTTCTACTTTTGTCATATATTACTTACATACAAGTATCCGGGTCATGGAAAAGCAAGAGAGTTCCAGAAAAACATCTATTTCTGCTTTATTGACTATGCCAAAGCCTTTGACTGTGTGGATCACAATAAACTGTGGAAAATTCTGAAAGAGATGGGAATACCAGACCACCTGACCTGCCTCTTGAGAAATCTGTATGCAGGTCAGGAAGCAACAGTTAGAACTGGACATGGAACAACAGACTGGTTCCAAATAGGAAAAGGAGTACGTCAAGGCTGTATATTGTCACCCTGCTTATTTAACTTCTATGCAGAGTCCATCATGAGAAATGCTGGGCTGGAAGAAGCACAAGCTGGAATCAAGATTGCCAGGAGAAATCTCAATAACCTCAGATACGCAGATGACACCACCCTTATGGCAGAAGGTGAAGAGGATCTAAAAAGCCTGTTGATGAAGGTGAAAGAGGAGAGTGAAAAAGTTGGCTTAACAGAAAACGAAGATCATGGCATCTGATCGCATCACTTCATGGGAAGTAGATGGGGAAACGGTAGAAACAGTGTCAGACTTTATTTTTTTGGGCTCCACAATCACCGTAGATGGTGACTGCAGCCATGAAATTAAAAGATGCTTACTCCTTAGAAGGAAAGTTATGACCAGCCTAGACAGCATATTAAAAAGCAGAGACAAAAAAAATAAATAAATAAATAAAATAAAAATAAAAAGCAGAGACATTACTTTGCCAACCAAGGTCCATCTAGTCCAGGCTATGGTTTTTCCAGTGGTCATGTATGGATGTGAGAGTTGGACTGTGAAGAAAGCTGAGCGCCAAAGAATTGATGCTTTTGAACTGTGGTGTTGGAGAAGACTCTTGAGAGTCCCTTGGACTGCAAGGAGATCCAACCAGTCCATTCTAAAGGAGATCAGTCCTGGGTGTTCTTTGCAAGGACTGATGCTAAAGCTGACACTCCAATACTTTGCCCACCTCATGCGAAGAGTTGACTCATTGGAAAAGACTCTGATGCTGGGAGGGATTGGAGGCAGGATGAGAAGGGGACGACAGAGAATGAGATGGCTGGATGGCATCACTGACTTGATGGACATGAGTCTGAGTGAACTCCGCGAGTTGATGATGGACAGGGAGACCTGGCGTGCTGCGATTCATGGGGTCGCAAAGAGTCAGACACGACTGAATGACTGAACTGAACTGAATTGAGTGGTCTATAGAGTGTGATATTCAGTGTCCTATTCAGAAATGTGTGAATATCCATTAAATTGTATGTCCCTTATGTTTTCTTGGAGAAGGCAATGGCACCCCACTCCAATACTCTTGCCTGGAAAATCCCATGGATGGAGGAGCCTGGTAGGTTGCAGTCCATGGGCTCGCTAAGAGTCGGACATGACTGAACGACTTCACTTTCACTTTTCACTTTCATGCATTGGAGAAGGAAATGGCAACCCACTCCAGTATTCTTGCCTGGAGAATCCCAGGGATGGGGGAGCCTGGTGGGCTGCTGTCTATGGGGTGGCACAGAGTCGGACACGACTGAGGCGACTTAGCAGTAGCAGTATGTTTTCTTTGAAACACTAAACTGTTTACTATGTCTATATTCTCTCCACATTTCCTGTAATACAGTTTCCATATCCACTTTTATTTATTTCTCCCTTGAAGTTGAAGCAAAGTTCTTTAATCCTGATATTATCTCTATTCTTTAAAAAATAGTCTTAATGCAGGCGAGCTGCATCTCGGTACTTTTATGGTACTAAACGTTTAATTGCTCATCTTATTTGTGTTTTTTCCCAGTAATTCAGAATTGTAAGTTGCGTCCCTGAACTTATTCTTGCAGCCCTTCTCACTGGAGCCTTGGCAAGTTTGAGCAGGACAGTCCTCAGGTGTGGGAGGTGGCCCTGCTGATGCCTTGTAGTCTAGTAGTGCTGTTGACATGGTGATAGTTGGTACCTTTTAGAACTGATAACCCAGTGCTACGAATTCAGGACCTAGGAGTTTATTGATATTATTGACTTGTTTTGTGGCTGATAGCTATGTTTTCCAGGAAATTTTGGCATATGGAAAAAAGAACACATCAAATAGTCTGAACAAGCTGTCATTTAATTCTCAGACCAAGTGTTCTATTCAAATGATATTTTGTTATTTTAGAGATGGGTTCTGAGAAGTGGTCCATCTTTATATCATTTTGTGTACTGTGAAATGAATGAGACAATTTACAGCAAGTTTTATTTGTTGGTTTAGGTTTTGGGCTCCCCTGATAGCTCAGTTGGTAAGGAATCCTGCAGTGCCGGAGACCTGGATTCGATCCCTGGTTTGGGAAGATCCCCTGGAAAAGGGAAAGGCTACCCACTCCAGTATTCTGGCCTAGAGAATTTCGTGGACTGTGTATAGTCCATGGGGTCGCAAAGAGTCCAGTCACAACTGAGCTAGTTTCACTTTCTAGGTTTTGGGCAGAAGACATTGAATACTAACCAATGTGCTAAATTTGAAACATTGTTTTCCCTAGACAGTCCAGTATAAAACTCTTTGTTGAGAAATTGTTTCATATTTGGAATGCCCTAGTCTCATGCTTTATTCAGCTTAATTTTCTGCCAGTAATATTACAAAAGGAAAATATACTTCTTAGAAACTCGCATTCGATCAGTTAGCTGTCTTTTTTCTTGGATTCCTTACTTTTCCGCTTCAGCCTTAGTATCTCCTTGTTTATTTACCTCAAATACTGCCTACTCATCAAAGGCTGGTTTCTGTTGAAAGAACCTGATTTTAGTTTTATGACTGTATTTTTTTATATTTGCAGTCATCTTTTGATCAATAAGCCATTAGGCAAAACCACTGTGCTCACAGTGGTACGGTTGGTTAACTGTGTAAGAAGTAAGATATGTAAATATTCAATGGGATCACAAGATTTAGCTGAAGCTTAGAAAGAGGCCTAAAATTTGCATTTGAAACTTGGTATACTAGAATTTCTTTGATTAAAAATTCTAAGCTTTTGAGTATTTGTCTCCACATTATTTAGTTCTTTTAAGCTGCCAATTCTTCAAGGCAATTGTAGTGTTTATAGGAAATTGAATTGAACAAATGTTTTGTTTGTGTACTGTATTTTGATCTATCACCATTTGGTGTCACTGTAGGGCAGGGCTTTTACACTTTGTGCAATAGAGGCTTTTTTATTTTTAACCAAAACATGTTGCAAGAAGTTCATGCAAATTTCCTCCCATTAAAAATGCCTCATTTTAAAATACACCTAAATATTCTTGTTATAAAACATTTAAATAACATATAAAAATATTGAATACAATGTAGAAGTTTCCTTGTATCTCACTACCCACTGCATTCCATATAAATGATCTTTTTAAATGTTTTGCTGGCTTTCCAATCCTATTTCTTTGTATTTACAAATGTGTGCATACTCATTTGCACATTGTTCTAAAACTTCACCGTGAAATATGTTTTGGAGACTTTGTTTTTATGATGTGATATTTTGAAATTCCTATATGGTATTTCATGCTGTGCTCAGTCTTGTCTGACTCTTTGTAGCCTCATGGACTATAGCCTGCCAGCCTGTTTTTCCATGAAATTTTCCAGGCAATAATACTGGAGGAGGTTGCCATTTTTTACTTCAGGGGGCCTTCCTCACCCAAGGGTTGAACCCTTGTCTCCTAAGTCTCCTGCATTGGTTGGCGGATTCTTTACCACTGTGCCACCTACTGATATTTTGACTTTTTCTATAACTATTTCCTCAATGAAGGATGGTTAGTTTTTGTATTCCCCCAGGTTTAAAAAAAAAAAATTCTGCATGCCTTGTTTGCATATGTGTTTGGAGGGAGTGTTTTATAGAGGTTATGTGCATGAACTCTGGTTTTAAATCCTACATCAACCTTACAAGCTTTGTGATCTTGTGTAGTTGTTCATTTTCCTGTACCTCACTTTCCTTATTTGTGAAACTTACATTAGTTTCCTGTTACTGCTATAACAAAGTACCACAGACTTAGTGGCTTGAAACGAAATACATTTAATGTCTTAGAATCCTGGAGGTCAGGAGTCTGGAATGGGTCGTTAATACTGTGTTCCTCTGAGAGCCCTGGAAAGGATTTCCTCCTGGCCCTCCCTGCGTTTGGCGGCTGCCACACTCCTGGCTTACGGTCTGCCATCCCTCTCCCTTCTCCTTTTGTCATCTCCTTCCCTGGCTCTCTCCTCAGCTCTCATAAGGACATTGTGTTTATATTCACTAATCTAGAATAATCAAGAGTCTTAATTTAATCACATCCACAATGTCCCTTCTGCCATGTAAGTTAACATATTCAGAAGTTTTGGGGATTAGTCTGTGACCCTATTTGGGGAAATCACGATTCTGCCAGCCACAGGCCAGTGGTCGTGTCTGCCTCCACTACATTCTTCTGAGTATTAAATAGATGCAGTGACTCATTGGAAAAGGCTCTGATGCTGGGAGGGATTGGGGGCAGAAGGAGAAGGGGACAGCAAAGGATAAGATGGCTGGATGGCATCACCGACTCGATGGCTGCGAGTTTGAGTGAACTCCGGGTGTTGGTGATGGACAGGGAGGCCTGGCGTACTGCGATTCGTGGGGTCGCAAAGAGTCGGACACGGCTGAACGACTGAACTGAACTTTAAGTGATAAGTGTAAATCAGCTTGTAATCCAAACTCTTCTAAGGGTTAGCTTTTGTGATTAATATTGTTATTTCTTTGTAAAAGTTGCAGAATTTGAATTCCTAGGTGAAAACTTCTGTTAATCTTGGTCATTCCTGCAAAGTTAACCTTCTAGAAATTATGTCAATTTCTATTTTTATGAACAATATACATGAGGATTTTTGTCTTGCACCATCACTAGTACTTACTATGACCTTTTTTATTCCACTTGTGATTTTTTTCTTCACTCTATATTTCCAGGCTACTGAATGAGATTGACGCAGTTTATTATATATTTATTGGTTATTTATACTTCTTCCTGGATTCACTTTCTTACTATATTATCTTTCTTTCCTTATAGTTTGTAGAAGCTCCTTATATAACCTATGTGTTATTCCTTTGTAAATATTTACAGATTTTCCTATTGCCTCTCACTTGTCCTTCCATGTTTATTTATGAGGTCTTCTGAATCCTACATTTTCGAAGTTTGATTATGAAAATGAATTGAAGAGTCATGTTCCTCACTCAAGACGTGTTCTGTGTTTTAGGACAAGCTCAGTCCTTTGCACATGATTCTTATCAGTTGCTCAGTCATGTTCAACTCTTTGCAACCCCATGAATCGAAGCACGCCAGGCCTCCCTGTCCATCACCAACTCCTGGAGTTCACCCAAACTTGTGTGCATCGAGTTGGTGATGCCATCCAGCCATCTCATCCTCTGTCGTCCCCTTTTCCTCCTGCCCCCAATTCCTTCCAGCATCAGAGTCTTTTCCAATGAGTCAACTCTTCACATGAGGTGGCCGAAGTATTGGAGTTTCAGCCTCAGCATCAATCCTTCCAATGAACACCCAGGACTGATCTTCTTTAGAATGGACTGGATGGATCTCCTTGCAGTCCAAGGGACTCTCAAGAGTCTTCTCCAACACCACAGTTCAAAAGCATCAATTCTTCGGCGCTCAGCTTTCTTCACAGTCCAATTCTCACATCCGTACATGACCACTGAAAAAACCAAAGCCTTGACTAGATGGACCTTGGTTGGCAAAGTAATGTCTCTGCTTTTTAATATGCTGTCTAGATTGGTCATAACCTTACTTCCAAAGAGTAAGCATCTTTTAATTTTATGGCTGCAATCACCATCTGCAGTGATTTTTGAGCCCCCAGAAATAAAGTCTGACACTATTTACACTGTTTCCCCATCTATTTCCCATGAAGTGATGGGACCAGATGCCATGATCTTAGTTTTCTGAATGTTGAGCTTTAAGCCAGCTTTTTCACTCTCCTCTTTCACTTTCATCAAGAGGCTTTTGAGTTCCGCTTCACTTTCTGCCATAAGGGCAGTTTAATCTGCATATCTGAGGCTATTGATATTTCTCCCGGCAATCTTGATTCCAGCTTGTGATTCCTCCAGCCCAGCGTTTCTCATGATGTACTGTGCATATAAGTTAAATAAGCATGGTGACAATATACAGCCTTGACATACTCCTTTTCCTATTTGGAACCAGTCTGTTGTTCCATGTCCAGTTCTAACTGTTGCTTCCTGACCTGCATACAGATTTCTCAAGAGGCAGGTCAGGTGATCTGGTACTCCCATCTCCTTTAGAATTTCCACAGTTTATTGTGATCCACACAGTCAAAGACTTTGGCATAGTCAATAAAGCAGAAATAGATGTTTTTCTGGAATTCTCTTGCTCTTTTGATGATCCAGCGGATGTTGGCGGTTTGATCTCTGGTTCCTCTGCCTTTTCTAAAACCAGCTTGAACATCTGGAAGTTTACTGTTCACATATTGCCGAAGCCTGGCTTGGAGAATTTTGATCATCACTTTACTAGCATGTGAGATGAGTGCAATTGTGTGGTAGTTTGAGCATTCTTTGGCATTGCCTTTCTTTGAGATTGGAATGAAAACTGATGTTTTCCAGCCCTGTGGCCACTGCTGAGTTTTCCAAATTTGCTAGCATATTGAGTGCAGCACTTTCACAGCATCATCTTTCAAGATTTGAAAGAGCTCAACTGGAGTTCCATCACCTCCACTAGCTTTGTTTGTAGTGATGCTTTCTAAGGCCCACTTGACTTCACATTCCAGGATGTCTGCCTCTAGGTCAGTGATCACACCATCATGATTATCTGGGTTGTGAAGATCTTTTTCGTATATGTCTTCTGTGTATTCTTGCCACCTCATCTTAATATCTTCTGCTACTGTTAGGTCCATGCCATTTCTGTCCTTTATCGAGCCCATCTTTGCATGAAATGTTTCCTTGGTATCTCTAATAATCTTGGTGAGATCTCTAGTCTTTCCATTCTGTTGTTTTCCACTATTTCTTTGCATTGATCGCTGAGAAAGGCTTTTTATCTCTCCTTGCTATTCTTTAGAACTCTGCATTCAAATGGGAATATCTTTCCTTTTCTCCTTTGCTTCTTGCTTCTCTTTTCACAGCTATTTGTAAGGCCTCCTCAGACACTCATTTTGCTCTTTTGTATTTCTTCTTTTCTGGGGATCGTCTTGATTTGTGTTTCCTGTACAATGTCATGAACCTCCATCCATATTTCATCAGACACTCTGTCTATCAGATCTAGTCCCGTAAATCTATTTCTCACTTCTTCTGTATAATTATAAGGGATTTGATTTGCGTCATACCTGAATGGCCTAGTGGTTTTATGAGTACGTGTAAATAGCAGTTGATTAAGTCTTTCTTTGGATGGTGTGGAACATCCTGTAAAGTTATAGAATGAGTGAAATGCCGCTTACTGTCCCTCACTGTCTCCCTAAGCTACTTGGCTTGCTTCCTATAACTTTTACATGGATGTCTCAAATTCTTAAAATAGTATCCCTTAAAAACAAAGTAACAAAAAATCTTCATTGAAGTATAATTGGTACACAGCAAAAATGCATATATTTAAAACTTGTAGAATTTGATTCGTTTTGATATAAGTGCACTTGTGAAACCATCACCATAATCAAGATAATGAACGTGCTCATCAACCCCGAGTGCTTCCTCAGACTTCTCCGTGAGCCTCTCCTTCCTGCTGCTCAGCACCAGCCTTAGGTCTTTGAGGAGCAGCCACAGCCGCTCCTTCTGCCCCTTGTCTCGCCTGCCCTGTGCTTTATCTCCCAGACCACTTACCCTGTTCTCAGGGCCGGTGCCCAGGCCCGTCCACAGCCTGCTGTCCCTCTTCTCTGCTTTGGGAAACGCTCTCTGGAATTCTTTCTGTAGCACTTCTGTTATTCCTTGCACAATTCAGGATCCTTCCTCTTTGTTATCATAATGCCGGGTACTTTCTCTAGATGGTTCTTATTTCCCTGAAGTATGTCACAGATTTCATTTATGCTTCGCACTTTTGAACAACCTGAAGTATACCAACTCATCTTTATATTCCTGACCCACGGTCCATCTTGAGCTACATGGTGGCTACACCATACAGGCTAAGTGAATATGTGAAAAACGAAAGAGATGAAGAGAAAGGAGGGAAAATATATATAGCAAGAGTAGTAAAATAAAAATGAAGTTAAGAATTGTTTTTGATATTTTACTTTTTAATTTGTTTTCTGAGTATAATAATTTGTAATAACTTTGAAATTATCAACAATTATTAGAAAAAAGGTTCACAGAAAAATTGGGGGCAAGTTACAGAGATTTTCTGTATGTACATGCATAGCCTCCCCCTTTATCAATATCTTCCAGTAGAATGATACATTTATCATACTTCATGAACCTACACAAACACATCATAATTGCTCAATGTCCATCGATTACCTTAGGGTTCATTCTTGGTGTTGTACGTTCAGTGGATTAGGACAAATATATATCAGTCCTGGGTGTTCATTGGAAGGACTGATGGTGATGCTGAAACTCCAATACTTTGGCTACCCTATGTGAAGAGTTAACTCATTGGAAAAGACACTGATGCTGGGAGGCATTGGGGGCAGGAGGATTAGGGGACGACAGAGGATGAGATGGCTGGATGGCATGACGGACTCGATGCACAATGGTTTGGGTGAATTCCAGGAGTTGGTGATGGACAGGGAGGCCTGGTGTGCTGCGTTTCATGGCGTCTCAAAGAGTTGGACTCGACTGAGCGACTGAACTGAACTGATAATGACGTATATCCATCATTATGGTACATACATATAGTTGTTTTTAAAAATTACATTTTGAAATGAAAATCTTGTGTACTTTTGAGAGAGTGATTTTAAGTTTTGTTAAAATGAGTCTCTGGCCAGTAATTTCTTTGGTAAGAATAGGTTAATTTAAAAGTATACCAAGTAGCCAACAATTTTGAGCGTAAAAGTCTCAATTTATACTGTATTCGAAACAGAATATAACCACCCTATATGATTCTGCCACCTACTTTGTAAACTTGTCACTTTGTAGACTCAGTCAGTTTGTAGACTTATTCCACTTTTCTCCTGGTGCCACACCTATGTTGGACTTTTCTTGATCCTTTTTTAACTCATGAGGCCATGCTGTTTAAGTTTGTGAACACTCGGGTACCTGCCCTATACAGTGCTGCTTTTAATACTCAAAAGAAATTGAATTTTTTAAAAGGTATTGAGGAAATTCTGTTTTGGTTTAAGAATCATGGCTTATTGAAACAACTTCAGAAGAGACTGACCAGAATTGGTGTGGAACCTGAAAGAATATGTCCACCGAGCCATCGCTTTCCCAGACTTAAAATATCCACGTCTCTTTCATTCAGGTATTGATTATTTGGAGTGCTTTGCAAATGTCCAGATTCAAAATCGTTCATGTTTCACAGAATTATCAGTTTCTTCTCTTCAGAATCCATTTTGGCTTCTTGTAATTACTATTTCCTTTTCTCCTTAGTATTCTTCTTCAGTCTTGTCTGTCAGTGACATAAATCTCTCCAGTCTCTCCTCCTGGAAAATAGGAACTCTGTTTGTCTTCAGTTTCTGCCTTTGTCCCAGGTCCTTCACATTTCAGTATGCTCTAGACAGCACTTTGGCAACCTCATTTGCAGATCTTTCACCATCCAGGAGGATGTTTGTTTAGATAATAAACTGTTATAACTCTGTCCATAGCTATTTAAATCTTAAAGGTCTGCTTCTCTTAAGATCATAAACATTCAGCTGTTGTTCAGTTATTCTTGTCTCTTTGCTTTGCAACCTTCTTGACATGTTTCTACCAGAATCCAGTACTTAATATAGGCTCCCTAGCACAGATGGCTTTTCTTCCACCTAGTTTAAAGCTTATTAATTTAGCTTGCTTTCAGTTGTCATTGGTCTGTAGCCTGAAATTCTTCAGACATGTCATGCTGCTGTCATTTTCCTTATAATCTGATTTCTGCTTTTCATCTCAGTCAGTGGTCCAAGTCAAAATGATCACAACGCCATTTGAATTTTTAGCAAAACTTTTAGAAATTTTGTAGGTTTAAGTAGTTAAACATCAGTTGTCAGGTAAGAGACATTTCTGTTTCACCCATCCTAGTATTTTCTCTGAAGATTTTTTTTCTCTCACAGATTTCTTCTTAATTCTGCCTACATATGACATGGTGGAGGTACATGTTGACAAAACTCTTAAAAGACCATTTATACCTTTTCTTTACATGATTTTTCGTAGTATAAAATAATGTATAACAGATTTATTGATTTAGACAAATATACTGAAATATACAGTAAATTAGAGACTTTTTTTTATGGTTGAACTTAACATGGCTTCACTGCTGGTAGATTGAGTATATTTAAGAACATTTCTGATATTAACTTGAGTTCTCATTTAGATGATTCTGAGAAAGTGGCTCCATGTCCACTAGCCTTTTGGTTTACATGGGTCTGCATTACCAGACTTGTATGGATGAATTTAGACCTTGAGATTATATTGGTAAAGAAACCACTATCTCTTGTGTTTCATTTCAGTACCTGTCCTCTTGGTTCAGCAGTGATTCACTCATTTGTACATTTATTTGACAAATATTTATTGGACACCTCCTTTGTGCTTGGTCTTTTTCTGGATTCTGAGTTTGTTGCAGGGAACACGTTTCTTACTCCTCCTTGGTCTTACATTGTAGTCGCATATAGTGACAATAGATAAGAAATGAAAGCTCAGAGTCAGGTGACCCTCAGTACTCCTCAGCCCATGGTGGTACAAGGCGGGTACATGTGTGTGATCAAATGCCTGGGGAGGGCCTCTGCCCTCTGAGCAAGCACCGGAGTGACTGGCTCGGGGGACTGCCCACAGACAGAGGCCGCAGAGCGCCGGGCTTTGCGGACAGTGGGGCTTGGCACAGGGAAGCCTGGCTGATGCAGAGCGAGTGGAGGGGCGGGCAGCAGGAGAAGGGAGAGGGAGGCCCCAGGACCGTGCCTGCAGGGTGTGGGGCCCGCGGCCGTCATGCTAGGAAATCACTGGAGATCTTTATATGGAGAAGTGAAGTTATCTGGTCTGTGCTTTAGGTTTAGGTCAGGTTGATTATTCTGGCAGCTGTGTGAGGAATAGGTGGTGGGGTAGGGGCATAAATTGAAGCCAATGGTCAGTTAACATGCTATAACAATGATGAAGGTGAGAAAGGGTGGTGGCTTGATGGCAGTGTCCATGGTACGAAGGGCCATATATTATTTCAAAATTAGGGAAGCCAGGGTATCCAATAGGTCAGATTTAGCGAATGAAAAGAGTCCAGGATGACCCCAAGGTGCTTGCCCTGTACAATTAGATAGATAGGAGATCCTATTTCCAGAGAATAGGAAAAGACTTAAGAGAGAGAAGCAGACTCAGGGAGGGAAGATCACTTGAAACATCTGTGTGAATGGACCTATACAGAAAGCAGTTGGGATGGAAGCTGGAAGTCAGGGCTGAAGGCATAAATTCGGGAGCTAGTCACATACTTGTGGAATTTAAAGCTCTGGCACTAGATGAGATCACCCAGAGTGTGAATCAGAAATGTAACACAGGAGGCCATGAGGGCACAACAAAATATGCAAACCTGACTGTTTATCTCAGTCTTCTCCCTGGAGAGGGACTCACCATCTGCAAGGGTTTATTTGTTTTTGCTGCTGGTTACCACCTCTCTGAGGAAAATTGCAATCCTGGGTCTAGGGAATTGTACAAGGTGATTTTTTGATATGACACTATTGCAGTTTGTTTCAAAAGCTAGGCATGAGGCTGGGTGAGAGGGCTGTTTGGCATTTGTGGGATATAATTCATCAGGGACTTTTGGAAAGAAGCTGGTGGTCATGAGAACAGTGGTCATGGAATATGTATCTGTGAAAAGAAAGAAAAAACTACTTTTGCCTACAGGTCTTGCTCTTGTGAAGGAAAATGGAATCATTTCTAATACATCATAGTAAAAAATGTATAGTGCCTATATTATGAACTAAGATAATGTTAAAATGCCAGAAGTGTGCAGACATATTCTGTGATACAGTAACTCTCGTTTATTCAAGGGATAGAGTTCATTTAGTTCAAATCTACATCAAAATAGTAATATCGAATCCTGTCATTAATGGGAAAAATCACTCATCTACTACCAATTGTGCTCTCTGTAGAGTGGGAAGATAAGTGGAATTGAACTCTTGAGTGAATTCTCTTATAAGCATTTCTTACCCATATTCCCCTGAAATTAGTAGGTCAGCTATGTTAAATAATTCTGCAATTCTTTAATTTATGTAAACTAATAAAAACACAGCATGATCAGAACAATATGCTATTTCATTGAGTTGCTAACTCTTGTGAGTTTCTCAAAAAGTTTGAATTTTCAAGTGTGATGTTTATTGGTCTAACCACTTTTTCATGTGTTAGCAAAAGGTACATTGTATTGTTTATGTTCTATCTTACAGGCATGTAAAAATGTAAAATGTTGTGAAATAATTTGATAATACTAAGAAGTGATATCTATGTCAACTCATCTTCACTGCAGTCTGTTCTTAATATAGCAGCTAGTGACATAAGGAAATGGCAACCCACTCTACTAGTGTTCCTGTCTGGGAAATGCCGTGGACAGAGGAGCTGGTGGGCCACAGTCCACGGGGTCGCAAAGAGTCAGGCACGACTGAGCACACGTGTAAGCAGGCAGTGACATAAGGTGGAGAATGCTTTGTCTCTCCCTGTAACCTTATACTGGCTTCCACCTTGGAGGAGGAGCCTAAGTCTTTGCTATAGGTGACAAGTTTCTGCATATGTAACACGGCCCGGATGTTTTGTGCCTCATTTTCTACCACTCTCCTCTGGCTAACTCAGCTTTAACCATGTGGCCTCCATACTGTCCTGTTGGCTGTATGGTCTCCTTGGACTTATTTTCTATATATATGAGGCTTGCTGCCTCATATCCTTTTGATATTTCTTCCTCAGTCAACTTTTGGAGGTCTTCTCTGAGCACCCTGTTTGAAATTGCATGCCCAGTTGCTCATTATCACTTCTTTTTCTTTTCCCTGCTTTATTTTTCTCCCAAGCTCTCATTACCTTCTCATTTACTATATGGTATTCTGTCCATTAACTTGTCTATTAGTTTATAATAAGAATGGTCATGGTCACAACACGAATCATTCTCTTAGACATATGTTAGTGAATTTCTAGTATCTTGAACAATATCTGGCATGTAATAAGCATAATAGATATCTGATAGGTGAATAAATAACTTTCCCTATGATGCTTGATAGTTAATTTTAGATGCTGAAAAACTACAACTATTTAGTGCTTATCTTACTGAGGCTTGAATGCAGCATGTTCCTAGCACTGGAACATAAATCTGGGTTAAAACAACTTCACCTTGGTATTTGAGATTCCTGCCAATATCCTTCATTGCATTTCTAGTATAATTAGACAGACCTGGGTTTGAATTCTTAGTTTCCCATTTATTAGCTTTGAAATATTGGGTAAGTTTATTAATACCCCTCGGTTTAATTCTCTTTATAAAATGTGCGTGAATTTAGGGCCTATCTCTCTAGATTGTAGTGATTGAAGGAGAGTGTGCATGTTTGGAGTCAATAGTGAATAGTGAGTGCTCAATTCTGTTAGCTGCTGTTGTCCTCATTATAAGTTTATTTTGAATGTTTTTCTTTTCAGCTATAATGATCCAGTTCAGGACCTACTTTCTTTCTTTAAAGCTGGTTTTTACTTTACATTTAGAATTTTCTCTCCCACCCTGTTATTTTCTAGCATGTTTTATGTTTGTAATTTTGCCTCATCACTGTCTTAAGAATACTCTCCTAGAGTATGCACAGCCACAGTTTCAGGTCCAGCACGCCCTTCGTCTCTCGTCTTGTGTGTGCTTGACCCGTGATCAGCATCTCACCCTACCGGCTGAGTCTGCTCTCTTGTTCGCTCCTCTCCTCTCCCTCCCTGGTGCTGCCTTTCTGACACCATCCTGGCTCTTTTCTACCTCTTCTTACACTTCAGTGAGCATTTTGCTCAGAGTCTTCCCTCTGCTCTCTTTTCATACCTTCCTCTTTCTCAAGGGTTTTATTCACTCCACAATTGTTTTCTAATAACTCTTGACTATTTTTTTTAGAGCTTCCAGTCTTTTTGTACTTTAACTTTTAAACATACACAATTTAATGTCACAAAGTGGCAAAGGGCATCAGTTAGGAGTATAGCATAAAGGCCAGTACTGACTCATGAGCCATCTCAGTTCTGATCAGCTGTCATGACTTCCAGGTCTCATGATAAGTTATGGTGGTAGAGTATTTATATTCTATTCATGGGAACACTTTTCAAGGGAACAATTGAAATTACCGAGAAACTGATTAGAATGAACATCTCATATTAGTTGCATGTGTTGGAGCCAGAAATATGAGCTAAAAGCTTTCTACCTCTAGCTCTCTGACTAGGTATATCCAACTGAGGATCTTAGCCTTAGGAATCTCCTGAAATTAAAATCATCCAGTTGCATACAATAATAGCTTCATAGTTATTATAGAAAGTGTGCTAAGAACAAAAAATACTCCAAATTCATTTTGACTGTCTCAGATGTTATAAAGCAGCAGGTTAGCCTCTGCTGTAAATCGTGTCATGCAGTAGGAAAGCTGGAGGAGATTAAAACCTTACTCTACATTAGTTTAGTCTGATAAATTTTTTTTTTATATAGCATCTGAGACTTGTTAACACTTAGAAGATGAGAGTGTGGATAATAGGAACAAAGAGGGAGATTAATTTTGGAGTTTCAGGTCAATGACATATGTATTGTATCAAATTAGCAACTATAGGACACTCAGGTTAAGTGCATGACAGTTATAGTACTTGAATTTGAAAGTGCAAGTTATAGTTGCTCACGCGTGTCTGACTCTTTGCAACCTATGGATTATAGCCCACCAGGCTTTTCTGTCCATGGAATTCTCCGGGCAAGAATACTGCAGTGGGTAGCCATTCCCTTCTCCAGGGGATCTTCCCAATCTACAGACAGAACGCAGGTCTCCCACATTGTAGGCAGATTCTTAACCATCTGAGCCACCAGGCAAGTGAGGTACAGTTCACAAGGTATATTTATATACATGTATCTGATGCATCTGTCCTTCTGAGACAACAGTCCCTTAGGCTTATAAGAACTGAAACTCATTTAGAATATGTGATTTAACCAAGAAATCCCACACCTCACAAACAGAAGAGAAGGATTCAAACTCAGGATTTCTGACTCCACATTTCTATACCATATATAGTTTCTACTTCTTTGGTTCTAGAAACAAGACTCTTGATCTATTGGCACAGTCTTGTATGTATACAAGAGGTAGGAAAAGGCAAATGAATGCAAAGGGAAAGTTTTTCAAGGTAGTCTTTAGCCTGCATTGCAATTTTGCTTGAACTAGTCCCACCTCTGCTTTTCTTTGCAGAAACTAAAAGCTAACCATTTTTTTTCTTTAGAAACTCAGAGCCCATATGGGAGGGAAATAAATGCTCTTCTTCCTTAAGGAGCTGGCATGTCAACTGCCTCGTCCGGCTTATTACTCTCTGACTACTCGCTTCGCTTGAGAAGCCTTCCCCTCATTTTCTGTCCCCGGGTTGACAGGGAACTGGTGCTTTGAGGCCCAGAGTAAGAGCCTTTGGAAACTCCTTTAGATGCTCAGAATCTCAATTGCTTACATTTTACTCAACCTAGTTTGCACTGTGGCTCCTGGCACGGAGTGTTTGTGGGGAAGTTTCAGTCCTTTGGTTCTTTATAGTACTTATCTGGTTAAAAAATTTTTTTGTTGCTGTTTATTTGTTCTTTTCCTTCTTTGCTTATATTTTTATTTTGTTATTGAATTGTATGTTTCATTAGACATCCTTATCTTCCACACCAGGCTTGGCTTTTTTGAAAGGATAAATGCAACTGTTTTCTTTTCTCTAACATTGGGTCAAGTTTCCTGTCCTGCAACTCAGCTATTATCCATTATTAGTGCTATTTTTCATTCTTTACCAAGAATGCCAATTTTATATCCAAGGTGACATATTTATTTAAGGACTGATAGGGAACAAAGTAGCTTTTCTCCTCTTTAGTGAAAAGCTAACATTAACTTTCTTACACCAGTATCAGTAGTGCCAAATCATTTGACTTTTATTTTTGTCCAAATTCCCATCTGCTGCTGCTGCTGCTGCTGCTGCTGCTGCTAAGTCGCTTTAGTCGTGTCCAACTCTGCGACCCCATAGACGGCAGCCCACCAGGCTCCCCCGTCCCTGGAATTCTCCAGGCAAGAACACCGGAGTGGGTTGCCATCTCCTTCTCCAATGCATGAAAGTGAAAAGTGGAAGTGAAGTCGCTCAGTTGTGTCCGACTCTTTGCGACCCCATGGACTGCACCCTACCAGGCTCTTCTGTCCATGGGATTTGCCAGGCAAGAGTACTGGAGTGGGGTGCCACTGCCTTCTCCATCTGCTAGAAAAATCTAATTCTCTGTGTGTATGTGTGTGTGTGTGCTGTATCACTTATTGACTTCCATTATTGATCACCATTGGCTGACATTAAAGTTATGATTCAGTTTAGTCTAAATTTTAGTATGTTCGAGTTCTCATGGTTTGGAGTTTTATTTTGAAACTGACTGGACTAGTGTTCTGTTGATGTTTTGGTCACTGGGGTCACATTGTGTGTTTCTTCCTGTAGAACACTGTGTGACAGCACTGACATTTTATGCTGCGGGCAGTAGGTCTTCAGTGCTGCTTATCAGTGTTTATTTTGTAAGTGCCTCCCCGGAACTGCTAGCCACAATGCAGCTCCTCAGTCATTCTGATCAATTGAATGCCAGTGTACTCTGAAAGGATTTAAGGTTCTACTGGCTTTGTATTATGACTTTCCATGACACTGTCTTTAGTTATGGTTTTCCTAATTTCTGAGCCAGAATTTTTTGAGGCATTCTATATTTTGAATGTAATTAAGAGGAAGCTAGTTTGGTTAGCTTCACGACAGGCCTTTCCTTTATTGCTTAGTTGTCTGTTTGCTATTCTGTTCTGATTCTATTACTTTACACATTTTTTTTTTTTTTTTTTTTTTTGCCTAGTTTTGCTTTTCTTCTTCTTAGCCTTTAATTTCTTAGTGGATTTTTATGACCTCCTCTGGAACTGTCTGTATTCCTATCTACTGTTAATTTTAGTAATTACCTCTCTTGCCAGTTGAAGACTACACCCTCAACCAACTTAACCACCCCAAAATTCAGGTTCTACCTATTTTTTCCTAATCATAGATCTTAACTGTAGCCTAATCCTTAATTAGTTATGCCCCTTGTCTAAACCCTGCCTTCAGCCTTCGCTGTGTCTCAGCGCACCTTAGTGAGAGCCATGCAGTTCTCCCTTGCTGCTGGAGAGCACCTCAGACTCGGCCCTCTGGCATCTGCAGACAAAGCAGTAGACATACTTTATTACTGAAGGGTGGAGGAATCACCTGAAAAAGGTATCACACCGGTTTAATTTGAATGCTCCCAAAACACACCCACCAAGTCAATGGCTTCAGCTGAAACATGATCCCAAACACTGAATGAATTTCTGAAATGCTGTTGATTTATTTTTAGAAGCCCTTGAATGAATTTTATTTTTCCTAATGTAGAAACAGAATAAAAACTGCGAACAATCAATACTAAGAAACGCAGCAGGGTGTCATTTTTAATGGGTTTCTGTTTGGAATAAATGCAGAAACACCTTTGCCATTAGTATTCTGGCATTAGAAAAAGAGCAAATATTTATAAAATGGCATAGGAAAAATAGATAAATCAGCCATTTAAGAGTATTTTAGGGAGAGTTATTATTTTAAAATATGACTTAGCAAATGTTATAGGAAAAGGTCCTCTATATTACTCTTTTAAAAAACCAAAATCTGGCCAGTTTTTTTAAAGTAAAATTGAGCATGAGTTACTATTCACCCGTCGGTTCTGGCACGTGTCTGAGGATAGTGGGATCGCCTGGCTCTGTGATGGGCCGTGTGCATGCTCGGTAGCCTTGTCCACATGCTGTGCCCAGGTCCATACTGTTGTCACTGTAATGATGGACACCAGTTTAGGCCAACATGGCATAGAACTGTTTCAGATTTCCTCAAGGCTGGCCTTTGTCTGATCATTTTCAGAGGCTACTTGTACCCCAGCATGTACTTTCCACTTTTCATAACCACTTGGAGCCTAGACTTGATCAACTCCAGTGACTTTTTCATCTTTTATTTGGCCACCATTTTCCTGCCTTAGGTGTGGGATGCCCCCAACCACGAGCAGCCGTCAAGATAGCCAGGGAGTGAGAAAATTCTTTTATTACTTCTGAATAAATGAATCTATAGCACAGTTTCTCCTGTGTCACTTTCTCTTACCCCCACTACCCTGACCCTGCCTCCCTGAAGTGCACCCCAAACTTTAGTGTCTGTCAGTGACATCAGCTTCTGGAGGTAGCGATGAAAGGGTCAGCTGGCTACCATGACGTCCAAGAGTCTGAGTTCTGTTTTTTGATATCCAGCTCCAATTTGCCTTTTTACTCGATGACTGACCTTTACCTGGACCATTGATTAATCTTGAATATGTAATAAGTTAACCAGTTGTGAATCTATAGGATTTAGGTAAAGTGGCTCTTGAATGTTAGCATCGTGATTATGATATTTTAAAGACTTCTCAGAATCCCTCTTTTGTTAAGTGAAATTCTGAAAGTCAGGCATACCTAAGATTGCCATACCTAAGGTGCTTTATGCACTGGTCATAGCAGCCCTCTTCCAACAAAACAAGAGAAGACTCTACACATGGACATCACCAGATGGCCCATACTGAAATTAGATTGATTATATTCTTTGCAGCCAAAGATGGAGAAACTCTATACAGTCAGCAAAAACAAGACCGGGAGCTGACTATGGTTCAGATCATGAACTCCTTATTGCCAAATTCAGACTTAAATTGAGAAAGTAGGGAAAAGCACTAGACCATTCAGGTATGACCTAAATCAAATCCCTTATAATTATACAGTGGAAGTGACAAAGAGATTCAAATCATTAGATCTGATAGCGTGCCTGAAGAACTATGGATGGAAGTTCGTGACATTGTACAGAAGGCAGTAATCAAGGCCATCCCCAAGGAGAAGAAAGGCAAAAAAGAAA
The DNA here is from genome assembly GCF_019923935.1 of Bubalus bubalis. Taxonomy (NCBI): domain Eukaryota; kingdom Metazoa; phylum Chordata; class Mammalia; order Artiodactyla; family Bovidae; genus Bubalus; species Bubalus bubalis. Next base: position 86,919,998 of record NC_059169.1, on the reverse strand, counting down.
AAGAAAGAAAGTGAAGTCGCTCAGTCGTGTCTGACTCTTTGAGACCCCGTGGACTGTAGCCTAGCTGGCTCCTCCATCCATTCACAGGATTTTCTAGGCAAAGGTACTGGAGTGGGTTGCCAATTCCTTCTCCAGGGGATCTTCCTGCCCAGAAATCTAACCTGGGTCTCCCACATTGTAGGCAGACGCTTTTACCATCTGAGCTACCAGGGAAGTCCAAGAGGGCAAAATGGTTGTCAAATGAGGCCTTAGAAATAGCTGTATATAGAAGAGAAGAGAAAGGCAAAGAAGAAAAGGAAAGATATACCCATTTGAATGCAGAGTTCCAAAGAACAGCAAGGAGACATAAGAAAGCCTTCCTCAGTGATCAATACAAAGAAATAGAGGAAAACAATAGAATGGGAAAGACTAGAGATCTCCTCAAGAAAATTGGAGATACCAAGGGAGCATTTCATGTAAAGATGGGCACAATCAAGGGCAGAAATGGTATGGACCTAACAGAAGCAGAAGATATTAAGAAGAGGTGGTAAGAATACACAGAAGAACTGTACAAAAAAGATCTTCACAATCCAGATAATCACGATGGTGTGATCACTTGCCTAGAGCCAGACATCCTGGAATGTGAAGTCAAGTGGGCCTTAGGAAGCATCACTACGAACAAAGTTAGTGGAGGTGATGGAATTCCAGTTGAGCTCTTTCAAATCCGGAAAGATGATGCTGTGAAAGTGCTGCATTCAATATGCCAGAAAATTTGGAAAACTCAGCAGTGGCCACAGGATTGGAAAAGGTCAGTTTTCATTCCAATCCTGAAGAAAGGCAATGCCAAAGAATACTGAAAGTACCACACAATTGCACTCATCTCACACACTAGTAAAATAATGCTCAAAATACTCCAGCCAGTCTTGCACACCACGTGAACTGTGAGTTCCGATGTTACAGCTTGATTTAGAAAAGGCGGAGGAACCAGAGATCAAATTGCCAACATCAGTTGGATCATCGAAAAAACAAGAGCATTTCAGATAAACATCTACAACTGCTTTTGACTATGCCAAAGCCTTTGACTGTCAGTTCAGGTCAGTCGCTCAGTTGTGTCCGACTCATTGTGACCCCATGAATTACAGCACTCCAGGCCTCCCTCTCCATCACCAACTCCCAGAGTTCACTCAAATTCACATCCATAGAGTCAGTGATGCCATCCAGCCATCTCATCCTCTTTGTCCCCTTCTCCTCCTGCCCCCAATCCCTCCCAGCATCAGAGTCTTTTCCAATGAGTCAACTCTTTGCATGAGGTGGCCAAAGTACTGGAGTTTCAGCTTTAGCATCATTCCTTCCCAAGAAATCCCAGGGCTGATCTCCTTCAGAATGGACCGGTTGGATCTCCTTGCAGTCCAAGGGACTCTCAAGAGTCTTCTCCAACACCACAGTTCAAAAGCATTAATTCTTTGGCACTCAGCTTTCTTCACAGTCCAACTCTCACATCCATACATGACCACTGGAAAAACCATAGCCTTGATTAGACGGACCTTTCTTGGCAAAGTAATGTCTTTGCTTTTGAATATGCTATCTAAATTGGTCATAACTTCCCTTCCAAGGAGTAAGCATCTTTTAATTTCATGGCTGCAGTGGCAGACTTTAATTTTTGAGGCTCCAAAATTACTGCAGATGGTGACTGTGGCCATGAAATTAAAAGACGCTTGCTCCTTAGAAGAAAAGTTATGACCAACCTAGATAGCATATTAGAAAGCAGAGGCATTACTTCAGCAACAGAGGTCCATCTAGTCAAGGCTATGGTTTTTCCAGTGGTCATGGGTTATGAATGGATGTGAGATTTGGACTATAAAGAAAGCTGAGCGCTAAAGAATTCATGCTTTTGAACTGTGGTATTAGAGAAGACTCTTGAGAGTCCCTTGGACTGCAAGGGGATCCAGCCAGTCCATTCTAAAGGAGATCAGTCCAGGGTGTTCATTGGAAGGACTGATGCTGAAGCTGAAACTCCAATAATTTGGCCACCTGATGCAAAGAACTGACTCATTTGAAAAGACCCTGATGCTGGGAAAGATTGCGGGCAGGCAGAGAATGGGATGGCAGAGAATGAGGTGGTTGAATGGCATCACCAACTCAATGGATATGAGTTTGAGTAAACTCTGGGAGTTGGTGCTGGACAGGGAGGCCTGGTGTGCTGCGCTCCATGGGGTTGCAAAGAGTCGGACACGACTGAGCGACTGAACTGAACTTTGAATGAATGACAATAGCAAGACAAATATAAAGAGGAATAAATTGTGGGTATTCATTTTCGAATAATATGCTTGAGATATAAGAAACTCTAAAGGGTGATAATGGTGGATCAGCCTGTCACAACTGTATATATTTTGTATTTTCCATTTGTTGATAACCTGTTGTATTTGAGGTCCTATAGCTCACATGTGGAACATTCTGTCCTTTTGCACATAGCAGCTAGAGATCTTTTAGTATAAAAATAATTGTGATTATGTCACTTCTAAGCTTAGAATACACTAATGGTCTGAAATTTACCTTGTTATATTAATGAAGCCATTTTTTGTCCTTTTCCTTCTAACCTGTTGTTGTTATAGGCAGCGTATTTGTTGAATATTGCATTTTTGTTTAAAGTCTAGTGTAATGATTTTGCCTTTTTAAGTAGAGTGGTCATTTTCTTTTAATGTGGTTGTTAATCTAGTGGGATTTGAATCTCACATCTTGTTATTTATTTTCTATTTTCCTCATCTATTCTTTGGTATTATTTTACTATTGGGTTGAGTATTTTAATGACTTTATCTTTCTCTTGCTTGGCTTGTTACTACGTTTATTTGTGGTTGCATTAGGGTTTACAGGATACATTTTTAAGTTCCTTCAAATGAGATGACGCCACTCTACGTGTGGTGTGAAGCCTCACTAGAATGTGCTTCCAATGGGGCTTTGTGTGTTTGCTATCACACGTCTTACCTTGGGTTAGGTTTAAAACTCTTACCATGTTGTCATTTTCACTTTCAACAAAGCGGTTGTCTTTTTAATCTACACACTCCAGCAGTCTTTACTCTGTTGTGTAAATCTTGACTTCCATCTGGAATCATCTTTCTTCCACATGAAAAACTGCCATAACATTTCTTCCAGCGCTAATGAATTCTTTCAGTTTTTCTGTATACGTAGAAGTCTTTTCTACCTCATTTTGAAGTATTTCCATCAGTATGGAATTCCAAGGTGACCATTTTTCCTTTCATAGTTTTAAACATGTTACTACACTGTCTTCTTTTTTGAATTATTGGGGCAGGAAATTTGCCATCACTCATAACTTTGTTTCTCTGTACATGGTTCTCTTTTTTTCTGGTTGTTTTGAAGATTTCTCCTTCGCTTGATTAATTTGATTGTGATGTAGTTTGGATGTATAGTTTTCTTCATATTTTGTCCTTGGGTTTCACTGAATTGAATCTGTGGATACTGGGTTTGTAGTTCCCTTTAAAGTTGAAAGTTTTATAGCCATTGTGTTTGTCAGATATCTTTCTGTATCTCCTTTCTTCTATTTCTGAAACTTAAGTTGCATATATATTATATTATTACATACATGTCAGGCTTCTCAAAGTTGTTCCACAGCTCATTGGTGCCCTTTTTATTTTCTTCCCTCTTTTTTCATTTTGGACATGTATTTCAGTTCACTAATCTTTTCTTTTATGCTATTTGATGTTTTTCTATTCAGTCAGCTCAGATAGCAAAGCTTTCTATTGTCGAAAATCAGTGCAGGTATTTTTGAAAAAACATCTTTCATGTCTCTGCTTAAAATCCTTAATCTTTTCTCAGCCTTGTTAAGCATATGAGTTACGGTAACTTTAACGTTTCCTGTCTCATTCAATATCCCATGAATTATGAGTTTTTCCATTTTGCCTCCTGAAAGCAAGTACTATCCCCATCTTTATCTGAGAGTTGGGTGCGGTTCCCTCCAGTGCTTCTGACTGATTCTTTCCTCTGTTTTCAGTAGTTTCTCACATGCGTGTGGTGTATACTACAGTTAAAGACATAAGCGGAACCTCTTGAGAATGCTGGAGCTTTCTGTCTGCATTACCGTTTCCTGTCTGGTACTCTGTCCTGAGAACTCAGCTGGGTTGGCATCCCCAGCTCTTACCTCTGTCTCGGTCGTGACACCTCCTGGCTTCCCCTGGGCTCCTTTTCAGACAGCAAGCTGGAGCAGTCATGGAATGCATCTGTTTCCCCTTTCTAGGTCTGTCATTGTCTGAAAGCTGTTGCCTCTGGGTGTGGAGGCAAAGGGAGATAAATGCAGTCCCTGTTTTTCCATTTTTGGCCAGAAGGGGAATTTCTCTCTGATTGTTCTAGTAATTTCTAAATCCATTTCAATTTGTAAAATTATCTAGTATCTGTTTTTTAGCCAGTGCGGGAGACTCGGGTTCCATCCCTGGGTTGGGAAGATCCTCTGGAGAAAGGAATGGTACCCACTGAAGTGTTCTTGCCTGGAGAATCCCACCGTCAGAGAATCCCTGCAGGCTCGAGGTCCATAGGGTCATGAAGAGTCGGACACAACTGAGCAACTTTCAGATGTCACCACTCCCTTCTTTGTCCACTGGTTTCAGCTGCATTCGTTTTCTGTTCCCTGCTCAGGTTTGCTGTACGCCTGCCACTCGCTCTGCCTTGGCCCAGATACCCCTTCCCTGTGGCAGGACTCATCATCCTGATGCCTCCCACCATTCTCTGTGTTATCCTGCATATTCAAGAGCAGTTATCCTTATCTAAAATGATCTTACCTATTTATGTTATTGTTTCTCCTTTTCTTTCCCTTTCTTTATCTGTTTACTTTAGTACATCCATTTGGACCAGGTCCCTGTCATCTTATATTCAGTATGATTCTTTGGCACATAATATATATGCAGTAAATAATTTGATATATAAATGAATAAGTAATTTTATCTGTCTCTCATATAACTCAAGAAGTAGTCATTAAGTTTTCATTGCTGAGGCAGCTTGTTCATCCATCTAGTAACTAGTACAGCTCAGCTGTGAACCATACTTTTATGATGCTGAAGGACAGCCTCCTTTTTTTTATGGTGGCAGTCACTCTTGTGTGTTTGCTGTAGGTTCCCCCTGTACTTGAATTTGCTTTTAGCCCTGGTTTCTGTATGCTTCATCACTGGAGCAAATTTATTTTTAATATTTAAAGATTGACTTGAGTTAATGATAAATACAAATTACTTAGTATGTTTATGGAGGAGTTTAAATTATTGAGCTGTTGAATTTAAAATTAGTTTTGGGGAATTTTGTCATGTTGCTACTTTTTCTACTTTGGTATTTTAAATCTTCTAAATAGACAACTAAAAAGTGGGGCATTTGAGTCCATAATAAGAATTATGGTGGTTTTTTTGGTATAGAAACACGATTGTTTCTTGTTAGACCATCTATGTAGTATTGAAATTTTATGGCATAATCCACTTAATGTGTTTCGTTTGCAAAAACAAAACAAAACATCATTATAGTCACATACTAATTATTAGCAATGAATCATTCATTTGAAAACAAGTGTAAAGGATTTTGTAGTTATAAGCAAAAAGGTCTCTTATGAGTCCTCACTTTGCAGACAACATTGTTTTAAGGTTGATTTTTAGATTTGAGTATTATCTAGTGCCTGAGAATCATTTCCTGTATTCTGCAAATCTCATTATATAGGTCTAGATACTGTCTTCTAAGACTGTTTTGGAAACATAATGGAAAATGGGAGACTGGACTTAGGGAACTAAGTTAGTATAGAGTTAGACAATTTTATTGTGCTGGTGGCTTAAGGTGTAATTACAATAGATATTGACTTGTTTATTTTATATCTTATTCTTGAAGCCATCTGGAAAGCTCTATAAATGTACATTTTTAGTAAAGTTGAGTGAATACTATAACCAATATTCTATATTTAATGGCTGTCCCCTTTAACACAAAGGTGAACATTGGATGAAAATAGTTTGTATCCATACTATTTATATAGTCTTAAATCATCTTGCTATAAATAACATTATATAAGAAAGTATTGTAACTTTACATTGGAAAAACTGATGGACATCACCTTAGCTAAATATTATGTATTATTATAATATATGTACACATATATTTTTCCTTTAGTATACATATATATGAAGAGGAAGAGAGAAAATATGATGAAGCAAATGACACAAAATGGAAACATTTGGTTAATTTAGGTAAAGAGTTTTTTGTATTTTTGAAACTAAACTTGTAATAAAAGCATTTTAACATTCCATTTACAGTAATAAAACCATAAAATACTTAGGAACAAATTTTTAAAAATCTGTGGGGGTCTCCCTGGAGGCTGGGCTGTGCATGTGTGGAGCAAGATTTGCCATATGGCACCTGTTGCACAGTGAGAATAGGACAGAGATACCAGGGGTCCATCATTCCTAGGAGTCATTGGAGTTCTGGCCCTGCCAGAGTAGAGGTAACTCTCACTAACATACTTGGCATTCACTCAAACAACTAGTAAGGTTGCACCTCAGAAAACATGACCAACATCCTAAAGAAGTACCTACACTAAACTGACCCTAGTAAAATTAAATCTACAGTCTTCTCTGGGAAGAATGAGTCCTAACAAGTTAGAGGGGCCAGGGAGACACCTCCTGCTTTCCACAGAATGTGAGACTAAGCCTGTTAAGACTATAAATAAGCCTATGGAGAAACTTAAAGGTGATTACCAATGATTGATTTGCCTGCTAAATCAAGAAGGAACATTCTTCGAAGTAGTATTATACCTCAGTAGTTATTATGGCATTTTATTATTTAATTAAGAAGTTGTGGCTCAGCTGGTAAAGAATCTGCTTGCAATACAGAAGACCCCAATTCAATTTCTGGGTCACAAGATCCACTGGAGAAGGGAAAGTCTACCCACTTGAGTATTCTCAGGGTTCCCTTGTGGCTCAGCTGGTAAAGAATCTGCCTGCAAAGCAGGAGACCTGGGTTCGATCCCTGGGTTGGGAAGATCCCCTGGAGAAGGGAAAGGCTACCCACTCCAGTATTCTAGCCTAGAGAATTCCGTGGACTGTATAGTCCATGGGGTCACAAAGAGTCGGACAGGACTGACCAACTTTCACTTTCACAGTTAATAAAATAGAATGTATAGTCAAAGGAAAAAGCAGTCAAATCAACAAGAGGGGCAAATTTTAGATTTCAAATATAAAGTCTTTAATGTGGATATTATAAATATGTTTAACGAACTAAAGGAAATTATCTTTGAGAATTAAAGGAAAGCAAAACTGAAAAGTTCAGTAACTGAATTAAAATATTCAGTTTGTAGGTTAAGTATATTGGAAATAGACAATCTAAAACACCTGTAATTGTAGTCCCAACAGGACGAGAGAGTGAGATTGTGGCTGGCAAAATATTTGAAGAAATAAGGGCAAAGAAATGTCAAATTGAGTGGAAAAAATAAACTTATGGTTCAAGAATCTCAGTAAACCATATTCAGGATAAATATAAAGAAAAAGACACTTTGGCACATTCTAGTGAAACTGCTTATAGACAAAGACAAGAAAGTAATTTGAGGCTGAAGGAAACATGAGAAATTAAGGAGATGGATATAGCTGATTTTCTAGAAATAATCAAAAGCAGAAGTCAACAGAATGGTGTATTTTCAATGCTAAAATAAATAAACTCTATAAACTCAAAATTCTCTATTTAGTAGATACCCTTCCAAAATAGGGTAAAGTGAATATACTTTTAATTATATGAAAGCAGAGAGTTTGTGTCCATCACAGCTGTCCTGCCAGAAAAGCTAAAGTTGCCTTGCAGGCCAAATGAAAGTGATACTAGATGAAAACTGGTATCTACAAAAAGGAATCAGTACCATGTGAAATAATAAATGCACTGTGCTTTTTTTCTTCTCATAGTTTACTTAACAGAAACCTAATAATTAAAGAATGACATTGCAGGGTAGTGTTTATTTGTATATAGAAGCAAAAGCTGTGATGGTAGTTGCACAAATGATCGGGTAGGATGAATGGAATTGCACTATTGTAACATTATGGCACACACGAAATGAATCAGAGTGTGAAGTGTGACTGAAATGCTGGAGGGGGGAGTCAGGAAATGAAAACCGTAAAAAAGCATAATATTGACTTAACAGTCACTCTAAATAGACTACATAAAGATGCATACTGTTTGTCCTACAGGAACCAGGAAAAATCAGAAGAAAAAAAATGGAGTTCTAAAAATTGCTTGATAAACACAAAAGCAGGAAAGGAGAACAGAGATGTAAAGGGCAGAAAGGACAAATATAAAACACATAATAAGCAGTAAGAAAAGTAGCATAGCTATGTATATTTCAGAGAATGCATATTTCAAGACAAATCATCTTGTAAGAGATGGTGGCATTACACAAGGATACAAGGAGTAATTTACAAGAAACAATCATCTTAAATATGTATGTACCTAATAAAAAGCATTAAAATTCATGAAACAAAACCTGTAGAATTAAATGGAGAAATAGATAGCTTCCCAATTATAATGAGATTTTAATTCCCCTCTTTCATTTAATTCTAGTAAAAGTATATCAAAAAAGAAGACAGTAAATATTTGAAAGAGCAAAACTGTTCTATCAGCCAGATTGTTCTAATTGGTATTTATAGAAAATTTCCCATGTAACTGCAAAATATACATTCTTTTCAAATACACGTGGAACATTCACCAAGGTAGACCATATGGAAACATAAAATAAGTCTCAGTAATTTTCCAAAGATTGAAATCTTTTAGAGTATGCTTTCTGTCTAAATTGGAATTAATTGGACAAAAACAATAATAGAACATCTCTCACTGTTTGAAAATTGGATAACATAGTATTAAATTGTTTGTGGGTCAAAGAAGAAATTATTTTGAAATTCATGAAAATGAAAGCACTGAAAAATAAAACTAAATTCTCAAATTTCAATCAGTAATCAAAGAAGGGCCAAAATAATCTACTACAGACCCATATCATATATAAACATACATGAAAAAATTGTCAATAAGATATTTTTGTATCAAGTAGTGCATAAAAAGGAGAGTGTATTGTTACCAATTTGTACAAGGTTGGTTTAACATTTGAAAATTAATTAATGTAGTTGACCATATTACAAAACAATAAGAAGAAAAATCATACAATTATCTATATACAAAATAAAAGCATTTGACAGAATTCTGTCTTGTTTATGATATGTAAGAACTCCTAGCAAGTAAAAATAGAAGAAAACCTTTTCAACCTGATAAAGGACATCTGTGGAAAACATGGGACTGTCCTCGTGCTTAGTTGCAAAAGATTAAATTCTTTGTCATTTATAATTTGGAAACCAGACAAGGAAATCTATTCTTATCACTTTTCTGCATTATAATATATATTCTAACTTGTGTAATAAGAAAATGAGATAAAAGGCCTGTATTTTGGAAATGATGTAAGTGAACTTATTATCTATGTGAATAGATAAGGAATCTATAGGAAACTTAGAAGGTCACAAAATAGTCGCAATATGAAAATCAGTTGTATTTTTCTATATAAGCAATGATATATTGGAAAACAAATTAAAAATAGTACTGTTTACAGTAGCATCAAAAATGCAAAGTATATAAGGATGCATTTCACTAAACATGTGCAAATTTTCTATACTACAACTACCAAGTTATTGCTGAGAGAACTTATAGAAGTTGTAAATAAATGGTGATACATATACCATGCTTCTAGAGTGGAAGACTAAATTTGTTAAGATTACATTTTTCCCTCAAATGATCTATAGATTCCTAATACATTCAGTCTCAATCAGTACCAGCAGGTCTTATAATAGTAACTGACAAGATTGTACAAAAATACATATGTCATGCAAAGGACTTGGAATGGACAAAATCAATTTTGAGAAAGACAAATTTGAAGGACCTAGAGTACTGATTTGTTATCAAGACAGTAATGTTTTCTCTTAAGGATATATAAACTTTTTTCCTAAAAGTTTAGAGTTTAAAGACTCACAAAGATACCATCAGTTGATTTTCAGCAAAGACTTGAAGGCTAGTGAGTAGAGAAAGGAACTTCTTTGTATCAAATGATGCTGTGAAAAGTCCTTCATCATACCATGTGTGAATGCTAAGTCACTTCGGTCATGACTGACTCTCTGCAGCCCTGTGGACTGTAGCCCACCAGGCTCCTCTTTCCATGGGATTCTCCAGGCATGAATACTGGAGTGGGTTGCCGTGCCCTCCTCCAGGGGATCTTCGTGGCCCAGAGCTTGAACCTGCGTCTCTTAACATTTCCTGCATTAGAAGGAAATGGCAGCCTACTCCAGTATTCTTGCCTGGAGAATCCCATGGACCGGAGCCTGGAGGGGCTCCGGTCCATGGGGTTGCAACAAGAGTCTAAACCACCCTCAGTGCCACCTGGGAAGTCGTCATCACACCATACAGACTAGTTAGTGAAGGATGGAGTACAGACCTGCACATGAAAAGGTAAGGCTTCCAGAGTAAAGCCTAATATCGGCAGACGAGGAGTGAGTGGTATAAACCACTTTATAAAAAGGTTGACAATTTTTGTTCAGTTAAGTATACATTTACACTCTCCCTTTTAGATATTTAATAGAAATGAAGACTCAGACAAGAGTTTTCATAGTATCCTGTGTGAGTGTCCCTGGGCTGCCACAGCAGAGGTCCACAGTCTCAGTGGCTTGAAACAACAGTCATTTATTCTGTCACACTTCTGGAGACCTTTGGTCCCGCGTGACACTCTTGGCAGGGTTGGTGCCTTCTGGAGACTCTGAGGAAGAATCTGTGTTCTGCCTCTCTCCTAGCACCTGGTAGCCTTTGGTATTTCTTCACTTGGAACAACATGCCATTCTTTGCTCCTTCCCATTCTTCACGTTTCCTTCTCCTGTGTGTGTCTTTCTCTCTCCTTTCCCTTAAAATGGCATGGCATTAGATTCAGGGATCACCCTAAATCCTGCATGATCTCACCTGGAGGTCTTTAATACTCAATCATACTACGTGTATGCAAATCTCGAAGCCATTTTATTGAGTGAAAGAAATCAGATACAAAAAGTGTTTACTGGAAGTTTCATTTATATAAATTTCAAGAACAGGCAAAACTTAGTTATAATGATAGCAATGAAAACATTGGTTTTTTTGTGTTAGCGTGCGGATTGTCTGGAAGCAGACGTGAATGAATTTAAGATACCAGAATGGTTCCGGGTGTTATGCCAGCTTTTTAATTCATCAGATATGAAACTTATGTGTGAAGAGGGTTTTGCTAAGACTGCCAAATTAAATAAGAAGCCTCTCGCTCTCTAACTTCACAACTTGCAGATCCTGAGTATCTGCAGAACTCGTTTGGACCTGCTGTGAAATCCTTAGTGGTCCAGAATTGATAAGCATTTGTACAAAAAGAGAAAGCATATCTGATGTCTGTAGCAATTGTCTATTTCTTGATGAGCTGAAGGAATATACGTTTTATCCTTTTAATATTTTTTGTATAATTCTTGGCTTTATCTTGCTCCTATGGCAAAATGTAAAAAAAAATGCCATGTGTACTTTGCTGTTGTATAGTTTAAAAAATAACTTTAGCTTATCAGTTTTATTATCATAAGTGCACATTTATTTAAAAGAACAGTCTTGATAGTCTGAGCACTATCCAGGAATAAGGCACTTGAATAGCTATGTTTTTGATGCCTTTCCTGAAGTGCAATGAACTTTTTTTTTTTTTTTTTTTTTAATTCTGAGGATTCTGGAGATCATGAAAATATTGGCCAGCTAAACAGTAAAAGGTAGATATTTTTCATATAGTTTGCTTAGGAAAATCAAGTTCTAAACCCTTTCTGAAGGATCTTAGTCTCTTGTTAGACCTTCTTCCTTTTCAGATGGCACTTTCCTCCCATCCCTGTGTCGTTTTTTATAGTCTTGTCTTTCACAAAGATCCACTTGTTTTTTTCACCTTCTCCTTACTTCTCACACCTGTCTTACAGGGAGTGGAAGAATTAGCTAGTATGAAAATGTGAGTGGCAAATGCAGTATCAGGGGACAGTAAAAGTGGATCTGGAAATATTTAGGGTAGTTGGGTATACGCAGAAGGAAAGAACGGAATGTGAAGAGGAGCAGGCAGAGCTCACAACAGGGTATCTCGTCTCCATAGTGTTTTATCTAATAACTGCTATGGGGAAATTAAAGTGTATTCTTGTCCGTAGAAAAATATGGTAGAAGTAGTTTGAGTATCAGATGGCTTTTAAGTTGCAGTTGTTATCTTTCATGTTATGATGCTCTGAGTGTCTTGCACACTTAGTTGGCAGCAAGTTAGCTCTAGACTCATGCCCTCTGGCCCTGTGACCTTGCAGGAGTCATTTAACTTTCCAGAAACACTGTCCCATTATTCCTTATAATTATGTATTTAGAAAGTGTCTAAAGTAAAGGTTTAAAGCAGTATTGATAAATTAATTCAGACTCAAGCTAGTAGCTTTTCAGTCAGCAGGTTACTTATGTTAGCAAGTTAAATGAATGATTAATTAGTCTTACAACAACTTACTACAAGATATGGAGTGTGTTCTCAAACTTCTTGTGAGGTGTGCCTGTGCAAGGCTGCAGGCAAGAAGTGGAAAAACCCAACAAGTTTTGAAAAAGTTTGCTCCTGAAATACCGTGTTTGTAAAAGAAACTGAATAAAGAGGACCAGATATGGTGTTAAATGTAGTTGGTATAAAAATGTTAAATTCTGTTTTTCTCCCCTGTGAAATAATAGATAAAATTAAAATTATACGTGGAAAACATAACCATAATGAGATTATGGGAGATTATATCTCCTGGAAGACTTTTCCTCCTCTTTGCCCTTTAAGACAGATGGCAAGAATTTGATGACACAAGGGCAGCAACCACGACTTCTGTGCCACTCACAGCACTGAGTGGGCACCCAGTCAATGCTTGTTGGTTCATTGATTTTCTAAAGGTCTTTTTGTCTTACTTTGTACCTGCTCCAACCATACAAATGTTGCCAGTGAACAAAATCTTGAAATAAAAATTAATCTTTGTTTTCTGGATATTGCTTTGGATTTTATCCAGTCTCTGTTCTTAGGTGTTTTCATTCTGGTATGTGATGTCTATGGTCATGTGATGGGGTGGTTGCCAGAGCACTACTCCCTGCCTTCAAAAAATAGTAGTAAAATCAAAATATTTTTACTTTCTTTTTTATGCCTTTAGTTTGATCTCCAAAGTATAACTCAGTGTTACAAGATTTTGGTGCTGTGAGTTTACAATGCTAAGACCCTGTAGTAAAAAATGTAAAGGATACCTCTGGAAAAAATGAATTCTAATTTGTTCTAACCTTCTAATTATTTGCTATCTTATAGTTAAGTTTTATAATCTTTCCTTTTCTTCTTTTTTAATGACTTTCTGTTAGCTTTGAGAATATTTTTTGAGCATCATAGCTCTCCATTTCTCCATCCAGTCTAGTCTTTGGCAGATAAATTTTTGAGGAAGAAAACCAGAGTGCAGATGTCCAGTTTGAAGGGCTGAGGAAACCCTCAGGATTTAAAAAAAAATTTTTTTTTTAATTTTTAACCTTTTTCTTTGATCCCATCTGAAGAACTAGACTTTGATTTGACCAATAAGAAAAATAACTGCTGTTATCTTTATAGATCACAAGATTTAGGTCTTAGAACATTAGGTTTCATTGAGGTCTTTTCTTTCTTTTAAATAAAAGGGAAAGCCATTTGGTCTGGGGCATCAGTGTAGGCTGAACGGTAGACTATAAACAGGCTCGAGTTCTGGTGATTTCTCAAGTTCCTTTCCAATATGGTAATTTTGTTCACTAAAATGCATTTGTTTATTTTCAGTCAAGATACTAACTTTTCAAATTTGGGAGGAAAAAAACAATATGAAAAAGACATCCAATTACAAAAAGTGTTAAAAGATCTGTTTACATTAGTCTTCCTGACTTTGCTTTGTTGGGACTTTCCATAAACTCATGGCACTTTTCCCTGCATTACATCACAGACTTTATTTTTTCAAGGAACCTGTCCCTAGTGCCAGGCAGACTCATTACTCATATAAATCTAGGTTATAGTTTTCTAGGAAAATTAATTACTTTGTACTGGCTACATATGGTGAGCTTGTCAGCAGGAAAGCTTTAACAAACTTTGGGGTAGTTTAATATAGGCTTTTACGTAGTCTTTTTTTTCTATTTGCACATGAGGTAGTATATTAATATATGTTAAAATTAATATATATATATAATATATATATAAAATTTTGCAATAATAATGTTTTGCATCAGGTATTAGAGAATTCTTTCCTTGTTTATTGTTGTTTTTGTTCATGTTCAGTCTCTAAGTCATGTCCTACTCTTTGCAACCCCATAAACAGCAGCTCAGTGATTGCATCTAACCATCTCTCATCCTCTGTTGTCCCCTTTATCTCCCACCCTCAATCTTTCCCACCTCTGGGTCTTTTCCAGGGAGTCACTTCTTCACATCAGGTAGCCAAAGTATTGGAGCTTCAGCATTAAGAGTCTTCTCCAACACCACAGTTCAAAAGCATCAATTCTTCAGATCTCAGCTTTCTTTAAAGTCCAACTCTTACATCTGTACATGAATACTGGAGAAACCATAGTTTTACTAGATGGACCTTTGTTGGCAAAGCGATGTCTCTGCTTTTTAATACGTTGTCTAGGTTGGTCATAGCTTTTCCTCCAAGGAGCAAGTGTCTTTTAATTTCATGGTTCTTGTTTATAGCAAAGTACCAAATACCTGACTTCATAATCATTACTGAGGGCATAGGCTGAAAGCAGAGATGGCTGTGGGTCCATAATACCCCTTCTGAATGGCTATAACCATATGTGTGCGTGTGACTGCTCCCTTGTATGTCTTATTGTTCTGAAGACTAAATTAAAAGTAGCACAATCTGGAATCAAGATTGCTGGGAGAAATATCAATAACCTCAGATATGCAGATGACATCACCCTTATGGCAGAAAGTGAAGAGGAACTAAAAAGCCTGTTGATGAAGGTGAAAGAGGAGAGTGAAAAAGTTGGCTTAAAGCTCAACATTCAGAAAACGAAGATCATGACCTCTGGTCCCATCACTTCATGGGAAATAGATGGGGAAACAGTAGAAACAGTGTCAGACTTTATTTTTCTGGGCTCCAAAATCACTGCAGATGGTGACTGCAGCCATGAATTAAAAGACGCTTACTCCTTGGAAGGAAAGTTATGACCAACCTAGATAGCATATTCAAAAACAGAGACATTACTTTGCCAACAAAGGTCCGTCTAGTCAAGGCTAAGGTTTTTCCAGTGGTCATGTATGGATGTGAGAGTTGGACTGTGAAGAAGGCTGAGCGCCGAAGAATTGATGCTTTTGAACTGTGGTGTTGGAGAATATTCTTGCGAGTCCCTTGGACTGCAAGGAGATCCAACCAGTCCATTCTGAAGGAGACCAGCCCTGGGATTTCTTTGGAAGGAATGATGCTAAAGCTGAAACTCCAGTACTTTGGCCACCTCATGCGAAGAGTTGACTCATTGGAAAAGACTCTAATGCTGGGATGGATTGGGGGCAGGAGGAGAAGGGGATGACAGAGGATGAGATGGCTGGATGGCATCACTGACTCTATGGACGTGAGTCTGAGTGAACTCCAGGAGTTGGTGATGGACAGAGAGTGCTGCGATTCATGGGTCGCAAAGAGTCGGACACAACTGAGCAACTGAAGTGTTCAGAACTGACTGAATAGAGTATCATACAGAATGGTCCAGTACAATATAGTTATGTACAAATAGTAAATTTGTAATATTTAAATAAGGATACAAATTCCAGGTAAGTAAGTCCATTTGGAAACATTGTATAACAAATGAAATGACTTTATGAGAAGTAATCACAGATTATATCTACTTTCTGTGCTAAGACATACAACATCCAAACAATGATTTGTGCCCACTAAGAATGAGTATCCTAAGAAGGCCTCACTTTGTCTTTCTAAAATTTATTTTTATTACTAGAGTCATTCTATAAAGTAATTCGTAATGTTTCCCATACTTTAAAAAATTGTCCCTTTTGAGCTTACAGTTTCTATACTTCTAGGAGAAAATATTTTCTCTATATGGGAACTTGAAGACATTGCTTGGATTCAAGGAATTTTAAAATATTCCTTAGAGTACTTTGTAGAGGGACTTCTTAATAACTGCATTAGTTTAGGTTTTAGAATCTTGATTGTATACACCTAAGCATTTAACAGGTCAAATGGGTGGGAGAATACTATATGTACATTAGATATTTAAATTATTTGCTGAGAAAGTAGTAACTCTAAGAGTTCTGTTCATCTGAAGATACTCTCTCCGAGGTATCTCCTGAGAACTCTTTATTGCTCCAGTTTTGTTAGATGAGTTAACTGGGTTATCTTTCTGTGTTAGTAAGGTGGTATCTGTAGTGTCCTTTTGGAGTCTAATAAAGTTCAGGCTTTTGTATGGTATATTTTATTTTAAATAACAGTCATTATATTATGAGCAGATAGCTTTCTGTCTCCTTAATGAAATCCTATAAGCTTCACATGAATTTTTTTTTTTTTTTTTTTTTTTTTTTTTTTTTTTTTTAGCTTTTCCTTTAGGGTCTGTGACAAACACAGCTCTTTCCTATTTTAATCTTATATTCTGTCACTGTTTCTTCCTTGACCTTGCCTCAAAATACTGATGTTTATGATTGTTATTGAAGTTCACTGGTTTTGGTACTGCTGCACCATCAATCTGCTTTGTCTCAAATTTCTAATATGTTTGGTCAAAGAATTCACATGTAACTTAAACAATGTACATCCCAAGTCCTCCGGCTCCTTCCTTCGTGTGTTGCTTGGATGTGGTTTGGGGGTAGATTGAAGGCTGGAGCTTTCTGGCCCTCTAGCCCCTTGTTCTTTGTGATGCTCTCAGCCCCTCTCACACCCAGGACAGGAGCCTGAGTCTGACTGCGCCTCTCGTGTGCGTGGCCAACTGTGGCAGCCGCTGGGCTCCCGCTCTGCGCGCTTCCCAGCTCTAACTACCCCAAGCCCGTGGTGGGTGTCACTCTGCAGCCCTGTGTTTCTGAAGGAAGTCAATTTAGCACAAATTGAGACCTATTTACTCGCCCTTGATCTAACACACACTGTTAGTCAGCAGGGTTCTTGTGGACAACAGTTGCTCTTTGAAGAAAACAAACCCTCTTTAGACCTGTCTGAATCTGTTAAATATGACCCAGCATTTTCAGTATTGAACAAAAATTAAAGCAGTGCTATGTATGAATGCTCTGTAATTTTTTGCATCTGTATCCTGTTACGTTTTAAAAATTGTTTTTTAAAAATTATGTGTACTTTATTACTCAGTTAAACTTTGTCACTTAACTGAAGCTTTCTTTTCAACAAGCATTTAAATTGTTAATTTTTTCTTTGAGGGATGACTGGATTCTTCACAGAAACATGCAGGGTTTTTCTCTCTTCCCGCTATCAGTTTTAGGGGACATATTGCTTCTTCCGTACTGTCATACCAATGAATCATCCCAGATTACTTGCAGCCACACAGTACTAAAGTATACCATGCATTTTAAAGGAAATCTGCTATTTTCTCTTCAATCAGATGAGCAATGTGAAGAGACTACGGCCACGGCTCAGTGCTATTCTCTTTAAGCTTCAGTTTGAAGAGCAGGTGAACAACATCAAACCTGACATCATGGCTGTCAGTGCTGCCTGTGAAGAGATCAAGAAGAGCAGGGGCTTCAGCAAGTTGCTGGAACTGGTGTTGCTAATGGGAAACTACATGAATGCTGGCTCCCGGAATGCACAAACCTTCGGATTTAACCTTAGCTCTCTCTGTAAAGTGAGTTTGTTATTTGTTTTTCCAATTTATTTCTTAATTGGAGGAAAATTGCTTTACAATGTGGTATTGGTTTCTGCCACACAACAGTGCAAATCAGCCATAATTATACATATATATCACCTCCCTCTGAACACTTATTCTTAAATATCAGCCCTGACTACATTATTTATTCTTTAATTTGATGTGCTCGTTGTCAATAACTTAAACTGAACCATCAACCCAAACCCAGAGTGAACTGAGCTAATTTACTCAACCTCTGAACTAAATCCAAATATTAATTATCTCTGATCTGCAAATTCAAATGAAGGATTTTTGTTTAATAGCAAGATAGTGTTGTAAATCTATGGTTTCTCAAACTGATGATATGGAACATCAAAATATTATTTAAGCCTAATATTCATTCAGTATAAATACCTGCATATGACAGTATATATATTGAGAATTGCTTGTGATTGCCACTAAAATTTTTACCTTTGGCTATTTAAATGTTTCTTTACATTTTTCTTTTTTGAAAGCTGACGAAAGGGAAAGAAAATTGAGACTGCTTTATATAAAAAGAAAGTCATATTAGGAATAAACATAACTCAGAAGTCATTAATGATTTTGAGATATTTCTATTAAAATATAATGTTGGAGGAGATGAAAATTTAGTAAGTTTAGAGGTTTTTTTCCCCTTCAGTTTCTTCTGTAGGTTAAATTTTCTTAGAGCAAATCCATTCAGTGTTTTATATAGCAGAGCTCTAAGAAGCGGGCCATAGTAATAGTGCTTTATTGATCTGCTTACAACAAATTCTTCTCAGTTACACAGCACAAGAAAAGCTTTCTCTTATTCTTGACCTGGTCACATCTACACTCCCTGATTAAGGAATTTGATTATTGTTATTGCCAGTTTGATAGGGGAGGCAAGAAACACGCTCAGCTTTAGCTGTGGGTTACTGAATGGTTAGTCTCTTGGTGCTTTCCTGGCTTTTCTTGCACGATTCCCCTGGCTTATGCCTCCTTTTGATAGCAGTGCCTTGTGAACTTTTCTCCTCTCCCATATCCATTTTTTCACTCTTCTCTCCGTGTTTTCTTAGCCTGCTGTGTTCAGTGAAGATCCCTAGCAAGAATTAAGATGGGATTCATAAGACATGTGTTAAAGACTGCACATTTATAGAGTGCTTACTTACTCTTGTGTAAAACGCTTGTCCTCATCATTTCATTTTATGTATATGATTAATATTTACCTGGGATACATGGAATTCATATTTTTCATATGTAAGCCATTAAGGATACTTAAATATTTCAGTGGACCTGTATACTAAAGTTATGACAGCAGAGTTAAGAGAGAACGGCTAGCTGGACAAAGGGAGGGCAGTTACTTACTTGGAGAGGAGCAAGAATTTGAGCTGGATCTGGAAGGATGAGTGGATGTTTCCTGAGAGGAAAAAGCATTCTAAAAAAGCATCAACAGTTCATATAAAGGGTTATATCATGGCATGTATGAGTATACCAAGTGATCAGTTACTGTTGAAGGGACTTCACTGGTAGCTCAGATGGTAAAGAATCTGCCTGCAATGCGGGGGATTTGGGGTCGATCCCTGGATCAGGAAGATCCCCTGAAGAGCGAAATGGCAACTCACTCCAGTACTCTTGCCTAGAGAATTCCATGGACAGAGGAGCCTGGTGGACTACAGTCCATGGGGTTGCTAAGAGTCAGACATGACTGAACAACTCACACTTTCCCTTTTGGATGGAGGAGGAGTAGAGAAAATAGAAATGAAATAGTAAGCTGGTCTCGATGAAGAGCTTAGGTGTCATGCCATACGGTAAAGGCTTTATGAAGGCATGTTAGTTCTGTAGATCAAGTGATGTTATCATCTGTCTTCCAGGAAGATAATTGTAGCAGCAGGATGGAAGAAAGGCGAGCTGCACCTTCCAGTACTGTCACCATTAGCCATATATGACTTTTCAAATTTCAGTCAATTACTATTTAAGTAAACTTAAAAATTTTTAGTTCCTCAGTCACACTTAGCATGTTTCAAGTGAGTCAGTGTCCGTACATGCAGACAGCACGTTTCCATCACTGTTCTATTGGACAGCATTGGGTTAGGGGGTTATAGTGGGCAGAGACTCAGTGATTGGCTAACCTGTGTCACATAACCTATGAGGGTACCAGGGGAAATGGAGCTGAGAGGATAGCTGGGGATGGAAGAGGAAAAAGGGAGGATTCAAAGATAATTCCTTGCTACTGACGTGTTTGAAACTGTTGCTCAAAAGAGAGATCAGTTCAGGCTGATTTTGGTGTTTCCTATCTCTAGTTTCTAGAGTAGGCAATGGTGACCCACTCCTGTATTCCTGGCTGGGAGATCCCATGCAGAGAGGAGCCTGGTGGGCTACAGTCCTTGGGGTTGCGAAAGTCAGATACGACTCAGTGACTAAACCACAAACAGCAGTCTCTGTTACCTCAGTGTCTTAAAAGGCATCTGCTTGAAGCTGCCTTCTTTATATATTTTACATATATTTGAGGGTCCACTATGAAATGGTCACTGTGCTCTGAGATGATGGAGGTCTGACTAAGGTAGTTGCAAAGGGGTAGAGGGGATGGAGGGAAGTGTCCACATTTAAGGAACATCTAGGAATTGGGAGGGCATGGTGATTATGAGTTTGGAGTCTGAAGGGCAAGGAGGCAAGCAAGATTGCCAGTTCAAGCTTCCCCTGAGAAGAAAGGAAGAAAAATAGGGCTGGGGGTGAGATGGCAGAGAAGTTGAGTCCACATGTGGAAACTACTGGAGTTTGCTTCAGACTGCTGAGCATCTGTTCTGGCTTCAGATTGTGTATCTCGGAACAATGACCAGCTCACAGGAAGCTGACTACATGCCTTCCCTCATGCCTTCCTTCAAAGAGAGGTGGAGACAAGAGGTTAGGTCTGATTAACGAAGACGAAGTGCCTCGTGTAGTGCTTGGTCCGTAGTAAATGCTGAATAAATAGCTGCTGAATGGATAGCAGTGCACAAAGCAGTGCATTCAGTGTTGTGTAAAGACAGTGTTGTTATGTAGTTGAAAACAGATATCCTCTCATATTGATACACAGTTGCTGATGCATAATGATTTAAAACCCTTTGCAAATACAGTGCCTGCTGCTAATATTTTACTGTAGTCAAGCTATAAACCTGTTAATCTGTCTCCAGATAATAGGTTTGACTATATTTTCAGTCAGCGTTACTGGATATTTTGATCTTCCCTGTTAGGAGCCTTCTGTTATACAAGAAACAAAATAAATACTACAACTTCATATTTTTTATTAGCCTACATGTCAAGTTGAAAGCATATATTGAACAAGATGATATCTCATCATGTTTGTTATCAGAAGTAGCAGCTTGATCTTTGACAATTGTGATTGAATTTTCACACTGAGCATGAAGCATTTGCTTTGATGATAAGCCCCATACAAGGAATTCCATATTTATTTGACAGTAGAAAGACAGGGTAATATTTTAATCTGTTCAAACATGCTGGGTAATTATATGCCATTTAATATTCTATATCCAAAATCTTTACTTTTAAGTGTGCTTTATAAATTTAGCTTAAGTGTGTGGAAAGTTAAATTGTTAACTTTGCATTGTTCAGAGATAAATACATGAATAGTGAATTCTATATGCATTGTAATTTGGTTTTAGGGACTATATTATCTTCTTTTATATCTGTGATTGAGATGACTAATAAACTATATTATAATTTATATTATGATAAACTATATTATAATAAAACTATAACATCACTGACTCAATGGACATGAGTTTGAGCAATCTCTGGATGATGGTAATGGACAGGGAAGCCTGGAGTGCTACAGTTCATGGGTCACAAAGAGTTGGACACAACTGAGCAATGGAACTGAACCATAATAAATGAGTTCAGAAAGAAAAGATTTTACTTTCTTTTACCCAAAGATTTGATAGGGTCTGTGATAAATATAAAGATAAAATTTGAGACATAAAGTAACCATAGACTAGAATGTATTAAGATATAAGTGTAAATTAAAGTCGGTGGTAGGCTTGAGGCTTTCTGACGGAAAAAGCGAAGTGCAGAACATGGTCATGAGACTTTGTGAACTAAATATTTTAATTTCTCTTATTAGCCAAGGCTGCACTTCATGCGAAAATTTCATGCAAAAATTTTGCCTGAATTTCATTATAAATGGAACATAGGATGTTGAGCAGTGTTCTTTTAAATAGCAAATGAAAAAAAATCAATGTCATGAAGATCTTTCTTTTAGAAACATCTCCCCACCCCCCATCAGCCACCCCCTTCCCTTGCAAATATGTACTCAGAGCCTGTTACAGGGTAACACTCTAAGAGAACCCTCATAGTAAGATGCTGCTGCTGCTGCTATTTAGTTACAAAGTCACGTTCGACTCTTTGAGACCTCATGGACTGTAGCCTGCCATGCGCCTCTGTCCATGGAATTTCCGAAGCAAGAGTACTGCAGGTCCTGAATAAAATATAATAATCTCAAACTGCTTATTATCCAAATTTAAGTAATATCTTTGGAGGATTTTATGAATGACAAGCACTCTCTCCATTCTTCTATATAGTCTGATGTTTATCCTTTTAAAAAGCCAAGCCATCAGAAAGCAAGGCACTTATACCATTTTGCTTAAACTAGGGATAGCATTACTATAACTGAAAAGTACAGATGTATCATCTGTTAATAAGCAGTTTGAGATTACATTCTTTTATCCGGACCTGCTCTTGACTAAATGCAAATTTGTATCCTTAGAAATCCAATCAGCAATCAGGTAGGTGCTTGTCTGACCAAAATGCCCACCTAGAAATATGTATATGTTGTTGGTGCTAAAATTAGTAATTTTAGAGAACCTGTGTGGAGCCAGGTAAGTCAGTATTCTAGAAAAAGGGGGTTGACTCAACCATCAAACTCAACACCATATCAAATATATGAGATGATTTTAACTTGTTTTTGAAAAGATGTTGTCAATTCAGAAACAATGATTTATAACATGCTTGTATATATTACTGATGTCTGCTAAAATGTGTGATTTCTAAATAATGAATCATCCTAATCAGTACAATTGAATGATGGAGCTATTGTTCTAGGTAGCTAAACTGACTACCTGTACTGGGATAGTAAATATAAGTTTTGGAAGAGTTTACCGGTTATAATAAGTTATATCAGTTTATGTAGTGTTAGTTGGAGGGGAGGGATTACAGAAAAACATCACTGTTGATTTATCTATAAATTTATCCATATTGTCACTTATCGGAAATTTCCTATTGTCAGTGGCAGTAGAATGTTCAATTAATTCATTTCAGAGGTGAAGCTATCAAAGCATATGTAGTAATGGGACGGTTGGTATCGGGAGTTAGATATTAAATGCAATGGTGGCAGGCCAGTTTGAATTCTGTCTGTTACCTTTTCAAGTGCATGAAATTCTTATTTGGTCTGTATGTTTCTTTTATAAGCAGAGACTAACCAAAAGTCGGATAATTTCACCAAAGCTGTGATGGGGAGGATTTTTAGAAATGTGTTTAGTCTCTTCATTCTTTGGTGCCTTTGCCAGCTGTCGTGAGTGATCTCTTGAAGCTGTGCACAGCTCTCCTTCAGAGCTTCAGTTCTCACCCCACAGCACCCTTTACATTTAGCAATGTGTCAGCCTCGCGTCAGATCAGGTACTTCAGCAGGCGTGGATGAGGATCCTGATGAGTGGCATCTTCAAAAAGATCCCACAGGTGATCTTTAATGTTCAGACTGAACCGAGAATCATTTTATATGTCTTCTGCCCGACTTACTTACCCCAGAATGAACAATCCCTTATAGGTGGCCTGGAACCAACTAACCAACAAACACGCAAAAGCTAAACCTAACCAATATGAGAGCAAAACAAAAATGAAACAACTGTACTTCCTCACTTAAGGATGAGTGGTGAAAATATTCCCCCAAACTGCTGCTTTTCTTTGGTGCCACGCTGAACACTGTTCTGAAAGTGAAGAAAATGAGTGAAAGGAGTATGAAGCTCAGTGACACGGTGCAACTGAAATAAGCTGATGGTCAGTGTCCTGAGTTATTTTTCAGGACTTGATCTTAGAAAGCAGACTTTCAATGATTATGAAGAGCAGGAAGCAAATCCCTCTACCTGTCACATGTGGTTTATATTCTGCAAGCTTGTCACAGTCACACAGGTTACCACTCGCCATCTTTTTTTGTGAAATCTTGATTCTTGTATATATCACCTTTTCCTTTACTATCTGAAGTTATTTTTAAGAAAGACCTTTGTCAAACAAATCCATTATTCCAACAGCATTTGGTTTTTCAGAAGGATTTTAGAAGAAATTTTATTTGCTATCAGATTGGAAAGCCACCCCAGTAAGTTTTGGCATCCTTTGAAAATAAAGCAGTTTCTGGCCAAAGACTTGAAGATAACAAATGCCACACATCCAGCCAATTAAGTCTGTGAAAAATCTGACTTCCAAAGCAGTGTGAAATTCCTTAGACTGCTTAACTCTATCGGACTCACTCATTAACATATTTAATCGATAGCATTTTCCAAGAAATAATTAATTAGCTTTACTAAATAGTGTTTCTGATAAATTATTCATATTACCTTTGTTTTCTCAGTTGCTCTTAAAATTAGAATTATCCCTTTATTAGAATTGTAAAACCCAGGTGGCTTTGTTCATGAAGAGTCAATGTGCTGCTCATGTGCTGTCCTCTCCCCGCTCTCAAAACCAGAATTCCTGTTCTGTCAAACTCCCTGTCTCTGAAGCTGACAGCCTCAGATTCCTCCACTGTGCTTAGAGATAAAAAAAAAAAAAAGAAAAGATCTTAATGACCCAGATAATCACGATGGTGTGATCACTCAGCTAGAGCCAGACATTCTGGAATGCGAAGTCAAGTGGGCCTTAGGAAGCATCACTATTAACAAAGCTAGTGGAGGTGATGGAATTCCAGTTGAGCTATTTCAGATCCTAAATGATGATGCTGTGAAAGTGTTGCACTCAATATGCCAGCAAATTTGGAAAACTCAGCAGTGGCCACAGGACTGGAAAACATCAGTTTTCATTCGTATGCCAAAGAAAGGCAATGCCAAAGAATGCTCAAAGTAGTGCACAATTGCACTCATCTCACATGCTAGTAAAATAATGCTCAAAATACTCCAAGCCAGGTTTCAACAGCACGTGAACCGTGAACTTCCAGATGTTCAACCTGGATTTAGAAAAGGCAAAGAAACCAGAGATCAAATTGCCAACATCTGCTGGATCATCAAAAAAGCAAGAGAGTTCCAAAAAAACATCTACTTCTGTTTTATTGACTATGCCAAAGCCTTTGACTGTGTGGATCCCAACAAACTGTGGAAAATTCTTCAAGACGTGGGAATACCAGACCACCTGACCTGCCGCTTGAGAAATCTGTATGCAAGTCAGGAAGCAATAGTTAGAACTGGACATGGAACAACAGACTGGTTCCAAATAGGAAACGGAGTACGTCAAGGCTGTATATTGTCACCCTGCTTATTTAACTTATATGCAGAGTACATCATGAGAAACGCTGGGCTGGAGGAAGCACAAGCTAGAATCAAGATTGCCGGCTTGAGTATTAATAACCTCAGATATGCAGATAACACCACCCTATGGCAGAAAGTGAAGAAGAACTAAAGAGCCTCTTGGAGGATAATAGAGAAGAGTGGAAAAGCTGGCTTAAAAACTCAGCATTCAGAAAACTAAGATCATGGCATCCAGTCCCATCACTTCATGGCAAAAAGATATGGAAAAAGTGGAAACAGTGACAGGCTTTATTTCCAAAAAATGAAAATTAAATAAATAAATAAATCTGAAAGAAATCCAAAGCATCTTGTTTATGTTAAGATTTTAAATATCCATTTATTTTGGAGAGATACACAGTATTTTTGAAAAGTGTAATCAACACAGTGATTTTTTTTTAAATATGTATTTAAACATATCAGGGAATAGTTCATTCTATAATTGTAGTTGGTTTCCCTAGTAATTTTTGACCTAGACATTGACTTTTTAAACTTCATATCTGAGCAATTATGATATATTCATTGGCAGTTCATAATCAGACATCCATTTACATGTGGGTACATGTAACTTACACACAGAGGTATTGTTTCAAAGATATACTAAGGACTTTATTCTGCAGGTGAGTTAAGATGGAATGTGATATTGGTAAATATACTTGGCTAGGTCTCTCAAAGATGAAACTTTATAGTTTCATTCAAACATGTTGGTATCATATTTTGTCAGCACTGATCCTGTTAGCAATATGGAAAGACTTTGAGCTTTCCTGGTGGCTCAGATGGTAAAGAATCTGCCTGCAATGCAGGACGCACTAGTTCAATCCCTGAGTTGGAAAGATCCCATGGAGAAGGGAATGGCTACCCACTCCAGTAATCTTGCCTAGAGAATTCCATGGACAGAGGAGCCTGGCAGGGTAAAATCCATATGGTCTCAACAAGTTGGACATGACTGAGTGACTAACACTTTCACTTTTTTCACTTTTGCATTTGAGGTAAAATTCAGGTAGCATTTTATTAATTTTATAGATAGATCAGTAGAAAGGATTCCATGCTTTCAGAACTAGAAAAGATTTCAAGGTAGAAGTATAGAGGCTTTCTAGGCTAGAATTAACATATTACAGAGTTTCAGTATTTTAAGTTGTATTCATTAGCGTTCTTTTATTGTCTTTCTATTTTTAACCACTGTGTTTTTGAGAATTTTGATTCTTTTGATGCATTGTTTGTGTGCGTGTGTGTGTATGTGTGTGCTTAGTTGTTCATTTGTGTCCAACTCTTTGCAACCCCGTGGACTGTAATCTAGATTAAATATTTTGTAGAGGAGCTGTATTTTATAGTGGCTAAGAGCTTTGGATTCACATAGAATCGGGTTCAAATAAATCTTGGTTCTGTTGCATATTAGCTGTGTGTTCTGGGATGTGCTGCGTGATCTTTCCAGTCTCTCTTACTCTCTTAATAATGAGTATAATACCAGCTGCTTCCTCATAGGGATGTTGTGTGTTGTAAGCACTTAACTGGTGTTACAGTATTTGCTAGTCGTGTCTCCTAGTAAGTGCCACACAAACAAGAGTGGCTGCTGTTGTCCTCGGTGTTCGTATTATTCACAAGGTAGGGTCTTCTAGAATGTTTGCGGAGTCATTACAGACCCTGATAATTTTTTCATTTTCCTGGTGTTCAGCAGTGTCTACAACATCTCAAGAGTCAGTGCCAGCTTGATAATGTAATTAGAGTACAGGAACATATATAATGAGAAACAGTTCCAAATCTGACAGTATTCTTAAGATAAAAGTTTCATTATTCGGATTATAAGGGGTTGTAGTTCTTTGGATTCTGAAAATTACCGAGAAGATGCTTAGTTTTAATTTGGGGTATTTTCTTCCTTGTGACTAAAACAATGGAATGTTCTTTAAATGTCATCCAAATATGTGCTGAATACCTTAAAAATATTCCAAAACCTAGCATTGAAGCTACAAAGGTGTTCTATCCCAACTGACAACCAGGCCATGATTTATTACAGGATCTGTTTTTAACATTATTTTGTTTGGAATGAACAGAGCGGTTGAAGAAACTCCATCCATCTTTTTGTTTATTTGACATCTACAGCACATTAAATGTACCTTTAAGAAGCAATATATAAATAAGAAATTCTCCTTAACAGTAATGATTACTCATCAGTAAGATAATTTCTTGACAGTGATACCAAAGGAATCCTGTCAAGCAATGTTAGTGACAATTTAAATAAAGCATATTTCTTAAACTTAAGAATAACGTTTTAAAGCAGATATTTTAGCTTCGTTTTCTTTCCAAGGGAAAGACTATGTTCAAGTTGTGTATTTCTCTTTAACAAAATTAGCATCGTCTCTCAAGCTTTCCTTGTTCTAGCTCAATTGCTGATTATGTATGATGGATAATTAGTAGAAATAGAGTGTGCCCTTTTTGTTTTTAATGTTTATCAAAAGGTAAAAAAAAATATTGATCACATAAGTGAAGACTGTGATAAATGTATTTTGTTGTGCTTTCATACATTTTCATGTGCTTTCTGGAAGGATTTTTTTTTTTTGATTTCCATTTGTGTTTTTTTTTTTCCTTTAAGTGATTTGGGGGAAGGAAGGAAGGGAATAGAGTAATTGAGGCAGTAAGAATACCTTCTCAGCATTGTGCACTTTTTCCTGAGAATGTTAGGAACTGAATGAACAATCTCTGTCCTGGAATTTCAATCAACTAGTAGTTTATTAAGTTCATGCATTATGAACAAATTGTCACTTATCTGTGTTTCTTAACTTCTTATCTTTTATTAGGTATATTTGCAAATCTATTTGGAATTTGAGTATTTTTTTAAGCTCATAATTGTTAAATATAGATTTTGGAGGAATGGGAGACTTTTACTTATTTATTATTCAGTGAGTATATTTTCAAATGATAGATGGTGACCTGTATGGGAGTTGCTAACCTGCTGATGTCAACCATACAGCAAGGATAGAACCCTCCTCCCTCAGTTAGCGTGTTGTCTTTATGATTGTCTCTAAATATTTGAATCTCTGTTTGGCCGACATCCTTAACATTTATTAAATTTGTAGATGCCATAACCTATAGTATGTACCAGAATTCTAATTCTGAAATCTTACCACTCTTGAGGAAAGATCAAAATGATCCAGTTGCTTATTGTTGGATCATAGACATTTCTTGATATATTTCAATCCTTGAAATAGCTGGCCATTTAGTTACATCACAAACAGAGCTAGAAAGCTCTTGCAGGCGCTTGTTTTAATCAGCATTCCACACAGACCATGTGTCTGGACTCACATGAATGGAGCATGAGGAAGGGAGTACACTGGTGACAGTCGAGAGCTGGGAGATCATAGAAGCAGTAGTATTCTCCAGCCATTGCTTTAAAGAGGGAGGTGGGGAGATAGAAGAATTCATTACTGTTGTTGTTGTTCAGTTGCTAAGTCGTGTTGACTCTTTGTGACCCCATCACATGACATGCTTCTCTGTCCATCACTATCTTCCTGAGTTTGCTCAGACTCATGTCCATCAAGTTGGTGATGCCATCCAACCACCTCATCCTCTGTCGTCCCCTTCTCCTCCTGCCTTCAATCTTTCCAAGCATCAGGGTCTTTTCCAATGAGTTTCTTCACACCAGGTGGGCAAAGTATTGAAGGTTCAGCTTCAGCATCAGTCCTTCAAATAAATATTCAGGACATATTTCATATAGGACTGACTGTTTTAATCTCCTTGCTGTCCAAGGGATCTCAAGAGTCTTCTCCAACACACAGTTCAAAAGCATCAATTTTTTGGCACTCAGCTTTGTTTATGGTCCAACTCTCACATCTGTACATGACTACTGGAAAAACCATAGCTTTGACTATATGGACCTTTGTTGGCAAAGGTATTAAAAATGTCTTTGCTTTTTAATACTCTGTCTAGGTTTGTCATAGCTATTCGTCCAAGGAGCAGGCGTCTTTTAATTTTATGGCTGCAATCACTGTCTGCATTTATTTTGGAACCCAAGAAAAGGAAATCTGACACTGTTACCACATTTTCGCCATCTTTTTGCCATGAAGTGATAGAACCAGATGCCATAATCTTATTTTTTTGAATATTGAGTTTTAAGCCAGCATTTTCACCTTCATTCTCCTGGCAAACATGATTCCAACATGTGATTCATCCAGCCCAGCCATTCACATGATGTACTCTCTATAGAAGTTAAACAAGCAGGGTGACATATAGCCTTGACTTACTCCTTTTCCAGTTTTAAACCAGTCCATTGTTCCATGTCTGGTTCTAACGGTTGCTTCTTGTCCTGCATACAGGATCCTCAGGAGGCAGGTAAGGTGGTCTAGTATTCCCATTTCTTTAAGAATATTCTACAGTTTGTTGTGATCCACACAGTCAAAGGCTTTAGCATAGTCAATGAAGCAGAAGTTGATTTTTTATATTTCCTTCCTTTTTCGATGATCCAGTGTATGTTCGTACTCTGATCTCTGATTCCTCTGCCTTTTTTAAATCCAGATTGTACATCGGGAAGTTCTCCATTCGTGTCCTCTGAAGCCTAGCTTGAAGTATTTTGAACATAATCTTCCTGGCATGTGAAATGAGTGCAATTGTATGGTAGTTTGAGCATTCTTTGGCATTGCCTTTCTTTGGGATTGGGATGAAAACTGACCGTTTCCAGTCCTGTGGCTACTGCTGAGTTTTCCAAATTTGCTGGCATAATGAGTGCAGCACTTTCACAGCATCATCTTTTAGGGTTTGAAATACCTTAACTAGAATCCCATCACCTCCACTAGCGTTGTTCATAGTAATTTTTCCTAAGGCCCACTTGAGTTCACACTCCAGGATGTCTGGCTCCAGGTGAGTGACCACATCACTGTGGTTAACTGGGTCATTACGAGCCGTTTTGTACAGTTCTTCTCTGTATTCTTGCCACCGTTTCTTAATCTCTGCTGCTTCTGTTAGGTCCTTGCCATTTTTATCCTTTATTGTGCCTATCTTTTTATAAAATGTTCCCTTAGTATCTCCAATTTCCTTAAAGAGATCTCTAGTCTTTCCCATTCTTTTGTTTCTATTTCTTTGCACTCTTCACTTAAGAAGGTTTTCTTATCTGTCCTTGCTGTTCTCTGGAAATCTGCATTCAGATCGTTATATCTTTTTCTTTTTTTCTTTGGTTTTCACTTCTCTTCTTTTCTCAGCTATTTGTAAGGGCTCTTTAGACAACCTCTTTGCCTTCTTCCATTTCTTTTTCTTGGGGATGGTTTTGGTCATCACCTCCTGTACAATGCTACAAACCTCTGTCCATAGTTCTTCAGGCACTCTCTAATAGATCTAGTCCCTTAAATCTATTTGTCATTTCCACTGTGTAGTCATAAGGGATTTGATTTAGGTCATACCTGAATGGTTCAGTGGTTTTCCCCACTTTTCTTCAATAAAGTCTGAATTTGGCAATAAGGGTTCCTGATCTGAGCCACAGTCAGCTCCCAGTCTTGTTTTTGCTGACTGTATAGTGGTTCTCCATTTTCGACTGCAAAGAATATAATCAGTCTGATTTCGGTGTTGACCAGCTGGTGATGTCCATGTATGGAGTCTTCTCTTGCGTTGTTGGAAGAGGGTGTTTGCTATGACCAGTGTGTTCTCTTGGCAAAACTCTGTTAGCCTTTGCCCTGCTTCATTCTGTACTCCAAGGCCAAATTCACCTGTTACTCCAGGTGTTTCTTGACTTCCTACATTTGCATTCCCGTCCCCTATGAGGAAAAGGACACTTGTCTTCTGGTGTTAATTCTAGGAGGTCTTTAGGTCATCATAGAATCATTCAACTTTAGCTTCTTCAGCTTTAGGGGTTGGGAAGAAACTTGATTTACTGTGATATTTAATGGTTTGCCTTGGAAACAAACCGAGATCATTCTGTCATTTTTGAGATTGCACCCAAGTACTGCATTTTGGACTCGTTTTTTGGCATGAGGGCTACTCCATTTCTTCTAAGGGATTATTGCCCGCAGTAGTTGATGTAATGGTCATCTGATTTAAATTCTCACATTCCTGTCCATTTTAGTTCACTGATTCCTAAAATATCAGTGTTCACTCTTGCCATCTGTTTTACGACATCCAATTTACCTTGTTTCATGGACCTAACGTTCCAGGGTCCTGTGCACTATTGTTCTTACAGCATCAGACTTTAGTTTTACCACCAGATACAACCCCAGTAGGGTGTTGTTTCCGCTTTGGCTCAGTCTCTTCATTCTTTCTGTAGGTATTTCTCCACTCTAACCCAGTAAATAATACTGGGCACCTATCGACCTGGGGAGTTCATCTTTCAGTGTCCTATCTTTTTTGCCTTTTCATACTGTTTATGGGGTCCTCAAGGCAAGAATACCAACGTGGTTTTCCATTCCCTTCTCCACGTTTTATCAGAACTCTCCACCAGAACTCTCCACTTCTCCAGTGAACCAAAAACAAAAAGAAATGACAGTTTTTATAGTGACTCTTTGTTGTACTGGGGAAAACTGTTGTATTTGTGAGAGTTTGATACTTTTACTCTAGCCTTATTCATTAAAACTAATATTATGAATGAAATTGTAGAGATGAAAGATAACTTTTATAAATTATATTAACATTCTCAGTTTATAAGAAAGTTGAGACTGAAAGATTCTGACTCAAGCATGCAAAAATAACTTCTGAACTGAGATTTCAAATAGGTTTCTTTGTATTTTTTAAGACAGATTTTGCAGTATCTATTAACTCTTAAGTCCACTGTAATGTATATTTAATATTTTTGAAGTGAAAGATTTTACAATTTCTTTTCCTGTCCAGTTCGATATTTTCATTTTACTTGTGTGCATCTGAGGTCTAATATCTTGCCGAAGGCGATGTAACTAGTTAAAGGCCAGCTTTAGTGTTATCCTTTAGCAGGTCATTCACACATGTTAGTGGCCATCGGTCTAGTTAGTGATCAGAGTCAGTTTTTTGAGGAAAAGTATTTCAAAACAGGTGCCTTTTATATTCCTTTTAAAAGGCATCATGTAGTAGACTGTTCATATCAGTTAGTTTTTAAAATGCCAGGAAACATTCTTTTGGTTTGCATGTTGAACAGGCCTGTGTAGCATTTGAACCTATTGTAGGAATAATCATGTGAAAGCCATATGAAAATCATATCTATATATGAGTAGCTCTGTATTTCCAGGGAAAAGATAGTTTTTGCATTAGTACATTGTGTCTGTTCATGTTTGTGATGACCCAGAATATCTCTTTTCTGCCACAATTGGATAGTAACTTTCATTTGATGTTTTTTTGATAGTGATATAATATTTATTGACATAGAGTTTGGAAAAATACATATGAATATATGTATATATCTCCGTGTGTATGCATACATATATACGTATATTACTGTTGTTCAGTCACTCCATCGTGTTCAGCTCTTTGAGACCCTGTAGACTACAGCACACCTGCCTTCCCTGTCCTTCACTCTCTCCTGGAAGTTGCTCAAACTCATGTCCATTGAGGGCTTCCCTGGGGGCTCAGATTGTAAAGGATTCTCCTCCAGTGCAGGAGACTTGGGTTCAATCCTGGCTTGGGAAGATCCCCTGGAGAAGGAAATGGCAAGCTGTTCAGTGTTCTTGCCTGGAGAATTCCATGGACAGAGGAGCCTGGTGGGCTATAGTCCATAGGGTCACAAAGAATTTCACACAACTAAGTGACTAACACTTTCACTTTCATGTCCTTTGAGACAATGATGCCATCCAATGCCAGGCTTCCCTGCCCATCATCAACTCCCAGAGTTTGCTCAAGCTCATGTTATCGAGTCAGTGATACCATCCATCCACCTCATCCTCTGTCATCCCCTTCTTCTCCTGCCTTCAATCTTTCCCAGCATCAGAGTCTTTTCTAGTGAGTCAGCTCTTCGCATCAGGTGGCCAAAGTACTGGAGTTTCAGCTTCAGCATCAGTCCTTCCAATGAATATTCAGGACTGATTTCCTTTAGGGTTGACTTGTTTGATCTCCTTGCAGTCCAAGGGACTCTCAAGACAACACCACAGTTCAAAAGCATCAATTATTTTGTTCTCAGCTTTCTTTATAGTCCAACTCTCACATCCATACATGACTACTGGAAAAACCATAGATTTAATATATATTAAAGTAGGAAATTGTTGAAAAGGAAGCAAGTAAGTAGGACTGTACAGTTAAGTATAGCAGGAATCCCACCAGTTCTAAATTGCATCCTGATTTTTTCCCTGCCTTGTATTTATCTGATCTGGTTCATTACTCATTCATAGGGAACACTACCAGGCTGTGTATTTGCCTGTTCACTCTTGGTACCCCCTACCCCCACCGCTCACAAAACCCAAGCTGACTGCTCTTTATACCTGGTTTGTTAGCCTGGTCCCTTCGGTTTAGGGTCAGTCCATCCTGGTCTTCTCTTCAAGTCTCTGTTCTCCTTTCTTTTATTTTAATACTTATTTGTGTTTCCTTAGCTTTGGAGACTAAGAGCTCACAAACTGGTACTCCTAGAATAGTTCAGTCCTCTAAATTCTAAGTATTCTCAACAGTTTATCACCCTCAAGGGATAAAAAGTTGGTTCTTAGGGAGCAAAATTGTCTTTCCTGTCTTACAGTCTTTTTGTGTAAAGCATAGATGTCCATGCAGTACAGAAACAGATATACAGTGTATGCATCATTTTTAAATTTCATATTTACAAATGATTAGGAAAAACATGCCTGAAAAACTTAGTCAGCAATAATGAAAAATAGGTTAAGAAATGAAATATAATATACACTTACATACATCTCCATCCTTTCCCAATGTCTGCATTTAGATGTTGAGTAGAAGCTTCAAGCTCCCTTGTCCCAAACTGAAGCAATCCTTTACCTCTGCCCCGCCTTGGCCTTTCTCCTCGCCCTCCCTGTTCAGCTTCGGTGAATGGCGTCACGTGCGGGTCCGTGCCCAGCTCGTCCCCTTATCTCGTGCCAGAGGCGTTACCGCAGTGTGTTTTCTTCCACTGCCTGGATTATTACTGCAGCTTTAAAAATCATTCTTCCTGCTCTGTGCTTACCCTTGCTCTAATCTTTTATCCACATTGTGCTAGAAGGATCTTTCTAAAATGTACGCCTGATTATCTCTCATCTAGTTAAAAACCTCCCAGTTCTTAGGGATCAGAATTCTTTATCCGCAGAATGGTCTGCCTTTTTTCTAATTTTCTGGCTTTTTCCTTCTCAGATTTCTTTCTACTCTCTCTACTTCCCCCTCCCCCCAACATACACTTTTATTCTGGAGTCACTTAGACTCCTCTCAAGTGCCACTTTCTTCGTCATCTTCGGTCTTATTCAGATGCTCTGCTACTGTGCCTTTGAGGTTTTTGCTTTGCTTCTGCAGCCACATACCACTTCCTGTCTGCCGCTGTTCAGTTCAGGTACCCTGTCCTCCTAGGCACACTGTGTGATTATTTTTACCATACTCTTCGTCACATAGGAAGAAATATGTATTTTCCTTTTTTTACACTAAACGGCTTCCTGAGGAACAACTTATTTGTTGTTGCATCTCCAACTTCTGTAGTATCTAGCAGGCATTCTATAAATACGTGCCAAATGAAAAAATGAACAAGTGTGTGAGGCTGCTTTAAGTGCTAATATTGTATAGATTCTTAGGTTGTCCTGTTTCCCTGAGCATTTTACCATATATTTTCCCCCCATGAAATATTGCATACTAGATTGAATTAAGCTTATTCCTTCTTTACGGGAAATATTAATGATTTAGATCAAAGAACAATATATGATAAGTAGCTTTTCAAGTGTTTAAACATTGGCTTTTCAAATACAGCATTAACTAGTTTTAGAACTGATTTATTTCTTATCTGTAAAAAGAACAGGATTAACGTTATTTAAATAAAAAGATTATCAAAGTATTTTTGATTCTCTGTATTTTTTTCTCCCTCTCATTCTGTTTAGCTAAAGGACACAAAATCAGCAGATCAGAAAACAACACTTCTTCATTTTCTTGTGGAAATATGTGAAGAAAAGCATCCTGATATCCTGAATTTTGTGGATGATTTGGGACATTTGGACAAAGCTAGTAAAGGTTTGTGCTTTTATAGAAAACATTTTCATATTCTGGGTCTTAAGTTGGTATAGAAAATAATGCCTTTTATTTGAATGTACTTGCCTCTTTGTCACAGTGTTTTCATACTGAATGCATCATTTTAAAATTAGAAAGTCACAGGACATTTGCTTTATGAATTGTCATTTCTGCAGCTGTGAGTTTAGTTTGTTTGCTTGGGTAATGAGACCCTCTGTTCAGAAGCTGGGAGCTCTGCAGTCTCGGCCCGGTGAACCCCTGCAGCCCAGCTCTGCCGAGCCCCTCACTGTACCCTGCACGGTGCTCCCTGCACGGGTGTCACTTCAAACACCTGGGACGAGTGTGAGTTTGAGCCAAGCGCCTGTAGGCAGCGTCCCCTTGGCCTGAATTCTGAATCTCCATCCACCCGCCTTGCACGTAGAGTGTGCTTCCTTTGCCCCAGCAGGCACCAAACTGCCAGAGATTCCAGTCACTCCTCCCTAAAGCCCCAGGTTCTAACCTCCTTATCCCCACTGTGGATTTATGTTTGGTTATAGAAAGGGTCAGAGACAGGATAGGCCTTATTGATATTATTTATATTTGCCTTGAATGTGACTTAGGCAATTTTTTGATCATCTGAAGAATCTAGGTTGTATATCAAATCAGTTCTGTGGGAAAAAACTTGACTCAAAAAATGAATTTATGAGTACACTTGTGTATGAATATATACAAATGTATGGATATATATTTTGGATGATACTTCATTTGGACCAGGAGAATATCTGTATTCTTTATGTGTAGGCCACTGGTTATTTATCAACTTAAAGAAGAATACTTTTTTCCTGCATTATACTGAATATTTCTTTTAAAAATCACTTGAATCATTTTATACTCCTATGAGACTATTTCTTCTATAAAGTGGGCTTTGTAGCACGTATTTTGCAGAGAGACATGTGACTGCATGAGAAATTCTTTCACATTTTTTCCTGAGATATATGTTTCTTTCAAGTGTATATCTTGTACAGCTGTTGCAAAAAAAGAAGTTGGAAACAATTAATCTGTTTTTTTAAGACATAAAGTAAACTTTTAAACTTTTCCTCTCTTGCAGTCTAATGTTCTAGTGACATTGGATTACTCCTTAGTTTGCACTTGTGCTTCCATAAAATGTTCTTGGCATAAGAAGATAATGTCTGTATGTCTAAGTGTAAATGTTTTAAGGGAATTTAAAAAGGGAAAATAATCCAAATAATTTTCTCATAATTAGCAATGTGAGATTGAGCAAAAGAGCACAGAGAAGAAAAGAAAAACATAAAAAATGACTCACTGATACTCAAAATAGCTTTTCAGTGATTAAGTTCATTAATACAAGGATGATAACATTCTTAAAACGAATTTTCTTAGATTTTGGAATAAAATTTGACTATACAGGATGAAAAAGAATTGAAAGTGGGTTTTCTTGATGAACGTTAAGCTTGATAAGTAACAGAGGAAAAAGTGTTACCAAGTGCCTTGAAATATGGAGGAATTTCTTTTTCTGGGGAAAAGATGGTTGAATAGTTACTATAACAGCTTATACCAGCATTATGTCTTTAAAAAGAATTAAATCAGTGTGGGCCTTTTCTGATAATAGCAGCTTGGATTTCTGATCATTTCACCGTCTTTTCTACTAGTTCTAAAACCGAACAGTAAGCTGGAATGTGCTTCTCTTTCAGATGTCCTTTTTTAAAAATAAAGTGTTTACTTACGTCTTTATTGGGGTTGCGCTGGGTCTCCTTCGCTGCGCCTGGGCTTTCTCTAGCTGTGGCAGGCCGGGGCTGCTCCTGGTCGCAGTGTGCGGGCCTCTCCCTGAGCTGCCTTCTCTTGTTGTGGAACACAGGCTCTAGGTGTGCAGGCTTCATTGCCCCTGAGGCCCGCGGAACTTTCCCAGAACGGAATCGAGCCTGTGTCCCCTGCATTGACAGGCTGATACTTATCCATTATGCCACCATGTGAGTTCTCAGATGCATTTTTTATGGTAAAACTTATTTTCTAACAGTTTTTGCTACGAATTAAGTTTTCAAAATATCATTTATCTATTTTGACTCATTTGATTGTGCTAAAAATCCAGTATAAATATTATATTTTGCTTTTGAGAAATGTTTAACTTTCATAAGGGCTTGCTTGCAGAGTTGTAACTCGGTAATGAGATTCTTCTGCTTTCTCTTTCGGTGTTTCTGTGGGGGCATTCTGGGGCCTTGGAGGCTTTAGTTTCCATCTGTTACAGTAGAGGCATGCATTTGTGTATGGGTCAGCAGATACCGTGAACGAGTTTCACAGGGAGCAGCCGACTTCATATTTGAAATAGAAAAGCCATCACTGAGAGAATTTTTTTTATAGTGTAGGTGATTGTTGAGCCTAATTTCTTTTTATGATTGTATTACCTTATTAATAGATGAGATTTTAGAGGAACAAATGTAATGTTTTAGATGAAATAAGTCTGTGTTTGCTTTGGAAAGTTTTAGTGCTCTTGTATTTTATATCATCATTTGAAAGTTTCCAGATTTGAAGTCTCCTCAGTGAGCTATCACATGAATTAAAAAGTATCTTTGTTTTTGAGACACAACAAATCCTGGCCATTAGGTACTCCTGGATCAGCAGGGAGAACTTTCATTACAACTAATGAGCTTACCCGTATGACAATTTTCAAGAATCTACTTCATTAGGGCTGCTTCTCTGCTAAAAGATAATGGCTTACAGCTTTTCTGTTGTATTTCAGTGAAAATATTTTGGGTCATTATTGTATTTCTGTATATCATTGTAATATTTCTTTCCTTTATGGATTTTGAAGGGTTGGATTCATTTTCCCCTGGTCTAAACAGTTGAAATTAATGAACTCTAATCCATGATGGTGTTACTGATTATTTCACAATAATTTCATCATTAAATTGGAATGGTATTTTACTAATGATTAGAAAATATGACCAAACTTTGGGGATTTTGGAATGTATTAAAATAATACCAAGGTAAATTTACAATTTCACCTTGTTGAACCCATGTCTTTTTAGGGTATTATAGCTCTTCCCTGGTGGCTCAGATGGTAAAGAATCTGCCTGCAATGCAGGAGACCTGGGTTCGATCCCTGGGTAGGAAGATCTTCTGGAGAATGGAATGGCAACCCACTCCAATACTGACTGGAGCATTCCATGGACAGAGGAGCCTGGCGGGCTACAGTCCATGGGGTCCCAGAGTCGGACACGACTGAGCGACTAACACTACTATTACTACTACTACTATAGCTCTTCCAGATATTTCCATTCTTCCCTAGATAGTTAACCCTGAATTCTCGAGGTGCCATGCTAATGTGTTTTGTAACTCACTTACTCATTCATTTAACAAGCGCATGCTGTGTGACTACTGTGGACTGTCTTGCTGCTGGTCCAAGGTGTGGTTTCTGTGTCTTGGCGTAGCCCCAGTTACCTTACTCTCATCTGACTTTTGTCCCAACTGACTCCTCCCTTTTCCTCTCACATATTTGACTTCTTCTTCTTCTAAACACCTT
Organism: Bubalus bubalis; assembly: GCF_019923935.1. Classification (NCBI taxonomy): domain Eukaryota; kingdom Metazoa; phylum Chordata; class Mammalia; order Artiodactyla; family Bovidae; genus Bubalus; species Bubalus bubalis. Next base: position 86,881,061 of record NC_059169.1, on the reverse strand, counting down.
TTCAGTAATGCTGTTATTACTGGTCTGATACTGAGTCCTTCCCTTTTTTTCTCCCTGTAGCTTCTCCTTAGGTGATCTCTTTAGTCCCCAAGGGCTTAAATAGAATCATTAAATTAATGACTTACAAATTTTTGGCTAGACTTCCTTCTAAGCCCCACACTTGTATATCTCACAGCTTACTTTTCAATCTCCAGCTATGTTGCAATGTGTAGATCACCCTTTGCTGTAAATGTGGCTCTTCATTACGACTCCCTTACTGTCTCTTCTCCAAATTTGATTTACTTGAAAAAAATCCTTCTTCGCCCACTTTCTTCTGATTTTCTTTTTCTCATTTCCGTGACTCTTTGCAGCCCTTAGCACCTCAGCTGAGAATGCGTGGTAGTTTCCATGCGGAGTGGCTGCTGTGCTGGAAAGGCCTCTTACTCTCTCCTGTGTCAGGAACCTTGCAGGAAATATCCTTTCGCTTTGGTGCTTCTTCTGGTGCTTGCTGGGAGCCTCCCCTAAGTGTCTGTGTATTCCAGTCTGTATTTAAGGGTAAATTTTTAGATTTTCCAGAAGGTCTTAGACCACTGTTTAAGGACTACTACTTTGTGTTAGACACTATTCCTGGAACTGCTGAGAAAGGAAGTAGCTTCCAGAGAGAGGGCAATATTCAGTGTGTTTTCAGAGTGGGTTTAATGATTGCCCGTTTCTTTTTTTTTTTTTAACTTTTTCCATTTCTACATTTTCAGCTTTCAGGAGCATTATTTGATGCTTTATATTTGAGTTTTTGTTTGCTCCATTTTATAGACCTCTCTGCTTTTAAGACTGTTTGTTTGCTTTTAGCTAGTAATTCCTTGGTCTGACCCAAATATTTGTCAGTCATATACATCTCCTGGTTTTCAATTCCTCATGACTTTCCAACATTTTATGATAAATGCCTTACTAAATACTGAATGTTTGTCTTTTGTTCACCTACTCTGAGCACTTAGAGCGCTTAATTTCCAGGTGGCTGCCACCTGGAAATGCACAGTGTATGAAAATTTCCAATTCATCTGCTATAACAAGCAGAAAGCATTTTCAAAGTCTTCCATTAACCTCTTTATGCTATAGACTTCCAAAAATGACAATTAAAAATGTATTAGCAAGTTGGATATGTATTTTAGATATTCAGTATTATTTATTATTTGAGCTTCATTTTATATTTTAAGTGTATATTGTAAATGTATAATAATATTGATTGTGCAACAAAATTAACAGCATAGCTAACATAATTTTTGGAACCATTGTGCCATGAAGACTAACGTTGAAGTCTCATAGTTTTGCAGGATAAATAATTATTTTGGTATTTCAGATCAACTGTAAAATACTAGAGTTTTATGAATATATACATTAGTGTGTATGTCCGCCAATACAATGAAATAATTTGACAGGACACATTAGTGGGGGGAGGGGGGTGGCATTTATAATGTAATTTAGTTAAAAGAAAAAACAACCATGTAGGGTATCGCTTTAACTGAATTGTCAATAAAGAGCACAGACTATATTGATACAGGCTGAATTCTGTCCCCATATGTTGGAGCCCTTCATATGTTGAACCTCTTCCTATGTTGATCTTAGTACCTCAGAATGTGACTGTATATGGAGATAGGACCCTTAAACTGGTGATTAAGTTAAAATGGGACCCTTAGGGTGGGTGCTAATACAGTCTGACTTGTGTCCTTATAAGAAAAGGCAATTTGAATACACAGATGAGACATCATGGCTGAGCATACAAAGACCAGCCCTGTGAGTGCACAAGAGAGAGAGTACGAGCCAAGGAGAGGTGCTTCAGAAGAAATCAAGCTTATGAATTAATATAATACCTTGAAACATTTTTCTTGCTTAGTTTTTTGGCATTAGAATGGCCTATTTTGTGTTGTTGTTGCTAAGTTGTGAGCCGACTCTTTTGTGAGCTCCATGGACTGTAGCCCTTTGTACATGGGATTTCCCAAACAAGAATACTGGAATGGGTTGCCATTTCCTTCTCCAAGGGATCTTTCAGATCCAGGGACTGAACCTGCATCTCTTGCTTGGCAGGTGGATTCTTTACCACCAAGTCCCCTAGGAAACCCAGAGTGGCCTATACTGCATGATTTTTACTTTATCAGATAACCTGAAGAAACAGTTATAGACCTGCAGTGTTGGGTGTTCACTAGTAATCAGTTCAGGAATAGCAAAGGTTCTTATACAAACCATGAATTATCCCATGATTTTAAATAATTATTACAAGTATGCATCAATTCTTTCTTGACTATAGGCATGACACATAAATTAGTATATGTATGAGGAAATATTGAGGCATTCTAAATAAATATATTCATGAGTGTTTACATTTAATTTTCAGAGTGCATTCTTACATCTCCTGGATTTTATTTTAGAATGCATTCATTTACATTGAGCTAAATTTACAAATTTTAGTTTTGTTTCATCATGTCTTTTGCTCACTACATCTGCATATATTTCTTACCACTCTCTCTGTTTTGCTACTGTATAATAGTTGAATTTTTCTGGTAAGCAAGTAGCCAACAAAGACTAGTTGAACTCTGAATTATCTATTGACACTTTTCCAAAATTGAGATATGAATAGAGGTTTTACCCTTTTTTTTATTAGCATGTGGAAATAGTGAAAATATTATTCTACATATAGATGGAGAGTAAGAAGCTATGTCAAAAAGCTAGTCTGTGACTTCTGTTTAGTTATGTCTCAATGATCTATTTTGACCATCTCTAGCCATCTAATACATATACTCAGGAATTGTAAAACAATTTTAATATTACTGCAAACTATAATTAAAAATAAATTTATTTTAAAAAGGCAATTCACATGTAGGTTTGCATATACTTACTAAAAGAGCCGTTTATGTAAAAATTTACATTCAACAAGTTAAACACTTTTAACATAAAAGGGTATGATGAAATACAAATGAACCATTCACAAGGTAATTGCAGCATTTATGAAAAATATTTATAGTGCACTGGGAATATGGTATACTGGTAAAGAACCAATAGGTTCAAGTTGTTTGGTGAGCAGCATTTTACTTAAATCTTGCCAGTTTATTTCCACGGATTATCTATGTAAATTTGGCATCAAAAGTTGAAATTGGCGACTTGCATGTGAGGTTGTAAATATTGCACTACTTTTTTTTTTTTTTTGAAATTTGGATATGAGTCTTTATTAAGTTATAATTTTGTAAAAAGCAATACTCAGAGCGCTTCAACAGAAAACTCCCCATGCACACTTTATAGGACAGCCCTTGGAAATTGGAAATAACACCAAATGAAGGAATTTCATACCAGGTAATACAAATGTAAACTGTTTTGGAAGGCAGCAGAAAGGAATATAGAAAGATTATGGCCAAAATCTCTAGAAGGATTAAGGACTCTGTAGACTGACATTGAAATACACTGGCATGAAGGAACCACTTGCAGTTAAAGATTGCTTTCTGAGATATGGAGCTGGGAACATTTCCTGAATTGGCTGCTGCTTGGGCTGATAGATGATGATGAAGAAGAAAACTGCATCAGGAAGACCTCTATATCTTTTTGGAGGTTAGCAGACTGAAAGTGGCATCAATGCAGTGTTAATCTTTTTGAGAAACTAGCAGTTTATAGTGTTTGCAGATTTTTGTCCTCCTGCAGATTTGCAATAGCTACTTGAACAGTTCTGTCAGCATCACCTATGAGCCAGAGCTAGCGTCAAGTAACAGGCCAGGGGCAACAGGGACAGCCAAGGTCTTGGAGCTTTCTTACGCTTCTGCGTGGAAAGCAGTATTTACCGCACTTCAGTTTTGCAACATGAAGTGGGAAATTACAAACCAGGTAGATAAAACTCCAGGGTGTTCTGAAGGATAGCTTAAATATAACAAATCTATGTACTATAAAGACGCCTATGCAGTGGATGGAGCAAACACAGTTCTGGCTGGCTGCTGAATTTCATTACTCACAAGGTTGACATGTAACCAACTGGGTGAAGAGTCGTGGAGCTGAAAAGATGCTAAAGGTAGAACTGCTAACTGCTTCCCAGAACCAGACTGTTCATACAGCTTGCAGAGTCTTGAATTAGTAGTTGTATTAGTTTCCTAGGGCTGCCATGAGCTATCACTACCCTCCGGTCGCTTTAAACAGCATAAATTTTGTACCTAGCTGTTTAGAATACAGAAATCCAGGTGTTGGTAGGATTGGGTTCTTCTGGAGCCTCTGGGGAGGAGCCATCCAGTGCCTCTCTCTCAGCTCCTGGTGGCTGTCGCCAAGTCTTGCATTGATCTGCTCTGTTTGCACAGTGCTTTCTTCTCTGTGCCCCTGTGTTCTCACTTCTCACTACAAAGACACCAGTCATTTGATTTAGGTCCCACCAGGATGATTTTATCTTGAGATCCTTAACTCTTTACAAAGATCCTGTTTGAAAATAAGTCACATTCTGATCTGGGCAGATGTGGAGTTTGGGAGACACTACTCAACCGAATCCTGCCATCCTTGTCATCACTCCCATGAGTGCATGGAGGCAGCACCATCATCTCTGAGTATTATAAAATAATACTAAAATTAATTATAAAAACTAATTATAAAAGAAGAGTACACTGTTAGGTTTATATATGGAGCACATTTATATTATGTTGTGAAATGTTTGGGCATTTAAGGGTTATTGTTGATGAGCTTGTGAAGCAATTAAAACTGAAATTTATTAACATGCCTCTGAATTTAAGGAGGTTTTATTGATAGGTAGTGATGATTTCAATAGTTCTAATAAATGACTTTAGTGAGTGAAATAAAAACATGATCAGTTCAGTTCAGTCTCTCAGTCGTGTCCGACTTTTTGCGACCCCATGAATCGCAGCACGGCAGGCCTCCCTGTCCATCACCAACTCCCGGAGTTCACTCAAACTCACGTCCATCGAGTTGGTGATGCCATCCAGCCATCTCATCCTCTGTCGTCCCCTAATCCTCCTACCCCTCATCCCTCCCAGCATCAGAGTCTTTTCCAATGAGTCAACTCTTCGCATGAGGTGGCCAAAGTATTGGAGTTTCAGCTTTAGCATCAGTCCTTCCAATGAACACCCAGGACTGATCTCCTTTAGAATAGACTGGTTGGATCTCCTTGCAGTCCAAGGGACTGTCAAGAGTCTTCTCCAACACTACAGTTCAAAAGCATCAATTTTTTGGCGCTCAACTTTCTTCACAGTCAAACTCTCATATCCATACATGACCACTGGAAAAACTATAACCTTGACTAGATGAACCTTTGTTAGCAAAGTGATGTCTCTGCTTTTTAATATGCTGTCTAGGTTGGTCATAACTTTCCTTCCAGGGAGTAAGCGTCTTTTAATTTCATGGCTGCAGTCACCATCTGCAGTGATTTTGGAGCCCCAAAATATAAAGTGTTACACTGTTTCCACTGTTTCCCCCTCTGTTTCCCATGAAGTGATGGGACCAGATGCCATGATCTTCGTTTTCTGAATGTTGAACTTTAAGCCAACTTTTTCACTCTCCTCTTTCACTTTCATCAAGAGGCTTTTGAGTTCCTCTTCACTTTCTGCCATAAGGGTGGAGTCATCTGCATATCTGAGGTTATTGATATTTCTCCCGGCAGTTTTGATTCCAGCTTGTGCTACTTCCAGCCCAGCGTTCCTCATGATGTACTCTGCATAGAAGTTAAATAAGCAGGGTGACAATATACAGCCTTGACATATTCCTTTTCCTATTTGGAACCAGTCTGTTGTTCCATGTCCAGTTCTAACTGTTGCTTCCTGACCTGCATATAGGTTTCTCAAGAGGCAGGTCAGGTGGTCTGGTATTCCTATCTCTTTCAGAATAGTTCTACCTTATATTAAGAGAGAGGCTGTTGTTACCATCATAGGCTCTGAGACTACACAGCTGGAGTTTAAACTCCCGACTGCCCATTTCTCATCCTCGCTGGGCCCTGTTTTCTTACGTCCAAACTGGGGATGATACTGGTATTTAATTTAGAGCTTTGATGTGAGGACTCCATAGGTTTCTGTGTAAATATTTATAAAATTGTATATAGGACCTAGTAAGCACTGTGTAAATATTCTCTGCTTTTGTAGTAGTTGTTGTTGCTGTTGCTTTTCAGTGATAATTTTTTATTTACACATATCTTCCTATGGTGTTATTAATGATGCAGATAAATATGGATCTCTGTAAATAATGTATTATTAATTTTAATGTATATTCTCAAAAGTTGTTTGAACGGATTCCAGCTGCATCTTGCCTGAAATGTATGCAAGCTTTAGCGTACAGGACCAAGAATTTTGTAGATTTATGTTGTTGTAAGACTTTTGTGCTTTTCTAAAAATTATAGAATAACATACATAAAAGAATTTGCACAAATCATAAATGTGTAGCCCAGTGCATTTTCACCAGTTGGATACATCAGCATAGGGAGTGGAATTTGGAAAATGGATTCTCTTTACCCTCTGTGCTGTAGCCTGACACTAGAGTTTTATTTTGTATTTTGAAGTTTGGTAGAAGATTTCTTTTGAAAAAAAGGTTTCTACTATTAAATAGCCTTTGAAACCAAGTAGTCTCCAGCAGGTCTTCAACAACTTATCGTTCTTTTTTCTGCAGATGTTTGCATGTTATGTGAGATCAAGTTTATTAGCCCAGGATTATTGAGAAATGCCATATGGAAATATGAACTAATACTGATCATAAATGATAAAAATAGTAGAAACATTCAGAAAGATTTTATTCAACTTCATAGGAAAACTTGAAGAAAATGTCTTCTTAGATAACCTTCCCCTCTCTTCTCAGAAGCAGAGGTTTAAAATTGATCAGTTGTTAGACCCTTGTGGCATGTAAATGTCTGTCACCATGATGGCAGCTTCTCAGCAGCTGTCTGTCAAACTACATACTCTCCGAAAAAAAGAGATAGTGTTCATTAATAGTTTTTGATGTGTTTTGAAAGGATTCTTTTCAAAATGTTTATTGAACTCTCACTGCCAAGGAAACACTGTCCTAGGCACTTGTACTAATAAGGATTAGACTAATAGAAAACAAAATCAACCAAACAAAAACGAGTAAGTCTTAGACTGACTTCGAGTGACAGAAAAAAGGTGACAGCGGCTCATATATGATGCATTCATTCAGTCAGTATTTGATGAGTTGTTTTTTGAATATATCTTCTATCTCAGGTGCTGTTCGGGTACTGGATAGAGTTGTTGTTGTTGTCGTTTAGCTTGTAAGTCATGTTCCCCTCTTCTGTGACCCCGTGGGCTATAGCCCGCCAGGCTCCGCCATCCACGGGATCTTCCAGACAAGAACACTGAGTGTACTGCTGTCTCCTTCTCCAGGGGATCTTCCCGACCCAGGACTGAACCCACTGCTCCTGCATTGGCTGGCAGGTTCTTTACTGTAAGCCACCAGGGAAGCCCACTGGATAGAGTACATGAACACAAAAGAAGTCTCTGGTCTCTTGAAATTTATACAGACCAGAGAGAAGTCAGTGTATATATGTTGGGTGGTTAGCTGTGGAATTCGAGGCCAGGTACTTTTTTTTTTTGGAATTTAAGAGATCAGAGAAGACCTTTGCATGAAAACCTGACAGAGTGTGAGGAGGTAACACAAGGTCTGTGAGAGAAGCACGTAACAAGAGGGGCACACAGGCGCCTAAGCCCTAGATACAGGTGTGACCCGGGATTGGGGGTGGAGAAGGGTGTATCAGGTGATACCATCAGAGAGGTGACATCCCGTGGGACTTGCTGGTCATTGTAAGGACTTTGATTTGCTCTGAGATGGGGAGCCATTGGAAGGGTTTTGAGCAAAAGAGTGACAGCTGACTTGCATTTTCAAAGGATTGTTTTGGCTGCTCTGTTAGGAAAAATGGAGAACAGTGACGGAAGCGGTGAAACCACTTGATGCTGTAATAATAATCCCAGAGAGAAAGAATGTCGGCTGGGACAAGGAAGAGGTAGCAAGGGAGGTGAGAGGGTTTAAACAAAGCATCCACGTTGAAGGTAGAACCAACTGGATTTATTCTGGGACTGGATGTGTGGGGTATGAGGGAAAGAGGGGAGTCATAACATCAATCATTTACTGAGATTCAGGAGCATAGTCCAGGAGGAAGATAAGTTCCAGTTTGAAAATGTGAATTTAAGATGCCTATTAAACATTAAGGAAAGATATTCAACCGGCAGTTGGAGTTCAGGGCAAAGATCTAAGTAGCACAAAAATAATTGTCATGTTTCAAGTTCAGAGATACACAGTCCAGGACTTGTCAGCCTGCATGGTCTCCTGTAGCCATACACGGAAACTCATTGCACAATTTGCAAATCAGTCTATTCTTAATATTTACCATGTGCGTGTGTTTTTAGTCAGTCATGTCCAACTCTGCGACCCCATAAAGTAGCCTGCCAGGGTCTTCTGTCCGTTGCATTCTCCAGTCAAGAATACTGGAGTGGGTTGCATTCCCTTCTCCATGAGATCTTCCTGAACCAGGGATGGAACCTGGGTCTCCTGCATTGCACATGGGTCTTTACCATCTGAGCCTCCCTCCCACACACACGTGCACAAAATCATTATCTTGAGGGAACGTTTTGAATAATGTTACAAACATCTCTATTATTGGTCTGTTTTGTATAGTATTTACCATAGTCTTGAACATCTTATTGGTAGAAAGGAGTTTTCAGCTTCTTTTAGGTAAATATGGTTTTCCATTAGATAGACTTCTCCCATCAGTACTGCTTTCTCTTCTAACAGTCTTATGTCTTTCACGCCCTCCTCCTGGTGGGGGAGGGCAGGGCTGCTGCTCTCGCCCTGGCATGGGTGACGCAGCTCCGCAGGGCCGACCAGAGCCCACCACTGCTGTGCCCCTCCTGTCCTCTGCCTGCCTGCTTTCTGTCTGCCTTTCCTTCCTCCAGACTCCACCACAGAGAGAGGTGGTTCCCTTGCAGTGTGATGTGCAGAAAAATGTAACAACAAAACCCTCATTGTCTGAACAGATCTTCCTTGACTTATGATGATGTTACACTCAGATAAACCCTCACAAGTCGAAACAAAGTTGAAAACTCATTGAATACATCTTCCTAACCAAAGATCACAGCTTACCCTAGCCTAACCATGTTCAGAACACTCATATTCACCTCTAGTTGGGCAAAATCATCTAACACTAAGCCTTATTTATAAGAAGGTGTTGAATATCTCATAGTATTTATTGATTACTGTCCTGAAAGTGAAAACCAGAGTAGTTCTATGGGTACAGATAGTAAGTATATTATTAATTCTTCAACCACATGGGCTGACTGGGAGCTGCAGCTTGCTCTCCATCATCATGAGAGCATGTCCCACACATTGCTAGCCCAGAGAAAGAGCAACATTCAAGGGCTAAAGTATAGTTTCTGTTGAAAGCATATTGCTTTCCTCACCATCATAAAGTTGAAAAATCCTAAGTGGAACATAAGCAAATTAATACCTAATGCAAATTATAATGTATTATTATATGGGATCCCCTCAAGAATCAGACAGGGTCATGGACAGGGAAGCCTGGCGTGCTGCAGTCCATGGGGTCACAAAGACTCAGACAGGACTGAGTGACTGAACAAGAACAACAAGAATCAGAACAGGGCTTCCCGGGTGGCCCAGTGGTAAAGAATCCACCTGCTAAGGCAGGAGACACCAGGGATGCACATTTGCTCCCTGGCTCGAGAAGATCTCCTGGGACAGGAAATGACAACCCACTCCAGTATTCTTGCCTGGAAAATCCCATGGACAGAGCAGACCGGCAGGTGACAATCCATGGGGTCCCACAGAGTTGGACAGGACTGAGCGACTGAGCACGCTCCCATGGATGCAAGAATCAAGACAATGAAAAAAAGGAAAAACTGAGCAGAAGGAGGCAAGCTGAGGATTATTGGCCAGTCATGACCTATAGCAATACTTCTTTTAGTTTACACGTTTGCTTGTTATGAACCAAACTGCAATTTATTTTGAGTTTGTGCTGTTGTACCATCTTATTTTAGTTTTATACTTTCTGTCAATATAATGCATTTTATAATGATACTCTAGAACTTAGATTTTGTCTTCAGCCTACTTAATATTAAAGATTTTTTTAATGCTACTGAGGTTTTTGTCCATCATGTCCATCCAGTGTATTATTTTTGACGTGCATTTTGTGAAATACTCTTAAAGCTTTATTATTACAGTTGTCTAGGAAAAATTACTTTCATGCATTGGAGAAGGAAATGGCAGCCCACTCCAGTGTTCTTGCCTGGAGAATCCCAGGGGCGGAGGAGCCTGATGGGCTGCTGTCTATGGGGTCGCACAGAGTCGGACACGACTGAAGTGACTTAGCAGCAGCAGCAGCAGAAAAAATTATTATGTTTGGAGCTTTAAATGCTATAGGCTTTAGATTGTCTCATAGAACAATTGTGTTTAGAATAGAAAGGGTAATTTAGTTTGCATGTTTACGTTGTTTTTTTGGTAATATGTTGCTTTTAAAGCATTCTTCAATGACATCAATTCCTCAGTAATGTATCATGGTATATAAGAATGAGTGTGACATTTCTTAGTAAGCTTGTTATGAAATAAGGACCAACACCTCAAGGAGATATTCCTAGATGATTATTATTTAATTATAGAAATTACATAAATGTATGCAATTTCTCCTTTTTTATTTGAAATCTTAATGTGGTAAATCATAGAGGACATCATATTGCAGAGAACCTATATACATGATTTCTGTATCATGATTTCTGAATCTAAATATTTATAGTTGTGATTTTAACTTTTATTCAGAGCTTTTCTAACACCTCTAGTGTATAATTATCATAATGACTAGCCACTTGGAGAAAAGTCTATGTCTTAGCTTTTAAAGTTTTAGATATTTAATCTGTTATATTTTCCCTTTTTAATATTTTAACCTCTTGAGAGGTTCAAGTTAAACCCAAAATCCATTCTTGGAACAAATATTTGAGTATCTGCCCTGTGTTATGTAAACCAAGATACAAAGATGCATAAAATATAGGTCTCTCTTCTCAGGAATCCCTGGGCAGTTAGGAGAGGAAGACACATGCTAAAAATAATGGGTGTCATCCTTGCAAAGATAGAGATGATTGCTAGGCATTACAGGTGGGAGGGGGCATCACCAGGACCAGATTGGCATTTTGGCCTCTTACTCTAAAAAGTATGAATAGGAGTAACTTGGGTGGAGTGGGCAAAGCAGATAGACACACTGTTTCCGGCATCAGGTATGGAATAGATGAAAGGGATTGGGTGGAATCAAACTAGGAGTTGATTGGGATGTGAAGTGTGGCAGGTTAGGAAATAGGACTGCGCTGTCGGTGGAACTCTGATGTTGTTATGTAAGGAGTTTCTTGTCTGGTTTTTAAGCAGAGGTGGGATATCTTTCGGAGAGGGCAATGGCACCCCACTCCAGTACTCTTGCCTGGAAAATCCTATGGACGGAGGAGCCTGGTAGGCTGCGGTCCATGGGGTTGCTAAGAGTCGGACACGACTGAGAGACTTCCCTCTCACTTTTCACTTTCATGCATTGGAGAAGGAAATGGCAACCCACTCCAGTGTTCTTGCCTGGAGAATCCCAGGGAGAGGGGAGCTGGTGGGCTGCCGTCTATGGGGTCGCACAGAGTCAGACACGACTGAAGCAACTTAGCAGCAGGGTATCTTTAGACTAATGTTTGTCTGAAAACTTCCATGTACAGTTTGGATATGGCTCTGAGAGAAACAGTAGGAGACCAGAGGTCAAAAAAGAGATTAGTGTTCCAGATCCCTTGAGTGGTTTTCAACTTAACAAGGAAGTAGGTTTTATTTGTCAAGTACCATGTGAGGGATGTCACGATCCTTTGGATCTGAGAGTTCAAGGGAGGAAGGGTCAAGACTAGCAGGTTTCCAGCACAGGAGACAGCATTATGGTTTTACTGCCCACAGTCGTTTGGATATTGCAGATGGGCGGTTGGCTGGGAGCAGAAATACACAGTGTCTGAGGTGACTGAGGGATATCCCATCTGAATGAAAACTAAGTATAATGCAGAAGTTGAAAGTGCCTTAAAAATATCTAGTCAGCTCTGTTTTATGATGACTATTTTGTTACTTCTAAATAATGAAAAGGAATAAAAAGATAAGATTAACTTATTGGTCAAGAAATATGACATAGTTGAAAGATAAAATTCATACACATCACATACAGAGATACCAATAAATTAACACTTTCAAGGAGTGCAATTTAAAATTCTCTGTTCCAGTTGGGACTTCTAATAGCAAAAATTATCATCACAGACATTAAGCTATGTGGTTAAACTGTGTCCAAAGATGTATGTGAGTACTGTCTTCGTATATATAATTACTGAAGAGCACCGAGGACATTCTTAGATGCTCTTTAGTTTATACATCAGACGGCCCCGAGCATTCAGTTGTATTTTATTCACATAGAACTTGCATGCCCCTTTCTTTCTTCTGACTGTGGTTTCGTCTTTATTTAAAAACCAGCAGTGAAAAGTTGATCAATTACGGTTAAATTGTCTTAACTATAATGCACAAATAATGTAATCAAGTAGAACTGATGAAGCTTAGGTGATGGCTTAATGGGGTTTCTATCTGTTAAGTAGCCACAGAACCATTTTGTGAGACAACTTTTTTCTCCTTATGATGCCAGCCTTAGATGTTTGAATATACCCCAGAGTTTCCTAACATCCCAAACATTTTACTCTTATAATTAGCAACTTTTCTTTCTACAGCACTTTTCCTGGCAATGATGATGGTTGTGGTGATTTTGTTTCTTTGTTTGTTTCCTTTGATTTTAGTATTGCTTCAGTCTTAAGGCATTCACTGAGTCTTACTGAGTTCTCCGAATAAGATTAACATCTCATAATCCATTTTATTTTTAAAAAATTCTTCATCCTATATTATAGTAGTTGATCTTTATGAAATATCAGTGAGGTAAAAGTATGAGGTGAGATTCTTCCTATTTTGCTCATGTGGTGATAGAACATCATCCCTGACCCAGCCGGCTGCCCATGAGTTGGGTAGGGCTCCCAGGATCCCCTGGAAGCCTTTGCCTGAAGCCCTTCTCCCACCCCCTGAGGAGCTTGTGTTCTGTCTCCAGTCACGAGCCGCCGGCCCCCGCTGAGCGCAGGCCCGACCTCCAGGCAGCTCTGAGGACAGCTCGTGGATCAGAAGTGCACCCCTCTCAGCCTCCCTGCAGGCACTGGGGTCCCGCCTGCTGACCAGACGCACACTGCCGTGTCCATGGGACAGAGGAAAAACTATGCATTTGACTTATGTCCTGGTTCCCAACATCCTTGTTACATGATGAGTGTCTTTGTACGCCAACGAGATGACTCAGGGCAGACGGGAGCAGGGCCAGCTTGGGGAACTTCAGGATGGGGCACTGGTTGACAGAAGTACCAACCAGGAGATCAGAGGGACACACGTTTCAGCCGTCCCTCTCGCTTCCAGGTCAGGCAAGAGAGCCCACTATCAGGTTAATTGCAGCTGTGTTGTGAGGCTTTGCTGAGACGCTGAGATAAAGAGGCACAGAGGCCTTGTGTTACAGTGAACACGTGGGTGTTCCGGGAGGCCATGCATGCACTGCACCCAGAGAACATGGGGCCTTGTGCAGCCCTCCTTCCTGTGCATGTCTTCCATTTGGCTATTCCTCAGTTCGATCCTTTACAATAAAAGCTGTAGTAGCAGCTACAGTACTTCCGCAAGTTTTGTGAGGCATCCCAGTAAATTATAGAAAATAAAAGGGGTGTGGGGAGTGCATGAGAACCCCTGAATTTATCATTGGTTAGAAGTACAGGTGATCCCCATAACTTGCCCTCTCAAGTGAGGGCAGTCTTTATGGGACTGAGTCCTTAAACACGTGGGTTCTGGGCTAACTCCAGGCAATGAGTGTCAGTGAGTTGGGAGATACCAGTGGGTACTGGAGCAGTGGATGGTGTTAGAATGATGTATTAGACATCAAAAAAAAAAAAAAATAATCCACTTATGTTCCTTCCCAGTGTTTGCCTTGTGCTTTTTGTTACATGGAAGTTCCTCAGACTTATTTGTCTTTTCTCTAGATATCTATCTGCCAGATTTGATGTGTGTCTGTGTGTAGTAAAATGTGATCAGTGATTTAATCATAATATTTTAAGTATGTGATTTTGTTCAATAGTGTGTTAATACATTTAATTTAAATGTTAATTTAAAATATAGTTTATTTGTCTTCCAGCCATCCATCTATCCAGAGAATACTTAATTGTATTCCCTTGGGTTTAGCTGTGTGTGGATTATTTGTGACTTTTAACTAGGCAAGAATACACAAAATATACTTTATACTTTATACACAAAAATACTTTATTATTTAATAAACAGAGTTTACTTGTTCTCAGAGTACCAGTAAAGAAAGTTTGAAATTTGTTTTGCATGGTACTCAAAGAACCCCTGATATCTTTTCATTCCTGATGTAGGTGACCTTGGACAAGGGGGCAGAGTTTCCCCATCTTTTCTTTGTATATTTTTCCCCTCTCAAAACACCATCATTTTGAAAAGTGCTCAAATTATGTTGAAATAGATTTAATTTAAAAACATACTCTTTCTTTGCCATCTTTTTCTTAATTGACTGATTATTTTGTATTGTTTATAGAGATCAAGGACTTTGATTTTCAACAAAAGATATTTCTTATATGTGGTTCGTGTATGTGAGCTTTACCAAAATTTTCTTGTTTTTAAAAATCTTTTGTTTTCTTCATTTCTGGATTTAAAATTTTAAAGGTTTTTAAAACTTTAAGTGAAATTCACCTTTCCTTTATTTTCATGGATTTTTCATTGTTATTGTAAGGTTTTTCATGTGTTTTGTTTCTAGAATATTTTACTTTTTTATATTATAATTTCATCCTTTTAAGGCATATAATATTCTCTCTTTTAGTTTCTGTAGAAACCCTGGAAAAGAACTTGAAGCAGATGGGAAGGCAACTTCGACAGCTTGAGAAAGATTTGAAAATCTTTCCCCCTCCTGAAGACTTGCATGATAAGTTTGTGACAAAGATGTCCATATCCTTTGATATCTAAATAACTTTAAATTACTAGTCAATTAGGAATACAATTTACTTAACCTTTTAAGTGTACTTGCATAGCCAGAAATCACTGTATTATGACCAATTATAGAAAATTTATCCTTTACCTTCTTACAAGGAACTTTATCAAGGGTTTTGCCTGTAGTGAATAATACAGAAATTTATTCTGTTAATTTCATTCCTTTTTTTCCTTTTTATTAATCTAATACATTCTCTCCTCATTTTCCTTCCATATGCCCTATTTCCTTCTGATGTTCATGGTAAATTGAAAGGATAGGAAGATTCAATTTGAGGAAGTTTGAATTTAATATCATGTTGTGATATAGATACTTTTGAAATGGACCAATACTTTTGAAGCAGATGAAGACTTTATAAACTGGTGTGCCTGTCAGCTTAATTTCAAAAATGAATTTTTGCATATCAAAAATTAACTCATATTTGAGAAACTTTAAAATTTCCTTCAGAAATACTACACTGTTCCAAAAAGCAAAACTGAACTTATCACAGTCTTACTGGTATAGGTATTTTCCTGACCCAAATTGATGAATACATGTGTGTATGTATGTCTGTAGATATGCATATATACATAAAAACTAATAGCATTAGGAGTGTCCTGCTTAATTTAAGGTCCTTTGAATTTCATTATCTTTGGTTTCACTAACTGCGTCAGTGGGAAGTGAAAGTCGCTCAGTCATGTCCAACTCTTTGCTACCCCATGGACTATACACTGGAGTGGGCAGCCTTTCCCTTCTCCAGGGGATCTTCCCAACCCAGGAGTTGAACCCAGGTCTCCCGCATTTTAGGCGGATTCTTTACCACTTGAGCCACAAGGGAAGCCCAAGAATACTAGAGTGGGCAGCTTTTCCCTTCTCCAGGGCATCTTCCCGATCCAGGAATCAAACCCGGGTCTCCTGCATTGCAGACAGATTCTTTACCAACTGAGCTATCAGGGAAGCCCCACTTTGTCAGTGAACTCATCTTTAATGAGTAATTGAAGTAACAAACTTTTTTTTTTTTATTTCCAGAAACTAATGTTGAGTTGCTTTCCAAACCATTCTGTGAAATTAGAGACATATCTTTTGCCTTATAATAAAATATTACAAATGTACATTTTTAAAATCCCATATGGGCTTCAGAATTCCATGTGAAAGGATAACCCACTTCTAAACAAGCACTTATAAGTAGATACTCCTAATATTTTATTTTAAACTGAGATACCTAAAATAACTACTTTTCCTCTATTCATTTCTTCTTCCCTGAGATTTGGCAGATCACAAAATTATTATTTGGCTTGTCATAGACTTTATTGTCCTGTATACTTTCAGCTTAATTGTGAATTAGTTCAATTTTAGCTTTCTGCACCATCTCTTTTGGGAAATACCATAAAAATTCACTCGAGCAATAATCAATTCAGGCTAATGTGTTTGTTTCCTTTCATATGTTTCCTATCCACACAGTTTCTTCTTTTATTAGGCAGGATGTCTTTATCACTACATTTGAGAAGGTTGCGTTTTGAAAACTGAAGATGAAATCTGTGTTTATCCAAGGTGTTTGCCACACCTTCTCCTTTGGCAAAGTATGGTTAAGCCTAATTTATTATTGTAGAATTACAGGTTATCATTCTTAACTCCTCCCACCCACCATTTTATCATGTTACAATATTCATATATGACAATATTGTGATCATTAAGAACTGTTCATTGAGGCACTTTTTATTGTTCCCTATAGATAGAAAGCATTTTTGAAAAGGTTTTGCTTGCATACAATTTCCAGTAATACATTGTGCATGTACTAATTATGAATCTCAGTTATCTGGAACATAGGACCTGAAATAAATTCTTGAGATTAGAATAAGGTTAGTAGAATCCTGCTCAGCAGACAATTCAGGACCTATCCATATTTGTGTTCATATGACACAGAAGCTGAATGATGTTGGCTTATTGAAAGGTATGCAGCTCATAAAAAGCAGCCAGTAGGAAATCAGAAACAGGAAGGATGAAGCTTTGTTGGAAACAATTTTTCATTCTGAATACAATTATACTCCATGGACAAGAAAGCTCCTACATCCTGTCGCTAAATATCACAACCTAGATGCCTCTAATGAACTGATTAGCATTCATGTATCTCTTGGAAGTCAGATATATGAACAGTTGGTGCACTTTGCTATTGACAAAGCTTGTAATCATAAATATTCTTTGCTGAGATTAGATTGCACTCTTTTGCTTTTCATTTTAAACATACTAGTTTCTAAGTAATTAAATTCATTCATTGCAAAGTTTTGTTTACTTTAATTAGGACTGACAACAAGTCAGATTTTGAATATTAAATACATTTATACAGATTTTATTAAAATGGAAAATTGTGAGCTTCTTACATCTTAGAAAATGGAAGAATTTGGGGACTAAATGCACAATAAATAAACCTGTGTTTAACTAAAGTTGGGGTTATTAACTCCGGCAGTTTGTTTATGTTTTAGGTATTAGTGCTTATTAGTTGAAAGACATATCAAACGTTTGGTTCATCAGTCAGTTTTGAAAGAATGTGTTATCAAAGTTATTAATGGTTCATTTATGCAAATAGATATTTAGATTGAACAATCATGATTTACTGAACTAGTAAATAATTTGTAAATTGTTTTATATTATAGTGATACAATTTTATTGTAATTTCATGAGTAGCACTCAATTATAGTATATTGTATTTTTATTCTAGCAGTACTTGTTTTCTTTACATGCACGTCTTAATATTAAGAAATACAAAATTATATTCTTTAAAAGGCAAACACAGTTATTTCATTATCACATTAACTTTTAAGTAATAATTACCCTACTTTTCAGTTGCTAATAAGTCTGGTGAGAAGTGTAATTAGAGTAATTTCACTGTAAGTATTTGCCTGAAAAATTTGTTATGTGATTTGTGGTAGGGTCACCAATATTGTTAGGTGTACATACTTTTAAAATTCTTTGTCCATGAGAAACTGGGAAAATGCCAGGATTAGTGTCATGCAATGCTTATTCCTTTCTTTTGACCTTTACATTCTGGAATATATCTTAAGGAAAAATAACAAATAGATCCTAGCACATCACCCTCAGAATTCTCCTTGCACAGGCCTTTGCATTTCTCTTTTCTCCATGTCCCACTATCTCCCAAGTCTTGTAGAAGAAATCATTTTACTTGATATTTTTGTATTTGCCATAGAACTTACATAACAAGTTATTTGTCACTTTTCCATTTTTTTAGTCCTCAAATTTCTTCTTTGTGATCACACTTTATTTTCACATTTTCTTTTTTGCTGTCCCACTGTATAACAATATTTTGGACACTCCAGAAATTACTAGGTAGATGCTAAAACTGTCCCAATAAATTCCTTGAGAGGAAAACTTGCATATTACTTATATCTATATTTCACACTGCATAAAGCACAGAATTTTTCTGGTAAAGCAAGTTAGTACATTTTAATTTAATTTAAGTGTGATTAGGAAGTAAAATGGAAGAGTGGAATGAGTGAAATGTATACTTGCATAATATGTGGTCCATTTGCAAGAGTGGGAAGTTAGGTAATTGAGTGATTCGTAAGAGCAGATTTTTTCTCTTAAATTAGTCTTTCCTCCTTTTTTTTCCCCCTGCTTTCTCTCACTTGTTTTCCATTTAACACATTCTCAACAAACTTTAAAGACTTGGGTTAAAATATGCTGCTCTTCATCCTCTGTACAGCCTCAGGTCTACAGTGATCTCTTCCTTCGCAGAGGTCTTGGTACAATCACCATGTTGGGCTTGACAGGCATGCATCGGTCGCTGTCACTTTCTCAGCCAGGAGTTCCCTCACTACCCTGCATAAGTTAGGCTCTGTCACCCTGTACAATATCACGCACAAACGTTTGTTTTTATCACCCTTATTCCTGTCTGAATATCTCATTCATCTATTTACTGTCTGTCACCACTCTCTAGAATGCATGTTTCATGGAAATGGGGACTTTGCCTACCTTGTTAGCCAGGGTTTTCCATTGTGTCTAGAAGAGATGTTCTCAGTGGGGCTCGGTGAATACTTGTAGATTAGCTGACTGCCTGGCCGTCTGGGTCCCGGGTCATTGAGAAGATCTATTAAAGGTGTTAGATGTGTAGCACCGGTTGAAGCTGATCCTTGTAAGGTGATTAATGGAAGTAAAAGGTGTCATAGATGGGGAGGTGCAATAATATGCCAATAAAAGTAGAATCTATTTGTGCTGTATTGCTTGCGAATGAACAGAACTTGTTTAAATCCCAGATCTCAGTCTGACTATTCAGTTGGCCAAAACTAAACATATGTTCAATGTGTGTGAACACAGATGCAGTTCTCTTGTACCTTTCAAATGGGGAAATTCCACTGGGTCAAGTAGAAGTTCATCAGAATATTGCCTTAGTCTTGATAAAGAAAAAGAAAATAGATTTCACAAAAGTGTCATGTAATTGGATATATATCAATGTTTCTGTAATGAATTTTATCAAACTTTTGTTGAATAACTTGCCTTTCTCTAAAGCCCGTTATAAATATAGGACTTGTGCTGGGGAAAAAATAAAGCCTTGTTACTACTACAATTATGGGCATTAATTTCTAACTGAAGTTCAACAATTGGCATGAGAACACCTGTGTTTGCTTTTTCTTTCAAATGATGATGATTTTTTTTTAATCTGAAGGTTCTGCTATCTCTTAATGAGATAGTACCCATCATTAGCCTCATTAAAGTAGCCCTTTATTCCATTCTATCAGATAGTCATTTATACTTCTGAGAATTTATTTGGCTATTTCCAACATCATTGCAATTCAATCACAATCTTAGCATTTTTTGTCAGTAATTCCACTATTTAAAGTTGTACTTCATTTCCTTTGGGAGCAAATTGTTATACAGATAACAATGATGCCACTGCTGCTAAGTCACTTCAGTCGTGTCTGACTCTGTGTGACCCCATAGACAGCAGCCCACCAGACTCCCCTGTCCCTGGGATTCTCCAGGCAAGAACACTGGAATGGGTTGCCATTTCCTTCTCCAGTGCATGAAAGTGAAAAGTGAAAGTGAAGTCGCTCAGCCATGTCTGACTCTTAGCGACCCCAAGGACTGCAGCCCACCAGGCTCCTCCGTCAGATAACAATGATAAGAATATTTAAAACTCTAGCTGTTGGAAAAAGACCATGTAATTTCCATGGTTTTGGCTCTTTCACATCACATCATTTAATGGAATTTTGCTATTTTTATTAAGTATGTCCAGGCATATTTCTGACATTTTATTAACTCTTGATTCTTACCTGAAAATCTAAGAAGTGTTATTGAATAATAGGACTTTATTTTAATTTATTTACCAAGCCTATTCCTGTGAAAGAAGGCTGAGCGCTGAAGAATTGATGCTTTTGAACTGTGGTGTTGGAGAAGACTCTTGAGAGTCCCTTGGACTGCAAGGAGATCCAACCAGTCCATTCTGGAGATCAGCCCTGGGATTTCTTTGGAAGGAATGATGCTAAAGCTGAAACTCCAGTACTTTGGCCACCTCGTGCGAAGAGTTGACTCGTTGGAAAAGACTCTGATGCTGGGAGGGATTGGGGGCAAGAGGAGAAGGGGACGACAGAGGATGAGATGGCTGGATGGCATCACTGACTCGATGGATGTGAGTCTCAGTGAACTCTGGGAGTTGGTGATGGACAGGGAGGCCTGGCATGTTGCGATTCATGAGGTCGCAAAGAGTCGGACACGACTGAGCAACTGATCTGATCTGATCTGATTCCTGTGAATGGGCATATTCCTAGGTGTTAGAAAAAAATTATTAGTATTTGTGAAGTGATTCATGTTGGTGTATGGCAGAAACAAACTCAATGTTATAAAGCAGTTATCCTTCAATTAAAAATAAATAAACAAAAACCTGAAAACCTTATAAGTCATGATGAGGCAAAATATGAGTACCTGTAGAACATACAATTAGGAATACCCACCATGTAGTACAACCTCTTGTCCAAGGTAACTACTTTTTAGGAACTCTGTTAGCTCATAACATTACATCCAAATTGTATGTGTTTGTGTATGAATGTATATATGCACGTATTTATGAAGAGAGTTCCATGATTTATATCAGGCTTTTAAAAAATTTAGTTTGTAATTGGAGGAAAATTGCTTTACAATGTTGCATTGATTTCTTCCATACAACTTTGAATTAGTCACATATATATATATATATCCTCTTACATCAGACTTTTGAGACTTCTTATCTTTCCTACCACAATTTAAGAGTGATGACAGTAGAGTGAAATTAGTCATCAGCACCAATACAGTTTCAAATGATTTGACTTAATACAACATCTAGAAAAAGGGCAGACAGTCACAGGTGATTAGCCCCCCAAATGTGGCAAGTTGCTCAGTCGTGTCTGACTCTTTGTGACCCCATGGACTGTAGCCCGTCAGGCTCCTCCGTCCATAGGATTTTCCAGGCAAGAATACTGGAGTGGGTTGCCATTTCCTTCTTGCTGGGATCTTCCTGACACAGGGATTGCACCAGGTCTCCCATATTGCAGGCAGACGCTTTACCATCTGAGCCACCAGGGAAGCAAGAACAAAGCACGTCTAGGGGATTGAACTAGAAGGACAAAGAACTTCATTGCACAGAGTACAGTGGACTACAAGTGCTGTGTACTCAGTGGAACAAGTAATCACTCTTAGTCACAGAGATTAGACAAGGGGGCTTCATGGAAGAGGAAGAATGGAACTAAGCTTAGAATGATAGGTTTGGACAAGCAAAGGCAGACAACGATTCCTCTTTTAGACGAGAGTTAAGGCAGCTCAGATGGTAAAGCATCTGCCTACAATGTGGGAGACCCGGGTTCAGTTCCTGGGTCAGGGAATATCTCCTGGAGAAGGAAATGGCAACTCACTCCCGTATTCTTGCCTGGAAAATCCCATGGATGGAAGAGCCTGATAGGCTACAGTCCATGGGGTCACAAAGAGTCGGACATGACTGAGTGACTTCACTAAGGCTATATAAATGATGCATGTGGATGTAGTCTCTATTTGGGACATAAATTTTAGTTCATAGATTGAATAAATGAACCAACATTGATTTCTGAACTTGGTAGGTAAATAAAGGGATGCTTCCTGCACATTACAAATGAATCAGCAAAAGTTCCATGTAATGAGAATTTCTGAATGCATTTGAAATGTGATTTCTATTTACATAAATTCACTTCATCTACAGCATTTCACAAATATGGTTGTTTCACAAGACAGTATATGGAGATACATGTATGTATTATTATTATTGCTTATGATTTTGTAATTTTAGGTACAGAATCTTGTTCATCCAAGGATTAAAAATGATACTAGATATAAATGCATTGCCCGCTAGTACTATTTTGATCTAGATTTTTAGAAAGTATAAGGAGACATTTGAATATTATTGAAACTACTGAACTATGATTTTAAATCATATTATGGGATCTGATAAGATAGGCAAATTAGAAGAAAAATATCCTTGAACCCAGTCGTAGAAGCAAAATGTTAAATATTTAACTTTTCTGATTGTTTTACCACTGTTAATTAGGAATCACAGTGAAGATTTCTTCACTGTACAGTATGGATTGAATTGTAAGAATGTTTAACTCGAATAGTTTTGGCATTTTGGAGATGTATAATAATGGCTAACAATTAAAACATATTACTTAAGGATTTTTTTTCCCCTAAAACATTTCTTTGTAAATTTCTGAGTACCTTAACTATAATATACAGCTTTGTTATCAGTGCAAAAGAACAATATGAGAAACTTTCAAAATTACATGAAAACATGGACAAGTTATACCAGAATATAATGGCGTACTATGCCATTGATGTGAAGAAGGTGTCCGTAGAAGACTTCTTGACTGATTTGAATAACTTCAGAAACATGTTTATGGTATGTTAAAAATCTTAATTTGTTTTTTAAAAGTATTTATATCTATATTACTTCATTTACTGTTTAGTAATTCATTCTACTCCTGTTGTCTGTAGTAAAACTTACGTTTTCAGATGTTGAAATTTAGCTTTAAAAATTTTAGATTTTTAAATCTATTGAAAAATGTGTGTTTTGTTCTCTTTTGGGCCTTCCCAACATTAAGTTGTAATCAGAAATTTTGATTGAAAAAGTGACAAATTCTGAAGTTTTTCATAAAGACTCCCCTCCTGGCTGATTACAAAGCACTTTTGTAATAAGTTTTTGGCTCTGAATTTGTTTCTTTATGCTTAAGATCAATTTTTATTTTTGTGGTATAATTTCACCAAATTCTGTACGGTTTTTATGAAGCTTTTTTTCCCTTTTCTTTTCTCAATGCATTGTACAATAAGCTACCTGCGATTTGCCTTTGAATGGATTTTAAGTTCCTAGGGTTTCCTTTAGATGCTTTAATAGGGAGGTCAGGTCTCTGATGTGGAATCCTTTCATTTAGGCATTAAAAAGATCTTTTGAAAAGTATTAGCTGATTAAATGGGGGAAAAAACCCACACACATATTAAAGTGAGAAAGCATTGTTGTCTCCCTAGGGAAACTGGTAATACATTTTCATTTCTACGATGAAAAATTACATTGTTCGTAATAGATGGGTGAGTCACTTTTCTGTTTCAGCAAATGTTTTTGGGGATTAAAAACTTTTGAGGTATAAAGAAAAAAAAAGGTTGAATTTAAAGAAGGTTGAATTTATTTTTAATTTCAGGAAAGCTTTATTGCTGAATTTATTGGACTTAGTTATAATCACCTGATTATGACTAGATAGCCTTTCAATAAAAAGTCAATATTTTAAATGAAAATTGGTTCACAAGTCTAGTTTACTTCCTCCATAAATTCACAGTGTTTTTAAAAATTATTTTTTCACTAGCAGAAAAAACTTCGACTATTAGATATACTTATGTGCCTATATGTGTGATATACTGCATAATATGCTACTTTAATTTTTATGTTTTATGAGTCAACATGGTTTAGTAGAAATAGCAAAGGCTTTGCAGTTTGAGAGAGCAGGGTTTGGATTCCACACTAGTTATATGACTATAAATACTTTTAACATTTTTGAGCCTCAGTTTCCATATTTGTAAAAGGAAGTGTTAATTCTTTTCTCGGGGTAGTATTTAAATACTAAATGAGATAAGTATTAAGTATCACAGCTCTTGGTACATGGTGGTTGCTTAATTATTATGCCATGATGGGTTAACTCAGTAAACTTGAGGTACTCAAACCCTGCACATTTCAAAGAAATTGCTGGTCCTTGGCTGGCTCTGGGGAGAACAACTGTAAACTGTTGGAATATCCTGCCCAATAAAGCAGTTTTTGTATACCCGGGACCTTGGGCCAAGCTAGATAGTTATGCAAAAAAATGTGATTCATTGTGAACACTTGTTTTTGTTCACCTGGGGCCTTGGCCCACACTGTGTCGGCTCATCCTTTGTGTGGTGTTGAAGGCTGAGGGGCCAAGGTCATTCATGGTGGTGGTCTACATTCTGGTCTGCATGACTGACCTCCTCAATAACTCTTGGTATCAAGGCTTGGTTGAACTTCTCTTCTTGGCAGTACATCATATCACATGTGTTGTGACGTGTCCTTGCTGGAATAATGAAACTCTACTGGGAGAAGACAACTGTGATTTTACTCTGTATCTTTTTCCTGTAAGAAGCTGTAACAACGAGTATAACAAAGTTTCTGAGTTCTGTGGCTCCTTCCAACAAATTATCAAACCTGAGGGTGGTCTTGAGGATCCATGACATAAAATTATAAAATAATAATACCCATCAGATACTAAATATTTTCTATGAACAAGATAGTTTTCCAAATGCCTTGCACGTATCAGCCAGTCTTCCTGATAACTCTGCATCCTTTTGCTGTTTCTGTTCCCCACTTGAGCAAATGAAGAAAGAGACCAAGTCCATATTGTATAATCATACACATCAATCACATCTAATTCCACATCTGCCTTAGATCTGGTAGGATTTCTGTGGGTTACTTAGCATCCTTAGTAGGTGGTGGGCAGAGGGAAAAGTGTTTGAGTGGAGAAAGGTTCAAGGTGGAGGGTGATAAGGTGAGAGCTATAGTTTGTTTCCGAGTTCACCTGGCTCCTGGAAGTACCTGCTACCACACACTTCCTACATACACAGACATACACGCACTCGCTCATATTCATGTTGTACTGAATTAAAATCATTAGAGCTAAGTATAAAACACTGTATTTGAATAAATAATTTGGAGAGGGAATTTTCTTTAGAATAAAAATAAGCATAAAGAAGACTATAAGGGAAGTACAATTTTGCAGGCAGATTTTTTCTTCCTTTTTTTATGGTTATAGTCCTTGAATTTTAAAGGTTGTGTCCTTTTTTTTTTTTTTTTAATTGAGAGAAAAGTGCTGTACAGTAGACATTTAGAAAGACCACAGTGTCAAGACTGATAGAAATTACTGAGAAATAAATGTCTGTTTGTCAATGTCTTCTGATCTCTTAGGTTGCTGTTTAATTCCATACTATTCAACTTCAGAAACTATGCTAATTTCAGTGAGTTAGTATGAAAATATTAGGGATAGATGTGGAACTTTCATATGTTGAAGCTTGTTCTGGAAAGTCACATTAATACAATAGACATCTAGGCTGCTTCCATTTCCTAGCTGTTATAAAAAGTGCTGCAGTGAACATTGGGGTATTGAAGTAACATGTGTCTCCTTCAGGTGTGGTTTTCTCAGAGTATATGCCCAGTAGTGGGATTGCTCGGAGAAGGCAATGGCACCCCGCTCCAGTACTTTTGCCTGGAAAATCCCATGGACGGAGGAGCTTGGTAGGCTGCAGTCCATGCTAAAGATTGGACACGACTGAGTGACTTCACTTTCACTTTTCACTTTCATGCATTGGAGAAGGAAATGGCAACCCACTCCAGTGTTCTTTCCTGGAGAATACCAGGGACCGGGGAGCCTGGTGGGCTGCCTAGGTCTATGGGGTCCCACAGAGTCAGACACGACTGAAGTGACTTAGCAGTGGGATTGCTGGGTCATATGGTAGTGGGGTTCCTGGATCATAGTCCTTGTTTTTTAAGGAATATACATACTGTTCTCAATAGTGGCTGTGTAAATTTACATTCTCACCAACAGTGCAAGAGGGTTCCCTTTTCTCCATATCCTCTCCAGCATTTATTGTTCATAGATTTTTAAATGATGGCAATTCTGACTAGTGTGAGGTGATACTTCATTGTAACTTTGATTTGCATTTCTCTAATAATAAGCAATGTTGAGCATCGTTTCTTGTGTTTTTTGGCCATATGTCTTTGGAGAAATGTCTGTTTAGGTCTTCTGCCCATTTTTTTATCGAGTTGTTTGTTTTTCTGCTATTGAGCTGCTTGTATATTAACGGATGTGTATAAAATCTAGAAAGATGATCCTGATGAGCCTATGTTCTGGGCCGCAGTGGAGACACAGACACAAAGAACAGTCTTTTGGACCCAGTTGGGGAGGGAGAGGGTGGGACAAATTCAGAGAGGAGCATGGAAACACGTACACTACCATATGTAAAATGAATTCCCAGTGGGAATTTGCTGTGTGACACGAGAGCTCAGCCCGGTGCTCGGTGGTGACTAGCGGGGTGGGCTGGGGTGGGAGGTGGCGGGGGGGTTCGGGAGGGAAGGGACATATATATACCTGTGGCTGATTCATGTTGATATATGGCAGAAACCAGTACAATATTAGGAAGCAAATATCTTGCAATATTAAATTTTTTAAAAATACACTAGGCAAAGATACATATTTTCTCTTTAAGTTTCTATTAAGATATGTTTACATTGTTAAAATTGTTAAAATGCTTAATATGTTAAAATATGTTCACATTCTTACATCATTCACAGGCATTCATGACCCGGGTCATGAATGAGCAGGAAATTCTCCAGCAAAGTAGAGATCTGTCTGGTATAGCACATAAGAAGTTGGAGCACTCATTCTACACCTGCCCTCTACTACAGCAGCTTTCTGTGGAGTGTTTGCTCTGGAGTTCAGGCCATTCTGCTTATTTTTCCCAGTGCCTGGTGCACTCCCTCCGTATTTTGCCTGGCTGATTTATTGTGCTCACCCTTCTGATCTCTGCTGAGACTTTTCTTCATCTAGTATCAGATGTCCCCAACTACAGTGGGTGACATTCTCTCATAGCTAACACATCTACTGTCAGTCAAATGCCAGGTGCTATTCTATCACTTAATCCTTACAACAACAAACAGATGTGGTATGTGTACTGTGATTATTCCCGTTTTACAGATGAGGAAACTGAGGCTTAGAGAGATAGTGACTTGCCCATTGTTACACAGCTAGCAGGTGACTGAACGGAGATGCTAGTCCAGGGAGTCTCCCCAGTGTTACTAGAATCTCCCATCTAATGTGTATAGGAAGAGCTGTTCAGCTTCTTTTCTTTCTCTCTCCCTCTGTCCTTCCCTTCTTCTCTCCCTCGCCTCTTCCTTCCTTCCTTTTTCCTCTCTCAGACCCTTTTTGCATTAGTTAACAAAGGAATGTCTATTCTCGTCTGTTTTAATAGGGAGGCTTTCATGATCTTGTGGGTTCCTCTGAGAAACAGCTGTTCATTGTGACAGCAGTTTTGCCCCGATCTTTTCTAGTTGGGGATTCTCAACTAGGAATCAATTTATTATTGTTGTTTTAGCGATCTGTTGTGGGTAGTGTGCTCATTGGGAATGGTATCTGTTTAGAACTATTGATCAGCTACCAAGAATTAGGGAGTAAGCTTCCATTGTAATGTTTTAGCTTTATTTTTCTTATTATCTTCAGCCAAATACAGTTGCCACTGATGGAGTTGCTAGGACCCTGTACTAGATGCTCTTCATGTGTCATCCCACTTATCTGCACAGCATTTTAGTGAGGTACAGAATGTTACCTGGAGGAAACTATGGGCTGGAGGATAACAGTCCATGCCTTAGCAGAGCTGCTTCAGAATTGCCATGCACAGGGTTAGACGGAGGGCTGCCTTACTCCACACCCTATATTTTTCTCATTTTTAATACCATTTCTAAGTACATATTTCGTCAGAGAGTTTGTAAGAAAAGTCCAAATGTAATTTTTAAGGGTGTTTTTGATAACTTACTAGAGGGAATAATCACAAAGCATTCTTCATTTCCTCACCCCTTCATAGAATAACTTTCTGTTTACGTTGACAAGTGCATGATAGAAAAATGTTTGCAGGTCTGGTTCTGTTTCAAAGCATAAAATGTTCACTTTTAAAATTAGAGGCCTATTAATGCAAACCCTTGTGGTGAGGTGAGGATTAAGGGGAGGGGTAGAGAGTCGGTACCTCTCTGTAATGGATTTTTATTTCCTGTAGGACTGATGTGGGGAATAAAGTTCAAATTGGAGGCACTAGGTGGAATGTCAGACCTCACACTGTAGGCTGAGGGAATTGCTGGCCCACCAGGCATGAGACTTCACCAAAATTTGTGCCTTCAGTCACGTACTATTCCATAACAATGATTGCTTTCCACTTTGGTCTGGTTTTAAACTCATTGTTATATGCCATTACCAATGGACCTGTTATGAATAGGGATAAGATGCTTCTCCAGGATGAACTGATGAATTTTTGTCGGATCTTCAAAGAACCCTCTTGTCCATCTTTATTTTATCCAACAGCTGTAGCATGCTTGTGTTTGTTGTTAGAGGTTAAGACTAATCTTAGTTTCTCTCATTGGTCACTGTGACTTTGAAGAATATGTTTGTCCTGGTCCCACTTCCCACTCATCTTCACATTACAGAATTTTGTTCAAACTGCTTTTACATCCTTAGGCTCAAATTACATGGTTTCTTCATCAACACTCTGACCTCTTATCCTGATAATGCTTAGGTTCTTTATCATTGAAAGGTCTTTTGCTACTTTCTTTCTTTAACCAGAATTAGTAGCACATTGAAACAACACTCTTAACTCCTTGAGCAAATTTCACCCTGTACCTCATTTATATTGCTAAATATTGCATCTTCGAGAGATACGTCTAAGTGCTTTTACTTCTTAGAATTCCTTTGTTTTTTGTCTTCTTATAAGTAACATGTTTAAAAACAAAGTTTCTAATAAATTTTATTTTGAAGAATATATCATTTTTCTGTTTTAATTAGACATATCTAACTATGTAGATATTCCCCAACAAAAGATATTCCCTTCCATCAGGAAACTTCCACAAGCCTCTTATCCTTGTCCATCAGACAATAGACAGAAAGAAAACCACACTTAGGGAAAACTAACCAAACTGATCACATGAACCACAGCCTTGTCTAACTCAATGATATGAGGCATGCCGTGTAGGGCCACCCAAGATGGATGGGTCATGGTGGAGAGTTCTCACAAAACATGGTCCACTGGAGAAGGGAATGCAAACCACTTCAGCATTCTTGCCTTGAGAACCCCATGAACAGTATGAAAAGGCAAAAAGAAAGGCCACTGAAAAATGAACTCCCCAGGTCGGTAGGTGCCCAATATGCAACTGCAGAAGAGTAGAGAAATAGGTACAGAAAGAATGAAGAGCTGGAGCCAAACCGAAAACAATGCCCAGTTGTGGATGTGACTGGTGATGGAAGTAAAGTCCGATGCTGTAAGAACAATATTGCACAGGAACCTGGAGTGCTAGGTCCATGAATCAAGGCAAATTGGAAGTGGTCAAACAGGAGATGGCAAAAGTGAACATCGACATTTTAAGAATCAGAGAACTATAATGGACCAGAATGGTGAACAGAATTCAGGTGACCATTATATCTACCGTTGTAGGTGATGAATCCCTTAGAAAAAATGGAGTAGCCCTCATAGTGAACAAGAGTCTGAAATGCAGTACTTGGGTGCAATCTCAAAAATGACAGAATCTTCTCTATATCTGAGGGAAACCATTCAATACACAGTAATCCAAGTTTATGCACCAACCACTAATGCAAAAGAAGCTGAAGTTGAACGGTTCTATGATGACCTCCAGAAACAACACCAAAAAAGGTGTCCTTTTCATCATAGGGGACTGGAATGCAAAAGTAGGAAGTCAAGAGATACCTGGACTAACAGGCAATTTTGGCCTTGGAGTACAGAATGAAGTACTAACAGAAATTTGCCAAGACAACACACAGGTCATAGCCAACACACACTTCCAACAACCCAAGAGACAACACTACACGTGAACATCATCAGATGGGCAATACTGAATTCAGATTGATTAAATTTTTCTCAGCAGAAGATGGAGAAGCTCTATACAGTCAGCAAAAACAAGAACAGGAGCTGACTGTGGCTCAGATCATGAACTCCTTATTGCAAATTTCAGACTTAAATTGAGAAAGTAGGGAAAACCACTAGTCTATGACCTGATCAAATCCCTTATGATTATACAGTGGAAATGACAAACAGATTCAAGGGATTAGATCTGATAGAGTGCCTGAAGAACTATGGACAGTGGTTTGTGACATTGTATAGGAGGCGATGATTAAAACCATCCCCAAGAATAAAGAAATGCAAAAAGGCAAAATGGTTGGCTGAGGAGGCCTACCAAATAGCTGAGAAAGGAAGAAGAGCTGAAGGCAAAGGAGAAAAGGAAAGATATACCCATCTGAATGCAGAATTCCAAAGAATAGCAAAGTAGAGATATGAAACCCTTCCTCAGTGATCAGTGCAAAAAATTAGAGGACAATGGAATGGGAAAGTCTAGAGATCTTTTGAAGAAAATTAGAGATACCAAGGGAACTTTTCATGCAAAGATGGGCACAGTAAAGGACAGAAATGGTATGGACCTAACAGAAGCAAAAGATAGTAAGAGGAGGTGGCAAGAATACACAGAAGAACTATACAAAAAAGATCTTCATGACCCAGATAACCACAATGGTGTGATCACTCAGCTAGAGCCAGACATCTGAGTGCTAAGTCAAGTGGGCCTTAGGAAGCATCACTACAAACAAAGCTAATGGAGGTGATGGAATTCCAGCTGAGCTATTTCAAATCCTAAAAGATGATGGCGTGAAAGTGCTTCACTCAATGTGCCAACAAATTTGGAAAAGTCAGCAGTGGCTACACTGGAAAAGGAAAGTTTTCATCCCAATCTCAAAGAAAGGCAATGCCAAAGAATGTTCAAACTACCTTACAATTGCACTCATCGCAGAGACATTACTTTGCCAACAAAGGTCCGTCTAGTCAAGGCTATGGTTTTTCCTGTGGTCATGTATGGATGTGAGAGTTGGACTGTGAAGAAGGCTGAGCGCCGAAGAATTGATGCTTTTGAACTGTGGTGTTAGAGAAGACTCTTGAGAGTCCCTTGGACTACAAGGAGATCCAACCACTCCATTCTGAAAGAGATCAGCCCTGGGATTTCTTTGAGGGAATGATGCTAAAGCTGAAACTCCAGTACTTTGGCCACCTGATGCGAAGAGTTGACTCATTGGAAAAGACTCTGATTCTGGGAGGGATTGGGGGCAGGAGGAGAAGGGGATGACAGAAGATGAGATGGCTGGATGGCATCACTGACTCGATGGACGTGAGTCTCAGTGAACTCCGGGAGTTGGTGATGGACAGGGAGGCCTGGCATGCTGTGATTCATGGGGTCGCAAAGAGTCCGACACGACTGAGCGACTGATCTGATCTGATCTGAATGTACTAGCAAAGTAATGCTGAAAATTTTCCAAGCTATGCTTCAACCGTACGTGAACTGAGAACTTCCAGATGTTCAAGCTCGATTTAGAAAAGGCAGAGGAAGCAGAGATCAAATTGCCAACATGGGTTGTATTATAGAAAAAGCAAGAGAATTCCAGGAAAGCATCTACTTCTTCTTTATTGACTATGCTAAAGCCTTTGACTGTGTGGATCACAAGAAGCTGTGGAAAATTCTTCACGTGATAGGACTACTAGACCAACTTACCTGCCTCCTGAGAAATCTATATGGTTAAGAACAAACATTTAGAACCAGACATGAACAGACTGCTTCCAAATTGGAAAAGGATTATGCCGAGAATGTATATGGTCACCCTGCTTATTTAACTTATATGCAGAGTACATCATGAGAAACGCTGGGCTGGAAGAAGCACAATCTGGAATCAAGATTGCCAGGAGAAATAACAATAACCTCAGATACACAGATGACACCACCCTTATGGCAGAAAGTGAAGAGGAACTAAAAAGCCTCTTGATGAAAGTGAAAGAGGAGAGTGAAAAAGTTGGCTTAAAGCTCAACATTCAGAAAACGAAGATCATGGCATCCAGTCCCATCACTTCTTGGCTAATAGATGAGGAAACAATGGAAACAGTGACAGACTTTATTTTCTTGGGCTCCAAGAAAATAATGGCTGCAACTTTTAAATTAAAGGACACTTCCTCCTTGATAGAAAAGCTATGACAAACCTAGGCAGCCTGTTAAAAAGCAGAGACATTACGTTGCCAACAAAGGTTTGTCTAGTCAAAGCTATGGTTTTTCCAGTAGTCATGTATGGATGTGAGAATTGGACCATAAAGAAAGCTGAGCACCAAAGAATTGATGGTTTTGAACTCTGATGTTGGAGAAGACTCTTGAGATCCTTTGGACTGCAAGGAGATCCATCCAGTCCATCCTAAAGGAAATCAGTCCTGAATATTCATTGGAAGGGCTAATGCTGAAGTTGAATATCCAATACTTTGACCACATGATGCGAAAAACTGACTCATTTGAAAAGACCCTGATCCTGGGAAAGATTGAAGGCAGGAGGAAAAGGGGATGACAGAGGATGAGATAGTTGGATGGCATTATTGATATGCTGGACATGAGTTTTAGTATGCTCCAGGATTTGGTGATGAACAGGGAGGCCTGGCGTGCTGCAGTCCATGGGGTCACAAAGAGTCTGACACGACTGAGTGACTGAACTCAACTGAACTATGTAGACTTTTTACGTTTACCATATTATATATTCATGTATAGAACTGATGTGCTTACACTTAAAGAAGCCAGACTTTTTGGTTCATGTAGCTTTTATCCTGGTCACATGCACATTGTCTGTTGGGATGTTGATGTACTGGGAGAAATCACTAGGCATCCTGCTTTATAAATAAGTTCAAAGACCGTATATATCTGGACACCTCAGTTTAGGGTTAGGGTTTTGAGGTCAGCAGAAAGCAATCCCTGCCTTTTAAAAGGGATTACTGTTGGATACACAAAAGTTGGAGGAGCACTGTCATTTTCTTGTGTGTGTGCGCTTTGGGTTTCTATATATGTGCTGAACATTCCAATTATTATTTTCTAGTCCATAAAGTCCAGTTTGTTACTCCCTAAATTTTGTTTCTCACATATATACCTCCCATCTGAATTACATTTGATTACAATCAAGAAAAAGAATTCCCTTCGATTTCTTCACATTTTAACTGATTGCTGAATTCTCCCTGTGATAAGCCTCAGCTTTTGTTTGTTTGTTTTTAATAGTGATGTTTTGCTCTCCTTGTCACTACTGGGGAAACAGCAGGGAGACACTCCTGGCTGGGAGTGCAGGCTCTGTCTTTCGAGTGCCTTGGGTGATGTGACTTTGGCAGGTTACTTAACTTCCTGAGCCCCAGCTCCCTGTTAATAACAGCTTGCATTTCTTAGGGATTTTACAGTTTGAAGATCAGATGACATAATGTTCGTTTACCCTCAAAATAAATGAGTTCTCTACGGAGAAGACAAGTAATTTTCAACTTTTCCATTTCATTATAATAAGCTTGATAGTTTAAATACTTTATCTCTTTTATGCTTCTTTATACAATACTTTGAAATAAATAGCTACCTATTTTCAATCAATAGTTCTGTCTTTAAATTATGTCTACAGTTTTGTAGAAGTTATGTTTCATCTAGTTAAAGATTTATCTTTTATGTTGTTTGTGGACTTTAAGTTGAATTTTGTTTCATGTGATTGAAAGATACTGTGTAGTAAGCAAATATAAAATCAGTTGTAACTCATTTTGTCCTGCTGCTTTTGTCGATTAAATACAACTTATCTTTCCAGTGAATGATAAAACTAGTGATTTGCTGAACAAAAATGAAATCATACAATGAGAAGATATTTTTAGTGTAAAATTTTTGTATATAGGACAGCTAGCACAAATCTCATTTGCCAAGTCATTTAAATTACCCAAAATTGATTTTTGTCAACATTTCTGATGATTACTGTATAGACCAAGTAGATGACCAGCAGGAACTCCAAGGGCACTAAGCATCTCCTATGTGTTCCTGAAATTTTGAAGATGGGCTTACTGTAGTTTATCAGAGAGAAGAAAATCATGTAAAGTTCCTGGGATTGGTTGTTAACCCAGCTTATATATTTCTAATGGGGAGTGTCTTCTATCCTGATTTTGGTGGGGATACAATTTGAAAATTACCTTCACTGGAACTATTGTTATTCCGAGATCATACTTAGAAGTATAAAGCTCCAAACCTAGAACAAAATAACTATTCTATTGGATCTTCTTTTATTTTTATCCTTTAGTGTCTGTTTATTTAAAGAATTACATTGGTTCCAGGTGCTGAATAAATTTGGGTTTGCAACTTGAAAATGAATTCTGTTAGGTTCTTCTAATCTTTTTTCTCGATTACACCTAGATTAATTGGCTTAACTTTTCTCTTTTCCTAAAAGATTTCTTCTTACTATGCATTGCTCAGTGAGATAGTAAATGCATTTGACTGACAGATTTTGTATGAATAAATTACTGGTGATTTGTATTAATGTATCTCTTACATTTTAAATATTTTGTTTACTGAAACAATATCTCACAAAGTAAAGACTAGATAATTTTTTAAAATAATGTAACCACATTTATTTAAGAATGTATTCTAATATCAAACAGCAAAGTACAACAATGCAAAACTGAAATTGCTTTGGCACCAACCTAATATTTTATATTGGGGTATAGCCGATTAACAATGTTATTGTAGTTTCAGGTAAAGAGCGAAGGATCTCAGTCATACATATACGTGAATCCATTCTCCCACCAGACCCCTCCCATGCAGGCTGGCAATAACAGTGAATAGAGTTCCATGTGCTATACAATAGGTCCTTGTTGTTTATCCATTATGAATATAGCAGTGTGTACATGACCTTCCCAGACCTCTTAACTCTCCCTTTCCCCTGACAACCCTAAGTTCGTTTTCTACGTCTGTGTGTCTCTGTTTTCTGAGTAAGTTGATTTATATCATTCCTGATTCCACATATAAGGGATGTCATATGATATTTCTCCTCCTTCTGACTTACTTTGTGCCACAGTCTAGGTCCATCCATGTTTCTGTAAATGGCATTATTTCCTTCTTTTTAAGGGCTGAGTAATATTCCTTTTTATATATGTACTGCATCTTCTTTATCTGGAAAGACTAGATTATTTTAATACAGTAATAAGCATGGCAATTGATAATGGAGAAAAAAGAACTCAACTAAATAGCTGATAGATCATAATAAGTATATTAACTCACATAATTGAAAAGATAGCACTTAAATAGCATACCACAAATGAAAGTGAATAAAATGGCATATTCTTTGTACATTAAATATACTGGTCTTCCATGTTCTGAGCAAAGAGAGAGAAGGAGGGGGAAAAAACACCTGACTTAAGGCTACTTTTTATGTTATGTTTAAATATTACCAGGTTTACATGAACGTTGCTGGGTTTTGACTGGATAATTTCCCTGAAGAACTGATTAACAATAGTTAAAAAAAAAAAGGCTGTCCTGTCAACAGGCCTGTCTCTAAGCATTCTTCCTCATGGTTGCTGTCTTGTCTCTAGTCATGCCTTTATTTAGCCTTAAGATTGGGATATAAAAAGAATATATTTATAGTATATCGCTTCCAAATACAAGGGAAGAAAGCATATTTAATGGAAAAATCAAGTTCTACTTGGGGAAAATCTTAGTTATGAACATTTCATACTGTATTTATTTGTTAAATATGTTGTTAAATAGTTTGAAAAATCTCATTTATTTGAAAATTTTAGAAAGTTCTTGAAGGAATTGCAAACAAACTCATAGCACGATTATGAAAGGCCAGTAACATTAAGTCCCTAATGCGTTAATATGTAATTTGGTAAAGAGCAACTTGAAGCTAAAGCTGTTTAATCATAAGCACCTGTGCATCCTTTGGGACATTCTCAAAGGATAGTTTTCTGTTTTCATAAGTTTCACAGGTCGTGGAGAGTTCAACTAATAACACCTTGTCATGAATGTTAAGGTGATGAAATTTTGGTGCCAGGATATCATGTTTCGCATTTCTCATTGATAGCATTTTTAAATTGGATTTGGTAATACCAGAGGACATAACTTGATTAATTTTTACTGTCATTCTAGATGCCTTTCTAAAGCATCTACCTTGTAATTATTGCAAATACAGGTTTCTAAGAATAAATTTGTTTTTCATGAAGTAGTTATAATCTATTTAGTTAAAAAACAATTTTGATGGAAAGCTGATACATAGATCAGATACCTTTTATATCCTTAGAGGCTTTTTGACTGGTATTAATTATCTAATTTTTTTCTTTCATGTTCCATATAAGTAGGAGTACAGGAATGCATTTTTAAGGTAGTTGTGAAGAATTTCTAGGAAGCAGTCATGCAATAAAGCTGAGCATTGCCTCTTTTTAAGGTTAAGTAAAGTCCTAACCGGAGAAGGCAATGGCACCCCACCCCAGTACTCTTGCCTGGAAAATCCCATGGACGGAGGAGCCTGGTAGGCTGTAGTCCATGGGGTCGCTAAGAGTCGGACACGACTGAGCGACTTCACTTTCACTTTTCACTTTCATGCATTGGAGAAGGAAATGGCAACCCACTCCAGTGTTCTTGCCTGAAGAATCCCAGGGATGGGGGAGCCTGGTGGGCTGCCTTCTATGCGGTCGCACAGAGTCGGACACGACTGAAGTGACTTAGCAGCAGCAGTAGCAGCAAAGTCCTAACAAGCATTTAGTGGGAATGTGCTGGACTCCTCTATGATTGTTTACTTTGAGAAAATTAGCCTGTGTCTTCATAGTCCTAATACCCATCTTTCTGAAAAGCATGCAGATTTAAATTCACTTTGTCTTATCTCATTTCAAGGACTTGAGACAAAATTGACCACTTAGGCAAGAAGAAAAGATTTTTGAGTTTAGTAAAAACTGTACTAAGAAATTCCTGGCTTACATAGCTTAAATATCCATTAATGTTGACAAGCATATAACTCTGGACAAGGAGATATTTATAACTTTTTTTATTTAATAAAATTGCCATGAATTTTCTGTTATAAAAATATACAAGAAATTATCTTGTGTTGAACAGTGTTGAGGTGGGCAGATTAAACTATTTAAATAGGCAACAATCAAATAGAGAAATAAAATCAGAAAGTCAGGATCTGTGCAAGTCTACTTGTGTACTCAAAATTTTATATTTTAGTACAATTTTATCTTATAAGTAAGACATATGTTTGTCAAGTAAAGGCCTATTAGGAATATACACTATTTCTTAGGCTTTTTGAGGAGAGGGTGATAGGCACATTGATTTTTAAAAATTTATACAGGAAACTCAAACTGGAGCTCTGTGCCAACCTAGAGGGGTGGACTGAGGTGAGAGGTGGGAGGGAAGTTCAAAACAGATGGCACATTTGTATACCTATGGCTGATTATGTTGATGTAAGGTAGAAACCAACATAATATTGTAAAGCAATTACTCTCCAACTAAAAATAAATTAAAAAAAATTTTACTTTGAGGGGAAAATAAAGCAATTATTAATTGTATCATTGGG
Organism: Bubalus bubalis; assembly: GCF_019923935.1. NCBI lineage: Eukaryota > Metazoa > Chordata > Mammalia > Artiodactyla > Bovidae > Bubalus > Bubalus bubalis. Next base: position 86,843,315 of record NC_059169.1, on the reverse strand, counting down.
CAATGTTTTAAGTTAATATATCAAAAATACCAAATTTCAAGTGAGGAATTTTTTGGGAAAGCACAGAAAACTAAACTCTTCCAGGAAGAAAAAAAAAGTCTCATAAAGTATATTAGATTTTTAAAAACAATGTGAGTGTCTGTGTGTGTGTATGCTGGGCACTTCTGTAAGCCATTTAAATGTATTAATTCATTTAATTGTTACAGTATCCCCATAAAATATATGTGTAAGTGCAATTCATATATACAAGAATTAAATCTTTAGTGCTAAATAGCTAGACTTGAAGTCAGGAATACATCTAACTTCCATGTTTAATTCAACTCTTTATTTTCCCTGCCAAGTAATCCAGCTGTGTTGTATGCATGCTTTAATGGTGCTTCCTATCAACTCCATGTCCAATCATATTCCAACATCTCTGGATGGAAGGAATTTATAATTCTCATAAGATCTGTGAAAACGGGCATTAGCCCATTTTTTGATAGAAACATATAAACGACGTAAGCTGGAAAATGGCTCTTCCTTGATTTGTTGCTGGATAAATAATTGTGTATTTGAGGTATTTGGTTAATGATATAGTAATAATAAAAATAATTTTATAAGTTTGTAGTAATATAATATTACTAATAATAGTAGGAATAGGCACTAACCTTTATATAAGGGCTACTGTGTGTCAGGCACTTCTGTGAGCCATTTTCATGTATTAATTTATGTAATTCTTACAATATCCTGATTAAGTATTATTTTGCCCATTTTACTGAAGAGAAAACTGAGATACAAGTCACACAGCTATTTAGTGCCAGGTGGAGTTTAAAACAAAGACAGTATGACTTAAGATTTCTTCCTTCTAACCGGTATGCTCTCTATCAGATCAGTCACTCAGTCGTGTCCGACTCTTTGCGACTCCATGAATCGCAGCACGCCAGGCCTCCCTGTCCATCACCAACTCCCGGAGTTCACTGAGACTCACGTCCATCGAGTCAGTGATGCCATCCAGCCATCTCATCCTCTCTTGTCCCCTTCTCCTCCTGCCCCCAATCCCTCCCAGCATCAGTGTCTTTTCCAGTGAATCAGCTCTTCGCATGAGGTGGCCGAAGTACTGGAGTTTCAGCTTCAGCATCATTCCCTCCAAAGAAATCGCAGGGCTGATCTCCTTCAGAATGGACTGGTTGGATCTCCTTGCAGTCCAAGGGACTCTCAAGAGTCTTCTCCAACACCACAGTTCAAAAGCATCAATTCTTCGGCGCTCAGCCTTCTTCAAAGTCCAACTCTCACATCCATACATGACCACTGGAAAAACCATAGCCTTGACTAGACGAACCTTTGTTGGCAAAGTAATGTCTCTGCTTTTGAATATGCTATCTAGGTTGGTCATAACTTTTCTTCCAAGGAGTAAGCATCTTTTAATTTCATGGCTGCAGTCACCATCTGCAGTGATTTTGGAGCCCGGAAAAATAAAGTCTGACACTGTTTTCCACTGTTTCCCCATCTATTTCCCATGAAGTGATGGGACCAGATGCCATGATCTTCGTTTTCTGAATGTTGAGCTTTAAGCCAACTTTTTCACTCTCCACTTTCACTTTCATCAAGAGGCTTTTTAGTTCCTCTTCACTTTCTGCCATAAGGGTGGTGTCATCTGCATATCTGAGGTTATTGATATTTCTCCCGGCAATCTTTATTCTAGCTTGTGTTTCTTCCAGTCCAGCATTTCTCATGATGGACTCTGCATATAAGTTAAATAAACAGGGTGACAATATACAGCCTTGACGTACTCCGTTTCCTATTTGGAACCAGTCTGTTGTTCCATGCCCAGTTCTAACTGTTGCTTCCTGACCTGCATATAGGTTTCTCAAGAGGCAGATCAGGTGGTCTGGTATTCCCATCTCTTTCAGAATTTTCCACAGTTGATTGTGATCCACACAGTCAAAGGCTTTGGCATAGTCAAGAAAGCAGAAATAGATGTTTTTCTGGAACTCTCTTGCTTTTTCCATGATCCAGCAGATGTTGGCAATTTGATCTCTGGTTCCTCTGCCTTTTCTAAAACCAGCTTGAACATCAGTAAGTTCACGGTTCACATATTGCTGAAGCCTGGCTTGGAGAATTTTGAGCATTACTTTACTAGCGTGTGAGATGAGTGCAATTGTGTGGTAGTTTGAGCGTTCTTTGGCATTGCCTTTCTTTGGGATTGGAATGAAAACTGACCTTTTCCAGTCCTGTGGCCACTGCTGAGTTTTCCAAATTTGCTGGCATATTGAGCGCAGCACTTTCACAGCATCATCTTTCAGGATTTGGAATAGCTCAACTGGAATTCTATCACCTCCACTAGCTTTGTTCGTAGTGATTTTTTTTTTTTTTTTAATTTTATTTTATTTTTAAATTTTACAATATTGTATTAGTTTTGTCAAATATCGTAGTGATGCTTTCTAAGGCCCACTTGACTTCACATTCCAGGATGTCTGGCTCTAGGTGAGTCATCACACCATCGTGATTATCTGGGTTGTGAAGATCTTTTTTGTACAGTTCTTCTGTGTGTTCTTGCCATCTCTTCTTAATATCTTCTGCTTCTGTTAGGTCCATACCATTTTTGTCCTTTATCGAGCCCATCTTTGCATGAAATGTTCCTTTATACAGTAATAAGCTTATATTTTTAAAAATAGTTTCTGAAAGCAGTGAAATGAGATTGATTCCATTCAGCAAACTCTTCTGAGCGCCTACCTGGGGCTCATTTTATATGGGTATGCAGTGTTAAGTTGTTTACCTTTAGATTGTAAAACATAATGTATAAAGTACCCAAGGGAGTGTGTAAGAACTACAACATTATTCTAAAGTATTTAAGAAGTAAAGATCTATGTGTTGGTCATCCTTCTGTGAGAACTCATTTTTAAGGACTTTGCTTTTCACAGTATGGTCATAGGGATTCTTAAAGGTTCATCTCACCACAGTTCAACAAAGCATTCTAAACCATGGCTGTATCGTGTGAAAGTAAGGGAGGTCTCTGAGAGTAAAAAGAATTAAGGAGAAAAGAGCAGTGCTGAAACTTAATACATTGAGCATAGATACACAAAGGGGAAAGCCAAGATTAAGACTAGGGCTAAATGCAGGGTAAGTACACCAAATAAGAAATATACACAAAGACCAGGACAAAAGGAAATTAAACTTGTACAGGTTACAAATGATACCTGATTATTTATAGAAGCAAATTAAAAGGTCTGTGCAGGCGGCAGTTATAATTTACATGCTTAAGATTCTCACAAATTAAATTTAATCAAATAAGAACACTTAATCACAATCAACAAACACACAGAGAAACAAGGGGTTGTATGGTAAAATGATCCTGTAAGAACCCTGAGACTCTACATATTGAATTATAATTTTTGAAGTGTTAAAGGAAATAGCAGATGAAATTAAAGAGAGAAACTGAAGATTACCAAAGATGACCAAGTAGGTTTTCAAAAGAACCAAATATAATTTAAGAAAATCTAAGTATGATGGTTGAAATTAAACATGCATTAAACAGCAGACACACATTTCACATACTATCAAGTTTATGCTCAAAATCCTTCAACTTAGGCTTCAGTAGTACATGAGATGAGAAGTTCAACATATACAAGCTGGATTTAGAAAAGGCAGAGAAACCACAAATTGCAAACATCAGGTGGATCATAGAAAAAGCAAGAGAGTTCCAGAAAAACATCTGCTTCTGCTTCACTGACTACGCTATAGCCTTTGACTGTGTGGATCACCACAAACTGGAAAATTCTTCAAGAGATGGGAATACCAGACCTCCTTAGCTGCCTCCTGAGAAATCTGTATGCCAAATTCTCAAGAAACAACAGTTAGAACCAGACATGGTGTTCCAAATTGGGAAAGGAGTACGTCAAGGCTGTATATTGTCACCCTGCTTATTTAACTTATATGCAGAGTACATCATGAGAAACGCTGGGCTGGATGAAGCACAGGCTGAAATCAAGGTTGCAGGGAGAAATATCAATAACCTCAGATATGCAGATGACACAAGCCTTATGGCAGAAAGTAAAGAGGAACTGAAGAGCCTCTAGATGAAGGTGAAATAGGAGAGTTAAAAAGCTGGCTGAAAACTGAACGTTCACAAAACCAAGATCAAGGCATCCGGTCCCATCACTTCATGGCAAATAGATGGGGGAACAATGAAAACTGTGGCAAACGTTCTTTTCTTGGCCTCCAAAATCACTGTGGATGATGACTACAGTCACTGTCCATCTGAATATTCATTGGAAGTCAACCTGAATATTCATTAGCAATCAACCCTGAAAATTCATTGGAAGAACTGATGCTGAAGCTGACGCTCCAATAGTTTGGCCACCTGATACCAAGAGCTGGCTCAATGGAAAAGACCCTGGTGCTGGGAAAGATTGAGGGCAAGAGGAAAAGGAGTCAACAGAGGATGAGATGATTGGATGGCATCACCAAGTCAGTGGACATGAGTTTGAGCAATGTCCAAGAAATAGTGAAGGTCAGAGAAGCCTGGTGGGCTGAAGTTCGTGGGGTTGCAGAGTCCGACACAACTGAGTGACTGAACTACAACACCAAAACAGCAAACTATACTCTGATGAAGAAGGAAATGCTGAATTAGACACTAGCTCTAAGGAAATTGTCCAGAATGCAATCCAAGGAGAGACTAAGATTAGAAGTGTATAAGACAGTTAAGAAACATGGAAGACAGTGTGTAGAAGGCCTTCATCCTTTACAATGAAATGTCTCAAATAGATACTCAAAGGAATGAATGAAAGACAACATTCAAAATGATGGCTGTGAGTTTTCCAGATTAAATACCTGCAGAATAGGAAGCACAACCTATGCCAAGCCAGATGAATAAAATGGAATTCACTTGAAGAAAATATTGTAGTGAAACTTTAGAATAGTAAAATACAAGATCTTAAATGTAGACAGAAAGAAAACACATGATCGGTGTGCATCAACAATTAAATGCAAATAACTTTCTGTTAGCAAAAATGGGAATAGACAACTGACATATTTTCAAGTGTTAAGAAAAAAAATTCTTTTAAAATGGGATATTCAGCATAAGCTCTTTATAGAACAAGGACAAAACTAAACCAATTACAAATTAACTAATAATAAAAGTGTTTCCTGTGAATACCCCTTTGTTAGAAGACTTTCTAGAGCAGAGTTTGGCAGACTTTTTGATGATCAGATTGTAAATACATGCAGGTCATAGAGTCTCTGTTGCAACTACTCAGCTCTGCTATAGCTTGCAAAAACAGCCATGGGCAGTAGATAAATGAATGCGTGTGACTATGTTCCAATAAGACTGTATTCATAAAAATATGTAACTAATCCAAGAATTGTAGTTTGCTCACCCCTGCTCAGAAGGAGACATTTCAAGAAGCAGTTTTCTTTTTAAGAAAAAATTGAGAGACAAAGGGCATACCTACTATGAAACTAAATGTGTAGCAATAAAGTATACAATAAAACAATGTGTAATTCCTTTTGCAGAGAATGGGATAGAGCTTAACTACTGGACAAATTGTAAAGTAAATTGAAAGAGATGTTGTTTGGAGTTCAGATATTTATATTCTCTGTATTGTTCAAAGAGGAAGAAGGGAGGTCAAAATATCAATTAACTTCAAACTTTGTTAATTTGTGTGATAAAATTACAAGTATAGCCAGTAAAAAATAGTGTAAGTTCCAAACTGGAAGAGGAGAAATGGATTAAGAAAGATATATGAAGTAAAACAAGCACACAAAAATGTCTAAAAGGAGCATAGATAAAGGAGGACAAATAGAAGGAATAGTGTAAGATATGCAAAACATAAAATAGACTTAAGGGAATATTACTTCGTGATGATAAAAAGCTTAATTCACCAGAATGATACAGTTCAAAAACTTGAATGTGCATTATAACATACCAAGGCAGACATGTAAAATATGATAAACTATAGGAATAAGTTGACAGAGATAGCATTATGTTGGACAACAACAAAATTCTCTAACTTACAGATGCTGCTGCTGGTTCTAAGTTGCTTCAGTCGTGTCTGACTCTGTGCAACCCCATAGACTTACAGATGAGTCGAGCATAAACATATTACTAAAGACATGGGAGCTTTAAACAATTCAGTTATACATGTATATGAAACCCCACCCAGCAATTAAAGAACACATATTCTCCTCAATCACAGGTGGATCTTTTATCAAGTTTATCATATACTAGAGATCTGAAATGTGTGTGTGCTGAGTTGTTTTAGTTGGATCTGACTGTCTCTGACCCTATGGACTGCAGCCAACCAGGCTCCTCTGTCCATGGAATTCTCCAGCAAGAATACTGGAGTGGGTTGCCATTTCCTTATCCAATAGATTTGAAATAAATTTTAATAAATTTCTAAATTTCAGCTTTATTCATTGACCACAATAATATGAAATGTGAAATAAAATTTAAAAGGGTGATGTTTTAAAACCACTTAGAAAAAAATCTAAAAACATTCTAGGTAGCTCATGTATCAAGGAAGAAATCATAGAAAAAAATAGACCAGAACAGTATTTAAAATAAATCAGAATTTGTGGGGCACAGAAATAGTGATATAAAGAAATGTATATGCTAGTCTTTGTATTAAATGGAGAGAGTAACATGGAAACTTACATTCAGTTCAGTTCAGTTCAGTCACTCAGTCGTGTCCGACTCTTTGCAACCCCATGAATTGCAGCACGCCAGGCCTCCCTGTCCATCACCAACTCCCGGAGTTCACCTAAACTCATGTGCATCGAGTCAGTGATACCATCCAGCCATCTCATCCTGTGTCGTCCCCTTTACCTCCTGCCCCCAATCCCTCCCAGCATCAGGGTCTTTTCCAGTGAGTCACCTCGTCACATGAGGTGGCCGAAGTATTGGAGTTTCAGCCTCAGCAAAACTTACATTACCATATGTAAAATAGATAGCCAATGGGAATTTGCTTTATGTCTCAGGAAACTCAAACATGGGCTCTGTATCAACCTAGAGGGGAGGGGTGGGGAGGGAGATGAGAGGGAGGTTCAGAAGAAAGGGGATATATGTATACCTATGGCTGATTCATGTTGAAGTTTGACAGAAAACAACATTATCCTGTAAAGCAATTATCCTTCAATTAAAAAATGAGTAAATTAAAAAAAATAAAATACCAGAAAAGCAAAGTTAATAAACTAAGCATCTGACTTGAGAAGTTTATAAACAGTTATACAGTCCAGGAAAAAAAACAGAAGGAAATGAAGGGAGAAAAGTGACTTTAGAGAATTTTTAAAACCAAAATGTGGTTATTTTGGAAAGACAAGTTAAACTTCTGAAGAGATTGATTAAAGAAAAAAAAAAAAAAAGAGTATTGAGAATATAAGAAGGAATATAACTCTAGATGTAAAAGATACTAAAAAGAGAAAGCATAGTATAAGAAATTTGCAGGCCAGAATTGGAAAGATTGATGAGATAGATAAGTTCCTAAGGAAAAAGATTTCGAATTGAAACTGACTTTAAAGGAAACAGAAAGCTTGAATAGGTCTTATCAGTTCAGTTCAGTCACTCAGTTGTGTCCGACTCTTTGCGACCCCATGAACCGCGCAGCACGCCAGCCCTCCCTGTCCATCACCAACTCCCAGAGTCCACCCAATCCTATGTCCATTGAGTTAATGATGCCATCCAACCATCTCATCCTGTCTTGTCCCCTTCTCCTCCTGCCCTCAATCTTTCCCAGCATTGGGGTCTTTTCCAATGAGTCAGCTCTTCACACCAGGTGGCCAAAGTATTGGAGTTTCAGCTTCAACATCAGTCCTTCCAATGAATACCCAGGACTGGTCTCCTTTAGGATGGACTGGTTGGATCTCCTTGCAGTGCAAGGGACTCTCAAGAGTTTTCTCCAAAATAATTTTAATTTAATGACTTTTCAAATCTGCCAAAAAATTAAATACTTGGCCTGAAAAGTTTTATAGATGAGGTTTCTCAATTTTTAAATAATTATTCTAAACTAATAGAGTGTAAAAAAAATTATGACCAAATGTTCAAAAGGATACATTCTCCATGTCCAAGTTGAGTTTATCTCAGAAATGGAAGTGTGTGTTTTGTTAGACTATTTACATCACTACATTAATAGTTTCAATATATCGAGAAAACACTTAATAAAATCCAGCCCTTTTTTAGTTTTTAAAACAAAGGAAATAATCTAGTTGAAACTTCTGTCCTGCAATGTCAATTTCCGTCACCTAAGAATGGAAATTTTAACTCTTAGCTAATACAGTACGTACTCAAGAAAGAAAAATATAAAAACTGGAAAAGAAGAAGCTAATTACTTCTTATGTTATCTATAAATAGTTCAAAATGGAACCTACAGGAAAATTGTTAAAAATAAGAGACTTTATAAATGAAATATATGGAATGAACTACATTTTATACATTAGTTACAAAATATTAGAAATTATATTTTTTAGAAAGACATCACTTACAATGGAATAATAAATGGCAACAGAGAGAAGATACAGATAACAAAAGATGCCCAAGACCTGAATGGTGTAAATACTAAGTTTTTTTCAGTAGACTTTAAAAAGACAGTAGCTCTGTTGGTAAAGTATCTGCCTGCAATGCAGGGGACCGCGGTTTGATTCCTGTACTGGGAAGATCTGCTGGGGAAGGGATAGGCTACCCACTCCAGTATTCTTGGGCTTCCCTTGTAGCTCAGCTGGTAAAGAAACTGCCTGCAATGCGGGAGACCTGGGTTTGATTCCTGGTTGAGAAGTTCCTGTGGAGAAGGGAAAGGCTACCCACTCCAGTATTCTGGCCTGGAGAATTCCATGGACTGTATAGTCCATGGGGTCACAAAGAATCAGACATGACTGAGTGACTTTCACCTTCACTTTCTTAAAAGACAAAACTGAATGGAGAACCATAGCATGTTCATACGTGGAGAGATTAAATACTAATATAAAGATATAAATTCTATATTAACTACAGAATCAGTAGTTCTGTTCAGAATCGTAATAGGCATTTTCAACAACTTTAATAAGTCTGTTTTGAACTATAGATGACAAAGCAAAGGCCTGAGAATAGTGAAGTCATTTCTAAAGAAGAAAAAAAAATCTTTTGTCTGTATCTTCTCTTTGTTATCATTTATTATTTCATTATAAATGATTTTTTCTGAAAAAGTACAATTTCCAATATTTTATAACTAGTGTATAAAATGTATTTCATTCTATATATTCCATTGATAAAGTCTCTTATTAATAATTTTCCTGTTGGTTCCTTTTTGAATTATTCATAGATAACATAAGATGTAATTAGCTTCTTCTTTTCCAGTTTTTATATTTTTTATTCTTGAGTACTGTACTGTATTAGCTAAGAGTTAAATTTCCATTATTTGGTGAAGATGGCTCACCTTAATACACTATAATAATTAAAACAGAATGAGTGGCCCTACTGGTAAAGAACCCGCCTGCCTTTGTAGGAGACGTAAGAGACGTGGGTTTGATTCTGTGTCAGCAGGATCCCATGGAGGAGCGCGTGGAAACCCACTCTAGTATTTATGCCTGGAGAATCCCATGCTTGGGGAGCCTGGCAGGCTACAGTCCTCAAGGTCGCAAAAAGTTGGACAAACTGAAGCAACTTACCACGCACACATGCATGGTATTGGTGCAGACATGGATACAATGATCAAATGGACTGAAACAGCTCCAAAACATCAACACTTAAAATCCAGATGAGTGGCTTTGTTAAGTCAATGATGTAAAGGATAGGCTATTTGTGAAATCATTATGGGTCAACTCATTTTTCATGTGAAAAAATTAAATAAAATGAGGTATGAGGAATCATACCTCATTTTACTCACAAATGTATTCACAAATGTTGATCCCAGTTAAATAACATAGGTGCTGAAATATGAACAACATCATTTAAGAATTTGAGGAGAAAACATGGAAGAATATTGTTGTCTTTCATGTACAGAAGGATTTCTTAAATAATGTATTAAAGGTATGAACAATGAAGGAAAAGAGGTTTTTGGCTACTATGTAAATTTGAGAACTTCTCTTTACAAAAAGGCAACATAAATAATGCACAATGATATGTAAAAGCCAGGAAATTACATGCTGGATATTTATGCTTTAAAAAGCATAAAGTTAACAAAAAATGGTATCCAGAATATTTAAAAAGCTGTAAATCATTAAGAAAATGATAATATAATGAAACAGTGGATAAGAGATATGAAGAGGCATTTCATTAGAATAGGAAATGCAAATGTTTTGTAAACGGGTGAGAAAATGCTTGAATTAGTAACCATAGATATACAGGTTAAAAACATGATATAATACTATTATATACCTGCTGTATAGATAAAAGACTGATAACAGTATTAGTGAGTATGTTAAACAGCTATGATTATGTATTGATGGTGGGAGTATACTCAGTCACTTTGAAAGCATTTTGACCTCATTTAGTAGAAAAACGGAAGATGAACCTCTTCCTTTGTTCATCAGTTGTGCTCCTATCCTAGAAAGCAGTGAATTTCAAACTATTTTATCCTCACCCACAATGGAACCTAAAACCTTTATATTTATGTGTTTTTTAGAATTGAGACAAACATTAATCTCAGTCCTTATGTTCTAAAATGTTATGTTCTATAATGAAGGAGTGTGCTCTTTCACTTAAAGAGTATCTGTCAGCAGTTTCTAAACAAATCTAAGAATCAATGAGACCTGCCATTTACAAAAAAAAAAAAAAAGAAAGCTCTTACATAGATACACAGGGAAATGTACAAGAATGTCTGTAACTGCATGATTCATCATAGGTCAAGAATTGGAAACAACCCAAATCCCACTGACAGAAGAGTAAACAATAAAACCCAATTTAGTTTTATAAACAGTGACAAGAAAGCACAATTTATACATAAACATATGTATGAATCTTAGAAATATAATGTTGAGTGAAGAAAACAAATCATAGTAGTTTACAATAAAGGATACGGCAAATATCAAAAAAACTAAAAAAAAAAAAAAAAAATGATTATAGTAGGCACATCTTATAGAGGATTACAGTGCCAGACTTCTAAATTTTACGTTCCTACACATCTGTTTAATTTTACTGGCTTTAGGTTATTTTGGTTTCTCTGAGAGAAAATATGTTGTATAATGCTGTAATGTATATTTAAACTAGTTGTGACAAAGTTCTTGTTATTGCATTTAGTTATGTAGAAAGCATATATTATAGTAAAACAATTGTGAACTGGTGTATTTTATTTCCTTCCAGAGTACACACACATGCACCCATACGTGTGCGTACATGCACATGTGTATGTATAGTTCTTCAGTCGCGTCCAGCTCTTTGTGACCCCATGGGCTGTAGCCCGCCAGGCTCCTTTGTCCATGGGATTCTCTAGGCGAGAATACTAGAGTGTGTTGCCATGCCCTCCTCCAGTGGATCTGTTTGTTAACATACATGTATATATACATACATTCATTAGTATACCTGTATATTTTTATTACTGTATTTTTATAGATACTTTAGAGTCTTTTGTTATTATTAAAAGCACATGAGCCTTAGGAATGGAGGTGGATTATTGGTTATGCCTTCGCCATGAGTAGTCCAGATGTGTCTGAAGGTTGAAAGCCCTCTGTTGTTGCTCTAGATTGGTAAGCCCATGGATCTTTCAGACAAAAGCACGCACCAGGTTGTGTCTGCAAGTTCTGCAAGCACGCAGGATTTCTTTTGGTATTACATAGGTGACAGTTGGGGGCAGTGCACTTTATTTGCCAACTGACTATGTAGTAAACCAGGTAAAGCATAGGATGATGTAAAGAAATTGATAGCTAACTATCTTCATGTATGTGCATGTGTGTGCTCAGTCCCTCAGTCATGTCCAACTCTGTGACCCCATGTAGCCTGCCAGGCTCCTCTGTCCATGGGATTTTTCAGTTAAGAACATTGGAGTGGGTTGATATTTCCTACTCTAGGGATCTTCCCAACCCAGGGATCAAACCCACCTTTCTTGTGTCTCCTGCATTGGCAGGCGGATTCTTTACCTCTGTAACACCTGAGAAGCTCTTATCTTCATATATGACTCACCCTCAACTTCCTTTCTGGCTTCAAATTTTGGAACTGAAGAAACTAATAGGCAATTACATCTAGAATAATGTGGTTTTAGGACCAACTTTTCTGTTTTAGGCTACTTTTACTTCTCAAAATTTAGCATAAAAAAAAAAAACCAAATTACCACTTGAACTGAGATAGTATTTTCAGACTAAATACCTCTTTCTGTGCTGTCTGTTGGTATTTTTCCAGCTATAATTCTTCTAATGTCAGAATAAGATATTTTTAAATGAAATAGTCTTTTAAATGGAAATCGATAGTGCATTTTCCATAGAACAATATAGCATTAAGGACCCCTTCAGACCTTATTTCTCAAGCTAAACATTATTTCTATAGATCCTGAGACGTAATTTTGACTTTTTATTACCCAAAGAGTACTAAAAAGGCGTGACAATTATATCTAGTAATAGGTTACCTATTTGATGTTCTCATTGAAATGCATGCAGTCATTAAAGTAGAAAATTCACATCTGGAAATTGTATACTTTAATAAGTTTCAAAGAAAAGCTACATGATATTTTTACCTATTACCTGTTCCTCTTACTCCTCCCTCAAACAAGAAACAAGTTTGATCCCCATGTATTTGCCTGTCCTTTTCTCTACCACTGTTCAGGTTTCCTTTCCCATCTTCCATATACTTACATGGGTGCACACACACACACAGAGGCATACACACTTGCCTTTAAGAGCACACTTGTTTTCTACTTTGGGGTTGCCTTCTCCTTTCCTAGCCTACGTTGGTTTTTATAGCAGCTGTCGTCCTATACCTGGTGCTTAACGTATGCTACATCAATATGAAGGCATATAGCAGAGAAAACATAAACTGTAAGCAGCTTTCAGGTATTGCGTCTGCCTCTTAGTGCTTTCATTGTAGTGAACTAGAACAGAATTATTCTGAGCCAGAATAGAGGATGCAGATTCCATTTTGAGGAAACAATTAATTGCATATTAAAATGTGTATTTTTGGAGCTGGAATTTCATAGCTTACCAATAGCAGTTAATGTTAATATATGTCATGATCTGTGAAGTTTCTGAGAATTTACCAAAGTTTCTTGATTTCCATAATTTCATCAATGTTGGTAGAAGCCAAAAGACCATGGGTCAGAAACGAAGAATAGCTTATTATAGCAAAAATAGTAGCCAAAGTAAACAGATTTGTGGATTTCTGAGCTCAGAATTCCCGCAAGGCAATCTGAAAAGGGCTGGGTTTAATACCTACACTCACAGGGCTTTGTATTGCTGGAGGGAAATCCTGAATATAGAAAACCCAGTCTTCTTTCAGAATTAAGACTATTTGACCATTGCCCCAGTTTATCATTCTGGACAGGAAACAAATCCACTTGCTTAAGAGGGAAACACTGCCTCTATTTTCTAAGACTGTTCATATCTTTGAAAAGGTAGTTTGGAACAAAAATGCTTCATTAGCCTTGCATCTTAGTTTTACTCTCTTACTTGAAAATCTTTTGTTGTTTCCTAGTTCCCTTGAAGGAAACTGTAACTCCTCATCTTGTTCTTGAATATCCTAAATGATCCGGTCCCTGCATACCTCCTAACCTCATTTAACACCACCGTACTGGCCTCTTCTCTTGCCAGCCCACCAAAAGCCTTTGCATTTGGCTCTCCCTAGATTATTACCTGGAGAAGGCAATGGCACCCCACTCCAGTACTCTTACCTGGAAAATCCCACGGATGGAGGAGCCTGGTAGGCTGCAGTCCATGGGGTCGCTAAGAGTTGGACACGACTGAGCAACTTCACTTTCACTTTACACTTTCATGCACTGGAAAAGGAAATGGCAACCCACTCCAGTGTTCTTGCCTGGAGAATCCCAGGGATGGCGGAGCCTGGTGGGCTGCCGTCTCTGGGGTCGCACAGAGTCGGACACAACTGAAGTGACTTAGCAGCAGCAGCAGCAGCAGATCATTACCTAGATAGCTCCTTGACTTTTTGTAGCTCAGATGGTAAAGCGTCTGTCTACAATGCAGGAGACCCAGGTTTGATCCCTGGGTCGGGAAGTTCCCCTGGAGAAGGAAATGGCAGCCCACTTCAGTATTCTTGCCTGGAAAATCCCATGGACAGAGGAGCCCGGTCGGCTATAGTCCATGGGGTCGCAAAGAGTCGGACACGACTGAGCAACTTCATGTCACTTCACTAAGACCAAGTGGGAAGCCTTATCTGACCAACTAAGATAAAATAACTCTCCAGGAATTCTATCACATCCCTCCTTTTTTTTGTAGTACTATACTTGTTAGAGATTTTAATTGTTTATAATCTGTCTTTGCCTCGGGACCCAGCCTATCACACAGAATGTAAACTTGTTTTAGATCTATTAATATATATCTCAAGTCTTTAATACAGTACCACTTACTGTTAGGGCTTCCCAGGTAACACAGTGGTCAAGAATCTGCGTGCAGTGCTGCAGAAGCAGGAGACTCAGATTCAATCCCTGGGTCAGGAAGATCCCCTGGAGGAGGGCTGGGCAACCCATTCCAGTATTCTTGCCTAGAAAATCCCAGAGACAGAGGAGCCTAGAGGGCTACCGTCTAGGGGCTTGGAAAGAGCTGGACACAACTGAGAGACTGAGCATGCTCACATGTATGCATTTACAACTCAGTCTCTCAGTAAATGTTCTTTGCATGGATGAGTTAATACTCCCTCTATTCTATTCTTTTTGTTTCTCCTTTTTTCCCTTGCAGTTTTCCTTTTAATTGTTTTGATCAGTAATACCAAACTTTATTATTTGATTTCTAATGAAGGACTTGCCCCATCTCTTGGGTTTAAAAAAAAAAATATTATAGTCAAGAAGATTAAAGCCTCACCAAAATAACATGGCACATACTTGTTTAATTATACACTTTTCTACTTAATTCTATTAGTGATAAATTAACAATTAGATAACCTCTTTGACTTCATCGGTACTGGGAAGCCTGAGTCTCCACAGGAGATTGTAATATGATGACATGCTGTTTGTTGGCACTTTGAGAAATTCAAGTTTACCTGCTGATTCCTACAAATGCCACAGGAATGGCATTTCTTGATTTGCATAAAGCTTATAAAAAGTACAGAAATAACTGATCTCATATCTATTGAGATCTTATGTTTCACTTGTCATTATTGGATTTGATGAACAGTCAGAGGCCCAGACTTGGAAATGCCATGTATTTCTGTAGTCATCCTTCTGATACTTCTGTCTGTATGAAAGAAATTGTTAAACATAGATTGTCATATAAGGTAACCATTACGATATTTCTGCTCTTTATCATTTTTTCATCAGTTATTTTTCTTGTACTCAGCGGTTTACTTACTAAAGGAGGTATGGGAGAGTAATACATTTGCTAAGCACTCTTTTGGAAGTACATATAGGAAAACAGTTTTGATTTGTAAATTAAGTCCTTTTTTATTTTTAGTTTCTGTCTTCCTTCTCTTAGTTGATTTCACTAAGATGCAGGTGCTTTAAACGTAACAGTTGTATTTTTAGATACATAATACATTTAACAAGGGTTCATGTGCTAATCTTTTAAAAGACTGTGTTACTAATTAAAGAAGTAACCATTACCTAAAAGATATTTAACTACAGTTTTACAGGTGAATAATTTTACATTTTCTTTGTTTAATCATTGTGGTTAAAATGGATCATTTTCCAAAATTTGTTTATAACAGCAAGCAATGAAGGAGAATGTCAAAAAGAGAGAAGAAGAGGAAAAAGAAAAACGTGCCAGGATAGCCAAAGAATTGGCAGAGAAGGAAAGATTTGAACGCCAACAAAAGAAAAAGCGCTTATTAGAGATGAAGACTGGTGAGTACTATCATATTTGCTATTTATATTGTGTACCAAGATTAGTCGGCAGTTTAATATCCTTCTGTGAAAAAGGAAGACGTGTTCACTTATTTCTGTAGTTAAACAGTAGAGCAATTCTTTCTTTTATGGGCTTTCCCCACTTCAGATCAATAACAAGTAGTGTTTTCATTCTGACATTGGTCATGGGTGGTTTTGCTGTAGTTCCATTATATGAGCATTTCTTTGGCTACTACTTAAATAACTAGTCTGCAGTAATTTATTTAAGTGAATAAATTAACAACTATAGGAAACTGTGAGAAAGTCTACAGGACAGGTAACCTATTTTCTTTAACAAAATACTCTTAAAGAAGGGGGAGAAAATGATGGAGGGGACACTTAATGATTAAGAGACGTATCAACCAGCTGTTATAAATGGAACTCATGTATACTGCAGTCCAAACAAATGTAGAAAAACGTAGTCTGAAAAATTTGAATGCTTTAGTTTTTTCTTGTAGACATTATTACAACATTGTTGTGAATATGTTTTAAAGTGTCTTTTAGAGACTCATGGTGAAGTTTTAAAGATGAAGAGATGTAATGTCTTAGATTTCAGTCAAAATAGCCTTGCATGACTGGAATAGGCATGTGTATGGATGACACAAGATTGACTACAAATAATACTTAGTAAAGTTGAGTGATGGGTACTTGGAGGGTAGGCTATGTTCACGATACCATTTTCTCTACTTTGAAATTTTGAAATTCTCTATTATGAAATTTTTTTTAATAAAAAGTTTTTAGAAAAAATTGAAAAGAAAAAGTACAAAAATTATTGTTTTGCAGAAACATATATGTGTATTTTCTAAATTTAAAAGGTATCATTAACTTAGAAGCAAAAGAGGTAAAATATAGTTATATTTTTACGCCCTCAAAATCCTGGCTCTTCCACCTCCAAGCCACAAAGGACTGGAAGACTAATTAAAATCTATCATCCTCACTGCTAAATTACCATAGTTTACAACTTAGGGCTGCAAATTCACCCGAAGTTTCCCTGGGGGTAAAAACCAAGATGCCTTTTTTTCCTTCTTCACTTCCATTTTTACAGATGTATTTTATCTTTAATAAAGCAAGCTGAGTACCATAATGTATTGCACAAGTTTTTCCCAGGGGTTAAAAAATCGTCCAAGCACAATTTCTTGTTTATAAGAGTACACTTGAAATTCATAAAGTGTTCTCAGAAATATCTTAAAGTATTAACATAATGTAGATCAGGACAATTTAGCATTGATTTTTAAAAGATGCTTCTGGAAACCTTTTAAAATAATATATTACTGTCTAGTTTACCAGACATTCAGGTGTTTGTACATTATTAGTTCATTGAGTTTTGGTTAACAAGTCATCTGAATGGGTTGCTTGATGGCAGATTAACTGTGTATTGTGTGGGGATTTTACCTAAGGGTCTGTCATACAAAGCCTCTTAGCAATCAACCTGGAAAGTTGAAACCTGACAGGAAGCAAAAATTTTAATGAACCTTCGTATCCAATGTAATCTTAATAATATTTTCATTTAAATTTCTTTTTCTTCTGACGGAAGCTTCCATTTTTAAAGATAACTATGTTTATTTTATTTTTCAATTTGAAAATAATATTTTCATGTTGTAGAAGACAAATGGGTGGCCATTCCCATCTCCAGGAGATCTTCCTGACCCAGGGATCGAACCTGGGTCTCCTGAATTGCAGGTGGATTCTTTACTTTTTGAGCCACCTGAGAAGCCCTAAGTTTATTTTATTTTCCAATTTGAAAATAGTAATTTCATGTTATAGAAGATACCTAAAAAGTATTTGAATCAAAAGACCATAATCCAAAGAATCACTGTTAATATCTTGACCCGTTTTTCTTTCAATTTTAAAAGCTTCTATCTTTTAACAATAGTTACATGATTCTAGCCAACAGACAGTTTAGTGTCTCACATTACTTCCCGAATTCCCAGAATGTTTCATTTTATGTAAATTGTGATTTTTAATTTGTAATTTTTAATATCTATGTTATTGCATCCATTGGAAGTATCATGTCTAATTTAACTTGCAGTTAATTTTATATTTGTTAGTATGAGGTCATAGAGCAATATTTATTTTCAGCTTTTCTGTGTGATAGTTATTTATGTATACCTAATGCATAAGTAATTGAAAAGTGTTTGTAATTATTAGAATATGAAAGAAAAAAGGTTAAATAGTTTTAAGATTCTTGGTGCATGCTACCAAACTGATTTCCAGAAATATTTTTCTACTTTCACCAACTTTTAATATTTAGTTTATGAATGTGCCTTGGTTTGATATTTCTCATTTTGTAAGGTTATTGTTAACCTAATAGATTAAAAAGTTGTATTTTATTATCTTAACTTGCATTTCTGTGAATACTACTGAAACGGGAATTCTTTCCAAATGTCTACAGTACATTTGTATTTCTTCCTTTGTGAGTGGTGTTGTCTTATTTTTCTCATAGATTTATGTGTTCATTATGTATCAATATTTACATTTAAATTTTTTATTACTTTTTTTTTAATAACATAACCATGTATTACTGTATCAAATGGCAAAGCTCAACAATGCAAAACCAAAATTACTTTTGCACCAACCTAATAATTTTAGATACGGTAATGCATATGTTTCAGTGCTACTCTCTCAGTTCTTCCAACCCTCTCTTTTCCCCTCTGTGCCCATAAGTCTCTGTCTTTGTCTCCATGTGCCTTGCAGATAGGTTCATCAGTACCATCTTTCTAGATTCCATATATAAATTGCTTCCTTTTTATGTAATATTTTATTGTAATCTTTGCTTTTGTGATTTTTTTCCTATCATAGCTAAGTTTAGAAAATCATTCCTTTGATAATTTCTTATTCTACTTCAATTTTTTTTTTTAGTTTAAGTTATTTGTAATACTATTTTCTCCATTTATTTGTAATTCTTTCTTAGTTATTATATATTTGACATGTAATTTTTAATATGCTGGAATCTGTTTCTGAGTTCTGTCAAAACTGTTCTATTTTTAACCATCATTTATGGCCAATAGTTTGTTTATATTGTGTTAAGGTTGTTACTTTTCTATTCTTAATTATTAAAATAAATTGAATATTTTTATTTTAAAATAAATTAAAGTTTTCTGTTGCATCCTTTGCTAATTATGACCTACTGGATTATTTTATAGAACATTTTTCATACTATTCTTACCCCAACATGGTCTGAAAAGTATCATCATGGATGAGTCTCAAATAAATGTAAGGCTCTCACTTATGCTGCTGCTGCTGCTGCTGCTGCTGCTGCTAAGTCACTTCAGTCGTGTCCGACTCTGTGAGACCCCATAGACGGCAGCCCACCAGGCTCCCCCATCCCTGGGATTCTCCAGGCAAGAACGCTGGAGTGGGTTGCCATTTCCTTCTCCATCTCACTTGATAGGAATTTCCAAAACCTTTAGATGCTGAGGCCCATTTATACCATACATTCTGTCATTTTCCAGGAGAGTATTCTTTAAAGGATATTCTGGCTGACATTGACTTATATAAACTATTAAATAAATACTTGAATACATCTTAAAAATATTATGTATTATGTGTGACTTTTAAAAGGTTTAATCAAAGCCTTTTGATAAATGATGATACAACTTTTGTTACAACAGAAAGCTGTGATGTAGTTCTTTTGAAAACATTTGAAAATTTGGGAACTCAAGTTTTTTCTTATAGACTATAGAATTTTAAAGGATCTAGAATCTAGGGCTATATTCCAAATTTTATGGTACATAAACATATCATTTTCTCACTAAAGTAAAAGACCTCTTCTGAAATCCCAGTAAATAATGATTATTCTGAATGGTCTTTAATTTTCCTTTAAACATACCATGATTATTAGCATAGAAAAACAAGGTATTCAGTCTCAATATTATTGTAGCTGTTATAACCAAGTAAGTCATATAAGTATCAAATATATTATTACTGATTTGTTGATACCTTTCTTCATATTTAAAAACAGTACAAATATGAAGTAACCTTATTCTTTCCATATTAGATGTAGAACATGCTGTTTGTCATTGGATATTATATTATGAAAAATATAAGTGCTGAGGTCTTCCATTATTATTTTATTGGTATAGAAAAAAGTAATAGCTATGCCACTTTTGTTTCTTTTATTCAGCCAGTTTCCCTCCCCCCCCTTAGTGTGCTAGAATTGCAGTGATAAATAAGATTTCTGTTGTAATGAAGTTTAAAATTCTAATACGAGGGTCATTATTTTATCTTATATTTGTAATTATCTTATACATAACCACATATATAAGATAATTTCAGATTATAAAAAGTTATGTGAAGTAAAGTAAGACAAGATAATGAAATAGAAATGGAGACTGGCTGTGTTGGTGAGTGCACTTGATGAATTTTGGTCCTCAGAACTCAGGAGAATATTAAGATAGCAGACTTACTAATTTAAAGTATTGGTTACAAAACTCCTTATAAACTGTTAGGATAAATAGGCTCATGTGATTTACTATCCTATATATGCTAATATTGTGAACTTTTTAAACATCTTACTGGGAAGATCAGCTAAAATTTCATGTATTTCTTTCCGGGTGTTCTTATTTTCATATAGAACATACTATTACTGTAATCTTTGTAGAAGTTATCAGCCTGACTTTCCTTTTATCTGAAGAAAATATAAGGGCACATTGTTTAATTTACAGTTGTGTTTGTCACCTCTCTGGATCAGGAACAGTTTGTTTTGTCTTGTTTTTGTGTGTAGAACACATAGCCCTGAATGATAGAGGGGAGAAAAATCTTCAACCCAGCCCTGCCCTAAACACACAGGGAGCTTCCTGCCACCTATTTTTATGACTGTAGTATTTTCATCATGCAAATAAGAACTGTATTTTCACAGAGGTACGAATTCTTGCATCACCACCTGAGGTAGTGGAGTAATTTTAATTCCTGCTCTTTCTTATCCATCGTAAATCATTACTTGCCCTTGGCAAGAGAGCAGACAACTATTTTCAAGTCTACTATTTATTATCACTATCATTTCAGAATGTTATTTTTGTTAGTAGAATGAAAATAAAAACACTGAATAGTGTGCTAAGTTTTACTGAGAAGAAAAATGCAGCATTAAAAACCCTTTAGAGCAGCAAGACTAAGCAGCACCACGTCTGGTGTTATCATGTGATGGGATTAAAATGCCGTTTGTCTCATTTTCGTTCTGTTTGGAAATGATGAGCCTGGAGGTCTCTTAAATATTCACATGTGCAGTTTGTGGTTATTTTTTTTGAATGGTTTGATATTACATAAAACAAACAAACAACTGCATTTTCAAGATGTCTTTGTTTAATTGGTTGAATTTTGAATACATTTTCTAAGTTGATGTTTAAATTTGAGTTATTTTAATTTGCAAGATACTGAAAGTTTTAAATATCTAATGTAAAAATTTGTAAGTATAGACACTAAAATTTAAAGGGCATAGCTATCATTATATGTGATCATTTCTAGTGAGACGAATAGTGAATTTATGTGATTATGTATGACTTTTTCAAAACTGCACTTCGATTTCTTAATCATGGAAAAGAATAGGGTGTTTGATAATAGAATTCAAGTATTATGCTTTAAGATTTCCCAAGTATGTAAGTTGATTCACTTAATTTTTAAACTGTGCATCAGAATGGTCTTGAAATGGACCCAGTGTTATATAATTATGTTTTGTGGAGGAAGTAAATAAGAGCTTATTTAATGGAGCAATAAAAACTATATGAGCAGCTTCTACATTTTAGTCTTTAGGTTGCAATTTGTTTATTATTTATTAGACTTATATGTCTCATTTGGTACAACTTCAGTCTATTAAATAAAGAGATAATTAGCTTTTAGAAATCTGTTGTTTACCCACATGGCAAAACTGCTCCTTTGTTTTCTATTTTGCAATTTGGAGTAACTAAGCAATTAGGCCTCCATTTTAGAGGAAGTGCATATTACAGAAATACTGCTTGGGAATGTCTCTGCCACTCTCAACAGAGATGCAGTTAATGTGTGTACTTGCTTTTACAAAGGACTGACATTTACCCTTTCCTCTACATATATATAAAACTTAGATTATTTTCCATAATTGCATATAGCCTAGTTTTATCTCTTTTCTAGTGCTTTCAGTTTTGTAGCATCTTTTGGCTATTGATGCATAAGAGACAGTAATTTATTTCTCTACTTAGAAGAATATAATAAATTGGCATTGCTTTTTTTCTTACCTTCAGATTTTATAAAATAATACTAATGATACTAGTAATAAAAGCTATAACACCCAATATTACTGTTATTATTACTACTACCCACGACCATTTTATAGATCACATATTGTTTTCCAGGCTCTGAATATGTTCATTACTGCATGTAATAGTTGCAAGGATCTTGGGAGACTATTTTTATCAGAGTCAATTAATTCCTTTTGTACATAGTCACAGATTTAGCAAGCCAGCACTCATGTTTTCTGACCAGAGTTCATATTTCTATTTTTATTTCTTAAAAATTTTTAAATTGGCCTATAGTTGATTTACAGTACTGTATTATTTCAAGTTTACAGCTTTAGATTATTTTCCACTATAGGTTATTACCCTTTAAGAGATGCAGATTCGATCCTGGGGTCGGGAAGATTCCCTGGAGGAGAAAATGGCAACCCTCTCCAGTATTTGGCTGGAGAATCCCATGGGCAGAGTAGCCTGGTGGGCTATAGTAGATAGGGTCACAAAGAGTCAGACGTGACTGAAGTGACTCAGCATGCGCACATAGGTTATTACAGGATATTGAATATAGTTCCTTGTGCTATACAGTAAATTCTTGTTGTTTATGTTATATATAGTGGTGTGTATCTGTTAATTCCATGCTCCTAATTTATCCCTCCCCTCCTCCTGTCCTCTTTGGTAATGATGTTTGTTTTCTATGTCTGTGAGTCTGTTTCTGTTTTGTAAATAAGGAGATCTGTATTATTTCTTTAGATTTCACATATAAGTAATATCATATAGTATTTGTCTCTCTCTGTCTGACTTACTTCATTTAGTATGATATAAGGTTAATAACCCAAAGGTTGTATTTTTTGTTATTCCTTTACTGGTGACGACTTAACCATTATAGAGAAAAATGGGACCAAAACAACCTTAGTAATTGGTGACAGGCACTGGACTATACCTATGTGGAGAATTGTCCTCTCTGAAAACCTTTGAGAGGTGCTTCCCTTTGTCCTCGGAAGTTCTGAGAGGACTGCCAAATTAGGAGTGCTTCCCTGATGCTTCTTTGATTCTTCTGCTCGTTCAAAGATTTGGAGGAGGGATTTTTCAGTGGTCTGGATAGTTCTGAGCCCATAGCTTAGTAGCTCTGAAGGGAGCAAAAATGTCACCAGGATTTTCACTGCTTGACCCAGGTTGGAGGTTAGGGACCCAGGAACTCACTGTGCTGTGTTTTTGAAAGGGCACAGACACCTTAGTGTGCTTTACTGGGTGCCCTGAGACACCCCACCCCCAGCTCTACTGTGTGACCTTTTTTTTTCCCTGAGTGTATTGGGACTGAGACCCCATGTAGTAGAATCAAGGGTTGTCTGGTGGGAGACTTTTCCTAGAGTCTCACCAGTACAATGCAGGTTTTCATTTGTGTGCAGGAGTGTCTCACTGGAAAGCACAGCTTCAATTGTGGAAACTCACTCAGAGAGTGGCTTTTGTGTGCCTCACGGATGTCTTCTCTGTGTGGCTGTGCAGTGCTTACGTGCCATTTTGTCTCCTTGAAAAAGGCCCGGAAAAGAGAAATTAGGAGAGGAGGCTCGCAAACTTCTCTAGCACCATGAACCTTGAAACCTTGATTCTTTTTTTTTTTTTTTTTTTTTAACTTTAAATGTGTGCTTCTTTGTTAAACATCATTATGGTACATCTTCACACTAATTGGTTTATGGCTCATCCAATATTTAAAAATCACTCGCATTGCCCTTCTTCTGAGAATTATATAATATTCAGCTCAGTTCAGTTCAGTCACTCAGTCAATAATTTTGATCTTATTACAGTGCGAAGATGCTATAACTCTAATAACATCAGCTATGTTTATTGTATGTAGTTGAGGACTCGATCACAATGGCATCATCCTTGTGTATAATCTTGAGTACTCCTTAGATAACTGTCTCCCTAATCAGTAGCTATGAATACAAACAGTGCGTCATTGTCACCATGAGCCCTTCCATGTCAGATTGCCAGTTCTGAGTGGAATTATTATTTGTATTTGATGGAAAGTTGTTATCCTTAATTTCAGAGATAGATGTTGAATATTGTCTTGTTTTCAGTCATGATCACAAATCTCTCTTTTAAGAAACTTATCTCATTTCTGTAGTCTAATGCATTCTCTTTAAACGTTACATAAATCTCTTTTTTTAGCATTTACCCTGAGAAACAGAGGCCTCCATAAACCTTCATTTGCTTTAGATCCAGAGGGTATAGACTTTTGAACCCGACTGTTACTTTATCCAATCTATCACTTTACACTATTTATATATATGTATACACACATATCAGGGATGATATAAATTTCACCTTTTTTTCAACTATTATATGTGTGTGTGTGTGTGTGTGTGTGTGTGTATGATTTGTGCAGGGCAGCCAATCAGAGAAAATTTCAACCAACACAGAATTGTTTAGGTCATTTGAACAGTAAATATATCTACAACCCCTTTTACAACTCAAAAATGTATCGTGCTCTGAAAATCAAAATCTTTTGTGTCCAAACTGATTTGATGCCAAACCTGACTTGAATTGATAGGCAGCTCCATCCAATGTGAATATTCGTGCTGCAGAAATAATATGATTTTTAATTAGAGGATGCAGTTCTAAGTTCCTCCGGATTTGTTGTGATTTTACAGCGTGTACACCTTTTGACCTTTGCGCAGTCTGCAAGACTTCAGTTCTGAAATAGCTGACTGCAGAGCTTACAGATAAGAGACTGTAACCTTGAACTTTTCAGTGACTCTCCTCCTCTGTGTTGAACTGGTTATACCATCCACTCCACCTCTGGCCTAGTCATGACTACTTCTCTGAGTTTATGTCAGATGTTCTCTCTGCCATCAGTACTTTTTTCCTAATTCTTAACTGACTGAATCTTACAAAATGTGATTTAACAATTATTGCATTCTCCGAAAAGTCTTCTCTGAAAATTTGCCCTTGATTGTAGACAGTCTCTTTTTTATAAACTAATATAGTCTTGCCATATTAATTATGTATTGAATATTTGGTTATGCTCATTTTATTTGCTTTAGTCTTATGCTTCTAATAGGTTGTGCATTTTTCAGGAGCATGGCCTTATGCATTCTTCTTTTTATAGGACCTAGCACACTGTGTGCACATAGCAAATACCCAGAAAGACACTTAAAAGATTTGCCAAAAAATTGATACATAGTTAGCTGGTTGAAAGACATCTGTTTCCTTTTGTGTTCAGTTGAGCATATTGTTATTTACATGGAAAGTAAAAATGTAGATCAAGCTACAGCTCTTGAGCCAAGTCAGCCTGCACTTATTTTTGTAAATAATATTTGCTGGAAGATAGCCACACTCATATCTTTACATATTGTCTATGACTGCCTCTGTGGTACAAGTGCAGAACTGAGTAATTGGGACACAGACCGTTTGTCTCGTATTTGCTACTGGTTTTTTGAGAAAAAGTCTCCAACTCCTAATATATGTCAGTAATCTATAGATATTATTCTTTCAGTTGGGTAACACAGAGTTAAAATGAAAACTGTTCTATTAACTTTTTTTTTAATCTTCCTATGGCCAAAGCGTGCATTTGCAGACTGGCTCATCTGCGTTGCAAACTGAGGATCTGGTGGTTAAATCAGTAAAAAATATTGATACGCATTTCCAGCAGCAGATTACCTGACTTTTAGGTTCTGTTCATTTGGAATGGAGAGTTGTGCAGTTGAACTTCTGACGTGCCAGCGAGAGCCGGGACTGCCAGTTGGTCCCCAGCCAGCCAGCACGGCCATTGTCCTCCTACCCTTTCATCCGTGCTTTGTCCACAGCGTTTCTGTGCTATTGTTTGTGTGTCTTTTGAGATGAAAATATCAATGTGTCAAAAAGGCACGGGGGAGCCAGGTGTTTATTTCTTTATTAATAGGCCATCTCTCTTCTCTTCCGATTCTTGGTCATTTTGACATTAAATCCCTAAAGTCGAAGGAAATTCATTCAGTGGTGTTGAACTTGGTCAAGAAAGTTGCTCCGAGTCTGAAGTGATTATCTTGCTGAGTAAAAAGAAACTCAGTAGTGTTTGGCCTTTGATGATGACTAAGTGTACCCTTAGGCAGACTGGGAAAATTAACCAGAGAAATTGAATATTTATGTGTTACTTGAAAAAGGTATAAATAGGCATTAGTGCTTAGATGAAATTAGACATTATTTTGTAATAGGATTTTAAAATATTGTTTCCTGGATAGCTTCCTTCCTGAGATAGCCAATGTTCTTCTAGAAAATTAGAAGCAGCGTAATATTAATGAAGTTAACACTGAGGACAGCCTTTACACAGGCGAGGATGCCCTAAGGCAGGAAGAATTTGACAGACTGCTGTAATACAGAAAATAGATGACTGACTGTTTTTGGAACAAGCAATTCTCGAGAGACATTGCCAGCTAGAGTGAATTATGTCACCATCGAACTTTCACCAATAATTATCATTAATGGGTGAGAGTGACAGTAATTTTAGTTTAATAGAATCCTTTGAATGTTCATTTTTAAACTTAGTGGTATTCATGAAGGAACTCTTGCAAAGCAGAAACATTTCTGTCAAAATTAGTGTTGAGTTAGAGGCTCCATCACCAGCTTTCAGGAGAGTTGTGTAAAGGATGATTGCAGGAGGAGCCTGCAGTGCCCTCCAAAACCATTCCCTCTCCACTGCATAGACTTGCCATTAGTTCCAAGCTTCCCAATGTGCAACATTTCCTCCTTTTAGCTCAACTTCAGAATATTCTTCAAATGTCATAAAGTCAAGAAGATTGGTGAACAAAAGGGATTTTTATTTAAAAGCCAAGAATTAAGAAGAAGGCAGGTTTTCTATTGCACTTAAGATGTATAAGTATTGATTGAATTATGATCACTTGTTTCCAATAGATATTCTCCATGCTAATTAGATTATGTTTTCACAGGTAAATAAAAGTACTTACTTTTCTCTTTCTTTGCCCTCCATTATTTAATATGGAGCAATGTTGAGCTCTCAAAAAAGCATAGTAATTTTTGATAGTAGTTAGTCACTATTTCTTCATTGCATGGAGTATTTTTATTAGATTGAGGTTAAATCAGTAAGTAAATAAATCTGTTAAGTGTGTGTCTCTATCTGTTATCCTCTGATTTCAGCTTTGGTAGATGAAAGTATCACTGTGATCATGGGAAGCACCTTTGATCCTTGCAGAAAGGCCCTACTCTTTGCTCACCTTCCTCACAGACTGCAGCCTTTGGAGAACTCCATGGGGTGCTCAAGGAACTTGGTGTTCTAACTGATTCTCCTGTTTCAGCACTTTGCTGTGCCTGGTGTTGCAATCTGAGACAGTGATGTTTCCTGAATCATGGGGGTATCTGCTGAGATTGAACATAGAATGGCCTCATGATACATTTAGAGGCATAGTGGAGAATTTATGAACTGTCTCTTCTGTGCCTGGAAAGTTAGAAGAGCCCAAATGCTGGCAAGCTTTGTTCAGAACTACTGCACTCACATCATGGGGGAAAACTTGGGAAGGAGAGTTGGTGTTCCAATTTTCCTCCTCCCCAAGAGGAAATTTCCATTTTATGTTTTGCACCATCCTATTCCTAAAAGCAGTGTATCTTGATGGACTAGAAATAGAATACAAACTCATTGCCATCTATCGACTCTAAAAAGGGAACACCAAGAAGAGAAGGGAGATGTATCCACAACAGTGTTTAGCGTTGTTAGAATCAGGTAGAGAAATTACCCAGTGTTACAGCTTAGCTGAGGGAGGCGTGTGTGTGTGTGTGTGTGTGTGTGTGTGTGTGTGTGTGTGATTGCTTTTACCCTACTTCAATTAGAGGTCAACTAATTATGAAAATAAAAAAAATGTTTCAAGAATTTGGTGTACTGTCCCTAAAAACTTATCAGAGCCCTCTTTGGAGTAAAAAGTTTCTCTCATTTCATTCGTTAGATGATATGTATCTTCTATAAAATATGAAAAAAGAAGAAAATGACATAAAACATTTACTATAATTATTTTGACACTTTAATTAATGTTCTGATTTAGCTGCGTGAAAATTTTATACATGAAAATTTTCATGTATAAAATTTCCTAGCATCAGGGAAGAATTGATGCTTTTAAACTGTGGTGTTGGAGAAGACTCTTGAGAGTCCCTTGGACAGCAAGGAGATCTAACCAGTCCGTCCTAAAGGAAATCAGTCCTGAATATTCATTGGAAGGACTGATGCTGAAGCTGAAACTCCAATACTTTGGCCACCTGATGCGAAGAGCTGACTCATTGGAAAGACCCTGATGCTAGGAAAGATTGAGGGCAGGAGGAGAAGGGAAGGACAGAGGATGATATTTTATACGTGAAAATTAAACATACTCAAATTTCTTAAGAAATTTACAAACTAAAATTCTTTCATACAAAAATAGTCACATTTTTAAAAAATAAACCTTTCAAAGTGAGTTTCTGTTT
This sequence comes from Bubalus bubalis, assembly GCF_019923935.1. NCBI lineage: Eukaryota > Metazoa > Chordata > Mammalia > Artiodactyla > Bovidae > Bubalus > Bubalus bubalis. The sequence continues at coordinate 86,814,763 of NC_059169.1, read as the reverse complement.
CAATACAGTATCTTTCCATAGCAGGTGTTCAATAAGCACTTTTAAAATATTAATGAAATTCATGTCTGTAGGACAAAAATCCCTCAATTGTACACATTCTATTTGAGTAGACTCACTTCACAATCACTGCAGATAGTGACTGCAGCCATGAAATTAAAAGACGCTTGCTCCTTGGAAGAAAAGCTATGACCAACCCAGACAGCATATTAAAAAGCAGAGACATTACTTTGCCAACAAAGATTTGTCTAGTCAAAGCTATGATTTTTCCAGTCGTCATGTATGGATGTAAGAGTTGGACTATAAAGAGAGCTGAGCACTGAAGAATTGATGCTTTTAAACTGTGGTGTTGGAGAAGACTCTTGAGAGTCCCTTGGACAGCAAGGAGATCTAACCAGTCCATCCTAAAGGAAATCAGTCCTGAATATTCATTGGAAGGACTGATGCTGAAGTTGAAACTCCAGTAGTTTGGCCACCTGATGCAAAGAGCTGACTCATTGGAAAGACCCTGATGCTAGGAAAGATTGAGGGCAGGAGGAGAAGGGAACGACACAGGATGAGATGGTTGGATGGCATCACCGACTCAATGGAGATGAGTTTGGGTAAACTCTGGGAGTTGGTGATGGACAGGGAGGCCTGGCGTGCTGCAGTCCACGGGGTCTCAAAGAGTTGGACACGAGTGAGTGACTGAACTGTCTGACTGACTTAAAGATAAACTGACCCAATCCCATTACAAGATACGACATCTGTCAAGTTTGTTGCTCCTATAGCATTGATATCGAATAGGTATTTCAGTCAAGAGAACAAATTCAGGTCTGCAAAGATACAATATTTCTATAAATACAGTTTAATTTCTAACTCTGAACCACCAGCCTGCCTATTGGTAAAGAACTTAGGTAATTCTCTGTGTGTTTTAGCTCAGTAATTCTAGTGTAGAATCCAGTTATTGATGTTTGAAATTCCCTGCCAAGGTCTCTCCCTAAAGGAACTCCAAGCTTGAAAGTCAGCTTGGGGTACACTTCTAAGGTTGTGTATTCTTCTTGACTGAGTTCTGTCTGGACACCAAACACCCTCCCTGCTTAGATATAATTTCTTCTGCCTGCTTTTGGTAAAAATGATGTCTGCTTTGCTCTTGAATCATGACCCATGAGATCTGATGGGTTGCTCTTAGATACCTCCTTTACTCCCTGACATTTGTTCTTGTTGTTCAGTTGCTAAGTTGTGGCTGACTCTTTGCGACCCCATGAATTGCAGCACACGAGGTTTCTCTGTCCTTCAGTATCTCCCAGAGTTTGCTCAGACTAATGTCCATTGATTTGATCGTGCCATTCAACCATCTCATTCTCTATCAATCCCTTCTCCTCCTGCCCTCAGTCTTTCCCAACATCAGGGTCTTTTCCAATGAGTTGACTCTTCTCATCAGGTGGCCCAAGTATGGGACCTTCAGCTTCAACATCAGTCCTTCCAGTGAATACTTAGGGTTGATTTCCTTTAAGACTGAATGGTTCATTCTCCTTGCAGTCCAAGGGACTCCCAAGAGTCTTCTCAACACCACAGTTCAAAAGCATCAATTCTCCAGCACTCAGCCTTTTTTATGGTCCAACTCTCACATCCTTACGTGACTAGTGGAAAAACCATAGCTTTGACTAGACAGACCTTTGTTTGCTAAGTGATGTTTCTGGTTTTTATCTTGCTGTCTAGGTTTGTGATGCTGAGATGTGTATCTGAGTTCTTTGATGGGGCTTTCTAGCCTGCTTGTCTCCCCAGCCAGGGTCCATGGGGGTTCCTTGCTCCTCCTGCAGCTCTCAGGTCCTGGGGTAAGGGGTGTTCTGCAACCCACTTGCTCCTGGGCCAGATCTAGGCACACAGTGCACGTGCCTGATGCTTCCTGGATCTGCTTGTTGGACACAAAGCACTTCCACTCTTTATTCCACTCTCCATGACTCCATGGGAAATTCTGCGTGTGGTCCCATTTCCTCTGGAATGAGGGGCAGTGTGCCGGGGTCCCACTCTGTGTGGACTCTCCATGTTTTCTAGTCTCCCACCAGATGGGGGTTTTTCCATCTATAACCCAGGTATGTGGTGTGTGTTCTCTCCTATGTGGAGAGCTCCTGTATTCGAATGGTTCTTTACACTTCCACTTTATGGAAGAAGGGAGGTTGGGCTGGCATCTGAGCAGCTGTGCTGACGCCTCTGCTGTTCTGTAGAATTCCAGAATCCTGAAGTAGGTGGATACTGAATCAACACATAGTGATGTAAGTCAGGGCTTCCATGCCTGGAAATCTACTGGCCTGAGTGAATTAAGTCACAGAGGCATGAAATCCATATTTTCATAGCAAAAACCAAAGTAGCAGGTGAGTGTTTAGTACAGCTGTAAATGGCAACCCACTCCAGTGTTCTTGCCTGGAGAATCCCAGGGACGGGGGAGCCTGGTGGGCTGCCGTCTATGGGGTCGCATAGAGTCGGACATGACTGAAGTGACTTAGCTGTAATAAAAGAGGAAGCTAAATTGGAAGATGGGAGAGTATGCTGCTGTGTTTTGGATTTTTCCTTCATCCTGTAGGCACACTTCAAGGGCATTGTGCAGATCAGTGGTAGCGTCTTCTTAGAGAGATGGTTCAGATAGCAAAAAAGCATATCGATTAGAAAATGGCGGGCAGTAGAAAGACTGAGAGAAATTAGGAGACTTGCAATTTTGCAAGAGTTAAATTGCAAATGCCTGAACTAGGATGTACTCAAAACAGGAAGACTGGATGGATTGGAAAGGCAGTTAGAGGTAGTAGCAATAGGCTTTTGTTGTTGATTGGGTTTTCAGAGCCTGGAGAAACTTTCATGACAGGGTGGATGATGTCTATATAGCTTTAGGACACATTGAGTTTGGATCTCTACTTTCAAGCCTTTTTATTTGGATGGCAATTGAGCTTCCCAGGTGGTGCTAGTGGTCAAGGGTCAAGAGATACAAGAGACAAGGTCCCATCCTTGGGTCGGGAAGAACCCTGGGGGAGGAGATGGCAACCCAATTCATTATTCTTTTCTGGAGAATCTCATGGACAGAGGAGCCTGGTGGGCTATACCCTATGGTGGTGCAAAGAGTCCGGTATGTCTGTGACTGAGCAGGCACGCTAAGGCCTGAACGGACCTGGCATAAGGTTATGGCACAACAACTGCACATAAATGTTAGCTTCTTTCTTAGAGGAAGGAAATAAATTTCTTTGTTAACAAAGACAGTTTAGTTGTCCTAGGCATTTTAGTAAGTACAGTAACCAAGGCCACTTAAGAGCAAATCTTGTTAGCTCATGAGGATATAAGCTCGGGGAAGCTCCCCCATGGAGTCTGACCGAGGCTTGGGACGTGGGTCAAGTAACACAGACTGCATGTCCCATCATCCTCTTTGAAGGGAACTGGGTCACTCCTCCTCCTTCCACCTTAGCTGATATCAGCTCAGATTTCAGTGCCAAGGCTCTGAGATTCTCAGTATAGAAATTTGTTTTCATATTTATTTATCTGGCATATATGATGTGATTTAACATTTTGTGATTTTTTTAAAGCATTAATCACACCTTATCCAGCAGAACAAAAGACAGCCCTAAGGTTTCTTTGTGATTTACTCTTGTGGTTTTAAATTTCTGACCAAAAAATACACAAATTGGCCTTGGAGTGCCTTCCTTCTTTAATAGAATTATTAGATTATTACTGTCATGGTGAAAGTGTTGCCTTCATTTAACAGATACTTTCGGAACACGTAGTATGTCATGGCACTGTAAAAGGAGCAAACATCCCTGCCCTTGCAGGCTTATATCCTGGCAGAGAAGACAGTGTTTAAGATGAATTTACTGTAGTGTTAGAAGTCAGTAAGTTCTGAAGGGAATAAAATAAAGCAGGGTCGCGGGGATAGGAAGTAGGGAAGGAGTGACATGTTTTTAACTTGCCCAGGTTCACCCTGTTGTGGACTGTGAGCATCATGCTGTAGTGCTGGGTGCCCCAGCCTAGGGGTCCACATGACCGGGTTTCCAACCCCAGCTCTACCGGCCATGACAGTGAGCAGATCAGTTACCTTCCCAGAACAAAGTCTTCTCATCCATAAAGCAAGGTTTCTTTTGACTCTGAAATCTCATTGATATTCTACAAATTAATTTTTAAGTAAAATATGTACTGTGTTAGAGCGCAAACAATCAAATGTGTTTAGCTCTCCAACTCATTTTGTAACATTGTCCTCTATTAAAATACAAAGTCTTTTATGATAAAACTCTCTTTGCATTTGGCAGTGACTAGCAGTGTCTCCCCATGTGCAGTGTGTTGTTTTATTTGTCTTTCCATTTGGCTGTAGGACAAATGTGAAAGTTAACTTGTTTAAAATGTTTTCCCCATGCTTTGATCAGTGAAAGAAAGATATGAGTTTAGAAAAAGTTACTGATAAGAGGAACTTGGGGAAATATGTATGTATGCAGATGTGTGTGTGTGTGTATGAACAGATCTTTTCAGTAATGAATTGTCTCGTGTGAATTACTAGTCTGCTTCTATATTAACTTAATTTTCTGAATGGAATGTGTTTAGTATGTATGTAGAACAGAAATGAAAATGTCATTGATTATAGAATTGGTTGACCCTTTCACAGATTGAAAACTTCTTTTCCTTGACAAACTCAGTCAGCACTTCGGTCTGTTAAGAGCAGAGCTCATTAACATACATAAACTAGCAGCCTGATCTAGTTATAATGTATCTTTAATGTCTGACTTATGCAGCCTAGTGTGGGTCCTTAGTCTTGTAATAAAATGTAGAGTGGCCTCCCATGAGCAACAAGATCTGAGATCAATATAACCTGGATAAAACCTTTATCCATAACAACTGTCATTAGGAATGACTAGCATTTCACTAATTAGCTCACCATTTACAACCCATAAGCTTCTCACAGATGGTGGATGTTTATAAACACCCACAGATGTGTGCACAGCTGACTCCCAGTTATCCGCAGGAGTAGGGGACATAGATAATTTAGATTTGCTTACAATACAAACCCCTCATTTTAGCTAGTTTCAAGCTCCTTTCTCTTTGGACTTTTTACCACAGCTTTTAATGAAGTAGCAAATTAACTAATCTAATTTCAACTTCTCCTCTTATTGATGCATATACCCCCTGGTGAAAGCACTAATATGTACAAATATGGTCACAAGATGGCTGGCAAGAGGATGAAAACAGGGACCTCAGGCTTAGATGAGTACATGGAGCCATGGCAAATCATTACTACATGTTGGTAGCTGTGTGTCTAGGAAGAGGTTTCAGTTTGTGAAAGCACAGCAAGCCTCCCACGTCAACAGTGTTATACCTAAACTCCCAGGAATAGAAGAGAGTATCGTAGGCAGTCTAATCCTGTGTTAATTGTTTCTTTTCCAATAACTCTTTCTGTAATTTGATCTCAGGTTTTCATTGTAGTATTAATCTGTTCACTGTCTGATGCTGAATGAAGATGAGATGTCAGTGTGATAACCTGAGCACATGAAGTTATTTACTCCCCTTATTTTCTTCAGCCTGAAGAGTCTTCCTTTAGGCTGATCTTCGTTTGGCTCATCTTCCCTGGTGGCTCAGACAATAAAGTGTCTGCCTACAATTCAGGAGACCTGGGTTCAATCCCTGGGTTGGGAAGATCTTCTGGAGAAGGAAATGGCAACCCACTCCAGTATTCTTGCCTGGAAAATCCCTGGACGGAGGAGCCTGGTAGGCTGCAGTCCATGGGGTCGCAAAGAGTCGGACACCACTGAGCGACTTCACTTTCACTTTCGACGAGTCTTAGATTTGGCTCTTATCTTCTAGGTTTTTAATCTGAAACTTTCATCCTCCTCTATGCCTGCCATGCTATGTCATGCTAAAGCACTTCAGTCATGTCCAACTCTGCGACCCTCTGGAGTATAGACTGCCGGGCTCCTCTGTCCATGGGATTTTCAGGCAAGAATACTGGAGTGGGTTGCCTTGCCCTCCTCCAGGGGTTCTTCCAGACCCAGGGATCAACAGGAGTCTCTTAAGTCTCCTGCATTGGCAGGTGGGTTCTTTACCACTAGCGACACCTGGGAAATTCTCTCTTTTGTGCACTAAACTGTATTTTACTTGTCCCAGAAAGTTTAAAGGCATTGTTTAAGTGTACCCAGAGCCAGGAGTCGTGTGGAGATAGTTGAGGTCCACAGACCATTTATTTACAGAATAAGATGTGAAGGGCAAACATTTTGCTTCCTAGTGACCTGCAGAATGTGTACCATTTCTTTAGGCTGAGGCATTCATAAGTTAGTATCAGCTGTTTCCCAGAGTTTGCTTACTCGAGAAACAGTGCTTTATCTTACTGAAGAGGAAAATTAATCATTCCATAACAGCATGTTATAAATACCCAAAAATGTTTAAAGAAGAAATTTCATAATGGATTAAATGGTGGTCAAAATTATAAATTGTAGAACATGACTTGTAGAAGAATGTGGAAGAGTAGAGAACTGTTGCACCACTGGAGCTGTCCAACAGATCTGTAACTCTTCACATAAAGGATGCTGTAGTTTTGTTGTTGTTTCATTGCAAGAGTTTGTAAGTGCTGATTGGGCTTCCCTGGTGGCTCAGACGATAAACAATCTGCCTGCAATGCAGGAGACCTGAGTTTGATCCCTGGGTAGGGAAGATCCCCTGGAGGAGGGCATGCCACCCACTCCCAGTACTCTTGTCTGGAGAATCCCATGGACAGAGGAGCCTGTAGCGCTACGGTCTGTGCGGTCTCAAAGAGTCGGACATGACTGAGTGACTAAGCACAACGCACAACAACAACAGGTTCTGTAAGACTCTTATTGGATACTTCCCCAGTATGAAAAGTGACTGGGAACTGTGTGCTTTGTGACAGATCCTTTTATGTATCCTGAAATAGTTGCCATCTGACTTTAACAGGTAGTGCTGTTCTCTGAGATAAGGAACACCAGGAGGAGATGAAGTTTGGGGGAAATGGGGACGAAGTATCTGTAGGACACCTGAGTTCCCATGTCTGGTGAATGATTGCCTATGGTCTGTGGTAGCCAACTCCTCCCAGTTTGCCTGAGGCTTTCCCATCCCTGTATTCCAGGAAACCCCTTAATCTTCGGTCAGTGTAGTCAGAGCTCAGGAGTAGAAGTTTTGCTGGTGGTAGAAACTTAGAGTTCTTAGTTTGCAGAGCTATAGCAGCTAATAAGATGCTGATGGAGCATGTGACAGATGGTGTAAATGTGGACAGAGGAAGAGGAGGTGGGAAGAGAGTTTTGGAAGCAGTCACCATGGAGGAGGGAAGGGAATGAAGAAATCCTCATATCATGAAGCCCAAGGGGAGAGACTGTTTCAAAGAAGAGTTAGTCAATATTGTCAAATGCTGCCCAGATACCATAGAGTAAACCGACTGACAATATCCTGTTGACATCAGCTCGAGGGACAGGGAAGAGGGTTGATGAATGAGTAAGGGAGACTGAGATCTAAGTAGGGTAGGCACCAGAGGGGTTCAGGATCAACAGAGCACGAAGCATGTGCTGCATTTGTTTAAATGTAGATCGAGGGAAATGAGAAGGGAAAGGAGGCGGGGAAAGACTGATCCTCAAACAGAGCAAGATCCTGAGGGCAGTGGGACAGAGTGAAGAGAATGTGGTGTCGGTATAGGCAGAGGAAATTGTCTTAGGCGCGACGACCTCTGCTAATGTGATGGGTGAGAAGGCAGAAAAGCTGGACCCAGTGCAGATACATTTGTAGATTTAATGGTAGGAGATTAGGGTTTTTTTTTTTTAATCAAGTCATTGCATTTTATATCTGATACAGAGCAAGTCCTTTGCTGAGGAAGGGTAGCTGGTTGAAGGGCCTGAAAGAAGCACTGAAACAACCCGTATAGGGAGTGGGTGTGAGAGCCTCCAGGTGAACATAGATGGAGTGCTGGATGGCATGAAGAACGCAGTTGAGGTTGGCCACTGTGAGTATGTACCAGCCCTGATTCTGCAGTGCTGTTTCTCACCACAGTTATTCAGCAGCTAGTGTGTAGTGCCAAGAACATAGAATTTTCAGTTCGTTTAAGTTTTACTAAGAGTCTGCAAAAAGACCCTATGGGAGGAGGAACGTAAAATAATGGCTTGTGAACCATGGTCAAAGTGATGAACCTCAGATAGGCAAGGAGATGACAGTGGGGCCGGGGCGCTGAACATATTCCTGGAGAGATGACAGGATGCGGAGAGGAGGGGGAGGGAGATGAACAAAGGGAGGGGAAAGAAAGACAGATGGCTTGTATGAATTCAGATTAATAAAAGAGTTGTGGGTGGTAGCAAAGCTCAGATTATGGCTATGAGAGTGGGTAATGTAGGATTGATAACCTGAAGATTCAGGAGGTCAAGGAACTAATTTGCTGTTAGACTGGTAGTTCATATGGAGTTGAATTCATGCAGGATGATGGCAAGACTTGGCTAGAAGAGGAAGGCTGAATCAGATGACAAAGTCAGATGGTAAAGACATATGAGAGGATGAGCAACATCTCTAGAAGTGGGCAGGGAGACCATCTCTCCAGTTTAACAGTAGCAGTCAATGGAGTCTTCATTGAAGACACCAAGGTAGTAGAGAGTTGCTTATGTTAATAAGTATTGGAAGAAGGAGGGGTCAGAAAGGACTTGCCTCTTAGATGTGGTGACTGTGAATGATAGTGATCGTGGTGTGACTGGCCTCAACATGTTAATCTAACTGTAGCCATTGTCCAGTAGGTGGCTTGTAGGAGGGACCAGGAGGCCACTGCAGACTGGCCTGATTCTGGTATTTCTGGATACTCCTGGTCCTCGGAGAAGGAAGATGTCTCTGCTCTTTTCCTATGAGGAAGTAGTCATCAGTGACGTGTATCTCATTCATCACCTGGTTCTGGAGAAAGGTGTCTGGCTTCCAGTGAATTTGGGGAAACTGAATCTGTGATTGTTTGTTGAGTTCTCAGCTATGAAAGCCACTGTTTCTTTCTGCCTTGAGGCATTTCCTGAAACAGCTCTAACTACAGCTCAGCAAAGCTGAGGATCCGGGTACTTTTCAGTCATCACACAACACAGAGACAGAGTATCAAGAGGCTCATAGCGTCGGAGGGTCACAAAGCAGAGGGTCAGGAAAAGTCAGTGTAGTGGAAGGCATGTCAGCTTTAGGGTCAAAAGACAGTGGTTCAGACCTCTCCTGCTGCCTGCCTGTTACAGTGCTTTTGGTGCATTACTCACCTCCTAGAGCTTCAGGTTCCCTGGCTTTAAAATGCATCTGGTAATAGCTGCCCTACTGGGCTGGAGTGAGACTTAAAGCAGAGAATCTAGGTAAAATGCTCCACGCAGATCCTAGTACATACGAACTCAGTGATGGCTCCTCATATACCTAGCTCACATTTAGTTTATGTTCATTTTGATATGCATTCTTTCTTTTCTAAATAAAGTTGTTCTCAAACTTACGTAATACCAGTTTTTATCTGGGGGTTTCTGTATTCCTTCGTCAGCTTTTTGTAGTCAGGGCAGAATCTTCCTTGGTTCTCTTGAGAGTTGAGCACAGTTTTGCCTCCAGTCTCTTTGCAGTTGTTAATGAGTTCATCAGAAGTTCATCGTCTCCCATTTTCATTTCTTTTCTGTGCTACTTGCTTTCTCAAAGCATATGTCAGTTCCTTTTCCTCCTCACTTTGCACTCATTCAGACTGGCCTTTTTGTCTTTGCTGACTTCTTTTCTTTCAAAAATATGGTTCTGTCACCCTGATTAAGATTTTTAAAAATCTTTAGTTTGTAATATTAATGCCACAATTTCCGCATCTGATTGAAGAAGAAATACTCGTGCAGAATAAATCTGTATTTGTCATTTGAAATGTACTGAAAAAATAAAGAATACTTAGTACTTTGAAACACAAATTCATACTTAAAATGAACCTAAAAGTTGAATCTAGTAAAAATTACTTTGTGTTGACAAGATTTGCAGAAGTGAGGTGGCATTTAACTAAGAGTTTTCTTGGCATACACAAGATTAATACACAAATTTTCACTGTTTACATGCTATCTATAAGGTTGTGTGTTTTACAATACAAGTAAAACCATCTTCAGAAATGTAAGTGCAAATACAAGTACAGATTGTTTTTGTTGTTTAGTCGCTAAGTCTTGCCCAACTCCCTGCAACCCCATAGACTGTAGCCCACTCGGCTCCTCTTTCCATGGGATTTCCTGGGGAAGAATACTACAGTGGGTTGCCATATCCTGCTCCAGGGAATCTTCCCAACCCATGGATCGAACCCTCATCACCTGCACTGGCAGGCGGACTGTTTACCATTGAGCCACTCGGGCAGTACGGATACCAAAGAGGAATCTCTGAAGTGACCACTGAGCAGCGGTGGCTGTCTCTCTGGCCTACTGCCTCTGTAGTAAACAGTTTCATACCACTTTGCTTTCTCTCTTGGAGCATTCTTCATTTAGATAGTCAGGATTATGTGTTGAAATTGCCCTTAGACTGTAAGTCCCGTGACAACAGGGCAGGGGCTGGTTCCAGTGCCTGCCCCATATTCCTTAGTTTCATATTTGTAGGATTGAATTGAACTACAGACTTTATAGTTTTATATTTCCAACTGCTTCTTGGACAAAGCACTTTGACTCAAAATCAGTTCATCGAAAACCTACCATATCATGTTCCACATAAAACCTGGTTTTTATGTTCTCACTGTGGGTTAATGATACCACCATTTGCCTCGTCACCCAGGCTTGACATTTTCACACTGTGCCAGCTTTAATCATAGTGAAGTCCAACTTTGATTCTTTCACACCTGTCAGCAGCCCTCCGTGGCCGCTCTCCAGCCTGAGCCCAGCTCCCCTCACCCGCTCTCGGCACCATATGCTGCTGTCAGAGCCTGACTGCTGGGTCCCTCTGGGCCCTGGTCACTGGCTCAGCCACTGCTGGTGAAGAGGAGCCCCCACGGCGTCGAGCCCATTTGTCCCAGCTCCTTCTGAAGGAAAATCACTTCTGTTCCCTAGCTTAGTCTCCCCTGGATTCTTGGTATTGAATTAATCATTTTTATTTCCTCTATCTGAAGTCATTTCATTCTTTGTTCCAAAACTCTGTGAGGAACAAAACCATTGAAAAGTCTTCTTCCAAATTTTCTAATATATGAAAATATTAAAAAACAAGTTTAAAATATATGCTAATATGTTTTCAATAGGAAGTAAGCAGTTACACGGTCAGACTTATTTCTCAGAGTACAATGAAGCTCTTGTGGGTGAGCTTCTACTTAGAATAGTGATGTTGTGCCTTGTAATTAACCTTTTGCTCTCTGGGTTACTGTGTGATTATAGGGTCATGGGTGTTCATTGTGTGTGAGAGTCTCATATTGTTAAATGTCATCATCATTTCACATCGACATACGTATTTCAATAGATAGATTATTTTCCCATGACATTTTGTGCTTTTTGCATCTGAGGTCCTCTGTTCAGCACCCTTAACCCTATATAACACACAAGGGCATCTTTGTCAACATTATTTTGTCAGGGAGTCAATACTGATTTTAAATGTGTTTTCTTTAGTAACTGTTAGAATAGGTCACCATGAACAAGCTAATCAGAGTGGGTCACTTGTGGAGTAATTGCTAAGCAGAAAGTCAGGAAATTTATCCTCTGCTTTGTAAGTAATAGTTGTGAGTGATCATGGAAAGGTCTACTCAGTGTCTTCACTGATTAATAAGTGATTGGCTTTTTCCAGTTACTATGTTTTGGATTTTGTCTATATCAACCATTTAAATATGCTTCATTATTTTTTCTTGTCTCAGCATGCTTTGGTGTAGGAATGTCATAGTTTACTAAGTTTGTCTCCTGCAAATTGACATTTAAGTTGTTTTCAGTCTCCTTTTATGATTTATAAACAACATTGTAGTGAACATCCTTGTGCACGTATGAGTTAAGAGAATTTTCTTAGGAAGAAATTATTTCATCAAGTAGTACGTGCGATTTATTTCTGATACAGATTGCCAAATTGCATTGCAAAGATGTTGCATTAGTTCTGTATTTCCCCTAACAATGTGTGAAATGATCTGTTTTCGAATCTTCACCAGTTATCCCCAGTTGTTATTGCCATGCCCATAGGTGAAAAATGGTCTCTTATTGACATACTTGAGAAACTTTAATTATGAATGAGGCTGAGGATTCTATCCTCTGTATAAAAGCCCTGTTTGTTTGTCTTCATGATGGATTTCCTGAATACATCATTTGTCTGATTTTTTGTTTTTTGTTCTTATTGAACTGTTGCTTTTTTTTCCTGAGTCATAAAGTTCTTTATTTCAAGAAAATCAGTTTTAGGAAATGCCTGTTTTCAGATATTTTCCCTGGTTTCTCCTTTTGTTGTTTATGTTAGTGTGGACTTTGTTCTACTATTCTTGTGATTTGTAGTTATGTATTATAGTACAGACCACATGACATCTGGGTATTCAGATTTTTCCTAGGATGATCTTCCCATTTCAGCCCTAATGAAAAATACACTTTTCCATATTATCTACTATTCTTTGCAATTTTATTTTTTAGTGTTGAAACATCTCATCCACTTGGGATTTATTTTGGTGTTAGTAGGAGGGTAGGATCCAAGTAAACTACCATCGCAGTAGCTATTGAGTCTTCTCTTATTCTCTACTGATTTGAAATGCCACATTTATCATGAATCATGAATTGAGTTTTAGTATTCAATGTAAACTTCAGTCATGAATTTCATTTATTCAGTATGAATTACCAAGAGCCATATGTACTGTGTAGTATTTTCCACGTCTGTATGACCACCGAGCCACCACACCCCTCCACACCCCCACAACGTGCACGAACACACAGAACTTCTCAGAGGCTCATATTCTGTGGCACACATTTTGTCGGACTTACTGAAGTTGTGTTTGGTGGGTTTTTTTTTTTTTAATATATTGGTTTTCTATTTAATACAACACAAATAAGTTTTTTGATAATATTTTGTAATAACAAACTCATTCATAGATTGTATGGTTTCTTTAAATCCTGTGCCTTATGTGTGTTTATATTCCAAAAGTGGTTGTGCCCTTTTTATTTGAGAGGAGAATTAAATGAGCAGACGATAACTGATTTTTCTGAAATCCTATCAGTTGTTTATATTATTAATAGTTTTTGAAATGAAAGACCTTTCATAAAAAATTCCAGAAGAAGCTAAATCAGATAGCTTCATGAGTTAAACTAAATGACTATGATGCCAAAGTCATTTTCTTACAACTGTCTAAATCATAAGAAATTTAGAAATTAAAAGTTTATAACAATACATTTTGATTTATAACAGTAAATTTATATTACCACTTTTTCCTGGTTGTTTATATAATTAAAATAGAACCATGCTTTAAACATGACATCCAGTAATGAATTTCTTTATTTTATTTTTTTTTTTTTTTGAGACTGGAAAGTTCATATAAGAAAAATTCTTTCTTTTACAAATGCCTCTATAACTCTAATATGGCATGAAAATTTAGATTCCAATCTGAATATAATGTAACAAATAGTATAATAATTATAGTTTATACAGTCAAATGTATCTGCAAAATATTTTTCACTCAAGTTTTGAAAATATAGCCTTATATTTTATCCAGAGCACCTTAAAGAATGGCCCTGTGGTCTGTGCTCAGAGTTACGATCACTGTCACGGCGCCAGGCTTATCCCAGCGCTAGGAAAGGGTAGCATCATGCCATGGCAACCACGGCTGTCACAGCGCCAGTGGACCTTCCAGACAGGAGGAGCAGAGGGGTTATCACATCTGCCTCTTCTGCTTCTAGCAGCCCCGTGCAGGTGATCACTTAGCTGTATCAGTCAGATATTATATATATCAGATGTATATATTATACCTCAGAGGGCCACCCTCAGCTTCACTACACGGGAGCTTTGGAAAATGAGGTTTTAGCTTTTCCCACCTCTGTAGTGGAAGCAGACCAAGAGAGGATAGGGAACGGCTATGTTGTGTTGGCCGGTCAGCAGTGTGTGCCATGTTAGTGAGTAAGAGTAGTCATCATAATATTAAAACTAACAGTAATATGGACTGAAACCCTGCTGTGTGAGGCAGTATCCTGAGCTCTTTACGTGGACTAGCCCACTGATCCTCACAGCAGCCTTTTGAGGCGGGTGCTGTTATTACCACCCCCCCCCCCCCCCCCCCCCCCCGCCGTCTAACAGATGAGGAAATGGGGAGGCGCAGGCGGTCTTTCAGGCAGGCACACAGCTGGTGAGAGCCACGAGTTAAGTGCAGCAGTTTGGCTCCTTGACTTCATTTTTGTTTTGGGAAAAAAGAGAAACTTTCTTCTTTGTAAAAGATTCTAATTTTTTCCTTCTAACTTGTTGGTTTTTTTTTTTTTAATATTTACATATTTTTAATTGATTGCTTTACAATATTGATTTGATTTCTGTTATCAGCATGAATTAGCCGTGGGAGTACGTATGTTCCCGCCCTCTTGAATCTCCCTCTAACCTCCCACCCATTCCCACCCCCTAGGTTATTGTAGAGCCCCCATTGGAGTTTCCTGAGTCACAGGGCCGCCTGGCCGTCTATTTACATGTGTTAGTGTGTAGGCTTCCACGCTGCTCCCCATTCATCGCACCCTCTCCCTCTGCTCCCCTACCCGTGTCCATCAGTCTGTTCTCTATGTCTGTGTCTCCACTGCTGCTCTGCAAACTGCTTCATCTGTAACATTCCTATGTATTAATTATGAAAAGTCAGAAAGAGAAATTAACGAGTCAATCCCATTTACCATTGCAACTGAAAGAATAAAATACTTAGGAATAAACCTACCTAAGGAGACAAAAGAGCTGTATACAGAAAACTGTAAGACACTGATGAAAGAAGTCAAAGATGACATAAGCAGATGGAGGGATATTCCATGTTCCTGGGTTGGAAGAAATCAGTGCTATGAAAATGTCTGTACTTCCAAAAGCAGTCTACAGATCAGTGCAATCCCTATCAAATTACCAACGGCATTTTTTCACAGAACTAGAACAAAAAATTTCCTTCTAACTTGTAATAGGAAATATATTTAATTTAAGATATGCAAATAATGAAGAATAGTGCATAAAACCAGAAATACTAAAGTATTGGGTTTTTAAATATAAAATTCCAGTTTCATGGTTAAACCACTCATTTAATTATAGTATAAGAGAGAACTGTTCTAGTTATTGTTTTATTCCTTAAATTCCAACGAAAATTGACTTTTTAATTCTTCTGAGTCAAATTTTCAGTTTCACATCTAGATTAAGACACATTTGGGGGACACGTACTTTTCAGGGCATTAGCATACTGTGTCCCCCTTTGCTTGGCAAAACAATAATAATGCTAATTGTGATAATAGTATTTTATACACTGAACAACAGCAAAATACATATAATAATGGCAAAGCTATTTTTTCCTACTATGCTGTTGTTTTGGGGTCGTTAAGTCATGTCTTTGTGATGCCATGAACTGCAGTAAGCCAGGCTTGCCTGTCCATCACTGTCTCCTGAAGTTTGCTTAAACACATGTCTGTTGAGTCAGTGATGCCACCCAACCATCATCCTCCGTCGCCCCCTTCTCCTCCTGCCCCCAAGCCTTACCAATATGAGAGTCTGTTCCAATAAGTTGGTGTTTAATGTAAGGTGGCCAAAGTATTGGAGCTTCAGCTTCAGCATTAATCCTTCCAATGAATATTCAGGGTTGATTTCCTTTGAGATTGACTGGTTTGATCTCCTTGCTGTCCACGGAACTCTTGAGTCTTGTACAGTACCACTATTCCATACCCCCCACCCCCCCCACAAAAAAGACACATTTAAAGATATCACTTTAAGTTATTCCTGTCTTTTTGCTATCTGGGTTAAGTCATATTTTGAGCTTTGTTCTAGAAGGCTAAAGGCTGAATTTGGTGACCCAGACAGTCTTCACTAGCAGCATGAACAATAAATTCATGTAATTTTGTTGGATCCACTGTCTTGTGTTTCTTTTAAAAAGAGTTAAGTTTAACTCTGAGCCTCTGAATTTTGGACTTCAGTTGCACACTTTCAACACTTCTTTGCAGAAACTGAGCTTTTCTTCCCTATCCTATGCCAAACTCTAGGCGGTTAATATATCTTTTATTATTACTGAAGTCATATCATATGTGGTGAGACTTAAAGAAGGTGTGCCAGAGATGGTGGGAGCTCTGGATGCACATTCAAAGTGAACACAATGAAAGATGTTCACAAGTTGCGAACAGTTGTGAACTGTTCACATTACATACTAGTCGCATATTAGTTTGCCTTGTGTCTTCACCCTCGGCTCTCTTTTCTTACATCTACACACACCCTTCCTAACAGAGCTCATGCTCTGTCGTAATACCAATGATGACCATGGCAAACATTAACTGTTAAGTTCTTACGATGTGCCAGGAACTCTGTTGAGTGTTACACATGATTTAGCTTCTTTAATCCTCCCAATAATCTTATGAAATAGGTGCTATTATTAGTCACACATTAAAGTTGAGGAAAAAAGAATGGGAGTTAGTAAGGTTAAGTACTTTGCCCAGTCACACCAGTTTTCTAATTGGAAAGCCAGAATTTAAATTCCAGTTGTCTAAATTCAAAACTTGTATTCACTACCATTTTGCTATGTTTATGTATTGTTCTATGTCTTTGAGTATGACCAGTATGCTTCTACAGTTCAATCTATTATTAATACTATAACCAATTCTTCTGCCCCGAGTTTTAAACCTGTAAGCCTTCTAGACACTATTAATCACCTGTAGTTGGATATCTCATGATCATCTCAACATAAACTGAATTCTTCTCTTGGCTCAGGAGCATTGTACCATGAAGCAAAAATAATTCAGTACTTCGTGAATAATACCAACTTATATTCAATTGGCTGAATCAGAAACTTGCATATTAGCCTCAACTTCACTTTGTAATACACATATCCACAAAAACCAAGGTTTTTCTGTTCTTTGTCCTTTTTCTTTTCCTTTTTCAACACTTTTGCTCTTTATCTGGTTCCTGCAATCGCATTTTGCTTGGATTTAAGTCACGAAAGGCAGGGGAACCAGAGATCAAATTGCCAATGTCCGTTGGATCATCGAAAAAGCAAGAGAGTTCCAGAAAACCATCTACTGCTGCTTTATTGACTACACCAAAGCCTTTGACTGTGGATCACAGCATACTGTGGAAAATTCTTAAAGAGATGGGAATACCAGACTGCTTTACCTGCTTCCTGGGAAAACTGTATGCAGGTCAAGAAGCAACAGTTAGAACTGGACATCGAACAACAGACTGGTTCCAAATCGAGAAAGGAGTATGTCAAGGCTGTATAATGTCACCCTGCTTATTTAACTTATATGCAGAGTATATCATGCAAAATGCTGGGCTGGATGAAGCACAAGCTGGAATCAAGATTGCCGGGAGAAATATAAAAAACCTCAGATATGCAGATGACACCACCCCTATGGCAGAAAGTGAAGAACTAAAGAGCCTCTTAATGAAAGTGTAAGAGGAGAGGTTAAAAGCTGGCTTAAAACTCAACATTCAGGAAACCAAGATCATGGCATTCAGTCCCATTACTTCAGGGCAAATAGATAGGGAAACAATGGAAACAGTGACAGACTTTATTTGGGGGGGCTTTAAAATCACTGTGGATGGTAACTGCAGCCATGAAAATAAAGACACTTGCTCCTTGGAAGAAAAGCTATGACCAACCTTGGCAGCATATTAAAAAGAGAGACATTACTTTGCCAACAAATGTCCGTCTAGTCAAAGCTGTGGTTTTTCTAGTAGTCATGTATGGATATGAGAGTTAGACCATAAAGAGAGCTAAGCACAGAATTGATGCTTTTGAACTGTGGTGTTGGAGAAGACTCTTGAGAGTCCCTTGGACTGCAAGGAGATCCAGCCAGTCAATCCTAAAGGAGATCAGTCCTGAATATTCACTGGAAGGACTGATGCTGAAGCTGAAGCTCCAATACTTTGGCCACCTAATGCAAAGAACTGACTCATTGGAAAAGACCCTGATTCTGGGCAAGATTGAGGGCAGGAGGAGAAGGGGATGACAGAGATGAGATGGTTCGATGGCATCACTGACTACTGGACATGGGTTTGAGCAGCTCCGGGAGTTGGTGATAGACAGGGATGCCTGGTGTACTGCAGTCCATGGGTTCACAAAGAGTCAGAGATGACTGAACTAAAGTCATGAAAGCTACCTTCTCTTTATTTTCCTTGCTCTTTGTCTTGTCTGTTCTCAGAGTGATCTTTTTAAAATAAAAATTTGACCTCATTAGTTCTTCACTTAGACCAAGTTAATGGCTCCCTTAAAGGCAAACCTCAAACTCCACAGTCTGGCGTGTTCAGTGCTTCGTGAATTGGCCCCTACCTCAGCATCACCTCCCAGCAGCCTTACTGGTACCCTGCCCTCCATTCCTGAGGACACGGGAGCTCTCCCCCTGTGTTTCACGTCCCCTGTACAGCTGTCCTGGGCCCTCTGCAGGGCCTGCCCTCTGGCAAATGACTTCTCTAAGTCTTAGGTCTCCAGGAAGCCTTCTATGAACGTTGTCCCCTCTGTCTTTGCCCTCTGCCAGAGGTCCTTCCTTGGTGGAGATCTCCATTGCCTTATTCTCCATTGTGTATTAGACCTTTTGTTACCTGTCTTCTTTCCCTTGTCATAGGAAAGTACATTAGGTCAAGAAGCAGCCTCTTTCTCTTCCCTTTCTCCTTTTTGGTTTTCTCATCCTGTTGGTAATTTTTTAGATTTTTCGTACTTACCATGACTGTGGACTTGTAGTCTGCCAGGCTCCTCTATCCATGGGAATTTCCTAGGCAAGAATACTTCAGTGGGTTGCTATTTCCTTCTCCATGAGATCTTCCTGGCCCAGGGATCAAACTTGAGTCTCCTGCACTGCAGGCAGACTTAACCACAGGGGATCCACGATGTGATTCTACAGATTTTTAAATGGAGTACAGTATGCTTACAGCACGGTAAATGATCCTTCCCTTCACCCTCTCAACCCACTTCCCAGAGGTAACTGCTTTTAATTCTTAGGTCCCTCTTTTTTTTCTGATATTTGCCTCTTCTTTATTTCTAGTAATATAGGCTATCATTTGTCAGTTTTTCATTTTAGACGTTGAGTTCCTAAGTGGCAAAAAGTTGAGTTCCTTTGTGCCCTGTCCCCACTTACACTGTCCTCATCACACCCTTTCTCCTTTACCTCCACTGTCATCACATTGTAACTATTTCATACTTGATGGTCAGAGAAGAGCCAGTGAATGCAGGAAACACAGAAGACCTGGGTTTGATCCCTGGGGTTGGAAAGATCCCCTGGAGGAGGGGATACTCCAGTATTCTTGCCTGGAGAATCCCACGGACGGAGGAGCCTGGCAGGCTACAGTCCAAAGGATTGCGATGAGTCGGACACAACTGAGTTTGCAGACATACATGCATAACAGTGCAATGATGTCAGTACTCCTCACCCCTCTAGTTAGTATTGCATGAGTATTGCATGATTGCTTCCTGTAGGACAGCAATATTATTTCTAGGTAATTAACTAGTAATTAACAAAAATTGCTTGGTATTTGTGTATACCTATCACTGTTCTCTTCAACTTTCTGACAGGTCTGTGAAATAAGAAAGAATATTTTTGTAAATGGCCCACCCCAGCAGACTTGCTTTTAGTTTCTTGGCCCCCTTTCTCTCCTGTAGCCTAGTTGTCCCCCTTGTGATCTCCTTAACAGATCTCCTCTCTGCCTGTCCCTACACCCTCTTGACTCTTCTTTAGAAGCATCTCATCCCTAACCCTCCCTTCTGTTTCCCTTGAAGCCAAGTGACTTTTAAAAACACAATTTACAAATTAAGCAAGGTGATATGTTATTCAGACAAAGCACAGCTTTGACTATTGCAGTTAGTCTATTGATTTAAAAGAGTTTTCACAGCAGGAGAGAGGCTATAAATATTTTGAATATCAATTGACTTGTAGTTAAATTGAATTCTAGTCTATAATAAAAATGGCTAATTTTTATTTCTCTGGTTTGTATTAGAATAATGTAAACATGAGTCTTTTAAATACTTCTTCTGAGTCTGGAAGATCCCTTAAGAAGGAAATGGCAATCCACCTCAGTATTCTTGCCTGAGAAATCCCATGGACAGAGAAGCCTGACAGGCTATAGTCAATGGGCTCGCAAAGAGTCGGACACCACTGAACGACTAAACAACAGCAACAAAATCCTTTATTATACCTCACTTCTGTTTTTATTTTTAACTCTTGCCTTTGTATCTGCCTTTCTTCTGCCAGATGTGTTGTTCCCTCCCCAGTCCCTGCCATGCCCACTCATGTTGCTAACAGGTTCTAATTCACTGGGAAAACTTAAGTATCCAATATAACCCTCCATACTGGGCTCAATTTTCTGCTTCTGGAGAGCTGAAAACAACCTCTTGTTGATTCTTGGGACCTAGATATCTTGAATGCCTAGTAATATCCTGGCGCATTATAGCCCTCAGTAAACGTGTGTTAAGTGAAAATTTCAAATGCATTTTCAGCATTTGGAAAAACATCTTTATTTTGTGTCTCCATCTTACCCATTGGACTATTTTAAGAGTCTACTTGTATTTCTGATCTGAACTTCCCTTAGAAATGATGTTATTCAAAGGCATAATCAAATATGCTATAAAAGAGTTATTTAATTTATAATGTATCTGAAACAATGCTGAGAACATAATTGAACATTACATAAACTTCCTATAGTGTACCATGGAGTTCATTTATGAATTTATTTCCATACATTTTTGTATCACTTAGCAATTTACCAAGTGCTTTCATTTGTATGATCTCATTTGATCATCTCCTGAACCATGGACATGTATTATCGCTATTACACATGTCAGGAATGATTACGTAGCCAGCTGACAGCTCAGACTAGAATGCAGGGCTTCTTACTCTGATGCTATATAATTTTCACTATAAGAGTGGGGAATGGAAGCCAAGCAAAATGTTAACACTGGAGAATTAGTCCAGGGACAGAAGTTCCAGGTAGAAACTGATGGATGGGAGAGAATGTTTGTGGAGAAACACAGGTAGTTGCCTTTAGTGGAGGAACAGGTTGTGATTTTGGAAATCAGAGATATGATTTAAAGAGCAATTGGTGTCAGTGTCAGGGCCAAGTGAACGAGTTGGGACTTCATATTGTGGGAAGTGAGTGATTTTGAAAATTTGTGACTAGGGGATCATAATTCTGCTTCAGTGCTGTATGGAATGAATTGAATTAGGGAGAAACTAGAAGCAGTATCATTTCAGGCAACACATACAGTATTTCAAGTGAAAAATAGTTCAGTTCTAGACCACCGAAATTAAGTTTAGTCAGAAAAGCAAACAGCGGATCACTTTCTGGGATACTGGCATGTGCTGAACGGACACATGTGGCCAGAGGAAGGAGGGAGCCAGTCGGCATTGTTGACACTGGTGATGGGGGTGTGCTCCCACTCACCACCCCCCATCACGACTTCTGTTCTTCTGTGTGGGACTCCTTCCAGCTGACCACACCCCTGCTTCATTTGCTGATAGAGTCAACGTACGCTGATAAATACCTTCTTTGCTAGATGTTAAATGAAAGCCATAATCCTTGCCCTCAGTGAACTCATAGTCTCGTGGTAGAAATGATCACATAAACAATATTATAGAGGATTTATTGAAATATGTACCTCAAGCCATTAGAACACAGAAAGGCACCTAGTTCAGCATATATAGGTCAGGAAAGGATATTTAGTTGTCTGTCTGGAAGGAGAAGGAGATAGCTTGGTGAAGAAAGCAGGAAGGATGTTGTATGCAGACAGAACAGCATGATCAAAGGCATGAAATTGAGGATGTGAAACTGTAGGTAGTTGTTTAGTGAGCCTGACCATGTCAGCATCTGTCTCCTAAGAACAATGGCATTATCCTACCTGACCATAATATAATTATCACACTCAAGTGACTAACATTGGTATAATATAATTATTTAATACCCAACACATTTTAAAATTGGGCTATCCCAATAATGTCATATGTAGCTTTTTTGCAGTACAAGAACTAATCAGAAATTGTGTGTTGCATTTTGTTGTCATGTCTCTTTAATCTCCTCTAACATAAAAGGCTGTTTCCCTAACCTTTTCTTCTCTTTTTTTTTCTTTCTTGGTCAATATTGATGACTTTTAAGAACCTAGACTAGTTGCTTCACAAAATATTGTTTCCTTACATTTAGATTCAGGTTAAATATTTCTTCACAGGTTATATTGTGTCCATTTCAGTGCATGACCTCAGGAGACAGTTGTCCATCACTACTGGTGATGTCAAATTTGATTATTTGGATAAGGTGTTATCCGTGAGATTTCTCCATGCCGTGTTGCTCCATAACCTCACATACAATAGTTTTTGTAACCATTGATGATTTCTGCCTAATTAATTCTTACTGTGTGAGTTGTCATATGGTGAATTTTTTTTTTAATACAGCTTTTTCTTCCCCTTTTTAAATAAAATTTAAAATGTTTAGTGTCAGTATGGATTCATGATTCTTTTTTTCCAATGTATAATAATGCATTCTCATCATTACCTATTCAGTGTTCTACTGCTGCTCCTGAGTCGCTTCAGTCGTGTCCGACTCTGCGCGACCCCATAGACGGCAGCCCACCAAGGCTCCCCTGTCCCTGGGATTCTCCAGGCAAGAACACTGGAGTGGGTTGCCATTTCCTTCTCCAGTGCGTGAAAGTGAAGTTGCTCAGTCGTGTCCGACTCAGCGACCCCATGGACTGCAGCCTACCAGGCTCCTCCGTCCATGGGATTTTCCAGGCAAGAGTATTAGAGTGGGTCACCATTACCTTCTCCGATTCAGTGGTCAGACTGTCCTAAATTTGGCTTAGGCTGTTCTTCCTTCCCTGTTAGCTAAGGCTTCCCTGTTAGCTCAAATGGTAAAGAATCTGCCTGCAGTACAGAAGACCCAGGTTTGATCCCTAGGTCGGGAAGATCTACTGGAGAAGGGAATGGCAGCCCATTCCAGTATTCTTGCCTAGAGAATTCCATGGACAAACCATGGAGTCGTAAAGAGCTGGACATGACTGAGCTACTCACGCTTTCACATTCGCTTTCATTCTTCAGTCTGGCCCCTCCCCCCATCTGTCTTTGAGCACTTTCTTATTTTCTGGCACAGACATTTTCTGTATGTTCCGGACTCATTTCTTTCTTCCTTGATCTCAGCCCTAGAATCAGCCCTTTTTCCACGTATTCCAGTTCCTTCTAGTGAGTAATAGTATTTAGAAGCCAAGATTTGAGGGCCAAGTGTGCTCATTGCTCCTGTGGTGTCGTTCCTTCTCGGCTCTGGGACCACAAAGCTAGAGAAAGCACTTTCTTCAAAGCTTGAGCTTATCTGATACCTTTCTGTGTAATCCAGCACTTCATGGTTCTTCCTCTCCTTCTCCCACTCAGTATTTGTATTTCCCAGCAAGCATTCCATGTTCTGCATCAACGTGTCTACCCATCTGCTCAGGCTTACAATACTCATGTAATAGTTTCACAATCACTTCATCAATACTACTGTCAACAGCAAACTTACTGTGGAAAGTTCAGGGTTTCCTTTTACTAGTGAGATATATTCACAACTAATGTCACACTAATGATAATATCACACTAATGAGATATATTATATATTTAGCTTTACCTGCAGTTCTTTTTAGGAAAAATGTACTTGAGTTTGAGTGTAAATTTCCAAGATTGCTAGATACTAATTAAAATATCTGAAATATTTAATGTATTTTAATTAAAATAGCCATCAAGCCACTTTAGAACTAAATTTACATGTAAGTTAACAACCTCCAAATACTCTATTGCTCACCCACCTTTTTTCACATTATACCTATGAAGTTTAGTACTTTTCTAAAAATGAAACAGAACCAGGTTGCAAACGTCCGGTGTGTATTTATATATCTGTTTATACACCATAAATGAGTGTGTTGTTTGTACTCTACTGCATTCATTTGTCATATATTCTCTAGAATAGGATTGCATTTCAAAAAAAGAAGTAAAAAATCCAGAGGAAAATAGTTATGTAGTATTTTAGATATGACTGTATACCAGTCACAGAACTTCATAGAGAATGCCACTACTCTCTCAGGGACCAAGAAAAAAAATCTTTGGCATTTCCATAGATTTAGTTTGAACCGGTAGTTTCTTTGAACCTTTTTTTTTTTTTTTTTTTTTTTTTTAACAGCTTCCTTTAAAAAACATATAGCATGGGCATATGTAACTGTAGATTATTACAAAATAACTGAATACAGAGAGCTGCCTCTATATCCAGAATCTCATCAATTATATGTACAATGTCAGTTTAAACTAATCATAATGTGTTTCTATCCTTCAGATTTTTCAGAGCAAACTGCAAACTTTTCAGTGTCACTGAAAGTTTGGGGACAATTACCCTCTGATATGAAGAATCAGCTGTTAGGAGCATGTTCACAGAAGTTGGCCTGGAAATATAATTTTGTACAATAAATTTAGACAGCAGAATCTCTATAACAACAGAAACATTCTCCCACACCTGGTCGATTTTAGAATAGGAGCTCTGATGCCTTGAAAATAACCCATTTCTATAAGGGAAATGTGATTTATGATAACCCGAGACACAGATACGACTAGACCCACATTCCATTTAAAGTTATTGTGCCACCAGACTATAAAAACAGTGCTCTAAAGTGAATCAGTGGAATTTGGTTCTCTTTAGTGGACAGTGGCCGAGGCATTAATGAGACAGATTGCATTAAAAGATATTTGATTTCTGGGGGAGTTAAAGTCCTTTCATATTTTGAAATTGTGGCTTAGTCCTGGCATCTGATCTTCTTCCCCCTACCATACCATCACCAGTTCCTGCGCATGCTTTGACATTGCTATGGTAACCCAGAGGGATGATGGAATTCCCGGCTTCTCTTTTCACAGAGGGTGATGAGACAGGAGTGATGGATAGTCTGCTGGAGGCCTTGCAGTCGGGGGCTGCCTTCCGCGACCGAAGGAAAAGGACACCGAAGCCAAAAGGTGAACATTATGCTTCTTTCGTGTTACTTTCTAGGGAACTGTAACAAAGAACAACACTCCCCTTTTTTATAATTCTTTTAAAGTCCTGTGTCAAGAATGTAGTGCTGTGGGCAGCAACTCTTCAGGAGTTTTATAAATTCGCTTAATCCTTCCTTTGCAATGACAGGTGTCAGAGAGAGGAGCGTTCCAGTTGGCCAGTGTCACTAGCATATTAACAAAGCAACGCGCTGAACCTGGGAAAGCCTGATGAGTGCGACAGGCCTCATCTAAGGGACCATATGTACCTTATCCCAGTGGAGTTCACAGTAGCATAATTAAATGAGAAGTAAAAGTCATAACATTATTGCTTCAAGTATATCAGGGTATTGAAGCATTGCTTCGCTTCCAGAAATACTTAACCTTGGAAAAATGTCTAACATTGTTATACTTCCTGAGGTGAACAGAGCTCTATATTAAGTTTCTTTTATATATATGTATTTTTAACAGATATTCGGCAGAGTCTCAGTCCAGCGTCTCAGAGGCCTATTCTGAAAGTTTGTAACCATGGTAATAAACCGTATTCATAAATTGCACATTCTTCTCATCTACTTTTATCCTGTTGATCTGAGATTTTAGTAGGCTGCTATGATGTTCTTGAGTTTCAGTGTGACTAAAATAGTAAAAATGTGTGGATGTACATATTTGTGATGAGATTGTACACTCATGTTTTTCCATCCTTCCATTAGTGCCTTGAGGTAGTATCAAAGATTCTTCTTTCAGGTCTCAAGTACATATTTTGCTTTTATTATTATTATTTGAAGTTACCTTACACATTTATAATCATTGTTGTCCAATGTCTCCTTTCAAAAACATTGTTTTCTCTTAATCCTATTTTGAGCAGTGTATTTGCTTTACATTAAGGTACAGTTTGAAATATTGAATTGTTACCTGTTTTACTCTACCATGTTTGCCAGTACAATGTGAAACACTGTGACTAGCTCTGCGGCCAAATCTTTAACACAGATGAGCTTCATGTGGTATTACTGTGGAAGGGTGTGCTAGAATCACTAAGAAAGGCGAGCTGCCTTCGTCTCCCATGTTTATCTGAGACTGGCTCCTTTCGAACATCCCCAGCTGCCTCCTGAACCCCCGGCTCACGGAGCCCTCTTTCTTCAAGACGCCATTTCGTGTGTATTGGGCTTTGTTTACTTTGGCTTCCTTTCTCTCACTGTTGTGTATTATGGTTTCTGCTTCCCTTTCCTGGTCAAAATCAAATTCATCCATCGTAATTGACATTTATCCAGTGAGGTGTTAGCAAAGTTTACTAGATTTATAAATGAAAAGATACTTGACAGACTTTATTTGGGTTGTTTTGAGTACAGATGAGTTAACGTTCTAGAAGTATTAAGGTGTGACTGAATAGAAAAACTTTTGTCCGATTTCTAGAATAACCTAAAAAGAATATGACATAAATAGAAAGGGGCATGAATGTAATGATCTTTAAATGGATGTGTAGATGCTTACCGATCAAGATGAAGTATACATAATAGATGCTTAATAAATGAAAGAAAAGGTAAAAAAATGTACACCAAAATTTTAAATAGATCTTTTGACTTTTTTCAACAGTTTGTTTTTATTGTTTTGCTTTTATCTATTCTAGAAATAGGAAGAAAAAATTGTACTAAGTCAGAAAAATTCACTGTGGATAATTAATTCCTAGCTTTGGGTAATTATTTACTAAATATTGGCAAAAAGTGTAGAGAATAGAGAAACTCAGAGAGTCTGAGAACTTTAAGAGTACAGAGCTAGTTACTGACACAACTGTAATATTAGTGTTGATTGCCATCATGTTTCTTATTTGATTGCATATGTGTACTTAGATTTTTAAATTATTATTATTAATGCAGTATGTGAAATAACTCAGCCCCCACTGTAAGTCATTAAAGAAAAGACCCAGTCATGATATGATATGATTATAATGGCATACAGATACCCATGCTATGTTTAAGTATTCTGGCTGCTATGAAGGGGAAAACTTTTTAAGATAAATTTGTATACTGGCCTTGAGAAGAACAGTCCTTTTGTGACTATAATGTTAGTAACGTGTCCAGGCTACAAAGGTTTGTCTATAATTATGAAGTGTGATATTTTTGGTCCAGAGGAAAAAAGCAGGTAAGAATTGCACTTCTATTTCTATCAAGGCTGATATACTATCTTAAGTCTAAGGCTTTTGTGATAATTAAGCAAGTAAATTATATAGCAAGTCAAAGGAGATATATCTTAAAGATCAAATTCTCTGTTCTAATATAAATGTAATGGGTTAAGGTATTTTAAAAACTTATTTTCATTGATATTTATGTTTTCCCTTTATGTTTCTCACCAAGTAAAAAACAAAATTCAAATGAACAGACTGATTTTTAAAGATACATGTATAATGGCAGATTTATTAGACTAGACCTTGAAAAATGCAGAATTTGGTTAAGAACATTGCAACAAGGATCATGAGTGTTTTTTGAAAAGATAACATTTTAGAATTCATTTTTAAATCTATTTTGAAAAATTACTTTGTTTTCACTAAAAATATTAACCTTACAACTGAACTATGTAATTGAAATGTAATGTAAACGCCTTTTGTTTTTTTATTTACTTTCATGTACTTGGAGAAGGAAATGGCAACCCACTCCAGGATTCTTGCCTCGAAAATCCCATGGACAGAGGAGCCTGGCAGGCTATAGTCCACAGGGGTCGCAAGGAGTCGGACACGACTGAAGCAAGTTCACTTCATGTACTTAAAACTAACAACTGACACTTGCATTTTCTAAAAATATATAGTAGTTGATATCTTATTATTTTTCAAAGATCTATGAGATTTTCTACAATATTTTAAATTTGTTTACATCTTAATAGTAATAATAGTATTAATAGGCTAATTTTTACTGCATTACTTTGCTTATTGAGTTATTTGAGTTAGAAGCCAGGCAGTATGTTGAAATGCTTTATATATATCCTTTTTAATCTTCTTAATAATCCTGTCAGATAGTCATTGTTTTTATCTGTGTTTTATAGTAAAATATAACCAAAGATTGAACAGGTCTCATAGTTTGCCTCTGGTCCTGTGGCCAAGTTTCAGACAGAGGTCTGCCTGACTTCCGAGTCCAGCTTCTCCCTCTCTGTGCTATGTCATGTCTGAACACAGCAGCTTGAATCACTTTTTTTTTCCTCTTCTCATCATCCTGATGAGCCACATATGTCCATGTTCTTTCTCTTGTGACATAAGTTCATGCTATTGAGATACACTCTCACACACACTCAGACGTTTTCTAGCCTCTGGTCTGTCTCCCTCGTTCCCAGGTAGAAACACTAGATAGCACTTTTATCTGAGTCTTGGATCGCAAGAATAAATCACCTTCTGGAATTAGGACCATTGTTTATTTCTTTTAATAAACTCTATTAAAATATCTATATTAATTTAATAAACTTATACTGTTAGAAAGATCATGAAAGTTTTAGATTATAAATATAGTCTTTGTGTGTGTGTGTAGACTAGAAAGAGTCTTTTTATTTCAGAATGAGAAAATCCTGATAATGTATCCTCTGAGACCTTGGAGCTAAAGTTTCACAAGATATATTTTGGCAAAAGATGACCTGAAGCACTCTAACTCCTATAAACCTCACAAACAGAGAAATTGTACACACTGAATAATCCAGCCCTTGTGCTGGGCTAAACCTCTACTCAAAATACTTTGGTTAAAACCTTTAGCTGTTTTATCTTTTGCTTTGTCTGTTAAGACCTAGTAAGAAATTGTGTGTGGTATTTTTCTTTGTTAAGCCTTCACTTACTCAGTTGTTTAGCAAAATGTATTAAGCATTGCTGGACATTTTAGATGCAGAGATACCGTCTAAGAATCCACCAGCCAGTCAGGAGACAGCTGAGTAACAGATCTCATGTGTCTGGTTAATGCCAAGATAGCAGTAATGCACAGAGCTTTTGGAATACCGTAAAGACCAATCCAGACTTTATGAGACAGTTCAGATTTGGCCTCTAGAGGGACCTGAAATCAAAGCTGAGTTTTGAAGGATAAACAGAAATGAGGCAAAACCCTGATGGCAAGAGTGAGGCAAAAAGCAGAAGCAGCATGTGTGCGCCCTCCCAGTCTGAGCCCTGAAAGGCTGTGCGCCCTGCAGTGCTCCTCTCTCCCTTCGTCCACTCTCCTCCCCTCTCTGTGTCCACAGTCTATGCTCCTGTATGTGTCTGTTCCTGCCTTGCAAGTAGGCTCAGCGGTCCCATTCTTCTAGATTCCATGTACATGTGCTAATAGACAGCATTTGTTTCTCTCTTTCTGACTGACTTCACTCTGTGTAACAGGCTCCAGGTTCAACCCACGGACAGAACAGTATGGCAGTCTACAGTCCATGAGGTCACAAAGATTCAGACCTAGCTGAGCACACACAGGTTCATCCACCTCACTGGAACTGACTCAAATTCATTCCCTTTTATGGCTGATTAATATTCCATTACCACATGTAGAATAGATAGCTAATTGGAAGTCGCTGCATAACACAGCGGGCTCAAGCTAGAAGGGTGGAATGGGTGGGGTATGATAGAAGGAATTTGAAGAGGGAGTGGACATGTGTACTTAGGGCCGATTCACATTGTTGTATGGTAGAAACCAATACAATACTATAAAGCAATTATCCTCCAATTAAAAATAAACTGAAAAAAAAAAAAACTATTTGCTCTTACTAGTATCTGTATGCTCTTTTCTAGCACCCTGGTTTTTCCCGTTTTGCACCATGCATTTCCCTTAAAGAGTTCTCATACAGCATCTGCCTCATCACTCCTCAGTCCTATCGGTGCAGACAAGGAGCGTCTCTGCCTTGTTAACTGCTAAAGCCCCAGTTCTTCGCTGGGTTCATGCCTGACACATGGATGTTTTAGTAAGAATGTGTTGAATGAATATAGACATGTCTATGCTTAGACTTTAATAGAACAATTAATGTACATTGAGCAAAATCACATCTGCGGTTGTTACCCAAATATGTAGGCCTTAGTATGTCACTTGCTAAAGCCCCAACTGTGACCAGGTAACTCCTCTCATCTTCTTCCTAGAATATTATCTGTCATCAGAAGGAGATATTTGATCATCACAGGTTTGAAGATTATTGCATCAGATGTGAAGGGTGAGGTTCAATCTTGATTAGATTATTCACTCCTTAGCAGTGTGGAGTAACTTATTAATTTGATTTCCTTCCCTTGCTTAATCAAGGGAAGTTTAACAACAGTAAATAAATGAAAGCATCTACTAATAAGTACAGGGCATTGTCTCATTTCTTTACTCAACACAGTGCATTTGAAATCTAAAGATTTTTCTATAGTTGATAGAAAATAGTAACTCAAGATAATAAAAATATTTATTAATGCATTTTAATAAAATCATACCATATTTGGGTATTAGTGAATAAACTGACCTGGTTAAAAATAAAGGCCCAGATAGGGAAGAAGTATATTGCGAGTCTGATGCCAGGCCAAGAACTTGGACTCTTGAGGCTTTTGAGCAGGAAAATGACAAGTCTGAGCAATTTGTATGACGCATGTTAGAACAAAGAATGGAAAGGACCTAATAGCCACTTTGAAATTTCCATGGATTGGCTTCAAGGAATGGAGAAAGTCAGAGAGCTTATCAGGGTGTGAGGAGAGAAGCCAGGTCTAGAGCTCTGTGTTGAGATCCTCACAGAGAAATGCTCACAACTGCATACGCAGATGAGTTAACTGCGGGAAATCCTCTAACTTAGAGAGTACAAGGACTGAGCCTTAGAGATGGACACAGGCAGTGATGGAAGCAGATAACGGATGAAAAGGAAGATCACATGATAGAGGAACCTTCATTGTAGGTTGGAAGAAGACTTTCAAGGATGTGGTTTACCCCATTTTTTTCTTTAGTTGTTGCTTTCCTTTTATCTTTATAAAACTTAGTGGTATTACAACTGAGGGACCAGTGTTTTTCAGGGTACAGTAATTTCCACTCTCTTCAGGGACTTCTTTTCCCCTGTAGACTCTAAAACGTTTGTGACAAAGGTTTCACAAACAGGAATTGTTCAACCACATCTTATGGAGCATCTGCTAGCAGTTTGATTGCATCTCATTAGATGGTTCTCTTTTCATTAGGTGGTACTGTGGATTTTTTTTTTTTTTTTCAGTTAAATGGATATAGAGTAATCAGAAAGAATTCTATAAACTATATGCAATTAAAATCCCTAATGATAAAACTATTTAACTGTGACAAAATAAGATAAAACATAATCAAAATTTTAGGCAAACAAGTATTACACATTTTTAGTGAACATCCATAACCTAAACAAAATCTTGCTATATTATCTTTACACTAAATCAATTCTTAATAGCCTTAATTTGGATTTGATTATCTATTTTTACTCTTCCACTTATATATGGAGCTTTGAGAGATTTTTATAGAAATAAGATTGTATTGCCTCCAGGCACAGCTGCTCTGCCACTCTAAGATTGGAAGTCAGACTTAAATGTGAAGCTAGTTAGATATCTTTGAATTAGCATATTTCT
This sequence comes from Bubalus bubalis, assembly GCF_019923935.1. Taxonomy (NCBI): domain Eukaryota; kingdom Metazoa; phylum Chordata; class Mammalia; order Artiodactyla; family Bovidae; genus Bubalus; species Bubalus bubalis. Next base: position 86,783,188 of record NC_059169.1, on the reverse strand, counting down.
CACAAAATAACTCTAAAGGAAGCTCACAGGACAGGTTTGTTGTCGATGTATTAAAACTTCACACACAACCATCCCCCCTCCCTACTGCACTCAGCCTTCAGTCCCTTTATTTCTTGACCTACCTTTTCCATGAGCAGCAAGAATTTGTCTTGAGGCAGAATTATGAAATTTGTAAGATTTTCAGTAGTGTCTACTGAGCACGAGCTGCCTGCAGGTTTTTCTGAAAATAGGGAGGACAATACCAAACCAATCTCTGTCTAGAAAACCTTATCTATCAAAGTAGAATATGGGCTACCATTTTCATTAAACAAAATAATAATAATGTCCTATTTTAAAGTAGAAAAGCATAACAAATAATATGGCTTATTTTCTTGAGTTTATTTTTTGTTCTCTTTCTGATGAATTTGTGCCTAAGGACGGGAACTATTAAAATACTAATTGTTTTTGACACCCTTATACTTGGGCTTTCAAGTGGAATTAAATACTACCTGTAACTGTCAAAAGACTTAAATATTTTTTAAGGAGACTTTTCTAGGCCAGGAATGTAAAACAGTTTGGGTGATTCTACATTTTATTCAAGCATCAGGCTCTCCTCTTTCCTATGCAGTCAAGCACAGGAGAACAGACTCAGTAGGCTCCTGCCAAGGGCCCGATGCCCTGTGGGTGGACAGAAAGGCCCTTCCCGTTTGTAGTCAGGGCAGGACAACTTTTTGGCGAGTCCTTATGAGACAGACTCTTAAGTGTGAACAGGTTAGAAAATTCTCAAGTAGTGAGGACCTCAAGTTGTTTGAAAAGGACATTTAGGCAAGAAATAACAAATGCCTTTCATTTAATGAGCATTCACAGTTATATGCTGAAGGCTGAGACTAAATTGAGTGAAAAGGAGATAAAGAACCATTGTATGAAGAAAGGGATGTCCTTGACTTCCCCTGAAATAGTTGTTATGATTAATATGTCTCTGTTTCTGTTAGTGGACTATAATTGTTACTTTTAAATGTTTTTGGTCCATTCTAAATCTATCCTTTTCTTAAAGCATAGGGTCAGAATCTGGATTTATAAGGAGTCAGTAGATGGACAATGGCACCCCACTCCAGTAACTCTTGCCTGGAAAATCCCATGGACGGAGGAGCCTGGTAGGCTGCAGTCCATGGGGCCGCTAAGAGTCGGACACAACTGAGTGACTTCACTTTCACTTTTCACTTTCGTGCATTAGAGAAGGAAATGGCAACCCACTCCAGTGTTCTTGCCTGGAGAATCCCAGGGACGGGGGAGCCTGGTGGGCTGCCGTCTATGGGGTCACACAGAGTCGGACACAACTGAGGTGACTTAGCAGCAGCAGCAGCAGTACGATGGACTTTAGAAACTCCTTGAACTCTGTTTTTGTTCTAGATTTTGTGCTGGGGCTTTTTTTCCATGCCTCCACCCCCCCACAACCCCCGGCTAAAAGGATCTGTTGATTTTATCAAATTCCCCAAAGAATAAAAAATAATTTTTTTCTTGTTTGATTATTGGTTTGTTACAAATTTTCTGTTTCTACATGTTATATTTTTATACATATATGCATGATGCGTTTTCCACATTTGTGACTGCATCAGTTAAGAGTCTCATGACGTTTAATGTAATTTTTTTGTCATTTGAAAACTAATCTTTAATTGACATAGTCACAAATGTGGGGAACATATCAAATGGTTCATGAGTCTGTAATTCTAGTGACAAGCTGTTTAGGATAAGCAGTTAAGGTCCAGTGAACCTGCGCCGCTGTGGAGGTTCACTCAGGATGCAGGGAGCAGACGACATCACATGTACCGAGGACGGTCATTAGTCGTGCTGGACCTCCCGGGCAGGAAGATGTGCAAGACTCGCTAGACTCTGCAGCTGGGAAGGAACAGTCTTTGAGGGGCCAAGAGACAGAGCGGTACGCAAAGCCACAGGCTTGAGAACAGCCAGGTCCATCAAGGATGGAGGCCCACCGGGCACAGAGCAGACGCAAGGGCACAGACAACACCGTTCACCTCTGGCAGAGTGTTTGTGGTAGAACAGTAGAAACCGAAGCAGACAGTGCTGAGTGCAGGCATCATGGGGGCTGTCCTTTCTGAAAGTCTGGGTATGAAAGAATGAAACAGAAGGGAAATAGCTGGAACTAAAACAGGTTGTAGTTCAATGAGAGGGTCATGACTCTTTCTTTTGTGTGGCATTGGCTTCAGTGTCCGTTCTGAAGGGAAGGCACTCTGGTGGGGAAAGATGTGTGTTTGCTGGGGCGGTAGTGAGGGTGAGGTTCCTGGGGGTAGGATGCGAGAGCACAGGTTTGAGCACCTGGATGGTGAAAAGGAAGGGTGTGTGGAGAGAAGTAGACGCGAATATTGAGTCAGCAGCTTGGGGGTCTTATTTGATGATATCCTTTTTCTCTGAGAACTGGAATGCAAGGGCTTCTGCAAGTGGCAGGCTGTGTGGAGAAGGGGGGCAAGGGCAGCAGAAAATAGCACGTCTCCTAGATGGATTGTGAAACGTTACTGCTCAGGAGATGCAGGAAAATGTTTGCATCAGTGGTCCAGCTGAAAAGAGAGATTACCTGTCTGTAAAACCTGAGGGAAAGAAAAGTAGCTGATGTGCTCCCCAGGTCCCATGACAAAGTTGGTTCTCCAGTTTCCTGAAAACTCTAAGGGTTAATCTCCAAGTGTAACCGTAGGGATCAGTTTGGCAGTGGGCCAGCTAAGTGAGCTTCAGCGCACCAGCCGGGCAGAGTCATCCTGGTTTTGAGAGGATAAGGTGTTCCATGTAATAGTAGTTACAACAGTGTAGCAGTTAACTGGTTAAGTCGAGGTAACTCTGTTGGAACATCTGTACCACGTATGTTTCAGCGTGGTTTGGGTGTCCTGTTACATTTGAGGAAGGCATTCTATCAGGGATGGCAGTGACCTCATGCTGCTGGTTTTCCTCCAGGCAGGTGCCAGCTACATCATGTGTCTGAGGTCTTTTCTTACAACAACACTTGGTGCTAAACACTTGTTTCTAAGGGACTGCTAGATTTGTTTTTATATTTTATTTTATTTGTCCTCATTAAAAATAAAGGTCAGTTTGGAGTAGTCACAGATAGAAACCACTTTCCAAGTGTGGTCTGTATCAGAAATAAACGTTTTGCCAAATGCCTGTCGGGCATAGTAGTTACTAAAGCAATAGCTGTTTGTACTCACTGACTATCTGTAAAGTATTCGTATTTTTAAATCCCGTTTCTAAAAGCCTTGGGTGATCTGGCCAAACAGTCTGACCTTGAAAACAGCGTGGAATCAGGCACTGGCTTCAGGGGCAGTTAGGCCTTGCTGTGACTTCTTGATCTAATGAAAGGAGACCCTAGCAGCTTATTTAACCTTTGGATTTACTTTTCCTCAGCTGTAAAAAAAAGAAATTATACTATGTGCTTCTTAGATTGTTTAGAACATTAAGTGAAAACATGTGAAAGGACTCTACTAAAGTACCTGTGTGGCATGCTAAGTTGCTTCGGTCGTGTCCAACTTTTTCCGACCCCGTGGACTATAGCCCGCCAGGCTCCTCCGTCCATGGGATTCTCCAGGCAAGAATGCTGGAGTGGGTTGCCATGCCCTTCTCCAGGGGATCTTCCTGACTGAGATCGAAACCTCACCTCTTTCATCTCCTGCGTTGGCAGGCAAGTTCTTTCTTTACCACTGTTGCCACCTGGGCAGCCAAAGTACCTGTAATTGAGTAGATATTCCATAAGTTCAGTATTTGGTAGTTCCTCTGCATTTTTTCTCCTTTTCTGCCTACCCTGCATGATGCATTTGTCAATACAAAGTTATTATAAATTCTTGTGCAAAGTGGCAGTAGTATGCAGAATGGGTGTATTAATTAGATTGAAATTAATTCTTTTACATACGATAGTTTCTATACTGTACTTAAGATGTGGTATAAACTAGTTTTGAAGAGAAAAAGAAAAAAAATTAAAAGTCTATAGAGACTTTGGTTTTAAAATAAAATAATAAAGGTGTTTTTACCTCCTTTTCCCCTTGGGTGTTACTGCAAAGCCACAAGGAGAAAAAGCAGCAAAAACCAGCATCAAATTCTGTGAAGTTAAGACATGGTCAGCCTGGAACAGCAAGATGTGAAGACAGGAAAGAGGATACTGTGGGAGGAGGGAGCTGGGATCTGGGGGCTTGATGGCTTCCAAGCAGATTCCCCAAACTGAGGGCCTGGGAGTGCTCTGTGGGGATCCTGGAGCTGGGTGTCCAAACTCAAGGTGTGGGCAGGGCGGGTTCCTCCCACAGGCTCTGAGGGAGGCCCCCATCCCCCTGTCTCTCTTCTGGAGGTGACTGTCCTCCAGGTTCCTCGGCTTGCACCGCGTCACACTCATCCCAGACTCTGCACGTGGCCCCACAGTGTGTCTCTGTGTCTTCATGTGCCCTTGCTTTTGGCCGTACCACATGGCATACGGAATCTTAGTTCCCCAACCAGGGATCAGACCCACGCGCCCTGCAGTGGAAGCGCAGTCTTAACTGCTGGACCACCAGGGAAGGGCCTTATGTGACCTTCTTATATGGACCTGAATCTTTTGGTTAGGGCTCCCCACCTTAACCTGGAGAAGGGCATGGCAGCCCGCTCCAGTGTTCTCGCCTAGAGACTCCCATGGACAGAGGAGCCTGGTGGGCTACAGTCCATGGGGTCACAAAGAGCTGGACACAACTGAAGCGACTGCGAGCACACCCCCCGCACCTTAACTTGATTGCATCTGCAAAAGCCCTGTTTCCAAATCAGGTACCCTTCATAGACACCAGGTGTTAGGGCTTTGACATAAGTCTCAGGTGGTACAGTTCAGCCCGCAGCAACAGGGACCCCAGTGAGAAGCACTGATGTGCCCTCACAGGAGCATCCAACGGCTCAGCAGCCACGGGTGCCCGGAGGTGCCAACAGGAGGGGCAGGGCGTCCAGCGGGAAGTGGGGTGCCGGGGGGCAGGGTGGCCCCACGCAGGCAGCAGGCGCCACAGCCAGACCTGCGACCCCCTGGCTGCACTGCATTTCTTCCTCTCCGAGCAGGTAAGAGTACAGACAGCGTCCAGAAAACTCAGGCGGAGACTCTAGATCTGGGGTGCCGGTCAGAGGCAAGGTAGTGCGTGAAGACAGGAGTTACCCGAACACAGAGGCGGGTCCCAGGAGAGGAGGGGATGTCAGTGGGACAGTCCTGTTCGGGCCCAGCCACCGCTCAGCGTGAGCCAGCTCACACTCCAGGCACAGGACAGAGGGTTCTCCTGGGGACAGCCGACAGTCTAGAGAGAAGGCTTTCAGATACTGGTGTTTTGGACCCTCTTCCCTCAAAAACTGCTAGCTTATTACAACAGTACTCCACAGAGAAGCCCACTGGTTAAGAAACCTACTCACACAAGTTTTTTTCTCTGAACTATTCATTGGGGTCAAGGATTCATTAGCTGACACTTGAGGAAAACATTCAACCTAAAACAACAAGGGAAAACAAACCAGAGGAGCTCTTAGTGAACAGAGAAAATGTGGAGGAAAGCACCATAATTAAAAATTGCAAAGATGTCAAATATCTCAGTGATATGTCATATTTATAATATATGCAGTATATATATAAAAGGATTAGAAACAAATCTGTCAGATGAAAAATATGGTAGCAGAAAAAAATTGTACAATATTTGGAAAAGCATAAGCAGAGTTAGTTATAGGAAAGATAAGGGGGGAAATGTAGAATTTACAGATAAGAGACAGAATTTACAAATAATATGTATCTAACTTTATAATTTTTTTATATTAATATTTGCATAATTGTATATACAGAAAGTTATGACCAACCTAGATAGCATATTCAAGAGCAGAGACATTACTTTGCCAACAAAGGTTCGTCTAGTCAAGGCTATGGTTTTTCCTGTGGTCATGTATGGATGTGAGAGTTGGACTGTGAAGAAGGCTGAACTGTGGTGTTGGAGAAGACTCTTGAGAGTCCCTTGGACTGCAAGGAGATCCAACCAGTCCATTCTGAAGGAGATCAGCCCTGGGATTTCTTGGGAAGGAATGATGCTGAGGCTGAAACTCCAGTACTTTGGCCACCTCATGCGAAGAGTTGACTCATTGGAAAAGACTCTGATGCTGGGAGGGATTGGGGGCAGGAGGAGAAGGGGACGACAGAGGATGAGATGGCTGGATGGCATCACTGACTCGATGGACATGAGTCTGGGTGAACTTCGGGAGTTGGTGATGGACAGGGAGGCCTGGCGTGCTTCGATTCATGGGGTTGCAAAGAGTCGGACATGACTGAGCGCCTGAACTGAACTGAAGTGATGTACAATTGTATAATTGTATTGCAAAGCTTTGAGGACAAGTATGGAAAGAGTGATAGGCACTTGGAAAATGAGACAGTTATTCTAGAAAAAAATGATATACAGTTGACCCTTAAACACCATGGGTTTGAACTACATGGATTCACTTCTATGTGCAATTTTTAAATAGTAAACATAATACTACACCATCTGTTGGTTGAGTCCATGGATGTGGAACCACAGTTGGCAGGAACCTCATGTATGCAGGAACCTCACATATGACTATAAATCATATGTAGATTTTCATATGCTCAGAGGTCAGATCCCCTAACCCCATATTGTACAGGGGTCAAGTGTATAATCATGATACTCTACTTGAATTTAACATGGCCTCATATGCTATTTTATAGTCATAATAGTAATAAACACTTTGGTAGACATATTCCAAGGTGGCCCTCAGTGATCCCTGCCTCCTAATGTTCTTTATTATGTAGCTCACCTCAGCAACATTTTCTAGGATTAGTCTGCAACTAGTTGAATAGGGCAGAAATGCTAGTATATCTCTTCTGAGATTGGGGCCTCTCCAATGTTTCAGTGGATGAAGAATCCGCCTGCAATGCAGGTGTCACAGGTGATGCGGCTTCGATCCCTGGGTCAGGAAGGTCCTCTGGAGGGGAAAATGGCAGCCCACTCCAATATTCTTGCCTGAAAAGTCCCACGGACAAAGGAGCCTGGTGAGCTACAGTCCATAGGGTCACAAAGAGTCGGACACAACTGAGAGACGAAGCACACACACACATCTGAGATTAGGTTGCAGAAGATACTGTGGTTTTCCTCTAGGGTGCTGTGTCTCCCCCTTTCTCGGTTCTGGGAGAAGCTATGTTGTGAGAAGCCCTATGGAGAGACCCAAGTTGTGAGGATATTAAGCTTCAATCTCACAACAGGAAATCAATGTCTGTAGTCAATGAATCAAGAAATAACAGGAAAAGTGTCAATAAGGCAAGAGAGTCAAGGACAATGGACTTTTATATTTTATTGGAGGCCTTTTGGATTTCTTTATAAAGTAGCCATTAACTTTCTTAGGAGTTAAGGTTAGAAATATTAAAGTTCTAAATGGGCAACATGGGCAGTCAGGATGGGCAAATGCCTGGTGACTCAGTTTATCTCTGTTAAGAATAACGGGAAGCCCAAAGTTCTCCTTACAGTCATTGGTTATCTATCTCTTTTACTAAAATACACTGATTTTATTTTTATTTTTAATTTTCATTTTCTCTCTTCTAATACTATGTATAAAAGGGACTTCTCTCTCTTCTAGCTCTCAGCTTTTCATTTTTATGTGATCCAGAGACTGAAGTGCTTTTCACTGTGTGTTCTTTCAGAGTGATGAGTCAGTGACGGGGGTACCTCTGGCTCAGGATAGTGACTGTGCTTCTCCATGCAAGTCAGGCCATCTTCCTGCTTCTTTTGTGTCCTGTAGACAACACTGGCCAGTGATTTTGCAGCATGTATCTGACTATTTTTGTCCTTTGCAATTCTTAATGTGAGAGAAAATGATTGAAATGCATAACAGAAAATCAGGTACCTCTACTGTGTGTGTGTGGGTTTGGCTTTTAGAGCAAAGTAGCCTTCCAGTTGGAGAAGGAAATGGCAACCCACTCCAGTGTTCTTGCCTGGAGAATCCCAGGGATGGGGCAGCCTCGTGGGCTGCCGTCTATGGGGTCGCACAGAGTTGGACACGACTGAAGTGACTTAGCAGCAGCAGCCTTCCAGTGCTACCTAAGAACTTGATGTCTAATCTTTAGTCACTGAATCCTCAGAAAGCAAGGGAATGGGATGAGATTTGCATTTGGAATTCATACTAGTTACTATTATTGACTGTTTGTGAATAAGTTATCTTAATATATTATACTGGCTTCATGAAAGCCAAGGATGCATTAGTGTAGCTAGAAGAACTGTTTGTGTTTTGGAGGGGAATGGTGGTATGACTACTTGTTACGTAGTCTAGGTAAGGAGATAAATATTTTTCTACTTTAAAAGAATCTATAAATTTATTTAGGAAAGCATTTACATGCATTGAGAAAGCTACATGTCCCATCGATTCCCAAGTAAATTAGAAATTATTAGTGTTAGCCATGATGTAAGTTATTGTAATATGACAGCATTTGACTTAAGCAGTTTCACCATTTATTAGCTCTGATATTAGAATAAATGATAATGATCATTAAGTGCTATGTACATTATCATTTAACTAATCATGCTTGCAATCTCCTTGTATTAGTCAAACCTCTTTGGGTTAATTAGTCAGAGGAGCTGCCTAATCCCGATTTCTAGAGGAATAATGAAATAAAGGAACACTGAAGTATGCTAAAGAAAGTGTTAGTGCATCACCATTTACCTTATATATTGGCTTCATTTACCCTCACTGAGTCCATTATAGTAGCATCAAGGTTAAAAGATTCTGGCAATTTTTTTTATTTTGAAATATGATTGGGCCTATTAAATTATATGCATATATTTTTCCATTAAAGCACATATGCAGCAGAAAAGTCCTAATATGATATGCAAATAAAAACAAAATTCTTATTTACCAATATATCCACATTGAAAGATAAACCAATAAACACTGTTTAGATTGAGCATTTAAAATGTTAGTAACATTTTATACTTTGATTCTGACAAGTTAATAACTCAAGATGTGTCGAATATCAAGGCTACAAATATAAGATACAACCAGGAGACTTTTATTATTAGTCCTTTTATTATTCTTGTTAATATAGTTAGGCTAAGCGGTCCTTAAGCTGATGCTTGATAAAACATGAGCAGAGTTTTATTTAATCCAAAGTATATTTTATCATTGGGTGAAAAGTATAATTTCATCCCTTTTTCTTAGTCTTTCTCATGTCTCAGAGGAGGAGAAAAAAGAGAAAAGGGTCTTTTAAAATTCATGGTGACCTGTCATGAGGCAATTTCTCAAATGATGATGATCATCTGTTTTTGAACGTGCAGGCACAAGTCATGGAAGGGCATGGTGCGTGAAGAGGTAACCAGTGGAGTCTCCAGGCAGAGAAAAGCACCTCCTCCTGAGAGCGGCCCTGGGTCCACGCCACACTTGCACCATTGGCAGTATTGTCCTCTCTAACACGTCCCAGGGTTCTCATCATGTCCTAAACACTGCTCTCCCTGTTTGCTACTCACTTGCTGGAAACTGGACAAGGCCTGTTACTCTCCACTCTACTGATATTAACCTCTTACCTCTTTGTTCACTGATCCGCATTTCCTTTGCTCACCTAAATACAAAAAGACATGATCTGCTCAGGGTGAGAGAGACATACATGCAGTAACAGAATGAAGCAGACAGAGTCAGTAACTGGGTACTATGTTGTAGAAACTTGGGATTTTCCTAGAAAGTAACAGTCTTCCACATATTCTTTTATTTTAAAGCCAGGAAAAGGGAAGGTTTGGAAGGCGCTGTTTTTCAGCATTTGTGGTGAGTTCTCCTGCCCTGCTGCTAAGCCCTCGCTGTGGTGGTCTCTGTACTCCTGCATCCGTGCCTGTCTGTTTTGAGAAGTGTGATTTGTTTGTTTCCATGTTGTAGACCCACAGGGTCACTCATGTGTTCCTCTTCTAGACAGATCTGTAGTCCTATCTAGAATCTCTTTGTAGAGATCTTCTTTAACTCTGTCCATGTCCTCCTTCAAGAAATACCATCTACTATTTCTACATTCTTTTTTTTTTAATAAAATTATTTTTATTATTTAAAAAATTTTTTAACAATTTTATTGGAGTAGAGTTGGTTTACCATGTTGTGTTGGTTTCAGATGTACAGTAAAGTGATTCAGTTATTTTTTCTGTGCCTTTTGGCTAAGATCAAGTGTAGTATCTGATCTTACGTCAAAATCGGGCATTAAAGACTGTAAATATACAGATTGTTGCTTCGGCAACACCCTCTCTCAGTGTCACTCAGGCACTTGGCACTGTGCATTGCACTGCACTGTGAAGTATTATTTTGTTTTATTTAAACCTTTCTTATTCTCTTATACTTCTTGATGGTGGTAGGCTTCCCTGCTGGCTCACAGTGGTAAAGAACCTGCCTGCAATGCAGGAGACCTGCTTGGGTCAGGAAGATCCCCTGGAGGGCATGGCAACCCACTCCAGTATTCTTGCCTGGAGAATCCCATCGACAGAGGAGCCTGGTGGGTTACAGTCCATGGGGTTGCAAAGAGTTGGATATGACTGAGCGACTAACACTTGCAACTTTCTTGGTGATGGTGTGGTAGTGGTGGTGGTGGTGGTTTAGTTGTGTCTGACTCTTGCAACCCCATGGACTGTAGCCCCGAAGGCTCCTCGGCCCATGGAATTTCCCAGGCAAGAATGCTAGAGTGGGTTGCCATTTTCTTCAGGGTATCTTCCCTAATCCAGGGACTGAACCCACATCTCCTGCATTGCAACTGGATTCTTTACTGCTGACTCACCAGTAAGCCTTAGAGTTCTTGCCTCATTTTAGATATATACTTTATATAGACGAATAACGTGTATAAAACTACAACTACACACTTCTGAGCATCTGGCTTGATGAATGTTCATAAAGTGAACTTACCTGCGTAACCAATACCTCGATCAGGAAAGGAGCCCCTTCCAGCTCCTTCCTCCAGTTCGTAACCTCACATCCCACCCTTGTCCTGACTGTGACAGCAGTAACCAGGCTTACTCTGTCTCTTTTTTTATGAACACAGTCTTACACTTTGTATCCATATTGTTGTATGCGGTTATAATTTGTTTATTCTAATGATTATTTAGTATTCCACCCTGAATATATGAATATTAGTTCTTTTATTGGTAGATATTTATACTGTTTCTAGAATTGGGATATTATAAATAGTACTGCTAAGAACATCCTTGTAGGTATCTTCTGGATCTGTCAGAAATATATGTAGGCGTGTAGTTCACTGAATAAGCCTATGTTCAGCTTTAGTGAATACTGCCCAACAGATTTCAAAAATGATTGTGCCAGTTTATACTTTCATCAACAGTGTATGAGAATTCATTTCAATAATTCTGGTTGAATTGAGATATCTCATTGTGGTTTCATTTTGCATTTCCCTCATGAGTAACATAAATACTATTCCATGTTCCTTTGGCTTTTTACATAATATTTTCAACATACTATCTCATTGTGTGAAGTGCCTATCTGAGTCTTTTGCATATTTTTCTATTGGCTTGTAGGTGTTTTTCATATTGAGAATAAATAGATTTTGATACAGCTTAGAACTCCATCATAACACTTATGTCAAACTGCCCATTAAAGGCAAGACTATGTTACTTTATAGTAATATAATATTCCACATCACTCAGATCTTTGAATGAGAGACCTTATATGACAGGTCTGGTCAGTATATGTTAAAAGAGCAGCATCTTGCCAAGTGTATAAACTGTTGCTATAAAACATTGTCCTCAACTTGTAACTCATAAACCTGTATCAGAGGTGAACTCTCAAAGTAACAAACTTACAATGCACTTAGATTTAATTTTATAAAATTTGAGTAACTTTTTTTATAAAATACTTTTGAATAGTCTATTACCAAAGAAAAAATTCAGTGCAATGCACATGACTCTATTATTGATGAGTTAGAACCAGAGTAAGTGAATAAATGTATACATTTCTTCTAGAACATTATTTTCATTTATTTGTCACAAAAAAGTATATCTTGCAAGGTCAAATTTCAACATATTAATTAAGATAGCTTTAAATTAATAAACTTAATATTAAATAGAAGCTACTTTTTTTTTACATTATTTATTTTCAATTGAAAGATAATTGCTTTTCAGTATTGTGTTGGTTTCTGCCAAACATCAGTATGAATCAGCTGTAGGTATACATATGTATGCTCTTATTTTTTAAATGATGATTCTAACCTTTCAGTTCAGTTGCTCAGTTGTGTCCAACTCTTTGTGACCCCATGGACTGCAGCACACCAGGCCTCCCAGTCCAACTCCTGGAGTTTACTCAAACGCATGTCCATTGAGTCAGTGATGCCATCCAATCATCTCATCCTCTCTCATCCCCTTCTCCTCCCGCCCTCAATCTTTCCCAGCATCAGAGTCTTTTCCAGTGAGTCAGTTCTTCACATCAGGTGGTCAAAGTATTGGAGTTTCAGCTTCAGCATCAGTCCTTCCAATGAACACCCAGAACTGATTTCCTTTAGGATGGACTGGTTGGAATTCCTAGCACTCCAAAGGACTCTCAAGAATCTTCTCCAGTACCACAGATCAAAAGCATCAGTTCTTCAGTGCTCAGCTTTCTTTATAGTCCAACTCTCACATCCATACATGACTACTGGAAAAACCACAGCTTTGACTAGATGGACCTTTGTTGGCAAAGTAATGCCTCTGCTTTTTAATATGCTGTCTAGTTTGGTCATAACTTTCCTTCCAAGGAGCAAGCGTCTTTTAATTTCATGGCTGCAATCACCATCTGCAGTGATTTTGGAGCCCAAAAAAATAAAGTCTGACACTGTTCTACTGTTTCTCCATCTGTTTGCCATGAAGTGATGGGACCAGATGTCATGATCTTAGTTTTCTGAATGTTGAGCTTTAAGCCAAATTTTCACTCTCCTCTTTCACTTTCATCAAGAGGCTCTTTAGTTCTTCCTTGCTTTCTGCCATAAGTGTGGTGTCATCTGCATATCTGAGGTTATTGATATTTCTCCTGGCAGTCCTGACTCCAGCTTGTGCTTCTTCCAGCCCAGTATTTCTCATGATGTACTCTGCATATAAGTTAAATAAGTAGGGTGACAGTATACAGCCTTGACGTACTCCTTTCCCAATTTGGAACCAGTCTGTTGTTCCATGTCCAGTTCTAACTATTGCTTCTTGACCTGCATACAGATTTTTCAGGAGGCAGGTCAGGTGGTCTGGTATTCCCATGTCTTTCAGAATTTTCCACAGTTTGTTGTGATCCACACAGTCAAAGGCTTTGGCATAGTCAATAAAGTAGAAATAAATGGTTTTTTGGAACTCTCTTGCTTTTTCAATGATCAAGCAGATGTTGGCAACTTGATCTCTGGTTCCTCTGCCTTTTCTAAATCCATGCAAGGGGGAAAAATATGTAGTTCACTAGATATGCATTGCTAAGTTCATCACTTAGCCTGCTTCCTTATTCTTGAAATGTCATACTGGACTACCCCTATAGTAAGGATGGGCCATACATACTTGAGCAGCTTCTTTAGAGTTTCGCCTTTAACAAAATTCTGATCATTATAATAAATAGCAGTTTATTCAGGATAAGTTAATAGACGTTCACAACTTTAAGGCTTTGGTATACATATTGCTACAGTGATGTGGGATGGATGAAGGGATTATATGAATATATACTCCTAACAGCATCTAGTGACTTATCCACTCTTCAAACCCTCACCAGCACTAGATGCATTTAAAATTTTTCAACAGTTAGACAAAATGCTGTCTCATTATTTTGCATATTTAATTCGCAATGAAATTGTTTCTTCTTTTTTCTTATTATATTTGAGAAAATATGAGGGACAGTGAGATCAGAAACAGTGGGGAAGGATAGAAACTTTCTCAGTATTTCTTATCAAACTATGTTATCCATTAAGGAAAAACTATAAAATTTAATGTTATCTCTTCTGTCTTTTTCTCTCAACTAGGAGCAGTTATTATTACTGTTTGTTTGTGATGATTTTTCAATGCTGCTAGTCCAGGATTAGGTTTTATTTTTACATTTTGGTTATTAATAACAATACATATAACCAACTCCTGTTTTATTGGAGCAATGAGGTAGAGATAGACAGATGGAAATCACAGACAGACCTAAACCCCAGTGGCAATGACTGGTGAAGGGAAAGCTAGAATCTCAGGTATACTCACACATCCTGCCCTGGGGGATTTGGGTTACTAGGCAGCAGCTAATAGATCTCTGTAGATTCTTGTGACTAATCTGGGTCTACTTGATATCAGCAGAGCCCGCTGAAAGGTAAAGAAACTGAGCCAACCAGCAAATTTTTCCTCTGGACAACTTTGGCCACAATTTTAACAGATTATTTTTCACTGAGTTTATTACATGAATCCAGTTAATAAAAGATATTTCAATAATGAAGGCAATTCTGAATATGATTACTTTGCTAAAACATTAATTTTTTAATTTATAATTTATATACCTTACTTTTAGAAAGACTTTGAGGTGACTTAGAAAAGAAAGCACAGAACAATCCTGTAATTATAACAGAAAACAGATGCTGTAAGAAAAGAGAAACAAGTTGGCCTCTTAGCTTAGAGCTATAATTCTTAACTTCAGAATCCATCAGAAACCCTCGAGGGGCTTATCTAAACCCAGGTTGCTAGGTCCACCACAGAGTTATGGATTCAGGTTTGTGGTAGGCATGAGAATTTGCATTTCTCATAAATCCCCAGAGGCTGCTCATCCAAGGAACCATACTTGGAGAAACACAGATCTTAGGCTGTTTTTTGTTTCTTGAGTTTTGGGAACCATCACTGATTAATATTAGATTTTTAAATTAAATAGTTTCTCTTTATAGCTCATTATCTGATCACACATAGTAGCTGTGTTATTATTTTCATCAGTTTCTTCATATAAATATAAAGGATATGATTGGTTATAATTTCCGGTAATTCTGAACCTTGGCCACATTAAACACGCCTAGAGAGTTTTTAAATGTAACCAATATGGAAGCTTATCTCCACAGATTCTGATTTAATTGGTCCCTGATGGAGCCTGGAACAATAGTTTTGAAACCTTTCCTGGTGGTTCCAGTGCTCAGCCAGGGTTGTGATACATAGATGGAAGAATAGTCTGTATTGCCTGCAGATGGTCAGGTGGTTCCCTCTGTGCCTTGCCCCCTGCCCCCCATCAATGTGCCCAGCTACTCACTCCCATTTTTATCTGTGTGGTATGCTTTTGGTTCTTAAATATGCTGTTTTGTTCTTCTCTTTATTGAAGTTCATCTGTTTTTGATGAACTATTTCTCTAATCTATCAAGGTCATTTTAAATTCTTTCTTTCTTCTAAAGTGTTTAACTCCTGCCCAAATAAGTATCATCTGCAAGTTTAATGAACAGATTTTTAATTTCCTAATTGAGACTGTGCTCATTAAGTTTTAATGTTTTAAAATGTTATTGCAAATTATTCCTAGCATGCATGTGATGCTACCTTGACTTTGCCCTGGCCATGCACATTTTCTTCATTATCAGTGAACATTTATTTAGTGCTTAAATGTTGTGTGTTATTGAATCAAGTTCATGACTTGTAAATAGTTGAAAGTAAGTGCTGAATCTGACTCTTATGTGGTTTTAAGTCTACGAAGAACATGTTTGTAGCATGAGCTGTGTGAACAGCACAGGATGTATAAGCATATAAACACAAAAGTTGCACACTGTCTCTAGTTCATTGGTCAGTGGATGTCCTGACGCACACTGTGGCTGCATAGAACGGAGATTCAGGGTGCCAGCTGCCTTTTACTAGCTGTGTAACCTTCAGCAAGTTATTTGCTCCTTGTTCCTCAGTTTTCTCATCTATAAAATGTGATTTTGATCGTTCTTGCCTTGATTTGTTGTAAAAATTTATATCAGATGGTGCATGAAGGATTCTCAACAGAGCCTAATACATAGCAACAGTTCAAATAAATAGTAACGATTAAGTCTATTAATTGGGCAATTGATAGTAGAAAATATTTAAGATTTGGTTTGACAAGACTGATCATTAATAATTGACACTAAGATATCTGGGACCTGCCCTACTCTGGAACTTTTCATTCGTACAAGTTTAAGCATGTTTTTCTGTAAGCAGATAGTTTAGATTTTCATTCGCAGTGTGCTCTGTTTAATATGGAAAGTGTTCTATGCAGTTAATTGTAACTACTGAGTGGCAGAGCCAGGATTCAAACTCAGGACTTCTGTCTGCAAGATGCTAATTGCTGAATGGTAGCGACAGAGAGAAGAGATTGCCCCAGACATGAGGGGTAAGGTGAGTGAGAATCTTTTTAGAAAGAATAAGATTCCATAAAGAATAAAGATGCCAATATTTGACCATATACTATGTGTTAAACATTCTTGAGTGCATTGTTTACATTGTCCCATTCAAAGTCTCAAAAAGGTTAAGTAATCCTTGCCCCAAATCATAAAGTTGATAAATGGCAGAGCTAAGAATTCAACCCAGATCTGTTGGCAGCACAGTCCATTCTCTAAGTCACTTCAATAAACTGCCTGTCCTTGAATGGAGTCAGATTGCTTTTTCTGGAGTAGAAGATGCACTCAGAAATGATTTAGAGTGCAGACAGATAAGGTGCAGACAGAGGTGCTGTCTACTTCCTGTTTTGTGACAGAGTAAATTGGAAAAAGCAACTGACGGATTTTCTCTTGAGTTTCAGTTCAGTTCAGTCGCTCATTTGTGTCCAACTATTTGCAACCCCATGGACTGCAGCACGCCAGGCCTCCCAGCCCATCACCAACTCCTGGAGTGTACCCAAACTCATGTCCATTGAGTCAGTGGTACCATCCAGCCATCTCATCCTCTGTCATCAACTTCTCCTCCCACATTCAACTTTTACCAGCATCAGGGTCTTTTCAAATGAGTCAGTTCTTCGCATCTGGTGGCCAAAGTATTGGAGTTTCAGCTTCAGCATCAGTCCTTCCAATGAATATTCAGGACTGATTTCCTTTAGGATGGACTGGTTGGATCTCCTTTCAGTCTAAGGGATTTCAAGAGTCTTCTCCAACAACACAGTTCAAAAGCATCAATTCTTCAGAGCTCAGCTGTCTTTATTGTCCAATTCTCACATCCATACATGACTACTGGAAAAAAACCATAGCCTTAACTACACTGACTTTTGTTGTCTAAAAAGTAATGTCTCTGCTTTTTAATATCCTTTATATTATCCTTTAATTATAATTATAATTATAATATCCTTTAATATCCTTAATATTCTTCCAAGGACGAAGTGAATTTTAATTTCATGGCTGCAATCACCATCTGCAGTGATTTTGGAGCCCAAAAAAATAAAGTTTGACACTATTTCCACTGTTTCCCCATCTTTTTCCCATGAAGTGATGGGACCAGATGCCATGATCTTAGTTTTCTGAATGTTGAGCTGTAAGCCAGCTTTTTCACTCTCCTCTATTACTTTCATCAAGAGGCTCTTCAGTTCTTCTTCGCTTTCTGCCTTAAATGTGTTGTCATCTGCACATCTGAAGTTATTGATCTTTCTTGGCAATCTTGATTCCAGCTTGTGCTTCTTCCAGCCCAGTGTTTCATATGATATACTCTGCTTACAAGTTAAAGAATAGGGTGACAATATACAGCCTTGACGTACTCCTTTTCCTATTTGGAACCAGTCTGTTGTTCCATGTCCAGTTCTAACTGTTGCTTCCTGACCTGCATGCAGGTTTCTCAAGAGGCAGGTCAGATGCTCTGGTATTCCCATCTCTTTCAGAATTTTCCACAGTTTATTGTGACCCACACAGTCAACGGCTTAGGCATAGTCAGTGAAGCAGCAGTAGATGTTTTTCTGGGTCTCTCTTGCTCTTTCCATGATCCAGCGGATGTTGGCAACTTGATCTCTGATTCCTCTGCCTTTTCTAAAACCAGCTTGAACATCGGGAAGTTCAAGGTTTCCGTATTGCTGAAGCCTGGCTTGGAGAATTTTGAACATTATTTTACTAGCCTGTGCAATGAGTGCAGTTGTGCGGTAGTTTGAGCATTCTTTGGCATTGCCTTTCTTGGGGTTGGAATGAAAACTGACCGTTTCCAGTCCCGTGGCCGCTGCTGAGTTCTCCAAATTTGCTGGCATATTGAGTGCAACACTTTCATAGCATCATCCTTTAGGATTGAAATAGCTCAACTGGAATTCCATCACCTCCACTAGCTTTGTTCATAGTGATTCTTCCCAAGGCCCACTTGACTTCACATTCCAGAATGTCTAGCTCTAGGTGAGTGATCACACCATCGTGGTTATCTGGGTTGTGAAGCTCTCTTTTGTACAGTTCTCCTGTGTATTGTTGCCACCTCTTCTTAATATCTTCTAGTTCTATTTGGTCCATACCATTTCTGTCCTTTACTATGCCCACCTTTGCATGAAATGTTCGCTTGGTATCACTAGTTTTCTTGAAGCAATCTCTAGTCTTTCCTAATCTAGTGTTATCTTCTATTTCTTTGCATTGATCACTAAGGAAGGCTTTTATATCTCTCCTTGCTATTCTTTGGAACTCTGCATTCACATTGGTATATCTTTCTTTTCTCCTTTGCTTTAGCTTCTTTTCCTTTCTCAGCTATTTGTAAGGCCTCCTCAGACAACCATTTTTCTTTTTTGCATTTCTTTTTCTTGGGGATGGTCTTGATCAGTGCTTCCAGTACAGTATCATGAACCTCCATCCATAGTTTTCAGGCACTCTGTCTATCAGATCTCATCCCTTGAATCTTATTTGTCACTTCCACTGTATAATTGTAAGGGATTTGATTTAGGTCATACCTGAATGATCTTTTTGCCTTTTCATACTGTTAGGGTTCTTAAGGCAAGAATACTGAAGTGGTTTGCCATTCGCTTCTCTGGTGGACCACATTTTGTCAGAACTGTCCACATGGAGTCGCAAAGAGTTGGACACAGCTGAGCGACTAAACTGAACTCAGCTGAAGTGAACTGGACTGAATAGTCTAGTGATTTTCATTACTTTCTTCAATTTAAGTCTAAATTTGGCAAGAAGGAGTTCATGATCTGAGCCACAGTCAGCTCCCAATCTTGTTTTTGCTGACTGTATAGAGCTTCTCCATCTTTGGCTGCAAAGAATACAATCAGTCTGATTTGATATTGACCATCTGGTGATGTCCATGTGTAGAGTCGTCTCTTGTGTTGTTGGAAGAGGGTGTTTTCTACGACCAGTGCATTCTCTTCACAAAACTCTTTATTAGCCTTTCCTGTTTCATTCTGTACTCCAAGGCCAAATTTTCCTGTTACTCCAGGTATTTCTTGACTTCCTACTTTTGCATTCTAGTCCATTGTGAAGAAAAGGACATCTTTTGGGGGAGTTAGTTCTAGAAGGTCTTGTCAATTTTCATAGAACCGTTCAACTTCAGCTTCTTTGTCCTTAGTGTTTGGGGCATAGACTTGGATTACCGTGATATTGAATGATTTGCTTTGAAAATGAACAGAGATCATTCTGTCGTTTTTGAGACTGCATCCAAGTACTGCATTTTGGACTCTTTTGTTGACTATGAGGGCTCCTCCATTTCTTCTAAGGGATTCCTGCCCACACTAGTAGATAAAATGGTCATCTGAGTTAAATTCACCCATTCCAGTCCATTTTAGTTCACTGATTCCTAATATGTCAATGTTCACTCTTACCATCTCCTGTTTGATCACTTCCAATTAGCCTTGATTCATGGACCTAACGTAGAAGGCAATGGCACCCCACTCGACTCTTGCCTGGAAAATCCCATGGACGGAGGAACCTGATAGGCTGCAGTCCATGGGGTCGTTAAGTCAGACACGACTGAGTGACTTCACTTTCACTTTTCACTTTCATGCATTGGAGAAGGCAAAGGCAACCCACTCCAGTGTTCTTGCCTGGAGAATCCCAGGGACGGGGGAGCCTGGTGGGCTGCCATCTATGGGGTCGCACACAGCTGGACACGACTGAAGCAACTTAGCAATAGCAGCAGCTTGGACCTAACATTCCAGGTCCCTTGCAATATTGTTATTACAGCATCTGACCTTACTTCCATCACCTTTTATATCCACAACTGCACATTGTTTCTGCTTTGGCTCTGTCTCTTCATTCTTTCTGAAGTTATTTCTATACTCTTCTCCAGCAGCATATTGGGCACCTATCCACCTGGGGAGTTCATCTTTCAGTGTCATATCATTTTGCATTTTCATACTCTTCATGGGGTTCTCAAGGCAAGAATACTGAACTGTTTTGCCATTCCCTTCTCCAGGGGACCACATTTTGTCAGAACTCTCCACCATATCCAGTCCGTTTTGGGTGGCCGTGGCTTATAGTTTCATTGAGTTAGATAAGGCTGTGATCGGTTGGTCAGTTTGATTAGTTTTCTGTGATTGTGGTTTTCTTTTCCTGTGCCCTCTGATGGAAAAGGATGTGGAAGCTTCCTGATGGGAGTGACTGACTGAGAGGGAAACTGGGTCTTGTTCTGGTGGGCGGGGCCATGCTCAGTAAATTTTTAATCCAATTTTCTGTTGGTGGAGAGGGTGTGTTCCCTCCCTGTTCTTTGACCTGAGACCAAGCTATGGTGGGTGTAAGGAAGATAATGGGGACCTCCTTCAGAAGGTCTTTTGCGTGCACTGTTGTGTTTAGTGCCCCAACCCTGCAGCAGGCCACTGTCAACCCACGCCTCCTCCGGAGACTCCTGGACCCTCACAGGAAGTCTGGGTCAGACTTGTGTGCGGTCTTTGCTCCTTTCTCCTGGTCCTGGCACGTAGGTCGTGGTCCTTTACAGTTAGGTTGGACTAAATTAGAGTGAAATTAGATCCACGTTCAAGATCAGGAGGGGTGGCCGTGAGGAGATACCCCTCGTCCAAGATAAGGAGCAGCAGCTGCACTTTGCTGGAGCAACCGTGAAGAGATACCCCACATCCAAGATAAGAGAAACCCAAGTAAGACGGTAGGTGTTGTGAGAGGGAATCAAAGGGCGGACACACTGAAACCATAATCACAGAAAACTAGTCAATCTGATCGCATGGACCACAGCCTTGTCTAACTCAGTGAAACTAAGCCATGCCGTGTGGGGCCACCCAAGACAGGCGGGTCATGGTGGAGAGGTCTGACAGAATGTGGTCCACGGGAGAAGGGAATGGCAAACCACTTCAGTATTCTTGCCTTGAGAACCCCATGAACAGTATGAAAAGGCAAATTGATAGGATATTGAAAGAGGAATTCCCCAGGTCCATAGGTGCCCAATATGCTACTGGAGATCAGTGAAGAAATAACTCCAGAAAGAATGAAGGGATGCAGCCAAAGCAGAAACAATGCCCAGTTGTGGATGTGATGTGATAGAAGCAAGGTCCGATGCTGTGAAGAGCAATATTGCATAGGAACCTGGAATGTTAGGTCCATGAATCAAGGCAAATTGGAAGTGGTCAAACAAGAGATGGCAAGAGTGAACATCGACATTCTAGGAATCAGTGAACTAAAATGAACTGGAATGGGTGAATTTAACTCAGCTGGCCATTATATCTACTATTGTGGGCAGGAATCCCTTAGAAGAAATGGAGGAGCCATCATGGTCAACAAAATGCAGTACTTGGATGCAATCTCAAAAATGACAGAATGATCTCTGTTTGTTTCCAAGGCAAACCATTCAATATCACAGTAATCCAAGCCTATGCCCCAACCAGTAACACTGAAGAAGCTGAACCTGAATGATTCTATGAAGACCTACCAGACCTTTTAGAACTAACACCCCAAAAAAGATGTCCTTTTCATTATAGGGGACTGGGATGCAAAAGTAGGAAGCCAAGAAACACCTGGGGTAACAGGCAAATTTGGCCTTGGAATATAGAATGAAGCAGGGCAAAGGCTAATAGAGTTTTGCCAAGAGAACGCACTGGTCATAGCAAACACCCTCTTCCAACAACACAAGAGAAGACTCTACACATGGACATCACCAGATGGTCAACACCGAAATCAGATTGAGTATATTCTTTGCAGCCAAAGATGGAGAAGCTCTATACAGTCAGCAAAAACAAGACCAAGAGCTGACTGTGGCTTAGATCATGAACTCCTTTTTGCCAAATTTAGACTTAAATTGAAAAGAGTAAAGAAATCCACTAGACCATTCAGGTATGACCTAAATCAAATCCCTTATGATTATACAGTGGAAGTGAGAAATAGATTTAAGGGACTACATCTGATAGATAGTGTGCCTGATGAACTATGGATGGAGGTTCCTGACATTGTACAGGAGACAGGGATCAAGACCATCCCCGTGGAAAAGAAATGCAAAAAACAAAATGGCTGTCTGGGGAGGCCTTACAAATAGGTGTGAAAAGAAGAGGAGTCAAAAGCAAAGGAGAAAAGGAAAGATATAAGCATCTGAATGCAGAGTTCCAAAGAATAGCAGGAAGCCATAAGAAAGCCTTCCTCAGCGATCAATGCAAAGAAATGGAGGAAAACAACAGACTGGGAAAGACTAGAGATCTCTTCAAGAAAATCAGAGATGCCAAGGGAACATTTCATGCAAAGATGGGCTCGATAAAGGACAGAAATGGTATGGACCTAACAGAAGCAGAAGATATTAAGAATAGGTGGCAAGAATACACAGGAAACCTGTACCAAAAAGATCTTCATGACCAAGATAATCACGATGGTGTGATCACTCACCTAGAGCCAGACATCCTGGAATGTGAAGTCAAGTGAGCCTTAGGAAGCATCACTACGAACAAAGCTAGTGGAGGTGATGGAATTCCAGTTGAGCTATTTCAAATCCTCGAAGATGATGCTGTTAAAGTGCTGCACTCAATATGCAGCAAATTTGGAAAACTCAGCAGTGGCCACAGGACTGGAAAAGGTAAGTTTCCTTTCCAATCCCAAAGAAAGGCAAAGCCAAAGAATGCTCAAACTACCACATAATTGCTAGTAAAGTAATGCTAGAAATTCTCCAAGCCAGGCAATACGTGAACTATGAACTTCCAGATGTTCAAGCTGGTTTTAGAAAAGGCAGAGGAACCAGAGATCAAATTGCCAACATCTGCTGGATCATCAAAAATGCAAGAGAGTTCTAGAAAACCATCTATTTCTGCTTTATTGACTATGCCAAACCTTTGACTGTGTAGATCACAATAAACTATGGAAAATTCTGAAAGAGATGGGCATACCAGACCACCTGATCTGCCTCTTGAGAAACCTGTATGCAGGTCAGGAAGCAACAGTTAGAACTGGACATGGAACAGTAGACTGGTTCCAAATAGGAAAAGGAGTACGTCAAGACTGTATATTGTCAAGGCTGCTTATTTAACTTATATGCAGAGTACATCATGAGAAACGCTGGCTTGGAAGAAGCACAAGCTGGAATCAAAATTTCTGGGAGAAATATCAATAACCTCAGATACGCAGATGACACCACCCTTATGGCAGAAAGTGAAGAGGAAGTAAAAAGCCTGTTGATGAAGGTGAAAGAGGAGAGTGAAAAGTTGGCCTAAAGCTCAACATTCAGAAAATGAAGATCATGGCATCTGGTCCCATCAGTTTATGGCAAATAGATGGGGAAACAGTGTCAGACTTTATTTTTTTGGGCTCCCAAATCACTGCAGATGGTGATTGCCTCCATGAAATTAAAAGATGCTTAAGCCTTGGAAGGAAAGTTACGACCAACCTAGATAGCATAATAAAAGGCCAAGACATTTGCGAACAAAGATTCGTCTAGTCAAGGCTATGGTTTTTCCAGTGGTCATGTATGGATGTGAGAGTTGGACTGTGAAGAAAGCTGAGCACCGAAGAATTGATGCCTTTAAACTGTGGTTCAAAAGTTTCTCCAAAACTGTGGTTTTGGAGAAAACTCTTGGGAGTCCCTTGGACTGCAAGAAGATCCAACCAATCCATTTTAAAGGAGATCAGTCCTGGGTGTTCATTGGAAGGACTGATGCTAAAGCTGAAACTCCAATACTTTGGCCACCTCATGCGAAGGGTTGACTCATTGGAAAAGACCCTGATGCTGGGAGGGATTGGGGCAGGAGGAGAAAGGGACGACAGAGGATGAGATGGCTGGATGGCATCACTGACTCGATAGATTTGAATTTGAGTGAACTCTGGGAGTTGGTGATGGGCAGGGAAGCCTGGCATGCTGTGATTCATGGGGTCGCAAGGAGTCGGACACGACTGAACAACTGAACTGAACTGAAATTAGAGTGAGTTAGATTTATTTATCTGCATATATAAACAATTTTTTTAACTCTAAGATTATTTGTTTTTGTTCTTGACCTGGTTTAGTTGTCCTTAACTGAAAATCTAAGTAATAGTAATACAATACAGTCTGAACTCTGGAGATACGATTTTGAAGCTGATAGGATTATTTCTACCAGACAATAAAATATTCTTACTTTTCATACTTACTACTAATAACAAATAACAGCTTCTTACTACTAATAAGGGTTTCTGTGGTGGTTCAGACAGTAAATAATCTGCTCACAGTGTAGGAGACCTAGGTTGGATCCCTGTATTGTGAAGATCCCCTGGAGCAGGGAATTGCGATCCACTCTAGTATTCTTGCCTGGAGAATCCCACGTACAGAAGGTAAAGTCCATAGTGTCACCAACACTTTCACTACTAGTAAAGAGTTTACTTTTTTAAATCCTTTATAAAATGAAAATAAATGTGTGCTTTAGTAAAGGGATATAATTTCTGATCAGCTTGTTTATTATGTACGTGTTCAGACATCTTATACCAAAACCCATAGCCAGTGTGCTCCGTGAGAGTTCATTTCTCTCTCTTTACGCCAACTTCACCACATCCCCAGATAATAATTTAAGCAGTCTGACTAAATTGAATATCATTATGCTTACTGTACGTACCACTAATTTTGTTTCCAGTTAGACTTTTTCCATTTTAGAATTTGTGCTTACTGTTGTTGTGGGAAAAGAAAACTGAAGTTTTAGAATTACTGAATTACTAATAATAGTTGTATAGCACAACACAGTTGAGGTAAAGAGAATGTTATAGGATAGACTTGGTTTTGAATTTCAGCTTTACTGCTTATATGCTGGCAGTTACTGAGTCTCTTTGCACCTTGGTTTCATCTAATGCTAGTGAGCAGAATTTATGCCCACCTTATAGGATGCCTGTGAAAACTGAATGTAACAAGCCATGCACAACACTGTGTACTCGTTAAAAGTTAACTGTTATTATTGATGATAATAGTTGTTCCATGCTGACAGGAGTGTTGGTTGAGAAGGGGAAATATTTGAGTTTTGAAAATTTTAGCAAAGATGAAAGGAACGTTGTCCTCTGCCAAATTCTAGCAACTGGGCCTCGCTGTCCCATGCTGCCTGCACACCCTGCCCTTCCTGGCTCGTTATGTGCTCTTGGATCAGCTCCGCAGAGTGGTTTACATGACTGTGAGTGGCGCTGATCCAATTATGCAGCTCGCCTGCAGAGCCATTTAGTGGTAGCCAAGGTAGCTTATTTCTATGTCATTTAGATTAATTTTTCCATTTAACTTGTATTACTACCAAACCCATTGCAAGATATTTCCAGTTTTCTGCTTTCAAAATTTACTTTTAAAAGCAGTGATAAATAGGCTTCTGTTTGATTTTAAATGGTTTTTTATAACTACACAATTTTAGCTCCACATAAAAATTGCTTAGATGTTGTTGCTCCTTCCTCCATAAAATTGCAAACACCTAGGGCTTGGTTGAATATCCAGGTGTAAGGAAGCTGAATGTTAATTTTTCAAAGGTTGTATGTATTTCTGACATAGCAACTGATTGCGGAAAAAATGGGTTTGTATATTGTTGCAGCAATATAAGTAACAGCTGCCTCTTAAAATAGGAAATAGAAAAACCAAGTTAAGAGGCATCTAATGTGATCACTAATTAATTTACCAGCGTTTTAAAAGAATGTATCAATAATGGGTTTTTGTTTCAGGCTACTTGCATCCAGAACCTTGGCTTCCAAAATTAAGAAATCAGCTCTTATTAATTAAACTTCAATATGACGGCAGAGATCTTTGTGCTGTGAAGCGAGAGCCTGATCTCTGGCTGTTTGGATCTGTACTTGGTGTAATGTGGTGCACTGTTCTCAGCCAAAGCCCTGTGTTGTCTGGGCAACTCCCGTTGCCATAGCAATGAAATTCTTTTGCGGGAGCAGGGCGAATGCTAATTGTAGCCATTTGTTGTTCCTTCTGTCGATCCCTTAACTAGCACAGTTGTAGAGCAGCCAGAGATTCTGGGTGAACAGCACGGAGTGCCCCCAAAAGCATTACTGCTGAAGGCAACCGGCTGCTCTGCTTAAAAAATCACCGGAGCAGCCGCCGGTGCAGGCAGTGCCGCTGTGTGGGCGGAAGCTCAGCGTGGCTCCGGCCTGACAACTGTTGAGCTGGGCCTGGGAGGGAAAGAGAAGGCTGTTTGAAACCTGTTGAGAAGTTGCTGATAACATGGAGATTAATTTGACACCAGTCCCTCGGAGGTAGGTAGGCATATCATAACAACTGTTTATCCAGGCTAAAAGCAGTACTGGAATGCCCAGAGGCTGTGGGAGACAAATCAGTGGTTCTTCCTTTCATTTCCATCCGAAACTGCATTACTGTGGCCTAAGGTAAAATGATTCATTTGGTTGGAACCAACCAATTGTAATTCATATAGGTATTAGATTCAGTTAATATTGGTAACTCCTCCCTCTCTTTATAATCCCTTATTTTTAGAGACTCATGATTTAGCTGCCAGAAATGAGTTGAAACTGAAAATCATCTCAACATAAATGAGAACAGACTCCTTTTGAAAAATAAATGACCAAGTAATATCTACCAATTATGTGGTCTATCATGCTACTTTAATTCAAGAAAATACTATTAACCTAGCTCATAATTCATTGTAAAGTCTAATTGCTATAGGTACTTGGGTAAGAAAAAAAATATTATAATGGTAAGAGAAAACATGTGAGGCACAATTATACTATTACATTACATTTTCCCTCTAGAAGTGTACTGACCCATAAAGATTGGTCAAGTTCATGAGACTTTTAAAAACTAGCTTCTGTGTAAGCATACTAATAAATTTCAAGGTAGTTTTTATAAGGTATAAACTTAATGTATCTGCCTCTTAATATATGTGCCTCTATATTAATAGACTGAAGGTACATCTTGGCTGAAACGTCCTTAAAATGTAGAGGAACTGATATCATAGGCTTGTTATGCAAAGCTATTCATCATAGTTTTTTTGTTTGCATTGAGATGGTCAAATTAGCTATAAGGATAGTGCCTCATAACCACAGATTCCTCTTTTTACTGGGGCGTAGGGAAAGAAGTCTTTCAAGTCAATGTGTTTTTTGTTTTGTTTTTTTTTCTTAAAAGAACTGAATGTATATTTAATATTTTTATCGCTTGTCTTGCTCTTTACAGGGAGGCAACTACCAGAATATCATTCAGTGTACTGAAAGAAATTGGTTTCTGATGATAGTGATCATAATAAGTCATTTGTATGCTTCAGACACTAAACAAATTAGTCCTATTCCATTGTTTAAAATAGATATTCAGCCCATAAATTCCAAGGAGAGAAGATCTGAATCTTCTTTTCATAATTTTTAATTAAGAGAAGAAAATATATGTTAACTATATAATAAACACTATTTTTGAGTATTATCTATACCTTACTTGTGAATTTCATATATAAGATATTACAGATATTCCTTAATAAACTTTTTTGGAGTTATTTTAAAGATTATTTTTACTAAATCTTCAACATTTAAATATTTGGTTGTACTTCTAAAACACTAAGTTCTCAGTATAATAAATGAAAAAAAGAGCTTATTTATTTATTAATGCCTTTAATTCCTCAGCCTACAAAAATCAAGTTTCTGTTAAATTTACCACCAAGCATGACTTCTGCTGCTGCTGCTGCTGCTGCTAAGTCGCTTCAGTCGTGTCCAACTCTGTGCGACCCCATAGACGGCAGCCCACTAGACTCCGCCGTCCCTGGGATTCTCCAGGCAAGAACACTGGAGTGGGTTGCCATTGCCTTCTCCAATGCATGAAAGTGAAAAGTGAAAGTGAAGTCGCTCAGTCGTGTCCGAGTCTTCACGACCCCATGGACTGCAGCCTATCTATCAGGCTCCTCCGTCCATGGGATTTTCCAGGCAAGAGTACTGGAATGGGTTGCCATTAAATTCTCCAAGCATGGCTTCTGGCCCCCCTTAAATGATTAGGTCTCCCATAGAGTTCCGAGAATGATTGAAGTCTAACCTTACCACCAGCCTGCACAGAGAGAATTTTTGTCAACACATCACTTAGCAGTGGACTGGATGATAACTGGCCGAATAGATTTCCATCATGATCAGTCCTCAGTAGCCCTCTGGAGAAATCAGAATAGACCATCCATCCTCAGTCAACCAAGGGTCTTTTCCTTAATAGCTAGAGATGAAAAGACTAAAATCTGATTATGGGGTGAGGAATGCTCTCACATCATAGAAATTAAGCCTCATCCAAAAACCCAGCTCTTTGAGGTACCTACGACTTTCTTCCGGGGCAGAAATAGACCATTGCTGCTTGTGTCCAGAGCCAGCCACTGGGGAAACCCACAGCCCAGCTTGTCCTGTTGGGTGATCTGTAGGATTTTGCTCTGAATGATGTAACATGCCAGCACCTGGCTCACTTGGGCCAAACAAACTGAAGCATTCCCAAACAACTTCCAGGGAAGATGACAGCCCGCAGGCATTTAGAATCAGGTTGCTTGGGAGGAGTGAGTCTTACAACAAGCTCCGTCTGGGAAGTAGGAGTTGACCGTGGAAGGAGTCCGGGGCCCGAGCTCCTTCTCCTGCCTCAGTCTGGTGTGAGTGGTGGGATACTCTCTTCCTGACATGATGGATCATTCACATCCGATCAGTTGTCCTCTCGAGAAGAGATGCCTCCTGGGGCGTGTGTCAGGAAACCTAAGAGATGCACATGAGCATACCACATTAGGTGCCCTCCACTCCATCAGCAATGAAGGTGGGACCTGATGGCTTAGAAGAACCACTCTGGTGGGAAAATGAGGGAGTAAGCGACCTAAATAAAATTCTTTTTTAACCCCCATTCAAACAGTCTCTCCTTGTCCCTCCTTTTAAGTCAAGGAAGCTTGAAGAAGCTTATGTCCCACTATGATTCTCCGTGGAAGATTGATGAGCCATTCTCGCAATACATAGATGGAGGAAACCTGCCTTAAAAATCTGACTGTAAAATCTGTACCTCATATGGCTATTTATTAGAAGATTCAGTTCCTCGTGATCTGTGCCACAGTCAATCCCTTCCTAAGTACATACACCTCACTGATAGTCCTGAATAACAGTGGTGATTTTTTTTTATGTAGTGGTAGTTGGTAACGTGGGTCACCTTGGCAACCTGTTAGATATTTTTTAGTAGTTTTGTGGTTTGCAGTTTAGTTCATTTTTACAGTTATTTCTCAATTATTTTGAGTCAACCATGTCTTATTCATAGTTTAGCCTTCTTTTTCATTGTGCCCAGCATTAAACAATTTGCTCCTAAGAAAACTACTTAAGAACTAATGTTTATAACTTTGGATGATAGTTCAAGTTTTTAATTTTTAAAATTTCAATTCATTTTTCTCCTTGTCAGTCATTACATGAAAATTATTAGTCAAAAGCCAGGAACTATCACTCTCTAAATTATAAATTATACATAATGAAAAACTCTATTGGTAATTCCAAACCTTCTTGCTGTGTGTCAGAAACACTGGTAAGCCTCATTCCAGAACTACTAAAGTAGAGCTTCTGGGGGTAGGTTCTCAGGAACTGTTTTTAAACAGAGTTCTAAGATGATTATTGTGTCCCTAAGATATCCCTAGTTGGAGAAAGAACATTTTGGAAACAGTGATCTGAGGGTGATATTCCTCACTTTTTGATGTCCAGTTTCAATGTGAAAACAAGGTTCCAGGAATACAACTAACTGGCTCATATTTTTATTTTTTGTTCTTTTTTGCTGTTTCTTTTTCTCTAAAATGAAACTATTTCAAATATTTGACTGTTCAAGATATGTACATAAAAATGGTGTTAAATACGTAGTGGATTTAAAAAAAAAAAAAAAAACAGGTGGTGGTGGTGGTTTAGTCATTAAGTTCTATCTGACTCTTTGCAACCCCGTGGACTGTAGCCCACCAGACTCCTCTGTCTATGGAATTTCCCAGGTAAGAATCCTGGAGTGGGTTGCCGTTTCCTTCTCAAGCAGATCTTCCCCACCTAGAGATTGAACCTGGGTCTCCTGCATTGCAGGAGGATTCTTAATGTAAGTCTTATTAACTAGAAATAAAATTTAAGCAATATATAGAACATGGACACAATTGCTGGTTTAAAGGTGTAAAATGTTGTTATAAAAGAACACCCCAGAGTTCAAAAAAAAAAAATAATTGGGACTGCATGAACCAGTAGATTGGAAAGATTCATTTTTAATCCATATCCTTCCAGACTATTTACTTAGACTAGTTTGAAACATACTTGCAGCATTAGCGAAATTGCCAAACAAACAGAGCAGACATAATTGGCTGAAATTTAATTAGAAAATGTCTTTGTTTAAAAAATAATTTTTAGGAAACCCTGAAGTGTGCATTGATTGTATGCATTCATTTTTAGTCAGTTTGCTGGTGACAGTTCACCTAGAGCTGAGAAGGATAGCTCTAGGTCTAGCCTCCAGTTCTCCGGCTTATGGCAAGTCACTGTTTCAACAAAGTCTGGGCTGCTGGGGCATGGAATTATAATGAGTGACAACTTAACCTATGTTTATGTGTAGGTGCTCAATTTGCCTTATAATATTACACACACTTGGGAACTGGTAACCACTGGCTTGCAGGCATTTCTCAGTTGAGCAAAAACTCTGTTGTGCACACTAGTGTCATCCAAAAAAGAAAAGAAAACATGTAAGGCAGCAAATAAGAGAAGAGTTTATTTGGAGTCTTAAGAATTATAATTTGGGAGATACAGATTCAGGGAAGAGAAAGAATTGAATTTATAAAGCAAAACCATGAGGCTGTATTCTGACACAAGAAAGGAAGTGTTTATCCTTGAGGAATGTCTGTCCCAAGTTGATTTTGGTAAGAGTTTGATAAGCATTTTCACTTTCTGGCTGGTGTTCTGAGTTGGGACGATAACAAAAGGTCAGGTTCCATCCAGGCTGGGACATGTGTGACCTCCACTTCCTCAGTGGCCCTGGCCTCCGTCTTAGAGAGCTCACTTAGCAGTACCAGCCCCATGCTGAGTTTCCTGCCATGCCAGCCATTAGTGAGTCTGTTTATTCTCTTTTCCCACTCAAATTTTGAGAGAACTCAACACCCTTGAACCGCTTGTCTGAAATACCTTTTCCAAGTTCTCCCCTAGTATTGGAAGGATCACTCTTCAGATATAACAGAAAAATTCCTAAAGCCTTTGGCATTCTGTTCTTATAAATAGCTAACCCTTAAGTTAAATAGTAATCACACTTGAGATGGCACTGGCCCTGCCATGTTGGGTTTTCGTCCTGTCTCCCTTCTGTTTCACTTGCTTTTTTGATTCTCTTGCTTCTTTCATGTTAAACATGCTGACAAACCTCAGGCTGTGTGTTAAAACCAGAGGAAAGGGAAAGACAAAAAAGTACCTTAAGTTTTAAAATACTTCCTTCCAGGCAGGCTAAAGTTCTCAGGTCTTATGAAAGCAACTACAGCAAGAAACCTTTCTGGAACAAAAAGGCCCGAGTTTTATAAGTTGTCCTTAAACTGACCCTCCGTCCCGAAGTAAAGTGCTTTAGTGGCTCCACATCTCACTCCCTGAGAGTCTTCTCCCTCGTCAGGCAGGTTTCAAAGCTCCCTTTGATGTCAGCTTCCAGGCCCACATTCCGTCCCACTCCTGGTCAAAGAAAAAGTCCCTGCGGCTTTGTGCTGCTGTAGTGCATTCTGCCCGCCTTCCATCTGGTAAGCTTACTGTCATTCTTACTGGAATATGAACTCCTAGATGGCGGGGCTCATTGTCTCCATCTCCCACTCCCTAATACCTAGTAGAATGCCCAGCAAATGTGTATAAGTGGTCCTGGTGGTGGTCGTGCTCAGTTGCTAGTTTGTGTATGACTCTTTGTGACCCCATGGACTGCAGCATGCAAGGCTTCCCTGTCCTGCACTGTCTCCCAGAGTTTGTTTAGATTCATATCCAGCTGTGAAAAGAAGAGAAGCAAAAAGCAAAGGAGAAAAGGAAAGATATAAGCATCTGAATGCAGAGTTCCAAAGAATAGCAAGAAAAGATAAGAAAGCCTTCCTCAGCAATCAATGCAAAGAAATAGAGGAAAACAACAGAAAGGGAAAGACTAGCGATCTCTTCAAGAAAATTAGAGATATCAAGGGAACATTTCATGCAAAGATGGGCTCGATAAAGGACAGAAATGGTATGGACCTAACAGAAGCAGAAGATATTAAGAAGAGGTGGCAAGAATACACAGAAGAACTGTACAAAAAAGATCTTCACGACCCAGATAATCACAATGGTGTGATCACTCACCTAGAGCCAGACATCCTGGAATGTGAAGTCAAGTGGGCCTTAGAAAGCATCACTACAAACAAAGCTAGTGGAGGTGATAGAATTCCAGTTGAGCTCTTTCAAATCCTGAAAGATAATGCTGTGAAAGTGCTGAACTCAATATGCTAGCAAATTAGGAAAACTCAGCAGTGGCCACAGGACTGGAAAAGGTCAGTTTTCAGTCCAATCCCGAAGAAAAGCAATGCCGAAGAATGCTCAAGCTGCCACACAATTGCACTCATCTCACACGCCAGTAAAGTAATGCTCTAAATTCTCCAAGCCAGGCTTCAGCAATACGTGAACCGTGAACTTCCAGATGTTCAAGCTGGTTTTCGAAAAGGCAGAGGAACCAGAGACCAAATTGCCAACATCCGCTGGATCATCAAAAAAGCAAGAGAGTTCCAGAAAACCATCTATTTCTGCTTTATTGACTATGCCAAAACCTTTGACTATGTGGATCACAATAAACTGTGGAAAATTCTGAAAGAGAAGGGAATACCAGACCACCTGACCTGCCTCTTGAGAAACCTGTATGCAGGTCAGGAAGCAATGGTTAGAACTGGACATGGAACAACAGACTGGTTCCAAATAGGAAAAGGAGTACGTCAAAGCTGTATATTGTCACCCTGCTTATTTAACTTATATGCAGAGTACATCATGAGAAACGCTGGGCTGGAAGAAGCACAAGCTGGAATCAAGATTGCTGGGAGAAATATCAATAACCTCAGAGACGTAGATGACACCACCCTTATGGCAGAAAGTGAAGAGGAACTCAAAAGCCTCTTGATGAAGATGAAAGAGGAGAGTGAAAAAGTTGGCTTAAAACTCAACATTCCGAAAACGAAGATCATGGCATCTGGTCCCATCACTTCATGGCAAATAGATGGGGAAACAGTGGAAACAGTGTCAGACTTTATTTCTGGGGGCTCCAAAATCACTGCAGATGGTGACTGCAGCCATGAAATGAAAAGACACTTCCTCCTTGGAAGAAAAGTTATGACCAACCTAGATAGCATATTGAAAAGCAGAGACGTTACTGTGCCATCAAAGGTCCGTCTAGTCAAGGCTATGGTTTTTCCTGTGGTCATGTATGGATGTGAGAGTTGGACTGCGAAGAAAGCTGAGCGCCGAAGAATTGATGCTTTTGAACTGTGGTGTTGGAGAAGACCTTTGAGAGTCCCTTGGACTGCAAGGAGATCCAACCAGTCCATTCTGAAGGAGATCAGCCCTGGGATTTCTTTGGAAGGAATGATGCTAAAGCTGAAACTCCAGTACTTTGGCCACCTCATGCGAAGAGTTGACTCATTGGAAAAGACTCTGATGCTGGGAGGGATTGGGGGCAAGAGGGGACGACAGAGGATGAAATGGCTGGATGGCATCACTGACTCGATGGACATGAGTCTGAGTGAACTCTGGGAGTTGGTGATGGACAGGGAGGCCTGGCATACTACTATTCATGGGGTCGCAAAAAGTCGGACACAACTGAGCAACTAAACTGAACTGAGTTGTTGATGCTATCTAACCTTAGTGGTTATTATTATTTCTACCCATAATGTTGTTACTGGGTCCAAACTTGCTCTACTTGCTGCTCAAGGAGTTGAGGTCAGGAAGAGACTTTAATCGGGGAGCCAGCTGACTGAGAAGATGGCAAGCTAGTGCCTCGAAATAACCATCTTAACAGGGTCTGGATGCCAGGTTCTTTTATAGATCAGAGAGAAAGAAGCAATGAGGAACTAAAATTGAAAGGAGAGAGGGAGAGACAGTGGGGAAGTTAAGTGAAAGGGTCTTCAGTCTTGCAAAACATCTCCAAGGGAATGTCCAGCCTTTGGAAGTGCTGTGTTAATCTCTTCTATTCACAGGTGGGTTGGGACATATTATCTCTCTAGGAGCTTATTGAAGGCACTTTAGTTTATAGTCAAGCAGAAGGCAGGGTCCTCAAGGCAAACCAGTAAGTACGATTATAATAATAAGAGCAAGGAAAAGCAAGTCAAACAAAAATTTCAACATGGAGTCAGAATTGACTTCTTCCCTGCAACAGTCTCATTTGTCTCTAGATCATATTTTTTCAGGTAATTGACTGGTATCACAATCCAAATATTGGATATTACATCTTCATGTGGTATCACACTTTTAATCATCTTTAAAACAGGTTTTATTTTTACTTGCTACAGTCTTTTTTAAATTTTACATACTGCAGAAGACTGAGTTTTTGTGCATGACTGATGCACACATCATGAGTTCAGTGTTCTCAAAATGAACTTGCCATATAACCAACATCTATATGGTTTTTCAATGATATAGAAGCCAGGAATAATAAAGAATTGGTCTTCGTATGTGGGATTCCCTTGTGGCTCAAAGGGTAAAGAGTCTGCCCGCAATGCAGGAGACCTGACTTCGATGCCTGGGTTGGGAAGTTCCCATGGAGAAGAAAATGCAACCCACTCCAGTATTCTTGCCTGGAAAATCTCATGGACTGAGGAGCCTGGCAGACTATAGCCCATGGGGTTGCAAAGAGTTGGACACGACTGATCTTGATATGAAGTTAGTGTTGGAAATGATTTGCCACCATTTTACTTGATTCTGTGTGTGTGTGTGTGTGTGTTTAGACAAGGAAGTGACAGTGATGCCTGTGGCAAGTAGACTTTTTCCCTCTGTTAAAGTGCTTTGTAAATTCTCCTTTTTGCATTCCCTTGGCAATTTCAAAGGAAATTGAATTTAAATATGCTTTTCTAGCAGCATTTAAATGTATGTAAATGGATTGTAAATAAAAACTTTAAAGGAAATGAAGATGATTTACAAATATCCCATTAATTCCCCAAGCATCCCTATATGACTCTGAAAAGGGCAGTTCATAAGGCTGGAAGAGACTCTTCAGTGGATCTATGAGTAGCCTTACAGAGAGATAACTGGCCACTTTCTCTTAAAATGCTCAGCACAGGAAACTCCGCACTCTCTCTGGAGAGCCCTCAGTGCGGGCTGTCTCAGGGACCTGTGAGGATGAGATGAAGACAGAGCACGCCCTCCCTGGAGGCCTCGCTCAGCACCCCAGCCCCAGCCAGACACAGGCCTAAGGAGCCACTCGGGCCCCCCACCCCCGCCCTTATCACCATCCCCGTGACCGAAGCCCCTGCCATGCCCTGAGCACCACCACAGGCCACGGTCCTGAGTAGAGTTCTCCTCGCTCCGAGAGGCTGCCACAGCTGGCCTTCCCTCAGTGCCACTGCCTTCCCTTCCCTCCCTGTTCCTAGACAGTTGGTTTTATTATATCAGTGGGGTTCCCTTCACTCTCCTTCCTTCCAGGTTTCCTCCCATCCACTTTACTCCTATGCACTGCTGCTGCTGCTGCTGCTGAGTCACTCCAGTCGTGTCCGACTCTGTGTGACCCCATAGACAGCAGCCCACCAGGCTCCCCCATCCCAGGGATTCTCCAGGCAAGAACACTGGAGTGGGTTGCCTGCTACTGAAGAGATCGTCTAAAATTACAGACATTTTCGTGCTCCATGCAAATGCCAGCTGTTCAGAATGTAACTCCCCACCACACACACACTGACCCTGCCTGTACCCCAGGCTCACTTTTCTGTGCTCTGTCACCAGACGCTACCATTGGTTATGCTTAAACCATTTGCCGTTCCCAGTATGACTCAAACATTTCAACTTGTTTAATTCATTCGTCTTCTAGGAATGGTTTCTCTGGTATTCTCTGGTATTTCACATTCAAATTTTTATTAAGATTAAAAATGTGAACTTGCACTCTGAGAACTCTCACCCTTAAAGTCTATCATCTCTTCAATTCTGAGGAGTCTTGTCATCATGTGTGAAGGGTGAACTATCAAAGCTGCTTCAATATAAACATAAAATGTGATGAAGTAAAGTATAAAAAATGACCTAGTGTAGAGTAGACATGTCTTGATCTGTTCTTTTTCCCTTTTTTTCTCTCCTTTTAGTAGTATCTATAGTCAGATCACATGCTGGTTGTAAGAAATAGAAACTTAAAGTGGTCCATTTTCAAGAGAAAAACTCTTGAGTGGAAAATTACTAACAGCTAAACATGCAAACATGATAAAATTGAGACCTGAACTCTTTAGATAAAGTTAGGGATGGCGGAGGGAGATCAGACTGGTTCCTAATGAAGATAGGGCCCCACCCATTGCCTGGGCCCTGGCTCTAAACTTGTCTAAAGGCTTGCAGACCTGACAGTTCATGCACCTGGAGGGTTATCTAAGCAAATATGATGTTAGCAGACGGGATAAACTAGCAAGAAAGTCTTTGTTAAGAAATGTAGATATAAGTTGGAAAGGGAGAAAGAAGGATACCCTATAAGGAAATAATGAAGCTTAGGTGACGTTCGGGAGGATTGTACACCCCATCAGTTCAGTCGCTCAGTTGTGTCCGACTCTTTGCCACCCCATGGACTGCAGCACACCAGGCCTCCCTGTCCTTCACCAACTCCCGGAGCTTACTCAAACTCATGTCCATCGAGTCGGTGATGCCATCCAACCATCTCATCCTCTGTTGTCCCCTTCTCCTCCTGCCCTCAGTCTTTCCCAGCATCAGGGTCTTTTCAAAGGAGTCAGCTCTTCACATCAGGTGGCCAAAGTATTGGAGCTTCAGCTTCCGCATCAGTCCTTGCAATGAATATTCAGGACTGGTATCCTTTAGGATGGACTGGTTGGATCTCCTTGCCATCCAAGGGACTCTCAAGAGTCTTCTCCAACACCACAGTTGAAAAGCATCAACTCTTCGGCACTCAGATTTCTTGATACTCCAACTCTCACATCCATACACGATTACTGGAAAAACCATAGCTTTGACTAGACGAACCTTTGTTGGGAAAGTAATGTCTGCTTTTCAGTATGCTAAGTTAGTCATTACTTTTCTTCCAAAGAGCAAACTTCTTTTAATTTCATGGCTGCAGTCACCATCTGCAGTGATTTGGGAGCCCCCAAAAATAAAGTCTGACACTGTTTCCACTGTTTCCCCATCTATTTCCCATGAAGTGATGGCACTGGATGCCATGATCTTCGTTTTCTGAATGTTGAGCTTTAAGCCAACGTTTTCACTCTCCTCTTTCACTTTCATCAAGAGGCTCTTTAGTTCTTCTTCGCTTTTTGCCATAAGGGTGGGGCCATCTGCATATCTGAGGTTATTGATATTTCTCCAGGCAGTCTTGATTCCAGCTTGTGCTTCTTCCAGCCCAGCGTTTCTCATGATGTACTCTGCATATAAGTTAAATAAGCAGGGTGACAATATACAACCTTGACGTACTCCTTTTCCTATTTGGAACCAGTCTGTTGTTCCATGTCCAGTTCTAACTGTTGCTTCCTGACCTGCATACAGGTTTCTCAAGAGGCAGGTCAGGTGGTCTGGTATTCCCATCTCTTTCAGAATTTTCCACAGTTTATTGTGATCCACACAATCAAAGGCTTTGGCAGAGTCAATAAAGCAAAAGTAGATGTTTTTCTGGTATTTTCTTGCTTTTTTGATGACCCAATGGCTATTGACAGTTTGATCTCTTGTTCTTCTGCCTTTTATGAATCCAGCTTGTACATCTGGAAGTTTCCAGTTCATGTACTATTGAAGCCTGGCTTGGAGAATTTTGAGCATTACTTTGCTAGCATGTGAGATAAGTGCGATTGCGCGGTAGTTCGTGCATTCTTTGGCATTGCTTTTCTTTGACTGTGGAATGAAAATTGACCTTTTCCAGACCTGTGGCCACTGCTGAGTTTGCCAGTACAGCCCGTAGTACTCAGCCAATGAGGAACTGGTGAGAAGGGGCCTGCGTGTTTGGGAATAATTTGCTTGTTGTAACCGCTGTGGGTGTGCCTGCATGCCAGACACCTGATCTTGCAAGACTGACATTAAATGTCTCGCTTTCACTATGCTTCGTGTCTCCAAGTCCATTCCATGGCTTTGAACATGCAATTGGGTTCTCCCACTGGTCTTTTTAGATTACTACTCATTTGTGGACTGCTGGAAATACTGTGGGGATGGATTGCAATGTGTAGGTGGTGACAGTGAGTTCCTGTAATTTCAAGCTGAGATTCAAATTTCTTCAAATATCCTCTTATTGCCCTGGGTCATCTTTTGCCTGTCAGTGTCCACATAATTGTGGCTCATAGTGATGCTTCTTACGTCCCAGGCTTTTTGTATCAGAACCTAGTTAGTCACTGCTCTGCCTGGAGCCGGCTCCCTTGGCTGGGAGAGTGCGCTGTTGCCGTTGTTTCTCCTTCACGCCCACAGTCTGTACTATGCTGTTGTGTCTGACTTGTCTCTACCTTGCCCCAACCATTTCTTCTTTTGGCTATTAAATCAAATGCTGTTCAAGACTCTGAAACCTAAACCTAGAGAATTTGTGTTTGGTGAAAATCCACAGGGGTGTGTGTCAGCAGTAACCATCCTCCGATTCAGTGTTTCACAGACAAGCCATTTAGCTCATTATGATTCTTCCCATTTTGTCATTGAAGATTGAGGGGTTTTTTACATTGTCATTTAACCTTTTTCTGCTTTAAGTTTTGATATACATGTGTTGTTTCATTTTTGAACTTTTTACTGAAATGTTACATATGTACAGAAAAAGGTACAAATTATACTAGTAAATCAGAGATCAGATCAGTCGCTCAGTCGTGTCCAACTCTTTGCGACCCCATGAATCACAGCACGCCAGGCCTCCCTGTCCATCACCAACTCCCGCAGTTCACTCAACTCACGTCCATCGAGTCAGTGATGCCATCCAGCCATCTCATCCTCTGTCGTCCCCTTCTCCTCCTGCCCCCAATCCCTCCAAGCATCAGAGTCTTTTCCAATGAGTCAACTCTTCACATGAGGTGGCCAAAGTACTGGAGTTTCAGCCTCAACATCATTCCTTCCAAAAATCCCAGGGCTGATCTCCTTCAGAATGGACTGGTTGGATCTCCTTGCAGTCCAAGGGACTCTCAAGAGTCTTCGCCAATACCACAGTTCAAAAGCATCAATTCTTCGGCGCTCAGCCTTCTTCACAGTCCAACTCTCACATCCATACATGACAACAGGAAAAAGCATAGCCATGACTAGACAAACCTTTGTTGGCAAAGTAATGTCTCTGCTTTTGAATATGCTATCTAGGTTGGTCATAACTTTCCTTCCAAGGAGTAAGCGTCTTTTAATTTCATGGCTGCAATCACCATCTGTAGTGATTTTGGAGCCCAGAAAAATAAAGTCTGACTATTTCCAGTGTTTCCCCATCTATTTCTCATGAAGTGGTGGGACCGGATGCCATGATCTTCATTTTCTGAATGTTGAGCTTTAAGCCAACTTTTTCACTGTCCACTTTCACTTTCATCAAGAGGCTTTTGAGTTCCTCTTCACTTTCTGCCATAAGGGTGGTGTCATCTGCATATCTGAGGTTATTGACATTTCTCCTGGCAATCTTGATTCCAGCTTGTGTTTCTTCCAGTCCAGCATTTCTCATGATGTACTCTGCACACAAGTTAAATAAGCAGGGTGCCAATATACAGCCTTGACGAACTCTTTTTCCTATTTGGAACCAGTCTGTTGTTCCATGTCCAGTTCTAACTGTTGCTTCCTGACCTGCATACAAATTTCTCAAGAGGCAGATCAGGTGTTCTGGTATTCCCATCTCTTTCAGAATGTTCCACAGTTTATTGTGATCCACACAGTCAAAGGTTTGGCATAGTCAATAAAGCAGAAATAGATGTTTTTCTGGAACTCTCTTGCTTTTTCCATGATCCAGCGGATGTTGGCAATTTGATCTCTGGTTCCTCTGCCTTTTCTAAAACCAGCTTGAACATCTGGAAGTTCACGGTTCACATATTGCTGAAGCCTGGCTTGCAGAATTTTGATCATTACTTTACTAGCGTGTGAGATGAGTGCAATTGTGTGGTAGTTTGAGCATTCTTTGGCATTGCCTTTCTTTGGGATTGGAATGAAAACTGACCTTTTCCAGTCCTGTGGCCACTGCTGAGTTTTCCAATTTTGCTGGCATATTGAGTGCAGCACTTTCACAGCATCATCTTTCAGGATTTGGAATAGCTCAACTGGAATTCCATCACCTCCACTAGCTTTGTTTGTAGTGATGCTTTCTAAGGCCCACTTGACTTCACATTCCAGGATGTCTGGCTCTAGGTCAGTGATCACACCATCGTGATTATCTGGGTCGTGAAGATCTTTTTTGCACAGTTCTTCTGTGTATTCTTGCCATCTCTTCTTAATATCTTCTGCTTCTGTTAGGTCCATACCATTTCTGTCCTTTATCGAGCTCATCTTTGCATGAAATGTTCCTTTGGTATCTGATTTTCTTGAAGAGATCCCTAGTCTTTCCCATTCTGTTGTTTTTCTCTATTTCTTTGCATTGATCTCTGAAGAAGGCTTTCTTATCTCTTCTAGCTATTCTTTGGAACTCTGCATTCAGATGTTTATATCTTTCCTTTTCTCCTTTGCTTTTTGCTTCTCTTCTTTTCACAGCTATTTGTAAGGCCTCCCCAGACAGCCATTTTGCTTTTTTGCATTTCTTTTCCATGGGGATGGTCTAGATCCCTGTCTCCTGTACAATGTCACGAACCTCATTCCGTAGTTCATCAGGCACTCTATCTATCAGATGTAGTCCCTTAAATCTATTTCTCACTTCCACTGTATAATCATAAGGGATTTGATTTAGGTCATACCTGAATGGTCTAGTGGTTTTCCCTACTTTCTTCAATTTCAGTCTGAATTTGGCAATAAGGAGTTCATGGTCTGAGCCACAGTCAGCTCCTGGTCTTGTTTTTGCTGACTGTATAGAGCTTCTCCATCTTTGGCTGCAAAGAATATAATCACTCTGATTTTGGTGTTGACCATCTGGTGATGTCCATGTACAGAGTCTTCTCTTGTGTTGTTGGAAAAGGGTGTTTGTTACGACCAGTGCATTTTCTTGGCAAAACTCTATCAGTCTTTGCCCTGCTTCATTCCATGTTCCACGGCCAAATTTGCCTGTTACTCCAGGTGTTTCTTGACTTCCTACTTTTGCATTCCAGTTCCCTATATTGAAAAGGACATCTTTTTTGTGTGTTAGTTCTAAAAGGTCTTGTAGGTCTTCATAGAACCGTTCAACTTCAGCTTCTTCATCGTTACTGGTTGGGGCATAGACTTGGATTACTGTGATATT
This sequence comes from Bubalus bubalis, assembly GCF_019923935.1. Taxonomy (NCBI): domain Eukaryota; kingdom Metazoa; phylum Chordata; class Mammalia; order Artiodactyla; family Bovidae; genus Bubalus; species Bubalus bubalis. Next base: position 86,741,555 of record NC_059169.1, on the reverse strand, counting down.
GAATGGTTTGCCTTGGAAACAAACAGAGATCATTCTGTCGTTTTTGAGGTTGCATCCAAGTACTGCATTTCGGACTCTCTTGTTGACCATGATGGCCACTCCATTTCTTCCGAGGGATTCCTGCCCGCAGTAATAGATATAATGGTCATCTGAGTTAAATTCACCCATTCCAGTCCATTTCAGTTCGCTGATTCCTAGAATGTTGACATTCACTCTTGCCATCTCTTGTTTGACCACTTCCAATTTGCCTTGATTCATGGACCTGACATTACAGGTTCTTATGCAATATTGCTCTTTACAGCATCAGACCTTGCTTCTATCACTGGTCACATCCACAGCTGGGTATTGTTTTTGCTTTGGCTGCATCCCTTCATTCTTTCTGGAGTTATTTCTCCACTGATCTCCAGTAGCATATTGGGCACCTACTGACCTGGGGAGTTTCTCTTTCAGTATCCTATCATTTTGCCTTTTCCTACTGTTCATGGGGTTCTCAAGGCAAGAATACTGAAGTGGTTTGCCATTCCCTTCTCCAGTGGACCAAATTCTGTCAAATCTTTCCACCATGACCCGCCCATCTTGGGTTGCCCCATGGGCATGGCTTAGTTTCATTGAGTTAGACAAGGCTGTGGTCCTAGTGTGATTAGATTGACTAGTTTTCTGTGAGTATGGTTTCAGTGTGTTTGCCCTCTGATGCCCTCTTGCAACACCTACAGTCTTACTTGGGTTTCTCTTACCTTAGGTGTGGGGTATCTCTTCACGTCTGCTCCAACAAAGCTCAGCCATTGCTCCTTACCTTGGACAAGGGGTATCTCCTCACCGCCGCCCTTCCTGACCTTCAACGTGGGATAGCTCCTCTAGGCCCTCCTACTCCCACGCAGCCACGGCTCCTTCGACGTACTCAATATATTGAGTACTAGTAAATAGCTCAATGTATTTTCTCAAGATAAACATACCCTGTAACTCCACTCACTCCAAGGAACAGAGCAACGCCAGTACCCCCAGGAGTGCCATTGCTCTTCCCCCCAGTCCTTGCCTCCTCTGCCCTACCGCCGCTTCTCAAGGATAACCATTCTGTCCTGCTAAGACCGCTGGGTACTGTTGCTTGTTTTTGAACATCATGTAAATAGAGTATCACAGTCAGTTCTCTTTGGAATTCACCTTCTTTCCCTCAACATGTCTGTTAGAGTCAATTGTGATATTACGCAGAGCATCTGTTTCCTATTTCTTATTGCTAATATTCCATTATTTGATTAGGCTATAACTTGTCCATTCTGCTGTTGAAGTACCTTTGATTGGCTCCCAGCTTGGAGCTGTTCTGAATAGTGCTACTATGAACATCCTCAAACATACATTTTGATGCACAGATGTGGACATTCCTATCAAGTAAGCACCTAGGAGTAGAGTTGCTAGATCATAGTGTATGCTAATGTTTACCTTTCGCAAATACTGCCAGTAGATTTTTCAAAGAAAATTTACTAATTTATCCTTCAGTCAGCAGTGATTAAATTACAATTGCTTCACATGCTCAACAATGTTTGGTATTGCCAGTCTTTTAAAAGTTCTTTTTAATTTTAACCATTCTGTTGGTGTGCACTGGTATTACATGGGGCTTTAACTTGTATTTCCTTTAATTTATAACCTCTTTTAATAAGTGCTTGATTAAGTCCTTGTCCAGTATTCTGCTAAGTTGTCTCTTTGCTGTTAGTTTGAAGAGTTCTGTGTATACTCTGGACCCAGGTCCTCTGGTGGATATATGTAATGTAGCTGTCTTCCACTCTGTAGCTTGCTTTTTCACTTTTTCAGTGATGTTTTTTATTTTTAAAACAAAAAGATCTTACTTTTAATGTAGTCTAGTTAATTGAGCTTTTCTTTATGGTTAACAATTTTAATGTCCTGGTTAAGAAATCTTTGCCTTCCTCAACGTCATAAATATGTTATTTTCTTCTAAAAGCTTTTTTAAAAATAAAAGATTCTATATTTAATGCTACTGTTCAGAATATGAATTCTTTAATGTTTCTTTTATTCTTTTTATTTATATCTTTCTCTTGTATTTTTCATCCTTTTTCATATGTATATTCATGTACTTTACTGTGGTAAAATATATGTGATGCAAAATTTATCATTTTATCCATTTTTAAGTGTACAGTTCTGTGGCATTAAATACATTCATATTATTGTTCAACTATCCCCACTCTTGATCTTCAGAACTTTTCAGTCTTCCCTAACTCAACTGTGTACTCAGTAAACACTAGCTCCATGTCTTATTTATATATTTTATACAATAATATTTTTAATACTTTCCACTTTTCTTGTAACAGTGTTATCACCAGATCTGTGTACAAAAAGATATTGTAAGCTCTTAATCCCAAATTTTTACAAATCCTAATTCATAACTTTAAAGTGCACTATCAAAAAATAGCAAAACAAATATTTTGAAAATTTTTTGTTGTTCATTTTTTAAAAATTTGTGTTATATGATTTTGATTTAGCATTATTGAAATTACATTAAGGAGGCTGAAAAGTATTCTTATGTCAATTTAAGGCAATGCTCCTGACAAAAAAATCAATTAAGAAACTATGAATAATTTCCACAGACTTCTTTTTGTATTTATAAATCATGTTACAATGAATAATATTCAAATAGGTCAAAGTTTGAAATGTAAAAGATTTTATTTTCTAGGCTTTTACTTTAGGCATATTAACTATATTTGAACTGAGCTATAGATTTTATTCTTACATGAAATCTTTATAAGTCTACCTAATTATTTTTAACCTGTTTAAGATTATGTAAATAATTTAGTATTACAGAGTAGAATATATTGCTAAACTCTTTTTGCAACCCTTTCTCTTGTGGCCAGCAGTCTTCACAGTTCTCTTATACTAACAGTGCCTTGCATTGGTATTCTTTCTAAAGTACACTTACATCTCTAATAGTAAATGTATAGTATTATGTAGAAATGAGAAACTCAAATAACTAGTACAATAGCATAAGGAGTATTGGAACTTTTTTCTATTCCTTTATATTTACTGACATTTTCTCTTTGTGTTTTTGTTTTCCATGCATGAACTCCTAAAATATCCCTGTAACAGGAAGAAATTCAAGGGAAAAATAACCTTCCCTGTGTCTTCTTTCCATCCCTTTCTTTTAAATAGCACCTGCTTGATTTTAAGTTTTTCTTCAAGGTGATCATATGTGTCTTACCGGGGATGACAGCTGGTTAAACTAAAAATGACCTGTTAATGATAAGAGTGGGCCACAGGAAGCACCTGCCCCCTGGTTTCCCTGTAATTCCCGGTCACCACCTCACCTCACCCCAGTGTGCTCACCATCCCCATTGGCCTTGGGTGTGGATACTTAGAGGTCCTCTCTGCTCACCAGCCCTGAGAAAATGCCCTCCATGCTTCCAGGCTGTACCTTCTCAACTCGTCTTCCTGCTCTGCCACCCCCTGCTCCTCACCCCCTTACTGTAGTGTAGAGTATGAGGAAGGAATAAGTATAGTGTTTCTCTAATATAGATCAGATGGATCTAAGTTATTTAAAAAAGGCAGACAAGTTGTCTAATTCAAAGTTGTTAAAAGTTTCTTGAACCTTTATATACAATTTGATGAAGTTTTTCTCAAGATACCAAAGCTAGAATTTGCTAGAATTTGCTTGCTTTTACTTTCTTCCATGGCATTTTTATTTCCTTCTTAGATGTTCATTGTATACTAATTTTGTAGTTTCTAGAAGGCCTCGGTCCATGGTGTTAGACGTAGCATGTGGGAAATCCCAGTACACAGGCTAATTAAATGTCATTAGTACAATCTTTGTAATTAATATTAGAAGATAGCATTTACTGCGAGTTCTCTATGTGACAGGTACTGTGTACTTACCTTAACTCTTATAATGATGCTGTGAAGCAAGTCAGACTGTTCTATTTCCACAGTAGAGAGAGGTGACATCATTAACATATGATCTCGTATGTAGAGTATGGTAAGGAGGGATTGGAACTTGGATCTTTCTGACTCCAAAATAGTTATCTCTTAATATCTGTCTTTAATTGTTCTTAGACAAGAGGGTATTTTCCAAAGATACAAGGGAAGAATCTTAAGAAATGATTCTGCAACCTACCCTTGAAGAGGTAGGTGAGAAGGGTGCAGAGACAGTATCCCCATGAATGGTGCATGTCTGTTAGACCTTCATGATTGACATGTAAGTATGTACACTCTTGTGTATTTTCCAGTGCCTTCAGTTGCATTTTTGTAGTGCTTAAATTAACAGTAGTCAATGTAGCACTGTGGTAAGAGGATATGCATTGTGATAAGCAGACCGGGGTTCAAATACCTGGTTTCATATTTACTTAATGTTTACTCTTTATATACCTCTTCTTTACAGTCCATAAAATAAATGTATTTTGTAGATTGCTGTAGGTATCTTAATTAATCTTAATTGTTTTAGAACTTAATTGTTCTGTGTCAAGGGTTTTCACAGAATGCCTGGTGTGAAATAATACTTAACAGACATGACAAACCATAGATTGTGTTATATTTCCAATGTTACTCGTACTGGTGGTATTGTCGTCAGTTCTCTGAAAAACACTGTGAGCCACATGTGTTGATATTAGTATCCCCAGTTAACAGATGAGAAAATGCATACTCAGAGTAGTTAACTGACTATCTCACGTGGCTAAATACAGAATAAAGAGTTTCTGATTCTTGGATCTAATGTGGGGCTTCCCGGGTGGCACTACTGGTAAAGAACCCGCCTGCCAATCCAGTTTATACATAAAAGACACCGGTTTGACCCCTGGGTCAGGAAGATTCCCTGGAGAAGGGAATGGCAATCCATTCCAGTATTCTTGCCTGGAGAATCCCATGGACAGAGGAGCCTGGTAGACTACAACCCATAGGGTTGCACAGGGTCAGACACGACTGAAGCGACATCTAATGTGGGTTTTCTAGTATACCTTGTAGCTTCCAGTAGTTCAATATTAGAATGTCAAATGCATTCAAGATTCAAAATATAGATCAGTAGATGGAATGTCAGGTTCCCCTGGCAGCACAGCTGGTAAAGAATCCGCCTGCAGTGCAAGAGACCCCAGTGCTATTCCTCGGTCGGGAAGATGCCCTGCAGAAGGGGTAGGCTACCCACTCCAGTATTCTTGGGCTTCCCTGGGGGCTCAGATGGTAAAGAATCCACCTGCAGTGCAGGAGACCTGGGTCCAGTCCTTGGGTTGGGAAGATGCCCTGGAGGAGGGCATGGCAACCCACTCCAGTATTCTTGTCTGGAGAATCCCATGGACAGAGAAGCCTGGCAGGCTACAGTCCATAGGGTTGCAAAGAGTTGAACACAACTGAGCGACTAAGCACAGTACAGATGAAATGTCATTAGTTTAGTTTCATGCAGCACGTTATTCTAGAGGATCACCTTCTTAATAAACTGCAAGTTCAAAACTTCAGATCCCTTTGCTAATCCCTCTACTAACTGTTGTCAATTTTGATACTTCAGACCTAAACATGAGGGATAAATTCTTACAGCATAGTCAAAAGAAACAGAAAGTAAAGAGAGAATTTAAACTTCATCCCTGAAATGTTCTTAATATGTGAAATTGAATTACTTCGTTGCTGTTTGACCAACACACACACATACACAAACAGCTTCCAAAACTGGGAAAGCCATTGGTTGTAAACCCAGTCAAGTTTCTGTGAACAGATGATATATTGATGAAAATATTTCAGTATAAAGGAGAGACAAGTAATAATGTTCAGGGGTCAATTGACTGCCTTAAATTTAGGAAGAGACATTCAGGTCAATCTGTCACTGTTATTGGAAAAGAGGCAGAACTGATTTGATTTATAGAATTCCCTTATGGGTGCTACAATATGCTGTTATATGAAGGAGTAAGTTTTTCAAAGTGGTGCCACTTATAACTGTCTTCATGGATTAGTGGAATTACAGGTGTTAATTGTATAATGTTGAGGAATATAGTCTCTTGTGCATATTTTCTCCTTGGTAGTCTTAGTATCTGACAGTCCAGCAAATCTCTTCCAGTTGGAGGCTCCCTAACAGGGCGCTCTCTTTCCAGCGGAAGGAGAGGAAGCGCTCCGGAGGAAATCTGACCGGTGTTCAGCAGTAGGTACTGCTTGGCATGCCGGTGTCTTCGGGTCTGGCCAGCGCTTGGAGCGCAGTCGCTTTGGGAGAGCTCTGCTGAGCCCTCCTGGCTTCAGCAACCACTTCAGGTGCCAAGATCGTGTTCATCAACCCCTACTGCTGTGGTCCGCACCCATTCTCAGGCCGTCTTCTTACCGAAGGTCTTTATTGGCCTCAAACCATTGTTAACAGGGGTACCAGCTATGGTCAGGGAATTCTATAAAGCAGGTAATTTTACATTTTAAATGAAGAAGATAGGTATCATACATTTCTGAGGCTTGGCAACTAACCATCAGGTGTTTGAAGGTGAGGGTTTGTGAATAAGGGGAGCAGTGAAAATAATATTTAATGAGCAACTACCAAATCTCCACTGAAAATTCAGCCTTTTCTTGAATAGGTTAATTCATTTCAAACTCAAGTCAACCTTTTTGAGGTAAGTCCATTTTTATAGGTGAGAAAAAGGCAAACTAAGAGAGTAACTTGCATCGTACATCCAGTTATTAGTAGCTGAACTGAGATTTAAATCAAGCTGTGTGAATACGTGTATGCTGGGGTTTGGAGCTGGTAGGACTTACTACCTTACTCACTGCAGCACTCTACATCCACGACTTCCTCAGCCTCCTTGGTTGGTTTCTGTCTTGTTTACCTGCCTGTGTTTTATTCGTTTTTCTATATCTTATGCTTTGTTTAGCATAAAACACATAACAGGTTTTTGCTAAGTGGTAAGGAAATGATAAATGAACATAGAAAAAATATAGGCATTGAAATCGAGTTGAACTGACTTCGAGTTCAGTTTGACATGCCCCTGTGTCCTTCTTTATAAAGTGAAATAAACATGTCTACCCTTGGTGTTTGAGGAGGCAGTGATATCACACGTGTAAAGGCCCTGTCTTTGCCACATGTGAAATAGGTCCTTAATATTTCTTCCCTTTCTCCTCTCCCCTTAAAGAAATGCTTTGTGTTATTATGAATGATCTTTGTTTTATTTTTATTATGTAAGATTCCTGTGAGAATTATTTATTCTCACTTAAAGTAGTTTTCTACCTAATGTGATGCCAAATGTATCCAGATTTTATATTATTTTTTGATGCTGAAAATTGCATAGTGAGGTGTTACCAATTCTCAAAGTATTCTCCAAATTCTGCAAATTTAATCAGGGCTGTTTTCTTTTCCTTCAAATGATTTAGTGTTATTTAACTTCACAAAATATTTAAAGTGTACTGGCCTTACTTCATAAGTAATAACTTGTTCAGAAAAAATTATATTTTCATATCTGTGAAATATAATCTTTACATTTGGTTAATATTCAGTGCTTGTTGACTAATACTTGGTTATTATATTATATTTAAATGTTTAGTTCATTTTGTAATGACAGTGCGAAATAGTAAAAAAAAAAAATGTCTCATTTAGGGAAATTTTGTTAAAATATTTCTTAAATAATCAATTAAAAACATGATGTCAGATATGTAATATAAAAGGAAATGTCATTTTTCTCTATTATGTCTAAAATCATAAAATTTGAATATAAAATTTCCACTTTCAAAGTTTTAGCAGTATTTTAGTCATTCACTTTAAAAATCAAAGAATAGGAACATTGTGTGGTATTAAATTATGAGATTACTTGCTTGTACTATTAGACACTTTAAGAAATAAATTTTGGCATTAATCTACCTTAATAGTTATATTTTTAAAACTTGAAAAGAAAATGAGGCCAGGTGGACTAAAGAGAGTCTCCAGCACCTTTCTACGTGGTGGAATTGCTATTGATTTATGACAAATGCCAGTAGGAGCAGGCCGGGACTGGTTTGTTGCTGTCAGATGAGAACTGAAAGCAGACGGGTTTTGTTATCAATCGCTGGCCGTCGGTGTCAGACAGCAGCGGCCATTATAATTGATTTGATTGCTCCGAATGACTTGAGCTTTAGTGGCCAGAGCCGATTGTGGCAACCGAACCATGCAAGACATTGACATAAAGAGGAGGTGACGTGAGCCCTCAGAGGCAAAGTCAGATGATTTAGAGGGGCAAATTTACCTACCAATTCAATAACTCATAAACTCTAACTTTTGATATGAAATGATGTTGATGAACAAAAAAGACTAGTTTTTAAGTTAGACTTTATGGTGCTTTTTGTTGGATTATAGTAGCCTTTTATATTTTCTTTTTTATCCCGCATGACTCTGTTGTCTATAAATTACACTTATTATATTTGCTTTAATGCAGAACATCATGTATTATATGTCACTCCCATTACTAAGCCATTTGATGGCAACATGAGTTTTACTGGGGAGCAAAGAAAGGGAGACCATATGGACCAAATATCTACCTTCGTATATGACCTTGATTCCTGATTTTGGAGAATATGAATACATTGAGTTTCCTCGAATGAAGCACCTTCAAGAACTAAACACAGTAGAAGGCTTGAATTACTGACTATATCTGCCTCATCATCTAAATAAAAGCATTTCATTGGGTGTATAAGTATTAGTCAGTTGAGCAAACATACAGGCGTGTGTGTATGTGTGTGTTTTATGCGTGTGTGTGTTGACACCCTGCTTTCTCTGCCATAGTTTTCTCACATGCATGGATTCTGATTTGGACCAGATGTGGAAAATGTTTCCTCTCAACAGCCTGTTGACTGGTAGTCGCTTCCCGAAGCATTGCATAGGGAAAGGCTCAGTTGGAAAAAACATCGTGCTCATCTAGTGATGTCTGTGTTCAATGCTGATTATGACACCTTTATGAAAATGACACCTTTTGTACTACTATTTTCTGACTTTAAGTAGGTGTGTGTGCGTGTATGTGCAGTGTGCATGCGGGCATACTCAGTTGCTTCAGTCATGTCCAACTTTCTCTGACCCTATGGACTGTAGCCCTCCAGGCTCCTCCGTCCATGGCATTCTCAAGGGAAGAATCCACATTTGTTTGGGGTCTTCTCTTCCTAAGCAAATGTTAATATATATCAGAAATTTAAGACATCATAGATACTGCAGGCACAGAAGACTTGAATATACCTAAACCCTGGTATCTTGGATATCATTCTTCAAATTTTATCTGTAATGAATTCATCAATGGTGATAGTTCATCCAGAAATCTTTCAGGATATTTTATTTTTTAACTTAGATGATAGAACACACTAGTGAGAGGCTTCCCAGGTGGCTCCGTTGTAAAGAGGCTGCCTGCCAATGCAGGAGATGCAGGACATACGGGTTCAATCCCTGAGTCGGAAAGATTCCCTGGAGGAGGAAATGGCATCCCACTCCAGTATTCTTCCCTTGAGAATGCCATGGACGGAGGAGCCTGGTGGGCTGCAGTCCACAGGGTCACAGAGAGTCGGACACGACTGAAGCAACTGAGTGTGCCCCCATACACATTGCACATACATGCACACACACCTACTTAAAGTCAGAAAATAGTAAGTTCAGTTTTTACCTTTACTTCATTGTGATGTAGGCTGTTTTCTTTTCTAATCTACTGTATTTCATTAAAAATAAAATAATATAATAACAGTCGAGACCTGATATTTTAGAAAATACTGTTCTGAACTTATTTTCTCAGTTTATTCATTAAGACACTAAAACCAAAACTGAGAGGTACCCTTTGTGAAAACAGAAAAAAATATTAATAATAAATTAATGCAAACCTCATGGTCTGCTATTAAGATGTGAGAGAAATTGAGCTCCTGGCCGTCACAGAATTTATAGACTGAAATGTAAATACAACTGTATATATTATATCATTAACACCCAACCTTTTTAACCTTATAACAAATAGAATTACAAATAAATATTTGGATTATACTAATGAGAAGAATATGGATAGACTAAAAAAACTTTATAAACAAAATGGTATTTGAGCTAAATTTTGAAGGAGTAGACAAAGATAAATTTGTTTTTCTCCAGAAAAGGACTGTTTAGGGAAGGTGTTTTAATAGCATTCTATACAGATAAAGAAAACATGACAGATCAAATTTTACAGAACAGTGAAGCTCAAGGTTGGAGATTGTTACTTCACTGTTGTGGTTCTGAATTACTCTAATATCCTACAAAAATTCAGCATAGTTTAGCACAATAATCAGTTCTCATAATAATAAGCTTTAAATATTTTCAGTGACATAGACACCAGGGTTCTGGCAGATGATCAGTAAAGACCCTCTAGATGTTAAAAGTCTTCAAATTCAAATAAAACCAGCAGAAAATAAGCTAGATATCTTTCTAAATTTGAGTACAAGCATTTTCACTTCAGCTGTGAAAATCCAAGCAACCTGACTTTTTGGTTCTTCTGGCTGTTTTCCTTTTTTTAAGAAAAAATAATTATACTGAACTATAGATAACAAGCAGCCTTATACGATCTTCAAATATGGCAATTATGTCTTTTACGTTGATTTACTAGCTCATTCTGTTTCTAAGCTTTTTAACTGTGGTGATCAGTATAATTACAGAGCTGCCTATATCGTGTGAAGTTGCAATTTGCAGGTCAAAAATGTTATGCAGAAGTAGGTATGGTGGCTGTCTAATTAGATTGCTTAATATTTATCAAAATGGCACTCGTTTTCGTTGTTGTGCTTTGATTGTCTCAGCGTTCCAAGTGTTCTTTTTAATATAATTACATGATTGGATTTTCTTTTGAATTTTATGAAACATTAATCATAGTTAAAAACTTAAGCTTGAAATGTGATTCGCTTTTTGGACAGAATCTAGAGTTTCTTCATCAGTGTTTTGGAGTTGAAGCTGAGAATTAACTCAGTAGAAAGATGTTCATTGTATAGCTCCTGTAACACCTGTCAGAGATTCTGAAACTCTAGCTGGTTTCACTATTGATGGACCTTATGAAGTTAACCTTCTCTTCCAGCAGCATTCTGCATTCATGGGACTTTTAGAGTCAACACCTTGTCAGGAAATCTGGTGCTTGTTTTCTTTACCTCGAGAATGTTTTGGTCACAAGTGGTTCCAACTTATTCTGACAAGTGCATTATTTTGCCTTCTGAGTATCATGATTAGTGATGTCATCCAGAGTGACGTCATCTATTCCTAATGACCCCGTGGACTGTCACACACCAGGCTCCCTATCCATAGAATTCTCCAGGCAGGAATACTGGAGCGGGTAGCTGTTCCCTTCTCCAGGGGATCTTTCCCACCCAGGGATGGAACCTAGATCTCCATTGCAGGCAGATTCTTTACTGTCTGAGCCACCAGGAAAGTCCTATATCTCTTTATACAGATAGAGAAAAATTCATCTACATAAGTGTATTGATTTTTTTCACTAAGAATCACTGCTTCTCTATGGAACAAGGATGAAATCCAGTTTATAAATCATATACAGGAAATTTAAGATGACCCCAACACCCCACCTCAGACACATGGCCTTTTGTTGTCAGTGCTGTTGTGGCTGGTCCTGGCTTTGACAGCAATATTCAGAAGAGAGTCTGTTGTATTATTCTTGACCAGGGGCAGAATTTAGAATCTCTGGTCATGACCACCGAAAGTCAGGCCATTCGACTGTGTAGGTGATTCTGACTGAGTCTTGTCCCTTCTGTAACAATTGATGTTTTCTAGTTAAGAGCATTAAATTTGTCATTTCAACAAAGTGTGTACAACCTACTAATGATGATCTCAGATGAAAAAACTGCATCCATACAAATTGAGATCATACCTCCATCCTTGGGATGTAGTTGTGATGATATTGAAGACACGAGTCAACAATAACCATCACCACAACAGACTTCCTTTTCTTTTAAATTAGTAAAAAATTAAATATCTTATGATATTCACCTGTTTTTATATTACTGCATGTCCTATAAAATATCAATGTTAAGTCATTTACAATAAAATTATCTACAGATTTTTTTTAGAAATAGATAAGCTAATTATAAAATTCAAATGGAAAAACAAAGAAGCGAAAACTAGAAAAAATATTTTAAAAAGAGAGAGAAACTGGCTAGTGGGGTTCTAGCCTTACCATATGTGTTATAGCACAAAGTAACAAACAGGATACTTGGACAATGTATTTCAACTCACGAAAAATTAATTTCTCTATTTTCTTTTTAATGCCGAAATTGTCAGACTTGTTGTCCAGTAAGAACCCTCTTCAAGTTTCTTACCCCAGATTTTTCTTAATGTGTCCCTACATTTTGGCAACAAGATGTTCCAGGCTCATTTTGACTATTGACTTTCCCTGCTGCAAAATTTGGAATCAGTTACTCTCCACAGCACTCACTTTCTTTAACAGAAAAGGCTGTTAGAAACCAAAATGTGGGCATTATGGCTGCATATCAGTTTATGCACAGTTGGCCCTCCATATTCACAGATTCAACCAAATTTCAGAAAGAAAATATTTTAAAAATTCCAGAAACTTGCATTTGCAGCACACTGGCATTTATTTATATAGTGTTTACATTGTATTTACAGCTGCTTACATAGCATTTACATTGGTTAGGCGTTTTAAGCAATCTAGAGAGGAGTTAAAATAAACATAAGGAGGGTGTTGGAGGGTGTTCTAGGAGTACATAAATGTTATGCAAATACTATGCCATTTTATTAGGTTGGTACAAAAGTAATTGTGGTTTCAGACTGTGAATTTTAAATCATTATAACTAGGCTCAAACACATCTTTATTAATCAAAATAGGAACCAATATATTTGATTGATTCCAATAGGAATCAATATATTTTTGCCAATGAGAAATAAGTGTGTTTATTCCTGTAGTGTAAAAGTCTGAGCTTTAGGATTCCATGAACTCTTGGAAAGCATTTTCTGCCTCCTGCTGGTTATGGAAACATTTTCCATAGAAAAAGTTGTTGAGATGTTTGAAGAAACGGTAGTCAGTTGGCAAGAGGTCAGATGAGGCAAAACTTCATGTCCAACCTTGTTGCCAAAATGTAGGAACACATTAACAAAAGTCCAGGGTAGTGTTAAAAGGACATAGGCACAGACTTTATAAGGCAAAACTTCATATCCCAATTCATTCAGCTTTTGAAGTGTTGGTTGTACAGCATGCAGTCGGGTGTTGTGAAGAATTGGGCCCTTTCTGTTGACCAGTGCCAGCCTCAGGCATTGCAGCTTTCAGTGCATCTCATCAATTTGCCGAGCATACTTCTCAGATGTAATGATTTCACTGGGATTCTGAAAGGTATAGTGGCTCAGACAGGCAGCAGACCACCAAACAGTGATCATGACCTTCTTTTGGTAAAGTTTGGCTTGAGAAGTGCTCTGGAGCTTCTTCTCAGTCCAGCGACTGAGCTGGTCATCACTGGTTGTCATATAAAATCCACTTTTAATCGCATTTCACAACCTAATCAAGAAATGGTTCCTTGTTATTGAGTAGAATAAGAGAAAACAACACTTCAAAAAGAATGTTTTTGACTTTCAGTCAGCTCCTGAGGCACCCACTTATCAAGCTTTTTCACCTTTCCAATTTGGTTCGAATGCTGAATGACCATAGAATCACTGACGTTGAGTTCATTGGCAACTTCTCATGTAGTTCAATGACCCTCTCAATTGGTCATTGTCAGCTTCTGATGGCCAGCCACTATCCTCCTCATCTTCAAGACTCTCGTGTCATTTGCAGAACTTCTTGAATCACCACTGCGCAGTAAGTTCATTCGCAGTTCCTGGGCCAAATGCATTGTTGATGTTGCAAATTGCCTGTGTTGCTTTACCACGCATTTTGAACTCAAATAAGAAAATTTCTCAAATTTGCGTTTTGTCTAACCTCATTTCCATAGTCTAAAATAAATATAAAATAAACAGCAATTAATAAGTAATTAGCAAAGACATAAATCAAGAAATGCTCATTAAATTATGTACAACATAACATTTATTCAGAAATGCATTCCAATATCAAATGGCAAAGTTCAACAATGCAAAACTGCAATTACTTTTGCACCAACCTAATATATGAGATGGGCATCCATGGATTTTGGTATCCCTGTGATTCCTGGAGCCAATCCCCCATGGATACTAAGGGATGATTGTATATAGTTGTAGGCTGGCTGTATAAGACCATAACGAGGCCACTTTAATAATAAACCAAGCATCCAGATCTTCCCACCCTCTCCCTCTCCCACAGAGTCCATAAGACTGTTCTATACAGCAGTGTCTCTTTTGCTGTCTCATACACAGGGTTATTGTTACGATCTTTCTAAATTCCAGATATATGCGTTAGTATACTGTATTGGTGTTTTTCTTTCTGGCTTTCTTCACTCTGTATAATAGGCTCCAGTTTCATCCACCTCATTAGAACTGATTCAAATGTATTCTTTTTAATGGCTGAGGAATACTCCATTGGGGCTAGTGCACTGGGACGACCCAGAGGGATGGTATGGGGAGGGAGGAGGGAGGAGGGTTCAGGATGGGGAACACATGTATACCTGTGGCGGATTCATTTTGATATTTGGCAAAACTAATACAATTTTGTAAAGTTTAAAAATTAAAAAAAAATTAAAAAAAATTACTGATATCAGTTTAGTTCAAAAAAAAGAAAACATTATGCTAAGTGAAAGAAGTGTAAAAATTAAAACAGAAACCTCATTTAAAATGGAGTCAGGAAGCCAGAAGGGGAGTTCTTACGTCCCACGACTAGATGTCAATTCCAGACACAGTAGGAAGAGATGTAACTTGCATCTCCATGGTACTTCTTTACCACCCTAGCAGGAGGAAGGAAGATTTTCTCCTCACCTAGCAACTGCCCAGCTAATGAGAGACTGTCACAATTCAGCCAATGAAAAGCCACTATACTTCAAACTTGCAGTTTCCTCCAATGGACTCTCTGTTTATAACACCTTCTCTCAACTGCCTTTCTCCTCTATCAAAGAACCTACCTCTCTCTTGTTCCATATATTTACCTGTGGTTTGTCATAGATGGCATGTCCTGAATTGCCATTCTTTGCTATTCCCAAATAAACCTATCTTCCTGGTAAAAAAAATAAATAAATAATAGACCAGACAAGAAATTCCTTTTTTAAGTTCCATAATTCATGATGGTTTATTTTCTCTACATCACATCTTCCTAATAATAGAAATAGCAGCCAACATTTATGTAGCTCCTACTATAGCTTGGAACTGCATGATGTTGCCTCCACTGCCTCCTTCTATGTAGCTAGGCAGTGTTTTGCCCTTACATGTAAGTAACTCATTCTGTCGTCACAAAAGTCCCATAAGGCATAGGTATTTATGTGTGCATGTATGTGTGTGTGTCTAAAAGACGAACTTCACAGAAAGTTGCTAAATAACTTGCTCAAGGTTAAACAACTAGTAAATGTCCCAGGTGGGATTCAAACCCATGCATTTGTACATATCCTTTGTTTGAGAGAAATGGATGAGTGAGGATAAATACACCTATGGGACAGGATTTCCAAATTCTAGTTTATTTCAGGCAGACATTTGGGAAAGAGGTGACTGTGTATCAGCCCAGACAAGTTAGAATAGGTCTCTTCTCCGAATATCAAATAATAGTTTACTCTGTTTTATGTGACCTAAAGGATTTAAGACCTAATTATTATCCCAGTCTCCTAAACAACACCCAGTGCCCCTAAGGATCTGACCACCTAGCTGTTGCCAGAGGGAAAGTAACACCCCTTTGTTCCTTCAGGTCACACTGACCCTGTAGGACATTCACAGAGACTGGCTTTGTTTTTGAAGAGGCTTCTCAGAATTAATTCACTGCCTCCACTGAGAAGCATAGTAAGCAGTAAAACACTTCATGTGAAAAAGAGACCCTCTGAAAATTTTCAGTCTTTTTATAGAAAAGATAGTTTATATGAGACACCTTTATCAACTAAGTACATTTTATTATCATCGTTGATTTCTAGCCTCTAATCTTTAATACATTCACTGAGAGCTGTTAGCCAGCAGTCATACATTATCATTTTTAATGTGTTTATATTTACTTCTTTGTGCCTAAGGCTAATATTTAAAATTATTATTATCATCATTATTATCAAATATCTAGTGAGGATAGTTAACGATGAGTTGGAAACTGAAATCCTAAGACAGGAAGAGTCCAAAACATCAACCCCCTTACGAGTGAGGGGCTGCAAGATCAGCCATCTGGAGACTGTGCCTCTGGATCTGTGCCTCAGTGGAACAGGAAGAAATGCTTAAGGGGTTGAGGATTCCTTGGCTGGTTAACTGGACCAGGGGGCTCAATTATCTCCTGAGGCTTACAGGTATCTCATGATACCAGGATCTGTGCACACAGTGCAGAGCACAGCAAGGGAAAGGTCCGGGAAATGAGAGCCCTTCACTGCCTGGGGCTGATGGCCCCAGGTGTTAATGTTTAGGTTAGCTAGCTGTATCTGTGAACAGCATATTCAAACAAATTCAGAATTGATTCATTGCTTCCTGTCATACTGTATGTGCGTGCTGGAGAAAACATCAGTTACATATAAAGAATCACATATGTAAATACATATGGAGGTTGATACACATACACACATAAAGTATTATTAATATTGGGGTAGAAATAACTGGTTTTGTACAAAGTTCTTTCTGTCAATTTGGTTATATGAAATAACATATGTAAACCTATATATTTAATTCTTGCACTTCTAAACTGAAGTTCTAAAATATGTGATAGAATGGACCTTGCAATCTATCAAATATGGCAGCTATGTTTTCAAAACAAGTACTTCCTCCCAAAGTTAATAATCAGGTTTGAGTTTTAATAAGTGATTGTAAATTTTTAGCAGAGAAAAGACATTGGTCAGCAAAGTGTATGGTGATATTTTCTTTTCCATCTCTTACCTTTGTAATGAGGCGTTTTCTTAAGTCATTTTCTGCCGTTTAAAATGATAGTGTTCGTGTTCTAGCAATAATTGTAGAGGTTTGAATTATTATAAACCTTGAATATCAATTCCTCCCCTTCCATGACAGTTCTACCACTAGGGAAGTCAGGCTTGCAAGGTCTAATTACTGCAGCGTTTTGATATCCCCAGCCACAATATTGGCAGGAATTTATGCCATGGTAGAATTCATTGGTGACACCGTTGTAACTAAAAAGCACAGAATCTGTTTTCACTTGTTCAGGATGGAAAAAAAAGTATCAGATGATGTCAAATAGTCTTGCTGTAAGTTCAGAAGTGCCTTGGACGATTCTAATATGAAATGCTAATTATTTGCAATAGGATGTAAATAAGATGGCACCAAGTCTTATTTGCAGTGACTAATGAAAGCTGTTGTACTGTAATCAGTGACATACAGAGCAACAGGGCACTTCATTAGGAAAACCGTAGTTGACAAGCAGTTAATGCATGCCAGTCTGAACCTTTCTTCTTGCTCCTGTTTGCTTCTATTATTTCTTCTCATTTATAATAATAAGTCCCATATGGAAAACGTATAACAAGGATAAGATGAAACTAGCAGCTAAATTTTGCCAAGCTAGACCAAATATCTGCAGGCTGTAAGTCTCCTTTAGCTTTTCTTTGCCTATGAGAAACAGCTGCCATATTAGGCTGATTGAAAATACAGCGGTTTTCTAGTCAGCAAATTGCTAGTGTGAGAATTTTTCATGTTATCTCTCCAGACTTGAGCAGAACTTAACTATGCTACAGATTATTTTATTTTCCAGATATGTATTACATTTCAAAGTTTAACCACATTTTCACTTCTCATACTTCCGCAGCAGGACACTTTTAACAAATAAAAATGAAAATTGCTTGATACACTGCTCTCTTCTCTGTGCTATCCAGTACATCCCTTAGTATATAAAGAAAAGTTGAAACTCTGGAATAGTTTTTCTGTCATGGGTTGTATTTTCATCACAGCAACAGTAGTGTAGAACACTCTTTCAATACTAACATATAACTATTTAGAAAAAAAAGTTTTATTCCCCACAGTTGGAAAAATTAGGAAGGTGACTACTTTTCTGTGTCATTTTTAGACCTAATTCTTTCACTGATTCTCTATGACTAACATAAAGGAAAGCCAGCTCACTGGCCAGCATTTCATGGTCCCTCTCTTTTCTTAAAAGATTTTAAGGCACCTTTTCTATTTAAAGTATGAAGAAGAAACTGCAAAGTCCGTACTGTGATTTATTTCTGAGCTTCCTGACAGCCACATGTAAGAAAGGAAGCAGAGTGGGTTCTAGACTAACAAAACTTGAGCTGAATTATCTGGGCAAGAGCATGTTTGAATCTAGGTTCAAGGAAACAAAACCCAGGAAATTCCAAGAGTCTGGGGCAAGTTGAGAGTTTAATTTACTCTATATTCCCCTTTAGTTAAAATGCCATGAATTAGCCATACTGAGCCCTTTCCTTCCATCTGAAAGTGTCTTAAATCCTTTAGACAATCTTGGGCTCCTAAGCTGGTATAAAATAAGAAGTGATAGTGCATGCAAGGGGTTTTCCCCCTGTTTTGTCTAGGATTGACAGATAAAACACAGATGGTCAGTTAAATTTAAATTCTAGTAAACAATGAATCCTTTTTTTAATATCAGTATGTCCCATAAATACTTTAAAAATATAAATATACCCCTTATATTATTCATGGTTTATCTGAAACAATTGTTAATCTGAAATTCAAATTCTTGCTTTGGTAAGTCTGGCAACCCTACCCACAACCTGCAAGTAAGCCTCACAAACTATAATAAGGGATTGTTCCTTTATCACCAAAACTTTCTTTTTTAAATTTTTATTGAAATAGAGTTGATTTACAGTGTTGTATTACCTTCAGGTACACAGCAAAGTAACTCAGTTATACATGTACATATATCTACTCTTTTAGATTCTTTTGTCATATAGGCCATTACAGACTACTGAGTAGAATTCCTTGTGTTACATAGTAAGCATCCTTTTTTTCCTTTTTTTTAAACTTTGGTTGAGACGTTGATGGCCATTAATAGAAAGACCATTGTTTTCTAACAAAGAGAGGCTTAAAAAGGATCTTTAGATCCTACATGGTAACCAAACCAAAAAGGAAACTTTTATCAAGAGACCTGGTTATTTCAAGTAAGCTATGAAAGAACACAAACTTATACACGTACCCAGAGTATGGTTAAATTAAGTTTCCAGGTATTAATAAAATTGCCAGAGAGATCGTGTCTTCTGGGAAGTTGGATGGCTGCATGGCAGGACTGGATGTGGCATTATCTTAGCACTCCTTTACATCCAGGAACTAGTGGAAATCTGCAGTTCCCAGAACACACTCCTGGAAAGAAGGGTCTCACTGTATATACTGTTCTGTTGTCCTTGGGGTTTTAAATTCTGGATATTATTCTGAAAGTACTTAGACCAACAGTCTGAACACTTCGCATCAAGGGACTGTTTAACCATTGGCCTCTCCTCATCCTTGAACACATGTCAGTGTCACTAAGAACACACCTTCATTCTGAGTGCCCAAGAACAGAGTAGCATCCATTAGTCCCTGAATATTATGTTGGAGTGGTCCTTTCACTATAGACTTTAAACTCTGCCTTGCTCTTTCTCTGCACACAAACTGGAAGTCCATTTCTCGGAAGGGGTATTTATGTGCTGGCATGTGTTTAGAGGGTGCAGAAACCAGAATCCAGTTTAAGCAGAAAAGTATAACGGCATATTAAATGCATTACAGTATCATGGGGAGAAATGAAGAGACAATCTAGATTGAGATTTCTGAATAACATCAAAACCAGACCCCAGGCCACCAATGCAGTCACTCCCTCCTCTGTGAGACGAAACTGCCTGCCAAGCTGGGGAGCTGCTGCTCTGGAACCTCACTGCCAGTCCTGACATAAAGTCCCCATGATCTGGAGGCCCCCATAGTTACTCTCAGCCTCAGAACTATCCAGTGCCCTCGTGGTCTATGCCAGCATAGCAGATACCCAATTTGATGCCTTTCAGCACCCACCAAGTTAGTGACCAGATCCTTGGAACTCACCAGTGTGTCCAAAGTCACATTTGTGAGCAAAATTAGCAAAACTGTGGCCTCTACTTTACTTCTTCCTTCCTAACCTTGAGCAGTTTGGAGACTGGCCAGACCAAATCACATCCAAGCTGGATGTGATTTTTGAAATGGTTCTTAGTTTTCCAGCCAGTATAACACAGGAAGGCAATGCAGTAGGTGGTTAAAATGGATGTTGAGTGTCAGTTCTCCATAACCAGGATACATAACCTTGTTTACAAGTAATCGTCATATCTTAGTAATTAATCTGCCTCCTACAGAAGGGAAAAATCAATAAAGGCCATGTTACAAGGCTCTCACATGCTTTTTAGAAAATGTTTCTGAGGACCTTCTGTAACTTACATCATTAGTATTTTCATCTATAAGGTAATATACAATTCTTGAACAGTGGCAGTTGCCCCCCCCCCCCCCCCCCCCCCCCCCCCGCCTTAAATTCCTAACGGCTTTGAACACGAAGGACTTTGAACACCGACTCTCCAACAGGGATAATGAGATGTCTTACGGACAATGTTTTGACCACAGTTCTATATCAAATGTAAAACCTTCTTGATGTGATTGTATCTTTATTCAGAAACATTTGCCTTGCTTTTGTTGTCAAGTGAAATCTGACTCCTGAAAGGACAGCAGCTGCCAGTGCCTTTCTAGCTGTTACTTTGATGGTGCTCAGAAACTGTTTTTCAGAACTAATCTGCCTTGACTGATTCTGCTTTGGTTCCTCCAGACACAAGCAGGTAGCCTGATGGGACTGGCATTCCTTCCCTTTTCACCTGCTGTTATGGCCGGGTTGATGACAGTGGGCATACTCAGACCCGCCCAGAGGTTCTTCTGTTTATAGCACAGCCTTCTTTTCTCTGTCTTTGCCATTATTTTTCAAATGGACCCAAATTGAAAAGGCAATGGTGAGAGGCAAATAGGATAGAATTAGTGATGGTCCAGAAACACTTAGGGCTATTTTTCCCTCAGGATTTTTATTTTGCAGGAAATAAACAAACCCACATCATTGATTCACTTCATTCTTACCCAGTTGTGGATATGTTGACAGTAACTTTAAAGAACCACGAGTTTACAGTTTGAGTACTAAAGTACGGTTCCTCCTTTTATGTAACTTGAGGAACCATTGTTGTATGAAAATCACAGAGCAGTAAATGCAATAAAAATCATCTTTATTTATCAAAATAATATTTATTACCAAGACATGAAAAATGAAACTGACAAAGTAAGTTATACATTCCTATCAATCTTTTGCAAATTTCATGTATTTATTCAGTAAAAAGGGCTTAATTACAAATTCCATTTGAGCTTTTCTAATCAAATTTTCATATAAATTGGTTGTAACTGTTATCCATCCTTTTGGGAAAAAGGTGATTTTTTAAAAATAGAACCAAAAAAGATGTATCATAGTAAGAATGTAAAATATAAATCAAAATTCTCAACTTATATAGATGGTTAAAGAGTTATTTATGGAATTTTTCAGTATGAAAATTCAGCCAAGTATACAGTTAGTAAGTTGCATTCTTTTGGATTGCTTTAATAGGATAAAAATTATGGGAATTAAAGCTAAGTTCCTACAATACTTCTTTAATAGCAACCCTATATCCCACCCCACATAAATTCTTCTTAAATTTTCACTTGGTTTGTTACATATGCTAGTCTGTCAATGAAAATGAGTTATTGGGGCAGATAAATAAATGGCCTTACAATATTTGCTTACTAGCTTAAATAACTGTCTATAACTATATTCTGCTAAGCTTTGAAAATTCTAGTCATTTTCCTCTGTTTGTCTAAAGTTTTTCTCATACATTCAGTTTTATAGATAACAGTCAGGCACGTACAGAGAAGAATACTTGCAATGGTGATGTATTTTATGGTGTTTCGTTCATTCAGCCAGCATTTTTGAGCAACCACATGTAGAACCTTTGGTACAAAATTGGCACAGTGTTACCTGACCTGATTGTACTTCCATGTTTTACAGAAGAAACTACTGACGTTTATATCACATTTTCCACTTTTATTAAATAAGTTATTTCCAGATTTTTATGAAAAAAAATTATTTTTTCAAATAATAAGCCTAAATGGTTTCATTAAATGGTAATAGTTTCTAATATTTCAGATATTATTTTTTATTAATTTTTAAACTCTGTTTTAACTTAATTTTGACTAAGTAAATCATTCCCGTGGTTCAAATTGAGAATTTCTAAAGAAAATACAGTGAGCAGTCCCTCTTCCCCCTGTCCTTCAACCAGCCAGTTTCCCCCTTCCCAGCAAAAATGCATATTGGTTAAGATTAGATTCAAGTGCATATAAGAGAAGACTCAAATATCATTGACTTAAATACTTCACTGAGAGATATTTAAAGGTCTGATGCTTACACTGAAGTTCCACAGTGTCATCAGGGACTGGACTCCTGTCTTTTTTGTTTGCAGTTGTGTAACTTTGACCGTTACTGGTTAGCTCTCATCCACATTGACTGTCGATTTTTGAAGGTGGTGACAAGAACATCGGTAACCAACATATAGAGTCTGTTTGGTGAGTCTTCATCCTCTTTCCATCTTCTAGAGGACCACACGGGGGTCCAGGATGGGACATCACTGTCCCTTTGGCTCAGCTTTGTTGAGTCCGGTGTCTGTGCATGTCTGGGGTGCCTGCCTCCTTCACAGGCACGTGCGTCTGGAATCCCAGTCCGTGCATGTGTTTGTGAATGTTGATGGTGTGCTCTCCAGTCACCTTTCATTCATGGCAGGCCTTCTCACCATTCTGCTTTGCAGGAGCCATTCTTCCAGGTCCAGGTTGGAAGAAATGCGGGTGACGAATTGGCTCTAACAGTCTTTATGCTTACCGTCTTTATCCTTTAGCTTCTAGTCTCAAGGCTGCTTCCTCGTCCAGTTTGGCTCCTAGAGTGCTAGCTGTCATTTCTGTTTCTCCAGGGAGGAGAAAGAAGTCAATAATAAGAGCAGAAGGTCCTCGCTCTTTATAGAGCTTTCCCCAACATCAAGAAGAGGAGATGCAGAGAAAAGTGTGAATTACAGGGGACTCCTTTGAAAGAAATGCCTGTCGTGGATAGGGCATGAGCAGCTGGTGCGAAAGTGTGCCCTGGATGGACATCAGCAGGGGCAGCAGCAGCCAGAGGCAGGCTTCGCTGACAGTGTTTCACCTTTTTGTTCGGGAGCAACCTGTTTTTTTCTTTTTTTCTTTCTTTTGGGAAGAACATTTAAGGTTTGCTTTCTTAGCAGATTATAGTTATACAGTACAGTGTTATCAACTGTAGTCACCCTATTATACATTAGATCCTCTGACCTTACTCATTTTATTACTGAAAGTTTGCACCCTTTTACCTTTCCCTGTTTCCCCTACCCATACCTCCCACTACTGTAACCACTTTTCTAATCTCTGTTTCTGAGTTTCATTTTTGTTTTTTTCTTTTTTGGATCCACAGAGAAGTGACTCCATGCAGTACTTTCTGTCTAGTTTATTCTGCTTAGCATAAGCAGATTAATCCATGATGTCAGGATGAAATGGAAGGACTTCCTTACTTTTAAGACTGAATAATACTACATTACATATTTTATACACATATGTGTGTGTGTGTGTATATATACACATGCCACATTTTCTTTATCCATTCATTCATTGATGGACACTTAGGTTACTTCCATACCTTGGCTATTGTGAATAATCCTGTAATGAACATAAGTATAAATATCTCCTTGAGATAATAGTTTCATTTTCTTTCTAATCTTTCTGAAAATTAAAAACCAGCTCAAAGGGTTACTGTACTGGCTTAGAGCCTACCAAAAGTATTTCACAAATAATTACTTTTTTAAAAAAAAGATACTACTTTTTCCCACCTTTCTCAACATTTCACTATCAAAAATTCTCAGTTACACATACTATATAGTACATGCATTAGTGGAAGAGTTTGTTTTAAAGAGAGATTATTAGCAGACAGTACCATCTGACTTTTGGAAACTTGCTTATGGTGATCTCCTTCCTTCCTGGTGTCATTTTAACAGGCTTATCACATTAAGCTAATTCATTAAGCATTTCCTATTCAGTAGCTATGAATAGGATTAGATAGGGTGTTTTATTTAGGCCAGGAACACTCTGGTATTTATAATTTATAATGTTTTTCCTTGAATAAAACACTATCAATATTTTTGAAAATTTGGATGATTTGTCAAGTGCTAGACAGATTTGATTTTGAGCTATTCAAAGATAGACTTTAGAACAAGAGGAATTTAGCTTTGTAATTACAAGACTTATCACAGTACCTTCTCTAAAGGTTTAGGATTTTATTAGAGTGGTTTATGTTCAGTGTTATTCTTTTTAAAGGGAGGAAAGTTGAGTGTGAGTTTTTCCTCACCACAGGTGACATAATGTCAGGAAGGCAGCCAACAGCATAACCTTGACCTTCAAGCCTGTTTCCTCACTGTAACACTGAAATAGTGACTCCAACAATAAAAGATTGTTATGAGTCTAAAAATGAATATATAAAGGATCTGGCTAGTACCTGGTTCATGCTAGTTCAGTAATTACTGATTTTTCTTTCTTTCTGTTGGTAAATTTCCCTGTTGTGGTTTAGTGATTTCTGCAGCGATGATTAGAGATAAAAAGTTCATTATGATTAGTGACATATAGGATTGCCCATTTTAATAATTATCTTTTTTTTAAACATTTGGAATTCAGAGGCTAGCACTTTGGAAGATATATCCTCCTATACATAATTCTCTTGGTTGCTGTAAACTCAATGGTAGTAATTTTGAGGTGGGTTATGGCTGTAGAGAAAAGTCACCAATGTTTCTATTGCATGGGTAACTGGAAGCGTAATGTAGTCATTACAGATCTTCCTTACTGGTTTATCTTGGCCGTTCTGGATGTCCTGTGATGCGTGTGGGCTCTCTCCGGTTGCGGGGGGCGGGGAGGGGGGCGCTCTGAGCACATGGGCTTAGTGGCTGTGACGCACAGGCTCACGGGCTTAGTTGCCCCGCGGCGTATGGGATCTTCCCCGACCAGGGACTGGATCCACGGCCTCTGCGTTTACAGCAATCCTTAACCCTGAACCACCAGGGACGTCCCTCGTTATGGGCTTTGTGGGGGCTTTTCTATAAATACAGTATTTTCAGTATATAATGGTCATTCATTACCTAATAGTAAATACATAGCCAAAAAGTAAGACTTCTCCCAAAGCCTTGGCTGGACCAGGAACGTTGGGCTCTTGGACGACAGATTAATGCAGAACTTGAAACTAGACGAAGCAACAGAGACCACAAGTTCTGTCCCAGTGAATGACTGGATGGCGCTGAAGGTGGCTGGCCGACAGGTGGCTCCGTCTGGGCAGACTGTTGAGTAAGCCCCTGAGAAGCACTTACAGATGCTCTAAGTGCTTACAGCTTAAATCCATGCATATAGGTTAAACACTGACATTTTAAAAATTGTACCAATATATTATGCATTTTTAACATTTTAATGATCATAAGAGTTTTTAATTGTTTCACAAACTCAGAGTAGTTCTAAGTATTTTTTTCTTAAATTATCCCAGCCCTTGTTGGTCTTTTGAATATATTTGTTCTGTGTTTCTGGGTGCATTTTGTGAGAGTTACTCCAGTGTGCAATTTTTTAAATTAAATTAGAATTTATTATTATTACCTTTATTTTTTTAATAGACACCCATGTCACTGTAGTTAAAATCATCACAAAGGAGAGATGAGGTAATAATTTGAGTCAAGTATCCCCCTGTTGGGCTTCCCTGGTAGCTCAGCTGCTAAAAAATCTGCCTGCAGTGCAGGAGACCCCAATTTGATTCCTGGGTTGGGAAGATGCCCTTGAGAAGGGATAGGCTACACACTCCAGTATTCTTGGGCTTCCCTAGTGGCTCAGACGATAAAGAATCCACTTGCAATGTGGGATACCTGGGTTCAATCCCTGGGTTGGGAAGATCCTCTGGAGGAGGGCATGGCAGCCCACTCCAGTATTCTGGCCTGGAGAATCTCCATGGACAGAGGAGCCTGGTGGGCTACAGTCCACGGGGTTCCAAAGAGCTGGACACGACTGAGCGACTAAGCACAGCACAGTACATCCCACTAGTGGTTAGATAGTTCATCTCTTTTAAAACAGAGTTCAATGAGTGAATGTATTTTATAATGATTCTGTTAGACCCACTTATTTTATGTGTTTAGGAGCTAGTAGAGGGAATGTAACTTCCAAGATCAGGTTTCACATTTTCCATCAGCACTTATAGTGAAACCTTCTTTGAGTTGTTTAAGCGATCTTATGTTCAGTATCATATTTATAAAATGGAGATAATAATATCTACTTCAAAAGGTCTCAATGAGTACTTGAAGCTATTCAGATGTCAAGAGTTTGGTATGCATGTTGCCTGGCAAAGAGCACTTGCCCTTGAGAGGAACCTGTATTTTTGTTGTCAACTTCGTTTTCATTATCGTCAGTTTTGAATTAATGTTTCTTGGATGTCCAAGTCCAGCATTATTGCCATGAATTTAAGAAAAGTGAAATCATGAATATGCATTTCAATATAAAAATTTCCATCAAGAGAATAATATGGCTCTACCCATTGTAACCCACTGCTTGTGGGTTATCTGTTGAATTCTGTGCATTGAGATTTTAAATCTAATTGATATTAATATGGCTGGTCCACTTTACAGTGTAGGTTTTAAACACTCTCATCCTTTTGCAAATCTTTAGAGGTGCTCAGTGGTGTCATTATCTTCATGCACACTTTAAAAAATGCTTACATGGAAGCAAGCACTGTATATGCTCACTTATGGTATCTTATTTACTTTTTACAATAAGTGTGCGGGTGAAGATTATCATTCTCATATTAGATAAAGAAAACATCAGTCTTAGAGAGTCTGTAGGATTTGTTCAAAGTCATACCTGATCCTGTATCACCAGGTCACTCTTCATTCCATTAAACTGCCACTGTTTTTCTCAAAATGCTGTGCCGTGCTGTGTTTAGTCACTCAGTCATGTCCGACTCCTTGAGACCCCATGGACTATAGCTCACCAGGCTCCTCTGTCCATGGGATTCTCCAGGCAAGAATACTGGAGTGGGTTGCCATGCCCTCCTCCGGGGGATCTTCCCAACCCAGGGATCTAACCCAGATCTCCTGCATTGCTTTGCCATCTGAGCCACCAGGGAAGCCCAGAAGTACTATAATTGGGACAGTCTGTGGGAACTTCCTCTCCTCTGTTAACTGGGGAACAGATTTTGTCTCAGTCTAAAGACCATTCTCACAGTTGGGACGGTACAATGACAGGCTGACTCCCTTAGGACGGGCCGACCTCTTTCCCAGTTTTAAGATTCAAGTGCAGGCAGAACTGTTGTTTGACAGGAATGCTATGAAAAGTTCAGGTCTCTGTGAGCGACTGGGTTTGTATCTAGTGAAGGTCTGCCCGAGACGCAAGACCGTGCCCTCCGGTGATCCGTGTCCTCACCCCTCTAATCAGACGCCGCGTCACAGAGGCCCTGTCAGTCTGTCACAGAGCTTCAGACCCTCACAGGGTAACGCTAGAGGACACGTGCGCTAAACAAATACTTGATTGCCTACCTTGTTGTTGGGAACTTTGCTAAGCAGATAATTTGTGACATCTTCTGGAGGTGAATTATGAATAATTTTTTGAGGACAGATAAATTCATGTGTGCTCATTAACATCTTGGAGAAGGGCATGGCAACCCACTCCAGTATTCTTGCCTGGAGAATCCCATGGACAGAGGAGCCTGCAGGTTACAGTCCATGGGGTGGCAAGAGTCCGACACGACTTAGCGACTAAAGCACCACCACCATTAACATCTAGATAATAGATGTTTATATGGTGAGCAGTAACAAATAATGGATGCATGAAAGGAAAGAAGACAACCATGTGCCTCATATAGATAGATAAGTGGGGAAATAGGACCTGCTTCTGGCACATAAACATCTCAACTTATAAGAAGTTTTGGTTAAAAGAAAATTATTTCATGCTGCCCCTCCTCATTTGTCTCCCTAATTTCTTATTGTATTTAAAATGGGGAAGTTTTTTTTGGGGGGGGAAGGGGGGCAGGATGGGTAGAATACCAGAAACACTTTTAGTATAAAATTGAACTGTATATTGTATACTAGAAAATGAGACTACATACTCTGCATATACCAGCTAGCTCCCTGAGAGCCCTTGTCAGCCATCCCATGAAGCTAAGAAAGCTTAGATTTCTTGATGCATAAGGTAATAAATACACCTCCTGTTTAAGTCACTTTAATAAGTAATGTGTCTCTTGAAGTTGGAGCATCCTGATTTGGATGGGCTGAGAGAAGGAGCCCTGTGAAGGTGAAGTTGGGGATATGATATCTTATTAAAGGAAGAGGGACAGGAGAAAAGGTAAAGAGGTTTAAGATTTTGACATCTTTCTTTTAAGTAAAACTTTTTTAGTTTAACTTTTGTAAAGGCTTCAACAGTGTCATCAAGGATTTGGACTTCTTTGCTCTCCATGGCTGTTTTTTCTTGGGCTCATCAATTCATGCTTGCAAGGTAACTGACATCACAGCAGCAAACACCCACATCCAAAGACACATGGGTCTAGGGAACAGCTCTCTTCTTTTGAGTCTCTGCTTTCAGGAAGGAAAGCTCTTTGCCAGCAGTTTAGCTGCCTTCTCTGCCAGGACTAAACCATGGCCAGTGGAGAGGCCGTCTCTGCCACTGAAGAGCCCTCACCGTAGCCTTTTGCCGCAGCCCGGTGCCCTCCCTTCTTCACATCTTTACTTTCTTTATCCCATCCCCTGCGGCAGAATGTTTCTACTGAAAACAGAGATTTGATCAGGTCATTCTACACTCACTGATTGTTGGTGGCTCCCCTTTAGACACTGAAGGGAGTCACCTACTCCCTGCCCTCCCCATCCCAGATCAGCCTGCACAGCACATCCATGACGCCAGTCCTGCATGGAGTCAGACTGGGTCTTAGTCCTACTGGTGAACGCTTTAAGACCATACACTGAATGTGTTTTTAGATTTCTAAAAGCAGGGACCTTCGGGATATGGCAGATGATGTATTATGTGAAGATAGTCATCAGTATTTGTTAAGCAAATATTTATGGTATACTTCTTATGGGTCAGACACTGTACTTGGAGTATAGGATTGAACAAAATGAACACTGTAATGTTGTCAAGGAGCCTATGATCTAGGAATAAGGACATTAAATTGAACAAGTATTTGTAAGTCAGTGTGACAAACGTTAGAAAGGTAGAGAGTGACAGGAGACTTACTAACAGAAGGACAAACCCTACTCTGAAGGTGAGCTTCCCCAAAGAAGGTGTTTAAATGAGAGCTGAGTGGATCCTTGCCAGGTGCAGATGGTGAGGACGGAGGCCAGGCATGTGGAGAAGAGATGGAGACTGACCGACATCTCAGGACCTAGACAGGAGATGGTGGTAGGGCGAACCAGAATTGAAGCAGAGAGGACAGAAAGAGAACATGGAACACAGTCAGGAACCGTATGTGGGGAATGAACCTGTGACATGAGCACATGGATTCGACTATTGTTCCCTGAGAAATGGATCAGGGCTTGGTTAGAGAAGAAAGAAAGACTTGAGAGAGCGTGGTGCCAGCTACCGCATCAGTCAGCCACTTGCTGTTGCCGGACAGAATGCTGTTCGGACAGTATAGCCCGAGGCGCCAGGCCCTCCAGTTAAGGTGTCCCTGTCTCTCCCTCCATCTGTTCTGTGGTCATTACCCGCAGATAGAACACCTCTGAGCTGTGTGGCTTATGTTTACACTGGCTGTCTTCACTACGCCTTTAACCGTCTCCCTTCGCTCTGGCCCTCGAGTTCAGTGTTCCTGTACTCTCTGTGTGTTTCATTGTCCCACAAGAGGAATTTACAGGATGAGCTAGATACTTAGCAAGTCTACAATATCCTATAGGTCAGAGTCTCCTGCCAGTTGTCCAGGACCCATCACCACTGCTTTATGACCCAAAATGTGGTGACTTGTATTTATCTGTTTATGCAACAAATATTTTTTTAGCATTAGATTCATGCCAGTGATACACTGGGCCATGGAAAGAACTTGTGTTTTGCAGTTATTAAAATGTAAAATTCTGACTTTCCCATTCACCAAGTATGTGAACATAGGCCAAAAACTATTCTAACAGTCTCTGTGCTTTGACTTCCCTATTTCTAATATGTTTCATGAGTTGTCCTGAGGATTCCATGGCATAAGTCAAGGGCTTAGTAATCTATCATGAGAAATAATATAGGGGTAAGGGTAATGTGATCTGATCTGAAGGGTGATGTCGTGAGAGCAGGAAAAGAAGTCTTTGAGGCTGTGGGCAGTGTGATGCGGCGGGAGGGAAGAGCAGACGGTGGATCATGAGGTGAGGCGTGCTGGTAGTTGACGATGGCAACAAAACCGCCCTTGGCTGCTTTCCTCTCAGAAGGGCTGTGGATAAGAAGACACTCAAAGCTTCAAGGACTGTCCAGTACAAAGGAGTTCTTAAATTTAGTTGGGCTCTATTGTTAAGAAACAAATCACTGTGCTCTCTTAAACTTGGACCTTGGAGAGTGTATTTTATGAGTTCAATCCTGAATTACTTTCACATTTCAAGAACACGGACAAAGTGACTTAAAAGTGTACAATTATCTAACTATTGCAGAAAGTCAATTTAGGGGTGGAAAGTCTATATTAAAATGGAAAGAACAGTGCTCACTTGCATGTACTTTAAAGAGCATGTTAAAGCCCCGCTTCTTGGCCAGGGTGCCTTACAGTTGTTCAATTACATCCTCTGAGCGTTTTGTCTTCTTGACAGAACAAACTGATTTCATAGTAGAGCTTTGTTCTCTGTAACTGTGTTGCTTAAAAACTTTCAGGCAAAATTCAGAGCTCAGTGTGAATAATCTCTTTATTTTAATTATTTTTGTTAATTTGTTCTTTTGAATAGTTTGTGTGGAGGAAAATTTCAAAAAAAAAGATGTAGTAAACAAGTTTAAGAAATTAAATATAATGATAATAATAGCTAACATTAAGTTCTTAGTTTATAGATCAGGCACTGTGCTAAGATGCATTATCTCATTTAGTAATTACTATCGTGAGATGATGAGAGCCAGCCTTCTCTTCATTTTTCAGATAAAAAAACTAAAACTTAGACTGTCCCACACTCACAACTCAGAAGAGAAAGAGCCAGCATTCACGTCCCATGTTTCTAGCCATGTTGTTAGTTGAACAAGTTCTTTATTATTCCTTTATCCTTGTTTCTTTAGCAATGTTTGGATAAGGATTGAGTTCAAATTCAGTGAAAGTTGAATTCCATACTTTTTTGAGCATTGAATTATCATTTTATTCAGTTCAGTTCAGTTCAGTCGCTCAGTTGTGTCTGACTCTTTGCAACCCCATGAATCGCAGCACTCCAGGCCACCCTGTCCATCGCCAACTCCTGGAGTTCACTCAGACTCACGTCCATCGAGTCAGTGATGCCATCCAGCCATCTCATCCTCTGTCGTCCCCTTCTCCTCCTGCCCCAATCCCTCCCAGCATCAGGGTCTTTTCCAATGAGTCAACCCTTCGTATGAGGTGGCCAAAGTACTGGAGTTTCAGCTTTAGCATCATTCCTTCCCAAGAAATCCCAGGGCTGATCTCCTTCAGAATGGACTGGTTGGATCTCCTTGCAGCCCAAGGGACTCTCAAGAGTCTTCTCCAACACCACAGTTCAAGAGCTTCAGTATTTCAGCGCTCAGCTTTCTTCACAGTCCAACTCTCACATCCATACATGACCACTGGAAAAACCATAGCCTTGACTAGACAGACCTTTGTTGGCAAAGTAATGTCTCTGCTTTTCAATATACTATCTAGGTTGGTCATAACTTTTCTTCCAAGGAGTAAGCGTCTTTTAATTTCATGGCTGCAGTCACCATCTGCAGTGATTTGGGAGCCCAAAAAAATAGTCTTGACACTGTTTCCACTGTTTCCCCATCTATTTACCATAAAGTGATGGGACCAGATGCCATGATCTTCGTTTTCTGAATGTTGAGCTTTAAGCCAACTTTTTCACTCTCCTCTTTCACCTTCATCAAGAGGCTTTTTAGTTCCTCTTCACTTTCTGCCATAAGGGTGGTGTCATCTGCATATCTGAGGTTATTGATATTTCTCCTGGCAATCTTGATTCCAGATTGTGCTTCTTCCAGCCCAGCGTTTCTCATGATGTACTCTGCATATAAGTTAAATAAGCAGGGTGACAATATACAGCCTTGACGTAGTCCTTTTCCAATTTGGAACCAGTCTGTTGTTCCATGTCCAGTTCTAACTGTTGCTTCCTGACCTGCATAGAGGTTTCTCAAGAGGCAGGTCAGGTGGTCTGGTATGCCCATCTCTTTCAGAATTTTCCACAGTTTATTGTGATCCACACAGTCAAAGGCTTTGACATAGTCAATAAAGCAGAAATAGATGTTTTTCTGGAACTCTCTTGCTTTTTCAATGATCCGGCAGATGTTGGCAATTTGATCTCTGGTTCCTCTGCCTTTTCTAAAACCAGCTTGAACATCTGGAAGTTCATGGTTCACGTATTGATTGCCGAAGCCTGGCTTGAAGAATTTTGAGCATTTCTTTACTAGCATGTGAGATGAGTGCGATTGTGCGGTAGTTTGAGCTTTCTTTGGGATTGGAATGAAAACTGACCTTTTCTAGTCCTGTGGCCACTGCTGAGTTTTCCAAATTTGCTGGTATATTGAGTACAGCACTTTCACAGCATCATCTTTCAGGATTTGAAAGAGCTCAACTGGAATTCCATCACCTCCACTAGCTTTGTTCATAGTGATGCTTTCTAAGGCCCACTTGACTTCACATTCCAGGATGTCTGGCTCTAGGTGAGTGATCACACCACTGTGATTATCTTGATTGTGAAGATCTTTTTTGTTCAGTTCTTCTGTGTATTCCTGCCACTTCTTAATATCTTCTACTTCTGTTAGGTCCATACCATTTCTGTCCTTTATCATTTTATTAATATATCCTAATCTACTTCCTTGTAAATTTCATGCCTTTTTCAAATTGCAGTTTTGATTATCGTGTGTTATATCATTTTTTAACTAACTTTAAATGTAGAGAGTACATTTGAAATAAAAATAATGACTATTTTTGAAATAAAAGTGTTTGCAGATATCGTAATTTTCTCAGCCCAAGTTTTCTACCTTAACTGTCATCCATCTGCTATTTTTCAAAAAGACCAACTTAATAAAAGTAAATATGTTAAAACCAATGATTCTATAAAATTACAGGCTCACTCTGAAATAAAAGTTATTCATTAAAAATATGAAAAACAAAAATAAATAAATAAATAAATAAAAATATGAAAAACACAAAAGATATGTTCTCATTCAGATACCTTGTCTTTGACAGAGGAGGCAAAAACATACAGTAGAAAAAAGACAGTATCTTCAACAAGTGGTGCTGGCAAAACTGGTCAGCTATGTGTGTAAGAATGAAACTAGAACACTAACACTGTTCACAAAAATAAACTCAAAAGGGATTAAAGACCTAAACATAAGACCATAAACTATAAAACTCTTAGAGGAAAACATAGGCAGAACACTCTCTGACATAAATCACAGCAAGATCCTCTATGACCCACATTTAGAGTAATGAAAATAAAAACAAAAATAAATGGGACCTAATTATATTTAAAATCTTTTTCACAGTGAGGGAAATGATAAGCAAGGTGAAAAGACAAGCCTCAGAATGGGAGAAAACAATAGCAAATGAAACAACTGACAAAGAATTAATCTCCAAAATATACAAGCAGCTAACACAGCTCAATACCTGAAAAATAAAAACCCAGTCAAAAAGTGGGCAGAAGAACTAAATAGAGACTTCTTCTCTATCCAAAGAAGACAGAGAGATGGCTAATAAATACATGAAAAGATGCTTAACATGAGTCATTATTAGAGAAATGCAAATCAGAACCACAATGAGGTATCATCTCACAGTGGTCAGAATGACCATCATCCAAAAGTCTACAAACAATAAATGCTAGAGAGAGTGTGAAGGGAAGGGAACCCTCTTACACTGTTGGTGGGAATGCAAACTGATAAAACCACTATGGAGAACAGTGTGGAGATTCCTTTAAAAAGCTAGGAATAAAACTACAGTCCCACTACTGGGCTTATACCCGGAGGAAACCAAAACTGAAAAAGACACATGTTCCCCAGTGTTCACTGCAGCACTGTTTACAATAGCTAGAACATGGAAGCAACCTAGATGTCAAATGAATGGATAAGGAAGCTGTGGTACATATGCACAGTGGAATATTACTCAGCCATAAAAAGGAATGCATTTGAGTCAGTTCTAATGAGGTGGATGAACCTAGAGACTATTATACAGTGAAGTAACTCAGAAAGAGAAAGACAAATATCATATAATAATGCATATATATGGAATCTAGAAAGATGGTATTGACAGTCCTACATGCAGGGCAGCAAACGAGACAGAGATATAAAGAACAGACTTTTGAACTCAGTGGGAAAAGAAGAGGGTGAGAGAATAGCACTGAAACATATACATTACCGTATGTAAAATAGATAGCCAGTGTGAGTTTGATGTATGACTCAGCACCCAAAGCCAGTTCTCTGTGACAACCTGGAGGAATGGGGTGGGGAGGCTGGTGAGAGGGGGGTTCAGGATGGAGGGGACACATGCATGCCTATGGCTGACTCATGTTGATGTATGGCAAACACCGTCAGTCAGTTCAGTTCAGCTGCTCAGTCATGTCTGGCTCTTAGTGACCCCATGTACTGCAGCACGCCAGGGTTCCCTGTCCATCACCAGCTCCTGGAGTTTCCTCAAACTCATGTCCATTGAGTCGGTGATGCCGTCCAACCATCTCATCCTCTATTGTCCCCTTCTCTGACCTTCAGTCTCTCCCAGCATCAGGGTCTTTTCCAGTGAGTCAGTTCTTCATATCAGGTGGCCAAAGCAATGGAGTTTCAGCTTCAGCATCAGTCCTTCCAATGAATATTCAGGACTGATTTCCTTTATGATTGACTGGTTTGATCTCCTTGCAGTCCAAGGTAGCCTCCAATTAAAATAAATAGTTTAAAAAGATATATGCCCATTTAAAAACATTTTTTAATTGCTATTTTGTTTCAAATGGACATATATCCTATGTATTTTTTCATAGATTTTAATAAGTTTATATATGTCTCAACATAGTTATCTGTAGTTTATGGAAAGAGGTGATTTATTCATTTTTATAGCCATCATACTTAGCAGTTAAGAAAATCATACATGTCAAAATAGATTTTTCAAAACAATGAACTTTTAGTTTTTGTCCACAATAAAGAGAGTCCCCCCTTTTTTTTAGTCCAGAAGAAAGACAGTATATGGGGTGGGGGGAGATTATAGAAGCAATACAGCTTTAAAATATTCAGAAAATGCATTCCAGATATAGGTTAGGTTTGTGGGGTACAAATTTGGGAATTCCCAATAGGCACATGGCACTTAAACAGTTTGAGTGGCTGACCTCGAAAATAAGTGTGGGCAGAAGGGTAATGCTCAGGGCCTGAGCCCTGGGACTTGCTGTGATATCGCTTAAGGGCTCAGGACGGTGAGGAGACATACAGAACACTGAGAGGAAGACCAAGTGTTCTGATGTCCTGGAAGCCAAGCAGGGTGATCTCAGGTCAAGTGAGTGACACCAAGGCTCACTACCACGGAGGGAGTCAAGTTAGGTGAGAACTGAGACAGGACCATTGGTTTTCTTATTGTGGGGGAGACTCTGCAAAGGGTACGACAAATACCTGATTGAAACGGGTTCAAAAGGGAATAAGAGGAATTGGAAACTGAGATTATAGATAATTCTTTCAAGGAAACTTGATATAAGAGGAAGGAAAAGAATAAATTTGTAGTTTGAGGAAAATTTTAGGTCCAGGAAAGGGTATTTGTTTGTTTTAAGATGAAAGAGCATTTGTTTGCTAAAGAGAAGAACCCAGGGACACGGGGAGAAGTTGATGCTGTAAGAAGATGGTGAGTGGGTCGCTGGAGTCTTGTCCTTGGCTGTGTGGTCTGGGTCAGAGGACGGGGTGGCCTCGTTAGAGCTGGACCGGTTCATGGTGGAGATGGAGGGAAGGCAGGGTGTTGTGGAGAGGGAAGCAGGGGAAGGATGGCACAGTGAAGGGAGTTTGTAGTTCTTGCCTCACCAGTTTGTAAGTAATCTTCATTACTTCTCTTCTACTTTAAGAATTTTATGGGAAGCTTTTTCTGTATTGTACAGTTTATTTAAACTACTTTCACAGAAATATTCAACCTTGGTATGAAAGATATCTTCTCCTCTTGTAGCTTATAAACTGTGGGGGATTTAAACTTTCTATAAATACCAGATTTTCTCCTTCAGTCCCTTTGATTCCAATTACCTCTAATATGTTCACCCAATTTTAACCTTCTCAAACCTTATTCAGCAGTTTTCTTCCTGATATGTTGTAACTGTGAGAAAGTCCATTTTATTTCTCTGAGCTTTCACAGTTAACTTGAGAAAGCCCTGTTTTCCGGATATTTAACTGGTTTCTAAATTACTTAACCAGGTGCCAACGTACTACATTTAATGTACCAAGTAATGATTACTGATTGCTGGTCAATGCATGTTCTAATTGCCTTTCTCCTCAAGGTATTGTTCTCTTGGGGGAAATTGTCAGCTGTTCAATGTTTTGAGACCAGAAACATTTTAAAATGCATTAAAACCTACACTCGGAGCTTGGGAGAAACACATTCAGCTGGCTCTACTAGTAGGTTCTAATCACTTTTTTCATGTAATGAATATGATTTCACTTTGTGTTACAGTCTGTTTTCTCAGACAGATGGATATAACCATTTCCTGAAATTATTTCCACAATAGCTGCTAATAATAAATTCATAATTACTTCCTTCATTTATATGTATGTGTCAATTCTACTCAATCAAAATATTCCCATAGAAAATATGTTATTAATATAAAATATTAACATTTTTGTTGGTAGTTTCAATTTGAAGAAAGTAATATAATTCTCTTACTGTCCAAAAGTGCTCATATAACTAAATTATCCACAACATCTGAGAATGACTAATAGGAGAGAGAAGACGGAGAAGGAAGAGAGGTTATCTCTCGGGGACCACTCTGTTTACTGGTGTTAGTAAACAGAGATCTTTCACAGCTAAAGCTTGTTTTAAGAATTCTTGTTTAAGAATCTAGATAACAAAAGAAATAACCTCTTAAAGTGATGATGTGTGGCTTTGTCCAGCTTTGAGTGTTTCTTCATTTGAGGTCTTCTCTTACTTCACAAATCAAAATATCAGAACATTCTTCAAAGTATATTAAGAAAATATATTGACGTAACTTAAGCACCATTATTTGCAGCCAGCTTTCAGTTCCACAGTTTGTATTCTACTCATGTTCTTAATGACTCTCATTTCTTCTTCTCTGTTTGATCTAGTAATTCCTCAACTGAAGCCAGGAAAGGATGGCTTCATTTCTTTACTATTTTTTTCATTTTATGTATTATTAAGTTTAAGTTTCAATGTGACTAAGAATTTAAGATATAAGAACTACATGCATACATGGATCTTAAGTGATAACAGCAATATCAAGAGTGAAGTGAAGTGAAGTCACTCAGTCGTGTCCGACTCTTTGCAACCCCATGCACTGTAGCCTACCATGCTCCTCCATCCATGGGGTTTTCCGGGCAAGAGTACTGGAGTGGGGTGCCATTTCCTTCTCCAGAGGATCTTCCCAACCCAGGGATCGAATATGGGTCTCCTGCATTGTAGGCAGACACTTTACATCTGAGCCACCAGGGAAGTCAGGAGTGAGGAAGCCTATAAACAGTATGGACACTGTTCAGTTCCGTGAAACAGAATAGAATTGTTAGAGACCCGCTTAGTGACATTGGCACAGAAAAGTGTTACATTCTAAGCCTAGAGATACAGGCTTTGTTTGGGTTTTTTGTGGGATGTTTTGTTTTTCTCAATCAATTCTTTTTTTAGTTGAAATAAAGTTGATATGCAGTATTATGTTAGTTTCAGGTGTACTACATCGTGATTTGACATTTGCATACATTGTGAAATGATCACCATGATAAATCTAGAAAAGACTTTGTGAAATCTGAGTCATTTCATCTGCCATAACCTTCCATGTTCTCCATGTACTCTTCTTCCATGTATTCTTAATTCTCCCTTTCCAGTGCACATTGTATACTTGGAAAATTGTATGGTTAACCGTAGGACTGTAAATAAAGAAACGAAATCCTGAAATACTTACTTCAGCCATATTTCAGTCTTAGTAATTTTCCAGTTTCTTGAAATTGCCTTCAGAGCCAATTTACAAACCCCACAAGAAGTCGCATTTACCTCATAGTCTTCCCTCATTGATCAGAAATTTTATGAGTTGCCTTTTTTATCAAACCTCGCTCCAAAGGGATTCTGTTTTTTTTCCTAAAGCCATATCTACTTTCCAGGGGAAACTTTTCCAGCCACCATAGAAAACAAAGACGCTGCAGGCCCTGAAAGAAATTATAGAAAAATGACAGATTGTTCTGACCAGAATCTGAGGGCTATCAGGGACTGAGAATATGCATTTTCAAAGAAACTTTTGAAGGGCTTATTGTTAATTAGGGTCCTTATAGGTTTAAAAATTCATTGTTGTTCTCTTGTCATGCCAAGAAAGGACTTTTTTTATTTTATAATAAAAATTTTTTGCCAGTCTGTGTCTTTGGTGTACAAAATGTGCTGTTTTATTTTTTTATTGAAGTGTAATTGACATACAATATTATATTAGTTCCAGATGTACAGCATAATGACTCAACATTTGTATATACGTTGTGTATAGTTACTCTCTGTGCTGTGTTCATTTTTGAATGCACAACCCTGTTTGGCACATGATAAGGACCCACTAAATGGTGGTAGAATTTTTAAGTATTTTTTGGAAAGACAAATTATCTTATTTAAGGATAATTATTATTCACGCTTCTCTTATCTTACCAATACATTGATCACACATTCATCCTTTTATTCTTTCCACCGTTTTTGAGACCTGAAGGTGCAGGTGTAAAAACAGTAGACAAAACTCAACTTCTCTTGGAGGATACATTCTATAGAAGAGAGAAGATGATAAACTAAATGAATAAAATACCTAGTGTGTTAGATGGTGAAGTTTGCTACGAAAAAAACAATATAGCAAACTTTTGCTTCCAGGTGAGGGTGGAGCTGGCGGCTGGTCATCATCCCTGCCGGAAAAAATAGAATGCCACATAAAACATACAGATCATCCGAGAGATACAGAAGCAGTGAGTTCAGAGGAACAAACCCTGGAGAGGAGCTGGCTTCTCACTAATGCCTGCTGCTGTGGGATGAGACCTGCGCTGCTAAGGCTCAAGGCTGGGGCTCTCACGGTGGCCCCAGGAAGAGGGTGACTGCTTCAGAGCAGTGGAACCAGCCAAGCTCCGACAGTCGTGTGGGGCTGGGCTGGCAGAAACGAGCCTGGTGGGGCCTCAACACAGAGTCGGTTTCCCTCTGTGACACTACTGTATTCCAAAGGTGTGGGAAGTCAGGAATGGCAGTAGACTCAAAGTCTAAGCAGAAATGTCTTTTTGAGGAAATCACAGCCTGTCAGGCAAGCATTTAGAAACTCTTGAGGGCAATGCCCTGGAAACGGGGACAAATCAGAGTAGACTGAGTCTTACTAAAACTATAGCTTAGACTGGGGTTAGCTCAGTCCCTGATTGAGTGAATCCTAAGATAGGCACTCACTCACCCTTACTAGGAGATGAGAGTATGCACCCTCAGGGAGAACCATTATCCGGGCACAAGTATATACAGGAGTTTGAGCAAACTCCAGGAGATGGTGAAGGACAGGGAAGCCTGGTGTGCTGCAGTCACCATGGGGTCGCAAAGACTGAGTGGTTGAACAACAAATAAGTACATACTTAATGTCTAGATTGCAATAAAACATTTCTATGTATGTCAAGAGATAGGACATATGAACACACATACACAAGAAATACATATGCAGATGATCCAGACATCAAACTTGTTAGATGTTAGACAAGGACTTTAAATGAGATTGAAATATTCAATCTCAATAAATATTCAATAAAATAAAAAAATAAAATAGATAAAAAGATAAGAGTGTTTTACTGGAGAATGCAGTTCAGTTCAGTTGCTCAGTCGTGTCTGACTGTTTGCAACCCCATGGACTGCAGCACGCCAGGCCTCCTTGTCCATCACCAACTCCTGGAGTTTACTCAAACTCATGTCCATCGAGTCGGTGATGCTATCCAACCATCTCGTCCTCTGTCGTCCCCTTCTGCCTTCAATCTTTCCCAGCATCAGGATCTTTTCAAATGAGTAAGTTTGTCACATCAGGTGGCCAAAGTATTGGAGTTTCAGCTTCAGCATCAGTCCTTCCAATGAATATTCAGGATTGCTTTCCTTTAGGATGGACTGTTTGGCTCTCCTTGCTGTCCAAAGGACTCTCAAGAGTATTCTCCAACACCACAATTCAAAAGCATCAATTCTTTCGCACTCAGTTTTCTTTATAGTCCAACTCTCACATCCATAATGACTACTGGAAAAACCATAGCTTTGACTGGATAGGCCTTTGTTGACAGAGTAATATCTCTGCTTTTTAGTGTGCTGTCTAGATTGGTCATAACTTTTCTTGCAAAGGAGCAAGCATCTTTTAATTTCATGGCTACAGTCATAATCTGCAGTGAAAAGAAGTAAATGGAAATTCTTGAGTTGAAAAATACAAAATATGAAAACAATTTGATGGGTAAAATGAATGTTAAAATGTCAGTATAGGTAAAACCAAATTGGTGAACTTCCTAATGACCTGGAAGACAGGTCATTAGAAAATATCCAATCAGAAACACAGAGGGGTAAAAAGAAAAAAATGTAGTGAACGTAAGACACCAGAATGTGTTCACTAGCACTGACCAAAAGACGTAAGATGGTAGGATACATGTGTAACTGAAAGAGTTGAAATTAACTATGTATTTTATTTGACCCAGTATTAAATAAAATATTATTTCAACATGTAATAACATGAAAATGTTCCTATGGATACTTTGCTTTCCTTTACTCACGCAAAGTATGTTTTACACTTGGCCACATCTCAGTCTAGACTCTCCATGTGGCTGTGGCTGCCATCTTGGCAGGTCAGGTCTACGTGTATGTGGTTGGGACCCCAGGAGGAAGAGAGAAAGTAGTTAGAAGGAATATTTTTTAGA
The DNA here is from genome assembly GCF_019923935.1 of Bubalus bubalis. NCBI lineage: Eukaryota > Metazoa > Chordata > Mammalia > Artiodactyla > Bovidae > Bubalus > Bubalus bubalis. Next base: position 86,700,331 of record NC_059169.1, on the reverse strand, counting down.
AGATTAGGTAGGAAAGGGGATGAATACAGCTAAGTATTGGTTGCTGGAACATGAGGAAGTATATGACGTTAAAGGAAGAAATGAGAGAAGGCCTCTCTAAGGGCAATGTTGAGGGCTAGACATGGAGATGAAGGTATAGGTGGCTTTGGCTGTGGAGGAGAAAGAAGATTGAAGGCAGTGTCCGGAGGTAGTAATATGCTGGCATTTTTAAAAAACATCAGGGAGGGTGGTATGTGATGGAGGGATTAACAGAGAAATGAGAAGATTAGGTCAGAGAAGCAAAGGGGAGCCAAATCACATAAAGCCTTGATAGACTTCTTAAAGTTTATTTAGAGATAAAGAATACATAGGCATACCTCATTTTATTATGCTTCAAAGACTCTTTGGTGGCTTTAACCCGAATGAAAGTTGTGCCAACCATGCATAGAACAAATCTCTTGGCACCGTTTTTTCAGTAGTATTTGCTCATGTCGTGTCTCTGTGTCACATTTTGCTGATTTTCTCAGTATTTCAGACTCTTCATTATTATTATATTTGTTATGGTGATCTGTGGTCTTTGATGTTACTGCCACTCGCTGAAGGCTCAGATGATAATTTCTTAGCAATGAAGTATTTTTAAATTAAAGTGTGTACATTTTTAAGACATAATGCTGCAAACACTTAATAGACTACAGGATAGTATAAACATAATTTTTATATGCACTGAGAAACCAAAAAATTTGTGTGACAGCCTTTATTGCTTTACTGCAATAGTCTGGAAGCAAACCCATACTATTTCCAACACATGCCTTTATCTCTGCCTTTTCATGTTCTGTTTATTCTCTTCCTATTATTGAACTACAACAAACAATGCCAGTTATTTCTCCACCAAAAATGAGTTTGTTCAGAATCAATAAAGAATTGTAATTCAGGGTTTGCAACTATGGCAAGCTAGGTGCAAGTTCCCGCACAGGAGGGAGAGAAGACTCTTCCAAAGTGGGGAAGGGAAGCTGAGAGGGCTGTAGTAAGCAAAGATTTTATGGGAGGAACTGGGAGTTTGAAGTAACAGTGGCTTTTCATTGGCTCATTTGGGATAGTCCCTTATTATCTGAGTCCTTGCCAGGCAAGAAATGCGGTCTTCTCTCTCTGGCTGTGCTGGGTCTCTGCCGTGGCACGCAGGTTCTCCACTGCCACACTGGCACTCTCTGGTTCCGGCCAGCAGGCGCTGCTCTGGTTGCAGTGCACAGGCTCTGCGTCGCCATGGGTGGTCATGTTGCAGAGTACATGCTCTGGGTACTCGGGCTCAGTACTTGTGGTGCACAGGCTTAGTTGCACTATGGCCTTTGGGAGCTTAGTTCCTGGACCAGGGATCAAACCCATGTGCCCTGCACTGGCAAGCAGATTCGTAACCATTGGCCGCAGCGTGTGCGTGTGCTCTCCTGTCTGGCTCTTTGCAACCCTTTGGGCTGTAGCCCACTAGGCTCTGCTGTCCATGGGATTTTTCAGGCAAGAATACTGGAATGGGTTGCCATTTCCTCCTCTTGGGGATCTTCCTAACCCAGGGATCGAAGCTGCGTCCCCTATGTCTCCTGCATTGCAGCAGGTTCTTTACCTGCTGAGCCGTCAGGGAAGCCCTCTTAACCTCTGGACTACCAGGGACATTCCAGGAAAGGTAGTCTGTCTGCTTCCTATTGAGCGCTGATATTGTTATGGTGTGGGAACTCCCCCTTTGGCCTCCCAACTCTAGTTTAATTGAGGTTTCTCTTTATTCATTTATACAGTATTAAGAGTGGGGATCTTAAGGCTTAAAAATTGGCTTTGGTTTTTCTTCTGTTGTTAATTGAAAGAATACTTCCTAAGAGTGACTGATTAGTAAATTCATGTAATGCCGTCAGAAGTGTGCCCCTAAGCATGCAGTATGAAGAGTCTAGGCAGCTGTGTTTGGAGATTGACTTTCAGAAGTCTCTTTCCCCTAGTGTCTGGGATATGATCACATGTTGTTATTTAGTCACTAATTCGTGTCTGACTGTTTGTGACCCCGTGAACTGTAGCCCATCAGACTTCTCTGTTCATGGAATTTCCCTGGCAAAAATACTGGAGTGGGCTGCCATTCTCCAGATTTTCCTGACCTAGGGATTGAATTAACGTCTCCTGCTTGATTGGCGAATCCCTTACCACTGAGCCACCTGGGAAGCCCTCTATTAGCATAGTTTTTTTTTTTTTTTTAAATAACAACTTTTCCACACTGTGAATGTAATAGCTTATCAAGAAAATCAATACAGTTATTCATTTTCAAATTTCTTACTTTTTTTTCTATTTTAAAGATTAAAAATAGCCACATTCAATTAGTTAAGCATGCATTTTAAAAATTATAAATAGCTTATTCTTCAGTATATTGTGTATTAGGGGACAGGAAGATCATCTGGTTAAAAAGATAAGGCTTTCTTCACCTGAGAAATGAAGATATTAAAACAAAGGATGCATGAGTATTATATATTGTTTTACTACTCAAAAGTGTTTAAAAATGTAATTCCTATAGCCAAGATGGAAAAATAAATATGAAAATTCACTTGCTGAAGTTGAAGAGAGGACTAATTATGGTGAAGGAACAGACAAAAGAGACAAAAGGCTAGGGCTCTTCAGGGATTGATATTAGCTCTAGGCTTACTTAACACTTTTACAAACAATCTGGAGAAAGGCAGTACTTGGCCAAATATCAGAGGTTTTAGAGAACGCAAAACTTTGCAGTAGAAAAGAGTCAGTACACTGGGGAGGGTCCTTAGGGAGGCTTAGGCAATTCTGTGCATGGGTGTGGGGGTCAGTGTGGTTGAGTGTTGAGATGGGCAAATGCAGCAGCCCAGAGCTGGTCAGAGTCGTGTGTGTGTGTGTGCGCGTGTGTGCGCAACTTTAAAGCAGTGGCTGTTTTCCTTTTTGAAGAGTACGCTGAAAATCTGATTAAAGTTACAAACTTTTTCCTAAGGAAAAGTTCATAATCCTCATAACAAGAAGTTATGTTTCAAGATGGTGGTCTTGAACTAGCTTAAAAGTCCAAAATAATTTTCCTTGAGGGAACAAATATTTACTGAACTTCAGTTATAATCTTGGCCCTGTATAACGTACTGGAAAGACAAACTTGGTATCTAACCTTGTGTAAGTTACAATTTGGGCAGGAGATAGATCACCAGACATTTGTGCTGTAATGTGATAACTGTTCCCACCCCCTTGCTAAAGTGCTGTGAGAGTGCCTCAAGAGGCATCTAATTCATATTTGAGGGGTGAAATGGGGATTTCAGAGATGGCTGTGAGGGAGCATCTAATTGACATCCACTGGTTACCTTCAATAGAAATTTCACCCAAAAAAGTCTAGAAAGATATCTTTATTATAGCTATATTGCAAATATGTATATCTGTAGGTCTGATATACCTCATAATAGGAGCAGTGGAATAAAGGAAGTAATATGAACAGAAGGACAAGAGCAATTTTTAAGTGTGTGATATTTTGGACTAGAAGGCAGAGACTAAGTGAGAATGTAATGTTGACAAAGACTTACTCACCAAATCCCTCAATACTAGAATAAAAGAGATTGTCCTTGAAACTTGACCTGGGTAACTTCCTTTACAAAGTAAATAAACTTCAGGACTCATTATCCCAAAGATGATGCTCGAAGCAAATATTAATGGAAATTAAGATTTTAGAAAGAGTACCAAAATAATCTATTTCACGTTTAAGGCTCCCAGGTGACGCTAGTAGTGAAGAATCCCCCTGCACGCGGGAGATGCAAGAGATACGGGTTCCATCCCTGGGCCAGGAAGATCCCCGGAGGAGGAAATGGCAACCCACTCTAGTATTCTTGCTTGAAAAATTCCACGGACAGAGAAGGCTGGTGGGCTACAATTCATGGGCTTGCAAAGAGTCAGACACAACCCAGCGACCGAGCACAGCACTACCAAGGGTAGCCAGTCTTTATTAGTTGGGGCTTCCCAGGTGGCACTAATGGTAAAGAACCACTTGCCAATGCAGGAGACATAAGAGACTTGGCTTTGATCCCTGGGTCAGGAAGATTCTGTGGAGGCAGGCATGGCAACCCACTCCAGTATTCTTGTCTGGAGAATCCCATGGACATGGGAGTCTGACAGGCTACAGTCCATAGCGTCTCAAAGAATAGGACACGACTGAAGCGACTTAGCACAGACGCACAACAATAACTTAACTGTCATAGCAAACAAATCCTGGAATCTCACTGACTTAACGCAGTGCAGGTTAATTTCTCTCCCCCACGAGGTCCAGGATAGGTTAGAAGACACCCTTCCATCGTGCATCTACACCCTCTAGAAGACTACAGTCTCTGCTGAAGGGAAGGAGGGAAGAAGGAGACACTTTGGCTAACTGCCTTATCCTTAATGTGACACACGTCACTTCAGCTCAGAGACCGTAACTAGTCACATGGCCCCAACATAACCGCAGAGCAGTCCAGGGAGTTCGGAAGGTACCTGAACTACTTGGTGAGCGCCGTCTCTGCTACACCTTTCAGTACTGCATTCTTTGTGGACAAGTGTCAGCAAAACCATGTGGTGGCCTAAAGAAGTTGTGTGTGCACCCCTGCACACACGTACATGCCTCCCTCTTTTCCAGGGTTTGCAAAACAAGAAACTCCCACCAGCGAAATCGAGTTCTATCTGAGCGATTGCTGGATAAAAGGGAAGCAGACGGTTTGTTGTACAGAAATGTGCTGTTAGAATTCCTGTTCCTGCCTCTTTGTCCTTCCCCGGGATAGAACTAGGGTGATGGGCTAAGTAGCACACTGTTGGTACCACTAACAAAATGGGAAGGTAAGGAGGAAGAAGAGCAGGTGTTTCTCCCAGGGAGAAGAGAAGTCGAATTTAGACATGAGGGATTTGAAGAAAGAGAAGATGGCGTCCTGCACACAGATAGAAACTGGGGTCTGCAGCTCAGAGAAGTGCTTAGCATAAAGTGTCACGTTTGGAGCCAGAAGCCTACAGTTGAAGCCATGGGCACAGGTGAGCTCTCTAGAAGAAAGTGCCAACAATCAAGGTTGACATATAGAGGGAGTGAGGCTGGAGCTCAGAGGATCACAGGGTAGAAGTGAAGGAGTTATATGACTGTAGGGGCAGCAAGGATATCCTGAGAGGTTTGGAAGGAAAAGGAAGACAGAGCGTAGATCTTTACACCCAGTTTGGAGATGAGAAAACCCAGGTGTGGGTCGGACTGGGCGCTCTTCATCTGAAAACCTTCCGGTGGGATAAGGGACCCACAAGGCTGAGTCATCCACCCGCTCATGTTTCTGACCTCGTTTCTGCTGCTTTTGCCTTGGCTGGCTTGTCAGCTGCCCCAGCCTCCCTGCTACCCCTAGAACGCCCTCATCTGCACCTGCTGTTGCTTCTGCCTGAAACTGTTCCTTCCAGAATATATGCATGTTGACCCTGTCTTCCTGCCGATCACTGCTCTGTTTTCTCCTGACCCTAGAGGCTCACTCTGACCATCCTTTGTAAAGTAATGACTCCAGCCCTCAGTATGTTTACTCTGCCCTTTTTCTCCACTACACTGACCACCCTCTAACGTCTGATGTCTTTACTTGTTTTATTTGTCTCTTGTGACTCTCCCCTGCCTCACCCCCAGACCACAGGCTCACGAGGGCAGGAACGTTTTCAGTTTTTCTGTTTGCTCTTTCTAGAAAAAAGCCGGATTGATAATGGGGGTTCAGTAACTGTTGAATAAATGAATGAATGGATAGAAAAATGGTCCTTTGTGGTCACCTATATTCTATTTTTTCTTTTTTTATTGAAATACAGTTGAGTTCTAGTATTGTGTTAGTTTCATGTGTACAACAAAGTCATTCAGTTGTATATGTGTGTATATATATATATGTATATATAATTTTTCAGATTATTTTCCTTTATAGGTTATAATAAGATATTGAATATAGTTCCATTTGCCATACAGTGAATCTTTGTTGCTTATCTGTTTTATGTATAGTAGTTTGGATCTGTTAATCCCAAATTCCTAATTTAGCCTTCTCCCCTACCTTCCCCTCTGGTAACCATAAACTTATTTTCTATGTCTGTGTCTGTTTCTATATTATATAGATTCATTTGTATTATTTTTTAGATTTCACATATAAGTGACATCATGGAATATTTGTCTTTATTACATGTATATTTCATTTTTAATGAGAATATTTTAACACCCCCAAGAAAAGGACATATGGTAATTCTCAATTTATATAAATTTAGCTTCAGGAGTCATTATTTTTGTCATTCTGTCTCAGTGAACACTTGGGAACACTGTTGGGGACCGCTTCACCATGCCATCCGAATTCTCTTAGATCTGTTAATCCTTGCTGGGTATTATTTGTGTTGTTCATAGGAAATAAATTGCTTCAAGCTGATTTAAGGAAATAAGAATATTTGCTTACTTCCTATTTTTAAAGGAAACAGGAATATAGCTTATATGCTTCTTTTTGTCAAAATATACAATTACAGTACTTTTTTATGCACCATTTTGACATCACTTTTTTTCGCATATTCATTCCATAATATTTTTAAAACAGATTTTTAAGATGAAAGGAATATTTGCTGGTGCTTTGTTATCTTTAGTATCATTAAATTTAATTTCACAGTCAAGTTGCTTCAATAACTGCTAAGTTCTAAATTTCTGATTTCCAGATGTAGCACGTTTTCATAGAAGGTTCATTGTTAGTATTTTTATTTTTTTCTCCTTTTTTTTTATTAGTTGTTTTGAGGCAGTAAAATAGTTTTGTGTTTCTTCATTAGAAAGACATCATTTTAAGTTATTTTAAGTCTTTGAAAAGACCACTTTACCACAGGGAATTGGAGCAGCGGATGGGAAAAGGTTTTAAAACCCATATTAAGCTCAGAATGAAATTGTAATCAGACAACCAATTATTTAATTTTCTTAACGATACACTTTCTAAATGTCAGTGCAGTAACTTGTAGAGAGAAAAACAGTAAGAGTATGAAATGCATTGATACCTATAAAAAGGAAGACAGGCCCCTGTTTCAGTACTCGTAAAATAAGCATGCTTCAGTTTATGCATGTTTGGGCAAAGGCATTTTACTGAACTTTCCTAGGTGTTTAATTCTTACCAACACATAACAGAATTTTTCTTTCTTTGACCACCAGTACTTAAAATGTTAGTTAAAAAAACAGCTGGGAGCATTATTTATTTCTAAATAAAATGTTATATAGAAGCAACCATTTTACAAGCACAATTAACATCTGACAGGGAAAGCCTAATCATTCATTATTCCTAACCCCTTTCTTTAAATATAAAAAGATTAGTGTAATAAACAAAGGGCTAGGTGATTTAAAGTCATTTTTAAATACCGTGAACACTTGTCTCTGCTTTTATCAAAAGGTAATCTTTGTTCATAGCTTGTATGGAAGTGGAACCTCAGATTCCAGATAGTTCCAGTGGTGAGCCTGAAACAGGAGTCTCAGCCACTGACGGGAGGAGTGATTCTTAGGTCTGTCACGTGTTACAGTACGTGTCTGTCGCGGCCAAAGGGGCAGTAGTCTCCTGGTAGCTATAATGATTACTGTGCATTCACTCATTGCCTGTTTGTGGTGATATTTAAATAAACACTATAATGTATATATAAACACACACACACATAATTATAGGTATTGGTACATGAATCTCAATTCCTTCTTTGAAAAGCATTTCTGCCCTCTTGCTTGTTACTGTCAAAATGTAGAGTACTTTGAGGATGTATTACTAATAATATTTCATATTGATGTGTCTAAATTTTTACAGCTATCATTGGGTTATGTAACCCTCAATATACCACATACTGGTCAAAGTAAATGATTCGGAAATTTAGACTTAAAATAATCCACATTTCTTGAGATGTAATTCCTTAATCTATTTGAAATACAATTCAAGTTTTATTTTACAAGTAACTAGGATAGAATTACTCACTTTTCAGTTTCATGCATTGGAGAAGGAAATGGCAACCCACTCCAGTGTTCTTGCCTGGAGAATCCCAGGGACCAGGGAGCCTGGTGGGCTGCTGTCTATGGGGTTGCCAGAGTCAAACACGACTGAAGTGACTTGGCAGCAGCAGCAGGATAGAATTACAAGCCCATACATCTCAATTAATACATCTCAACGAATAAAATGAGAAGATTTTTTGGTTTCTTCATTAAGGGTTTGCATAAAATCAGGAGCCTACTCATCACATACAAACAGAGAAAACATAAAGCACTGTAGAAAATTCAGTTTAGCATTACAGAGATTGCTGCAGCCCAACAGCTCTTTATCTGTACTAGTGTATGAAGGCACCCCTAGCAGGGCGTCAATTTTCACAGCCATTTGGTAGATTAGAAAGCAATTGTAAACAGTGTAAAACCCACATTAACTCCTGTCAACATCCACTTTTTTTACTCAGTTATGGATTTGTTTGAAGTAACAGTGAGATCTAAAGTGACTGCATCTACATCACAGATTGTATTATAAATATGAATGAACCCATTGTAACAGGATGCGTAGCACGGCATTGCGGGCGTTTGCCTTCCTGTATGGGAACAAGTTTATGACATCAGGGAACATGGCACTGTCTCTAAGAAATGACTCCACATGTCCTCAAATGGTAGTCATGTCAACTGACAGGTTTTCAGAGCGCCCCGAATTTTATATGCTAATATTATACCATTAATAACCATCTGTTGTTTAATGTTTAAAAATCAGTTCATCTGATATGAAATCCAATGAGCTATTTCTGAAAAGTGATTATTAATTAAATAGTGTGCCATTTTAATTTTAGTAGATTATCTTGGTTGATCTCTGGCTAAAAGCCGAAGATCAAGTAACCATTTCATCTGAACAGACACTGGTGAATGGGACTGGGTACAGCTACACAGAATTTCTTTTGAATGAAAGAGAAAAGTTGCCACACCCTTACCTTTCAAGCTTCAGTAAGGATTTATTTAGTAAGCTGCTGCTTTCTTCCATTTGAAAGATGTGAGAATGTACCTCAGTCTCTGATTTTTATTTTGGTTCTAAAGATAACCACTCTGAGAGGTTTTGGTGGTGGAACAAAGAATTGTTTTAAGTCATTTTTTTCCTTACTGTTAGATTAGAAGAAAGTGTACCAGTGCATATCTTTTTAATTGCTTGATTCAGCTTGAATTGTCATTCTTTTTTTAGATAAGGGTCATTTTATCCTACTACTTAATGTCCTTTTGTTAGCATACTCTTACTTTTGTAAAAGTTTAATACTTACTTCTTAAGTACATCTTTTAGTCTTCAGAAAGAGTAAATGCATGTTTTAGTATCAGAACCTTGAATCCAAATGGGTTTTGACAGTTCACTTAATAGAAGATCCTTTTCACCTGATTGCTGACCTCTCTTGGTTAGGAGCTTTGCTGTTCACTTTTCTGATGCTTAGGAGGATGGGCAGTGGGCACTGATAGAGCTATTTGTTTCACGACTTTCACATGAGAAGTACCATATTTAATGCTTTACATACCTTCTATTATCTCATTTAACAATTCTCCTTTTAACTGGTAAATATTTGAAGTGGAATTATTTGAATATATTGAAGAGTGGGTTATTTCCAAATACATAGTTTATTTGCAAATGCAAGTCCCAAGAGATAATAGAAGGTCAATATTACTCCCCCTGGCCTTTTTCATCCTAACTCTAGCCATCACCTGAGTTCTAGAGCCAAGAAAGATGAGGCAAGTCCCACTGTGCTCATCTCTAAGGGAGAGACATCCATGCTTGCTTCAAGTAAATATCAGCACCCAGCATTATTTACTGCTAACCCCCTTTCCCTGTAGATGGAGCTGACCACATTATGTGTGTGTGCATACTCAGACATGTCCGACTCTTGTGACCCCGTGGACTGTACCCTACCAGGCTCATCTGTCCATGGGATTTTCCAGGCAAGAATACTGGAGTGGGTTGTCCTTTCCTACTCCAGGGGATCTTCCCAACCCAGGGATAGAACCCATGGCTCTTGCATCTCCTGCATTGGCAGCCAGATTCTTTACCACTGTGCCACCTGGGAGGCTACATTATAGCTACAGCAATCCTGTTCTTCAAGTTGAGACATAAGGCACGATGAAGCCTAACTAGAAACCTACAAAATATATTCATTAGAAGCTGTGGCAGTGATTCAACGTTAGAAAGATGATCGGTATGTTCATTTTTATCAACTGCAACACTTTATGATGCTTATGGAAATATTCTTGGTAAATTATTCAATCAAATAAATTTTACATGAAGGTTTTACTAACAAGTCTAAAAAATTATTTTCAACTAAATTCAGTCAGACAGATGGATTTTGTTCTCCAGGTGGTTGCGTATTTTTTTGCTTGATAACCTATTTGGCAGCACTCTTTTGAACCTGTGAATATTTATATTTCAGGGCCCTCTCAATAATTAAGAAATCCTCATTCAGTACCAGATGTTTCAGATGACTAAACAACTTAGTTTTATTCTAAAACTGTATTTTTTTTATTCTCTTTTTTTGTTTTTAATAACATTTCCCTAAGAATTGGGAACAAAGCAAATATATACTAAAGTCTTCTGTTCACCAAGAAGCTGTGTTAAGGCTAGTTTCCTTTATTAAGTAGAAATCTGGCATCCCAACAATCTGGTATTTTAGAAGCTATCAAAATTAGTTGGTTTATAATGTTTATAATCTTTTCAGCTCTTAGGTTGTTAAAGTACCCAACTAAGAAACAAATTTAACCTTAAAAACTATGAAAATATGCTTTCCTCCAATGAATTATGTAACTTGTTGATATAGAGCTTTACATTTTTCAGTTAGGAATTGTGCTACAAATGAAAAATGACATGTCTTCCTTTCTAGTAAGCTAGACCAAAATAAAAATGTATCAACCTCATAAACTTATTCCTGGAATAAAAACTCTGACCTAAGAAGAGATTCTTAATTCTTACACCAAATAAATCTTCAGTGTCCTCTAGAGGTTGGCAGTCATGCACAGTTCTCTGAGTGTTTTGCCAGTCTCTGATTTTGTTTTACTTTGATTAGATCTAGTCAAAGACTTATTTTTCTTGGTATTATTGAGGTTGATTATTAGTTATTAATTTCAAGGCCAAGAAATTTAGTAGTGTCTCATATCATGGTAGGCAAATTGAAGGTGGAGTATTTAGCAACTATGGTTTATAGATAGCACCACAAGAATAATCCAGAATCACTAAAATAAAACTTATTTGAACAATCACATTTTTCAGGATATTGCTAAAAGGATTTTTCTTGTGGTGAATTTAGAATGTTGTATGCTAAGAAGATTATCATTTCATGTTTATTTCAGAAAGTATTTCATTGAAAATTTACTTTTGGCCTTTTAAAAAAGAAGATTATAAATATCCTTTAAAATTCAGATTAAAAAAGTCTGTGAGTCTATTTTGTAAATAAGTTCATTTGTATCATTTTTTAGGTCCCACATGTAAGGGATATCATACATTTGTCCATCTCTGACTTACCTCACTCAGGATGATGATCTGTAGGTCCATGCATATTGCTGCAAATGGCATTGTGTCATTCTTTTTTATGACTGAGTAGTATTCCCCATGTACATATGTGCCACATCTTCTTTATCCATTCCTCTGTCAGTGGGTTTAGGTAGCCTCCATGTCTTGGCTATTGTAAATAGTGCTGCAATGAACATAGGGATGCACATAATCTTGCAAATTATGGTTTTCTCTAGATATATGCCCAGGAGTGGGATTTTTGAGCCTCAGATTTCAAAAACAAACTTTGGTTACCAAAGGGTAAGAGTTTGGGGCAGGGATAAATTAAGTATTGGAATTAACATATACACACTATTAATATATATAAAATAGATAATCAATAAGGACCTGTTATATCGCACAGGGAATTGTACTCGATATTCTGTAATAACTTATGGGGGAAAATCTGAAAAAGAATGGATATATGTGTAACTGAGTCACTTTGCTGTACATGTGAAACTGACACAGCATTGTAAATCAGCTACAGTCCAGTCAGTTCAGTTCAGTCACTCAGTTGTGTCTGACTCTTTGCGAGCCCATGAACTGCAGCACGCCAGGCCCCCCTGTCCATCACCAGCTCCCGGAGTTTACCCAAATTCATGTCCATTGAGTCAGTGATGCCATCCAGCCATCTCATCCTCTCTTGTACCCTTCTCCTCCTGCCCTCAATCTTTCCCAGCATCAGGGTCTTTTCCAATGAGTCAGCTCTTCACATCAGGTGGCCAAAGTGTTGGAGGTTCAACTTCAACATCAGTCCTTCCAATGAACACCCAGGACTGATCTCCTTTAGGATGGACTGGGTGGATCTCCTTGCAGTCCAAAGGACTCTCAAGAGTCTTCTCCAACACCGCAGTTCAAAAGCATCAATTCTTCTATGCTCAGCTGTCTTTATAGTCCAACTCTCACATCCATACATGACCACTGGGAAAATCATCATCTTGACTAGACAGACCTTTGTTGACAAAGTGATGTCTGTGCTTTTTAATATGCTGTCTAGGTTGGTCATAACTTTCCTTCCAAGGAGTAAGCATCTTTTAATTTTGTGCATGCGGTACTCAAATTTGTCATATAATTTTGTAACAATTTCCTTTGTCTTTTTGTTTAAAAAACACTATATAGTTTTCACTATTTTGTAGGTAGCACATACTTTTTGAATTTTGCGTGAACTTTGTTACTTTTCTCTAAGATTGGAAAGTATGCTATTTTTGCTCTGCAATTTGTTTTCATCTTAGATTGCAGTACTAAGATACTAAATATTGTATGATGCTACTTAAAGACTATCAAAAGAGCTCTTGCCTTCAATTGTTTTTACAACTAGGAGAGAAGACTTTGTACTGATAACTCTCTTCATTCTTTGAACTCAGGACATATACTATAAAAGCTGAGTTCAGGTAGGTTATCCATTTTAAATATAGAAGTATAGACTAACAAGGACCTACTGTATAGCACAGGAAATTTTGCTCTATATTAAGTAACAACTTCAATTGGGAAAAGAATTTGAAAAAGAAGAGATACGTGTATATATATTACTAAATCACTTTGCTGTACACTTAAAATTTACACAGCATTGTTAATCATCTATACTCCAATATAAAATAAAAAGTTAAAACTGAGTTTTATGACAAGGACCATCAGAGAGATGCACATCTCGGCAGGTCACACTCCCGCTTAATATCTGTCAGTGGCCCCCGGTGGTTCTTGGAGTAAGATCCCAGGCCTCTCCAGGTCTCAGCTGAGTGACTGAATCACTTGCCTTAGGTCACGCATTCTAACCACAGGAGTCTTCCACGCACGGTCTTTATGTAGAGTTTTCTGCCTGGAATGATGTTCTCCCATTAAACCTGCATCACTAAGTCTTTAATTATCTTTCTGGTCTCAAATATTATTTTCTCACTGAAGCATTCCTATAACTGCCTTGTCTCTGAAACTTAAGTCAGGTCCCCTGTTACACTTCATAATTGCATCCTTTACTTTTCCTTCATTGCATTTACAAGTTATAATTACATATTTGTTGGATTATTTGTTTAATGCCTGCCTCTCCCAATAGAACATAAGCTCTATGATTAAAGAAAGAGTTGGAGTCAGAGGAAAGACTTTATTATATTCAGTATTTCACACTTTTGACAGGTAAATTCGAACAAAATAATTCCCAAGGAGCAACACAGAGCCCGCCAACCGTAAAATCCAGGAGAGGCTCTTTGTGTCACAGAGGCGGTGCATAGACTAATTTTCAGAGGCCTCATAGAGGAGGGGCGCTGGTGGTGGGTGGTTTTTATATGGAAAGTGTGTGCACTAGCTGTTCATTTGAGGCATGTCTCTTGACCACTCTGAGCTTCAGTTTCCTGTGAAAGAAAACCTGAAGTTCTGTGGTTATAATATTGTAAGCCTCAAACAGAATAGAGTGAGACTGGGGTTCGAACATTCTTTGTTTTCTAGAACGTGGGTTATAGTTGGGAACCATGCTGAGGATTCCAGACAACCAAGAGTATAGAATTTCTTGCTTTGGAGGGATGGCGTGCAGTATAGAAGGGCTGGAGGAGGGACACAATTAGAAACTGATAATCTCTTTGGCTCCAAATTTACCATGTTACCAATATTTATCATTTACACCCCTTTTTAGCATCCCACTCCTAAACCTCAGCCCTCCTTTTGCTCACCAAAATTTTATTGACAAATTCTCAGGATTCAGGAAAATAGCTATGAAAACTGACATTCTTTTCTTGGGGGGCGGGGAACCACTTTTCTCAAAGCTGTAAGGAATCTGAACCAAGTAAGATAGGAAAAACATAAAATTTAATTCCATTTTTATTTACCAAAAGCATAGAACAGAATACTAACAACTATAGCTGGGGTATCCTATATTCTGAATTTTATGTGTGGATTTTTAAAACCCTTTTTGACTTGCCTTAGGCTGAATGAAGTCCTAATGAGTACATTGCATAAGCTTCATGCTGAAGGGTCAGGATTATTTTTAACTAGTGCTTATAATGGATCAGTGGACTCTGTCCTTTTATTTATATTACACATGAAAGAAGCATAGTTTACTTAGTCTTAAACACTCTCCTTCAGCCATCTGCAAATGGATATGTACTTGAATATTAAAAAAATTCCTGGTAAATGTAAAATGTACTTGAGCAGAAACACTTCCCTTTTTGTCTCCTTTCTGTTTCTCTAGCTTTGTTTCCTCTCTTTTAGTTACTAGTTCTACATGCATTAACTAAAATTGATCTGTGTACACACTGAAGTTTCAGATGAACTTTTATTTTTAATTTCCTGAAGCATGTGTTTACAGTGAAATGGTTTCTTATAGTGAAAAAAAATCATAATTTTGCTAATGTAAAAGCACATTAGTGTAACAGAAGTAAGCATAAGAAAATTGTTAAGATAAGCCAACTTTTATTTTACATGCTGATCCTTTATCATATTTCCTAAAACACTAAATATCATTAGGCAAGCTCTTATCATCTTTGATTTCATATAATTTAGCAAAAGATTTGTGAAGGTTAATAATACAACACACAGAGTTAAAAACAATACTAATGAAATGAAATAAGGAGGCAGAAATCTCCATTCTCCATGCAGGGCAGGAATCTCTGTAACTTTCTGAATCTAGTCATCCTCTTTCCTTTGGAAAAGACAAGAAGATAAGATAGTCCAAGAGGCCCCAAGATGGACCAACTTTGCTTATATACTAATTGTGATCCTTTTGGAGGTTGGGGTGGGGTAGGGTTCACTTTTGCTGAAGAAGAAGTTTTTTCTCTTTTTCTGTTGAAGTATATTGAAGTATAGTTGATGGACATGAACTTGGGCAAACTTTGGGAGATGGTGAGGGACAGGGAGGCCTGGCGTGCTGCAGTCCATGGGGTCACAAAGAGTCAGACATGACTGGGTGACTGAGCAACAACACAGTTGATTTACCATGTTGTGTTAATTTCATATGTACAACAAAGTGATTCATTATGCAGATATATAATCTTCTTTTTCAGATTATTTTCCCTTACAGGTTATTATAAAATATCAAGTATAGTTCCCTGAGCTTCTTTCTTATTCCCTGTACACCTGAAGTACATTTTATAGTCTGCATTTTACAGGTTATCATATTTTTTTCCCCTTGGTATCAAGAAAAAGATCTTGTTGGTCATCTATTTTATATATAATGTGCATATTTTAATCCTGAACTCCTAATTTCTCCCTTTCACCCCTCACCACTTTAGTAACCATGAGTTTGTTTTCTATGTCTGTGGGTCTATTTCAGTTTTGTATATAAGTTCATTTGTATCATTTTTTTTAGAATCCATATTATAAGTGATATCATATGTTTGTCTTTCTGTTTGGCTTACTTCACTCAGTATGATAATCTCTGCTGCTGCTGCTAAGTTGCTTCAGTCGTGTCCAACTCTGTGCGACCCCATAGACGGCAGCCCACCAGGTTCCCCAATCCCTGGGATTCTCCAGGCAAGAACACTGGAGTGGGTTGCCATTTCCTTCTCCAATGCATGAAAGTGAAAAGTGAAAGTGAAGTCGCTCAGTCATGTCCAACTCTTCGCGACCCCATGGACTGACTGCAGCCTACCAGGCTCTCCCGTCCCTGGGATTCTCCAGGCAAGAGTATTGGAGTGGGGTGCCATTTCCTTCTCCATGATAATCTCTAGGTTCATCTATGTTACTTCAAATGGCATTGTTTCATCTTTATTATGGCTGAGTAATGTTCCATTCTATAAATGTACAACCTTCAAAATAGGAAAAATTTGCAAGCAATGCAACCAACAGGGGACTGATCTCCAGAATATGCAAACAGCTCACACAACACAATATCAAAAAAAACAACTCTCTCCCTTTTTTTCTTGATGAGTCTGGCTAAAGGTTTGTCAATTTTGACAATGTTGATTATCTTTTGGAAGAACTAGTTTTTACTTTCATTGATCTTTTCTATTGATTTCTTCATTTTTTTTTCATGTATTTCTGCTCTGATCTTTCTGATTTCTTTCCTTCTTTGGGATTGTTTGTTTCTCTTTCTTTAGTTATAAGGTTGGTTGTTTATTTGTGATTTTTCTTGTTTTCCTGAGGTAAGATTCTATTACTGTCAGCTTCCCTCTTAGAACTGCTTTTGCTGCATCGTACCAGTGTAGGAGACATAAGAGACTTGGGTTCAATCCCTGAGTTGGGAAGATTGCCTGGAGATGGAAATGGCAACCCACTTCAATATTCTTGCCTGGAGAATCACGTGGAGAGAGGAGTTCATAGGGTTGCAAAGATTCAGACACAACTGAAGCGACTGAGCACGCATGGGTTTCAGATCCCTATGCTTTCATTGTCATTTGTCTCTAATATTTTTCATTTCCTCTCTGATTTCTTTGGTGATCCATTAGCTGTTTAGTAGCGTGTTGTCTAGTCTCCTTGTGTTTGTGTTGTTGACAGTTTTTGTGTGTGTGTGTGTGTGTTTTTTTTTTTTTTTCTTGTAGTTGATTTCTAGTCTCAGAGCTTTGTGGTGGGAAAAGATGTTGGATATGATTTCAGTTTTCTCAAATCTACCAAGGTTCACCTTGTGGTACAGCGTGTGATCAGTCCTGAGAATGTCCCATGTGCACTTGAGAAGAATGTGTATTCTGCTGCTTTTGGATGGAGTGTTCTGTAAATGTCAATTAAGTTCATCTGGTCTAATGATTCATTTAAAGCCTGAGTTTCCTTATTGATTTTCTATCTGGACGATCTGTCCATTGGTGTAAGTGAGGTTTAAAGTCTTCCAGAACATTATTTTGTTACTGTCAAGTTCTCCTTTTATGGCTGTTAGTATTTGCCTTGTATATTAAAGTGCTCTTATGTGTGTGCATATATATTTACAACTGTTATATCTTCTTCTTAGATTGATCCCTTATTCATTGTATGCTGTCTTTATTTGTCTCTTGTAAGAGTCTCTGCTTTAAACTCTATATTTTACCTTCTATGTTATTGCTACTCCGTATTCCTTTTGATTTCCATTTGCTTAGAATACATTTTTCTATCCCCTTACTTTCTGTCTGTATGTGTCCCTAGATCTGAAGTAGATCTCTTGTAGACAACATATATATGAGTCTTGTTTTTGAATCCATTCAGCCAGTCTGTGTCTTTTGGTTGGAACACTTAATCTACTTACATTTAAGTAATGATTGAAATATTTGTTCTTAGTGCCATTTTGTTAATTGTTTTGGATTTGTTTTTATAGGTCGTTTTTCTTCTGTTCCACTTTTGTTCTCTTCTCTTCTGATTTGATAACTAACTTTAGTGTTGTGTTTTTCCTTTTCCTTTCTTATGTGCATACCTGTTGTAGATTTTTGGTTTACAGTTACCATAAGATTTTGATATAGCAGTCTATATATAAACAAGATTGGTTAAGTTGCTGTCTTTTAATTTCAAACACACTTCCAATATCCTGCATTTGTGTTCTCCTCTTCCTATAATTGCTGTTTTGATATCATGTTTGCATGAAGATGGTTTCCTACCTTTACTGTATGTTTGGGCTTCCCCAGTGGTTCAGTGGTAAAAAAAAAAAAAATCTCCCTGCAATGCAAGAGACACAGGAGACACGGGCATGATCCCTAGGTTGGGAAGATTCCTTGAAAGAGGGCATGGCAACTCACTCCAGTGTTCTTGCCCAGGGAATCCCATGGACAGAGGAGCCTGGTGCAGTATAGTCCACAGTTTTGCAGAGAACTGGACAAGACTCAAGCAACTGAGCTCGCATTGTATATTTACCTTTCAGTTCAGTTCAGTTCAGTTGCTCAGTCATGTCCAACTCTTTGCGACCCCATGAATTGCAGCACGCCAGGCCTCCCTGCCCATCACCAACTCCCAGAGTTCACTCAAACTCACGTCCATCAAGTCGGTGATGCTATCCAGCCATCTCATCCTCTGTTGTCCCCTTCTCCTCCTGCCCCCAATCCCTCCCAGCATCAGAGTCTTTTCCAATGAGTCAACTCTTCGCATGAGGTGCCCAAAGTACTGGAGTTTCAGCTTCACTCCTTCCAAAGAAATCCCAGGGCTGATCTCCTTCAGAAGGGACTGGTTGGATCTCCTTGCAGTCCAAGGGACTCTCAAGAGTCTTCTCCAACACCACAGTTCAAAAGCATCAATTCTTCGGCACTCAGCCTTCTTCACAGTCCAACTCTCACATCCATACATGACTACTGGAAAAACCATAGCCTTGACAACAAAGATGGACCTTTGTTGGCAAAGTAATGTCTCTGCTTTTGAATATGCTATCTAGATTGGTCATAACTTTCCTTCCAAGGAGTAAGCGTCTTTTAATTTCATGGCTGCAATCACCATCTGCAGTGATTTGGGAGCCCCCAAAAATAAAGTCTGATACTGTTTCCACTGTTTCCCCATCTATTTCCCATGAAGTGATGGGACCGGATGCCATGATCTTCGTTTTCTGAATGTTGAGCTTTAAGCCAATGTTTTCACTCTCCTCTTTCACCTTCATCAAGAGGCTTTTTAGTTCCTCTTCACTTTCTGCCATAAGGGTGGTGTCATCTGCATATCTGAGGTTATTGATATTTCTCCCGGCAATCTTGATTCCAGCTTGTGCTTCCTCCAGCCCAGCATTTCTCATGATGTACTCTGCATATGCGTTAAATAAGCAGGGTGACAATATACAGCCTTGACGTACTCCTTTTCCTATTTGGAACCAGTCTGTTGTTCCATATTTACCTTTACCACTGAGCTTTTCCATTTATAATTTTCTCGTTTCTAGTTGTGGCCTTTTCTTTACTGCTTAGAGAAGTTCCTTTAGCTTTTGTTGCAAAGATTTTTCAACATCTGCAAATCAATCAACCACATCAACAAACTAAAGAATAAAACTATATCATCATCTCAATAGATGCAGAAAAAACTTTTGACAAAATTCGTGATTAAAAAAAAGAAAAACTTTCCAGAAAGTAGGCAGAGAGGGAACATACCTCCATGTAGTAATGCCAGATATGACAAACCTACAGCTAGTATCATACTCAGTGGTGAAAAGATGAAAGTGTTTCCTCTGAGGTCAGCAACAAGGCAAGTGCCGGGGTCCAGCCCCAGCTGATCCAGGGTATTCGAAGGAGAGACGGCATAGGCGAGGGTCAGGAAACAACTGCTTAATTAAACTTTAATTAAGGATATAAAGAGTAATAGAATAAGGATAGCTCAGTGAGGAAATTCAGTGGAGAAAAGAGGCTGAAATAAGGATAGCTCAGTGAGGAAATTCAGTGGAGAAAAGAGGCTGAGTAGCTTGGCTTACGCGGGAGACCAATAAAACTTCAAGACAAGAAGTTTGCACCACTTACATAGGCCGCAGTCGTCCTTCTGTTCTCCCGAAGGAGAGGAGACACTGAGGCCTCCCCAGTCGGATCTTAGAAGCCCAGGCATAATTAGCAAGCATGGTGGGTTCCGCGCTCCAGATGGAGACTCAGCCAGAATTTGGGAGAGAGAATGACATGGGGAGACCAAGTTTCAGTGAACAAGGCCCGCACTTTATTTTCCAAAGTAGTTTCTATACCTTAAGTCATGCATAGAGGATAATGGGGGAAGGGGTGGAGTCATGCAAGGACAGCAGTTCCTGGTTCTAATCGAAGCCAGGCTTTCAAACTTATCATATGTAAAAGTTCAGGTGATTGACATCATCTTCTGGCCAGGAGGCCTGTTAACATTTTAAGAAACTTATTTTTCTCTAAAGGTGATTATTCCAAAGTCAGGCACCAGCCTCCAAAAAAGCATTGGACAAAGCTGCATTTTACATTTCTATACACCCATTATATCAATCAATACACTGCCAAGGACACAGTAGGTAAGGAGTATGGAGACTTAGCAGCAAACATTGGCCCAACAAGTGAAAAACCCTTCACCAATACAATTTCTAATCAATCTTTTAACTACTCAAAGGAATCTGTGTTTAGGCAGTTTAGAACATCTCCTGCCTCTCACAGTTGGGAGGCTCTGAACAATCACATGTGGCCGGAAAAACCTATTCAGGCAGGCTAGAGGATTTCCAAAGGAGTTTTTAGGTTGAAACACTGTCACACCCAGGAATTATTAACTGGAGCTGTAAGCTAACTCTTTTTTCAGAGAGAGGTAGTGGGAGACAGCCCCCCGTAAAGTCAGACGTGTAGGTGAAAGCACAAAGCAGAAAGTAGGCAGACTCTGGATTTGGGGGTAGATGCTCGAGAATTTCCCGGGGGACTCCTGAGGCTCGATCCGGCCTTTGCGTATGCCGAGCCTCCTTCCTCATGACCTTTGTCATGGGTGGAGTTCCTCACGCTGGCTCCCGGCAGTGATAGAATTCCAATTGAGCTATTACAGATCCTCACTCAATATGCAATATGCCAGCTCCCGGCAGGCAAGGATTCCAGTCTCATCACTTTTATTCAGCATAGTTTTGAAAGTCCTAGCTACAGCAGTCATAGAAGAAAAAGAAGTAAAAGGAATGCAGTTGGAAGAGAAGAAGTAAAACTGTCACTGTTGGACTTCTCTGGTGGTCCAGTGGTTAAGAATCTGCCTTCCAATGCAGGAGACATGGGTTTGATTCCTGGTCCTGGAAGATCCCATATGCCATGGGACAGCTAAGCCCATGTGCCACAATGACTGAGCCTGAGTGCCACATGCCTAAAGCCCACACACCATGTTCTGCAACAAGAGAAAACCAGTGCAGTGAGAAGCCTGCCACCACAGCAGAGAGTCACCCCCAGTCTCTGCAGCTGGAGAAAGCCTGCACACAGCAACGAAGACCCAGTGCAGCCAAAACTAAAATAAGTAAATAAGATGTAGATGACATGATTCTGTACATAGAAACTACTAACCATGCTATCAGAAAGCTACTAAAACTTAACAATGAATTTGGTAAAGTTGTAGGATACTAAATTAATACCCAGAAATCTGTTGCATTTCTATACACTAACAATGAAAAATCAGAAAGAGAAATTAAGGAAACAATCCCCTTTACCATCACATCATAAAGAATAAAATACATCAGAGTAAACCTACCTAAGAAGACAAAAAAACCTGTATTGTAAGATGCTAAAAGAACTCAAAGATGATACAAAGAGGTGAAAAGATACACCATGTTCTTGGATTAGAAGAATCAATATTGTCAAAATGGCTATACTAGCAAGGCAATCTACAGATTCAATACAACCCCTTTTGAATTACCAATGGCATTTTTCACAGAACTAGAACAAAATATGCTAAAATGTGTATGGAACACAAAAGACCGACCACAAATAGCCAAAGAAATCTTGAGAAAGAAAAGTGGAGCTGGAGGAATTAGATTCCCTGACTTCAAACTATACTACAAAGCTCCAGTCATCAAAACAGTGTGGTACTGGCACAAAAGCAGAAATATAGTTCAACGGAACAGGAGAGAAAGCCCATAAATACATCCATGTACCTTTAGTCAATTAATCTACAACAAAGAAGGCAAGACTAAACAATGGAGGAAAGACAGTCTCTTCAATAAATGGTGCTGGAAAAACTGGACAGCTACATGTAAGAAAAATGAAATTAGAACATTGTTTAATACCATACACAAAAATAAACTCAGAATAGATTAAATATCTAAATGTAAGACTAAATACTATAAAACTCTTAGAAGAAAAGATAGGCGGAACACTCTCTTACATAAATCACCGCAATATGTTTTTCAAGCCATCTACTAGAGTAATGGAAATAAAAACAAAAATAGACAGGACCTAATCAAACTTACAAGCTTTTGCACACCAAAGGAAACCATAAACAGAACAAAAAGACAGCTCACAGACTGGGAGAAATAGTCTCCCAAATTTACAAATAACTCATGCAATTCAGTATAAAACACACACACACACACAAATAGACAGAATACCTAAATAGACATTTCTCCAGAGAAGACATACAGATGGTCAAGAGGCACGTGAAAAGAATGCCACTCAATATTGCTAATTATTAGAGAAATGCAAATCAAAATTGCAATGAGATATTACCTTGCACCAGTCAGAATGGCCATCATCAGAAAATCTACAAATAGTAAGTGCTGGAGAGGAAGTGGAGAAAAGGGGAATCCTCCTACACTGTAATGTAATGGGTACAGCCACTATGGAGAACAGCGGTATGGAGGTTCCTTACAAAACTAAAACTAGAGCTACTATAGGACCCAGCAGTCCTCCTGAGTGCCTTGAGTGCCTCAAGGTTTAGGACCTTCTTTGCTTTGCATTCCCATCCCCAGTACCATGACTGGTAAGTGTATAGTAGGCAATCTGTTACTGTTTCTTCAATGCATGAATTAAGTAACCAATTATATGAAATGTGGAGGTACAGTCTTCTACTTTGAAACCAGTTGTATTCCCAAAGTTAATTTTTAAATCAGTTGTTTTGAAATTCGCAAAGCAGTTTCCCACAGAAACAATGTTATAAATGTTACAAATGATGGGTACCTTCCCAGGCTAGCCCTCAAGAGTCTGTTTAACCCATAATGTAGCTGAAACGCCATGCAGTTGTAATGAAAAATAGCAGAAACCAACACTGGTACAAATGTGCCATATTTTCATTACATTAAGTAAATAAATTCCTCTTCTATGTAGAATTGCAATACTGGGGAAATTGCATCAGTGGGCAAATGTAATGTGTCCCAGCAACAAGAACTGCATATAGGCCAAGCTTCTTTCACTAACTTGCCTAGTAAGTCGTTCGGCCCAACTTTCTACATCTGTGTCCTCCAAACTTGGTATTTCTTGCCTGCTCCCTGAAGAAAGAGCAGAGTATAAGTACACAATGAAACATACAGGGAGAACACCGGGATGTGTATCATGGAATAAAGTACCTACAGACAAATGAAATTAAACTGAATTATAAACATTTAATGGAGTAAGATCTAGGGTTTAAACCTCATTTGGCCTGCCCCCAAAGCTGGGAGCTGCTTAACCATCATGTTACCCTCCTTTCATAATGGGTTCTAGGACCTGTGAGTCAATCTTCCTGGGCCTTAGTTTCCTCTTGGGCAAAATGCCTTTGGAGTTGATGACGTTCCAGTTCTCAATGTCTATACTTAATACTATCTGGAAAGAGTGGTTACTTTGGTGGTATTAAAAATGTCCTGGAGGCTAATCAATATGGTCTGAGTTTCTTCAGTTTTCTCTTCTGTGATGAGTTTGCTACAAGCCCCACTTGCAGAAGGAAATGGCAACCCTCTCCACTACTCTTGCCTGGAGAATCCCATGGACAGAGGAGCCTGGTGGGCTACAGTCTATGGGGCCGCAAAGTATTGGACACGACTAAGCGACTCACACAAGCCCCACTTGCATGCTTTATATCTTTACTGCTTTATACAGTTGTTTCCTTAGTCTGCTGAGCGTGCCTACCTTAAAAATCAACGTGTTCCCCAACTTCCGCTGTCAAAATCGACATAGGAGTGAACTTCCGTCACATGGCCGTCTCCGCCCAAACTTACAGAAGAGCTCTCTTCTCGTTCCTTCCCCTGGATTGTGTTCCTTCCCAGGAAGAGGGAGGTTTCTCCATTGATTCTGGACCACCAGATAGTGTGCTGCTAGCTGTCTGATCAGCTTTCTTCTCTATCAGCAGCCATCTGTCTGTGATGACTGCTCCGTTTGTTTTTTATTTTAGCGCAACCCCTTTTAGCGCCTTTGTCTGTTTTTACCATGCCACCTGTGCCTCCCGCTTCCCCAGCTCATTCATTACTTCCTTGTGTGGGTGCCGGAGGGGACAGAGTGCGGTGGATCAGCGGGGTCTGCTGTCCTCCAGACAAGAAGCTGGAGGCTCACCCCCTTCTCTCCAACTGGCTGAATACCTCTTTCCTCAGTCTACTCAAACCCTCTTAATTTGCTGCTCTGTATTTAAACTTCCCAGAATATTTGTGTCCTTTGAAGAGACTTTGCTGGAACAAAAGAAATAAGTTGGTAAATTCTTGAAATCTTTAACTTTCCGTAACAAGAGATTCAAATTTGCCTCTCGCACAATCATTGATTTCCTTCAGTGCCTCAGAGTCAACTAGTCTGTAACCCCTTCTAGGGAGACAGCTGTTATTGGGTTAGGCACCATTAGAAGAATGTTTTCTGTGTGTCTTCCCTGACACAATTTGATGTTAAAAAAGTTAGTATTTGATGACCCATGTTATGTTGTCTTGATTGTCTTCATATGTTCATCTACATGAGTGTCACTTGTCCTGAACCTTAAGATCTACTAGATGGGACCTTTGTAATAGTTTTTAGTAGATTTCCCCTTAAGAGGGATACCCTGCAAATTGTTTCTGAAGTGTCTTAGTCCCGTTATTACTGCAAAGCTCAACTGAGTCCCTGCCAGTGTGAAGCCTGCCTTCACTTAAACTATCTTCAGGAAGACCTCACTCCTCTGAAATCCTAGTGAATTTGTTGTGTGCACAACTCACCTGGTACTTCCCTAAGACTAAAAGTGAGCCAAATAAGCACTTCTTTTGTCCATGATCCCTTTCAGACCATCAACAGTACCTCCAACTTCTTGGTGGTATGTAACTCTATAGCTCACACATATAGGTGCACAAAAAAGATTCATTAATTCATTATTCAATTACATATTGGCTTATTTGTGAAGCTGAAATTTTCAGTGGATCCATATTTTGACCTTTTCAGTTATTAGTGGTTTTTTGGTCTGTTTTCAACTACTCAGTTGCATTTTTACCATCAATAGGTTATGTCTATAAATAGAGGTCTAGAGACATTTCTAATGTATTTAGGAAGAAGTTCAGCTTTTGAAATTGCAGGTGAATGTTGTGGTAGTGATTAACTGAAGCAAACATATTTTTAAGCAGTTTATCTGGCTGAGGGAAAAGACAACAATAGAGGCATCCCTTGTGACTAGAGTTTCAATGACTTCCTTCAAAAAAAGTCATTTTAAAGTATTTTGTTTCCTTTTCCCTTAATCTCTCATATTATGAATAATATTTAGATGAACTCCCAAAGCAACTGGGGAAAGAAAATCTTTGCTGTTGATTTTGGATAAAATATGAGACATTTACTTTTGTGAATTTTAATCTCAGAAGATTTGAACACAGTGTTTTGTTCTCTGGGCTTCTGGGTCATTCAAAGATTTAAATTTAAATCTTTGTGGTTTTGACCACAAGAAAGACCACTGAAACACCTAAGTATGACAGTTTTAGTTAATAATATCTACAGAAGCTCATTAGTCTTTTAATTATCATTTTAGTAACTCCCAGATGGGTAATGTCTGTCTTTCTATAGGCATTTTATAGAATAATCATCCTGATGTTACACTGCATTGTAGTTCATTATTTCTGTGAGCTTTTAGTTTTACTTATATTTGCTTAGCAACCAAGTTAATTGTTCAAAAATTATTATTCTAATTAATTATGCTGAATCCTTTAGATACATCATTTCAAAGCACTGAGATGTCAGATTTTGTCCTTTTTGTAAAAAGAGTTAAAACTCTACTTCTTATATATTTGACCTTATAAAATTCTTTCTCCAAATTTCAAAACCTTATTATCTCAAAGTACATTAACAGATCTGAAAATTCATGTGTTCTTTTAAAATATATACTTGTTGAGGACATATATTAGATGAAAAGTTTTATCAACTGTAATCTCCTTTTAAAATTGTGTGGTTTTTTTTTTTTTTTTTTAATCCAAACTAAGTTACTTCTCTCTGGTTTAAACATGTTGGCTGATTTTTAGACTTGGATGCATTTCACTGTAAATTTCTGTTCGATGTGACTTGAGTACCCAGGAGCTGTCAGGATGGCTCAGTGATTTAACGTTGGTATCCTGCAGCTTTGACTGTAATCAGCAGATGCTGTGGTATTACCATAAATGTTTCCCTAACTGCTTCTGTCAAAAAGAGAAAATTCTTCCTGCCCTGAGTCTGCTGCTTCTGATTAAATTCAGTTTGCCTTCTTTTGCATAATTAATGTCCCATGATGATCTCTAACCTTTTGTTTTTAATATTGCCTTTTGGTCTAGACTCTCTTTAGGCAGAGGCTCCACTAAGAGCAGACAAAGAGAAAGGGATGCTGCTTTTACATGAACCCCCAGCACCCGCATGGCTCTGAAGTTGTTTCTGTTTTATATACCATCACTTGTCAGAGATCATGAAAGGTTCTGGTCTTTGCAGTGTTTCCATTGTTGTGCCACGCTCTGTTCTACTTCTGAAGGCTGTTTCTGCAGTGCTTTGGTGCACATGGTTTTGCCTGAGGTTGTGTGATGGGATCTGCTTTAGAATGTGCTCACCTGGTGTATTAACTGTGATAAACCTCTGGCACCAAGTGGGCAAAAGCCTTCCTGGTCTACAAAACTTTCTGTACCTCTAGCCCTAAGTTTATCAGACACTGTATTTGGCGCAACAAAGGAAATGTCTAAAAATATGTTAAAAGTTAATGCCCTGTTTTGTCAATGAAAGCATTCTTTACATTATTCCAATGGGAAAAAAGATCCTTGAATTTATTAAATATCAGCAACTTCTCTCTGAAGAGCCCAAAGTGCTTCATCATTTTCCTGTTTATTCTGTTAGAACCTGTGAGGATGCCTGCTGGCAACCACCTGTGACTGTCTTTCTTTTTCAAGTAGAACATCGATGTGACTAGACAGCCTTTGTGATGTTGTTCTTACTGTGTAAGATAAGAAGCATACACGGCATCTCCAAATCCAACCAGCAGCAATGGGCAGATTTACAGCTTAGAAATGCTCTGTCGTCATAGCGTCTGAAGTGAGGCTCCTGCATGTTCCTTCGTTTCAGAAGAAAGGGTGAAAGGCTGAGTGTCACATTTGCTGTGGTTTATCTACTTCTTTCTCCTATAGGAGATCTGCTAACAAATATCTATCACACTATTTTTTGTGTAATTTTATTTTCTTCATTGTATCACAGGACTTTAGAATGGAAAGGATCTTAGCAAAGTGTTCCTCTTGTGAATGACAAAGCTGAGTCTAGGCGACAGCCACAGGTAGTGGCGCATTTTATTTGGGGGTTTTCAGTTCTAAGTCACTGAAATGTTAACTTTGAATATAGATTTTCATTCATCTCAGATTTAAGCAAATAAAAGAGAAACAAGGTAATTTAAGAATAAATGTATCAGACCCCACATATATTCCCCATAAAAGCCAAAGTTATGATCAGCAAAACTTTGCCTTTTTCTCCCTCAGACTCTCTTCCTACAAAGTCTTTAAGCTCATAGCTGCTTTGCTGTCCTGCAGCTCCACTGTATTTTTTTCCTGCGCAAACACCAGCAGCACCACTTTGCCATCTCTCTTCATAGTAGCCACGTCTACAATACAGAGCACCCCCTTCAGCAGATTGGCTCGACTGTGACCCCGAAGACAGTGGCAGGGCGCCGCGCAACGCACGGGGACTTGCGTGTTCATGCTGCCTCTGCCTTTCCTCGCCGGGCCACGGAGCAACCCACTCACCGTCTGGGCTCAATCTCCTTGTTGGTAAATGGAAATAAACAGTAACCACCTCACAGGGGGATTAAATGAATGCCATGTGTGCTAATGTGTCCACACACCTGCTTCTTTGAGACCTGTATTTGATAGCCAAGGAGAATCAGAAAGACACTTGGAAAAGGCAAGAATACAAGAACAAGAGTGCTTGTATTTAATTAGCGGTTTCAAGGGTTCTTCCTAGTCTGTTTCCTCATTCTCAGTTTATTCATGAACATAATGTGTTAGTTACTACTCAAAAAAAAAAGCCATAGATATGTCTTTTTCAGGACAGTCGAAGGAAGTCATTAAGAAAAGCGCCAACATTTTACAAAAATGTGAAGTAGTTCTCTGGCTCTAAGGAAGAAACATCTCCTTTCTACCCCAAGTGTGTCTCCCTCACACCACTTAAAAAAAAAAAGCTTTTCATAATTTATTAATAGAGGCCCTGAGATCCTTAAATTTGATTCTTAAATGTATTGCTGTTATCATGCTTTAAGAAGATTATTTTAAATGACAAAGAGCTATAATTCATAAGTAGTATTGCTGCCATTCTCATCAGATATAGTCAAAATTTGGATATCTACCCACCTATTCCCAGAAAGTTAACACATAACTATGCATGACTGGATTTATCACTTTAACCATGAATTTAATGATACTACATGTAAGCATAAGCCAGTTCACTGGTGAAATAGGTTATACTGAAAATATTAGAGGTGAGTTTGTGTTTTTTACATTGAAAGACATATCTTGCTTGATCAATTATTCTGTTAAAGCATCTACGACTCAGCTTTTACTCAGAGTTACATGAGCTCAGGAGTACATGTTACTAATCTTCCTGCTGTAACCATCAGAGAAGAGGGCGAAGCACATCAAGATTTGTGATGAGTAGACCCCAATACTGGCATACAATGTGGTGGTCTCTCCTCATCTGAGAGCTTTCGTACAGGTTTTTGTCATAAACATCCTGTGTAGCTTTGGCTTATTTAATCTTTGCAAGTAAAAAAAGAAAGGTGCTGAAATAGAGATGAAGAGAATCATTCTAGGGTATAAAAAGTGAATGAGAGTGCTAAGAAGAATCCCTTACAGTTTTTCCTTTTGCTGTGCTGTGCTCAGTTGTGTCCGACTCTGTGCGACCCCATGGACTGTAGCCTGTCAGGCTCTTCTGTCCGTGGGATTCTCCAGGCAAGGATACTGGACTGGGTTGCCATGCCCTCCTCCAGGATATTTTCCTAAACCAGGGATTGAACCCATGTCTCTTGCATCTCCTGTGTTGGCAGCTGGATTCTTTAACCACTAATGCCACCTGGGAGGCCCTTTTAGATATAAACTAACCCGTAAGTGTAATTCCCTGGTGGCTCAGTCAGTAAAGGATCCCCTGCAGTGCAAGAGACCGCCTGCAGCACAGGAGAGATCAAGCAAGATATGTCTTTCCTGGGTTTGAAGACCCATGGAGGAGGACATGGCAACCCATTCCAGTACTCTTGCCTGGAGAACCCCATGGACGGAGGAGCCTGTGGGCTGCAGTCCACGGGGTCTCAACAGTCGGGCACAACTGAGCGACTTCATCACCACCACCCACAGCCCCGTAAGAGAGCACCCTCTGACCCAGCTCACCACAGGTGTGGAGTTTGCAGCTAACCAGATGAGCCAGGGAAATTGCTGATGGTTCTCTTTCATGTAACTCTAAAGAACAAACAAATCAGTGAGCCTACAGCTTGATAAATGCAAAGGTTGTTCTGTGGCAGTAAGCTCAGCTAAAATTAAATCTGTAGAGATGGCAGCAGAGGGAGTAAAGCTAACCTTGCCCCCAACACAAGGGCCCTTAATCCGTCTGAGGCAATCGTCACAGTCTCTCTAGCGGGGGAGACACAGTTGCAGAGCCAGGAGTGTTGTCCTGGTCTAACAGGGTGTGGCCGACCTCAGGGCCTTGGTTTTCTTGTGTAACGGGGCTGTCGGCAGCAGCTTCCCAGAGAATGGCGTGGGGCAGTCACTGAAGCCGCCCGCTCATCGTGTCCAGCACACAGAGGCAGTGTACGGTAGCAGCAGCAGCGTCTCCACTTGACTGAGACCCAGTGAGAGATGTCTGGTAGAATGCAGTGGAGAAGGCATACATTAATAGTCAGTTACCCAAACCCATCATGCTTCTGGTACATGCAGGAGGAAGAGAAGAGGATGCAATGAGCATGAACGAGGCAGGCCGGGGCGCTTCCTGGGTGGGGAGTGGCCTCCGTGCTGGAACACTGTGACTGATTCCACACTGACCGCAGAGAGTGGAAACCGGAACAGCAGTCTCTCAAGAGAGGCCCGGGTAGGGCAGTGGATCCAGGTCGCTCTGCTCCCTGTGAGCACAGCCTTGCCTGCAAGGAGACTAACAGAACTTTAACGCAGAAAGAACAGTGGAGGCAGCACCATTCTCATCTGCATCTGGAGCCAAAGTGCCTGGGACTCAGAAATTCTGATTCCAAATCCGTCTCCTTCATGTGTTGCTCCTCAGATCCTGCCCAGTTCACCGGCTATGAGCTCTCCCCGATTTGATCGGCTCCTTTCCTGCATTCCTAAGTAGCCTCTTTTTTCTCACCCATCTCCTGCCTTTCCATCCATCCTCCAAATGGCCTCATTTATTGGCTCTCCTTAGAAGACATTCTCTAACCAGGGTCTGTTACCTTCTGCCTGTGTTCCGTTCATTTGTCATCTGCCAAAAGGGACATCCCCTCCCCTCTACTCCAAGCATTCTCTTCTGAAATCTAACACACCCACAGGACTTAAGTGTTTGTGTGTATTATTTAAGAGGCACAGATCCTAATTTTGCTAAAAGATATCATAACAGATACCAAATTCAATAATGCATTTAAAAAATGAGAGGCATAATTGATAGCTCAGAACACTTTTTAAGCAGTTCTTGCTATTTCTCCTTGTTATATAAAGATACACACATATATAGATGATAGGGAAATATAGATATATGTAGGTAAATATAGATATATCAAGGTGGTTAGGTTGTAGGCTTCCTGAAGGCAGGAGATGTGTCTGCTCATTCCTGCTGTACTCCTGACACCTAGCATAATGCACCCACTGTTCATACTTTTGGACTCAATGAATGAACACATGTTGTCCCTCTTGGATCCTACAGCATGCCAGGAATTGATGGAACATAGCCTCTGCCCCCTTGAGCGTAACGCTCAGGGAATACAACGTACTGCATGCAGAGCACTGCTCTCAACACCACAAGGGGTGAGCAAAGCACAGGTCCTGCTCCCAGGAGTGTATGGTTTTGCCACTCGATTCTGGTTTATTTGTCAAAATAACTAGCTTTACGTATTTCCTAACATATTAGTGAATCTGGGCCATAAATTTTTCTTCTTCTATGAATAACTAGTTATATTGCAATTTTAAATATAGACAGTACTTCATACTACACAAGCAAAAACCCTGGAAAAATAGATTCCTGGTTCTAACTAGAGAGCTCAATAAATTTTTAAATTATTTGTCAGAGATAATATCGGTAAAAGTAAAGTGTCTCATAGTTCCTTTTGGTTCCTTCTGCTAATACAGGAATACTGTCTACTCCTTCAGCATTTATAGCTTTTTTTTTTTCCAGTTAGATAACAGTGCTATAGTTTGAAGCCTGGAGCTGAATCTGGTTCCAATTGTGCATGAATTTGAGCTCTACCCTCAGGTTGCTCCTGACCTTGGGCAAGTTTCTTAACCTCTCAACTCATCCCTTCCTCCTCTGTGAAATGGAGAGAATCAACATCTCACTCGATTACACTGTATGATGACTCATTTAAAACACCTCATGCAGACAGGCACTTAGTAAGTGCTCAAACACGTTCACTTCAGTCAATACAGTTCAGTCACTCAGTCGTGTCCGACTCTTTGCGACCCCATGCACTGCAGCACACCAGGCCTCCCTGTCCATCACCAGCTCCCGGAGTTTACCCAAATTCATGTCCATTGAGTCAGTGATGCCATCCAGCCATCTCATCCTCTCTTGTACCCTTCTCCTCCTGCCCTCAATCTTTCCCAGCATCAGGGTCTTTTCCAATGAGTCAGCTCTTCGCATTAGGTGGCCAAAGTACTGGATTTTCAGCTTCACCATCAGTCCTTCCAAAGAACACCCAGGACTGATCTCCTTTAGGATGGACTGGTTAGATCTCCTTGCAGTCCAAGGGACTCTCAAGAGTCTTTTCCAACACCATGATTCAAGAGCTTCAGTTCTTCAGTGCTGACTTTCTTTATAGTACCAATTCTCACACCCATACATGACCACTGGAAAAACCATAGCCTTGACCAGACAGACCTTTATCAGCAAAGTAATGTCTCTGCTTTTTAATATGCTGTCTAGGTTGGTCATAACTTTCCTTCCAAGGACCAAGCGTCTTTTAATTTTATGGCTGCAGTCACCATCTGCAGTGATTTTGGAGCTCCCCAAAATAAAGTCAGCCACTGTTTCTAACTGTTTCCCCATCTATTTGCCATGAAGTGATGAGACTGGATGCCGTGATCTTAGTTTTCTGAAAGTTCATCTTTAAGCCAACTTTTTCACTCTCCTCTTTCACTTTCATCAAGAGGCTTTTTAGTTCTTCTTAGCTTTCTGCCATAAGGGTGGTGTCTTCTGCATATCTGAGGTTATTGATATTTCTCCCGGCAATCTTGATTCCAGCTTGTGCTTCCTCTAGCCCAGCGTTTCACATGATGGACTCTGCATATAAGTTAAATAAGCAGAGTGACAATATACAGCCTTGACGTACTCCTTTTCCTATTTAGAACCAGTCTGTTGTTCCATGTCCAGTTCTAACTGTTGCTTCCTGACCTGCATACAGATTTCTCAAGAGGCAGGTCAGGTGGTCTGGTATTCCCATCTCTTTCAGGATTTTCCAGTTTGTTGTGATTCATACAGTCAAAGGCTTTGGCATAGTCAATAAAACAGAACTAGATGTTTTTCTGGAAGTCTCTCTATTTTTTGATGATCCAGCGGATGTTGGCAGTTTGATCTCTGGTTCCTCTGCCTTTTCTAAAACCAGCTTGAACATCTGGAAGTTCACGGTTCATGTATTGATGAAGCCTGGCTTGGAGAATTTTGAGCATTACTTTACTAGTGTGTGAGATGAGTGCAATTGTGTGGTAGTTTGAGCATTCTTTGGCATTGCCTTTCTTTGGGATTGGAATGAAAACTGATTTTTTCCAGTCCTGTGGCCACTGCTGAGTTTTCCAAATTTGCTGGCCTTTTGAGTGCAGCACTTTCTCAGCATCAGCTTTCAGGATTTGAAATAGCTCAACTGGAATCCCATCACCTCCACTAGCTTTGTAGTGATGCTTTCTAAGGCCCACTTGACTTCACATTCCAGGGTGTCTGGCTCTAGGTGAGTGATCACACCATCGTGATTAAATGGGTCTTGAAGACCTTTTTTGTACAGTTCTTCTGTGTATTCTTGCCACCTCTTCTTAATATCTTCTGCTTCTGTTAGGTCCCTACCATTTCTGTCCTTTATTGAACCCATCTTTGCATGAAATGTTTCCTTGGTATCAAACAGATTAATATTGTTTTTATTATTAGTCTTTTATAAAACAAAACCTGAAGTTGGGAGGAAAACATACCGTTGCACTAAGTGCCCTACATGTGAACATATTCCACTAGGAAAGTGCATTTGTAAGTCCAGTTTGTTAGTCCAACAAAGCTAGCCTAGGTGCACTCCTAGCACAGGTGGCTATATAGTGTTGTACTATAATAGATTTACAGTGTTTGTCACACAAATAATGCAGAAAAAGCAAATGCAAGAAGTAAAATAATTAAAATCTTACCGTATAGTACCTTGAAAAGTATAGTAGAACAACAGATACAGCAGCTGGCATATGGGACTGGCATCCAGTGGACAGGAAAGGAGTTACTGATGCAGGAGGGAGGGGTTGGGGACGGGAGAGCCAAGGACCGAGAGATGAGATGAGAGACGGGGGGCAGGCTGCCGTGGCAGCCACGCCTGACGCTGATGGCACACGCGTTCGCAGCTTCGCAAGTTTGCAACTTGTTGATGTTTAGGGGACTTACTGTATTTTATTAATTGTAATTTTATTCATTATAATCAGATGGTGATAAAGTGACTATATTTTGTTAGAACTAAATCTGAATTTCATGTTTGCAAATTGTGTTGTAGTTGAAATTTTTGTTGTTTTTTAACCAAGTTTGACGCATAGTAAATAAAGCTCATTGGACAAATGAGGAATGACTCACCTCATTATAATTAGACATTCTGAAGTTCACAGCAAGCTTCCAGCACTGATTACTTCTTTCCTTGGATAAGATGTAAGATGATATGGCTTGCCTATTCTGGAAGAAAACAGATACAAGATATTACATTAGAAAAATAAAATCATTGGTGTTGGAAAGGCCCTGAATATTAGGATCACCAAATGGATTTGGTAGAACTGCAGAACACAGAACTTCTTTGATCTACTGCAGAAAAGGCTTTTTTATGTTACAGGATTCCATTACTTGAAATGATCTTTTTCCTGTTCCAGTCAAGTGAGAGCCTGTATGGAAAGCTGGTACCATGACGAAATCTAAGGTCATCAGAAATAGAATAGTTAATTAGCAAACATATTATTACTGTATTGTAATAGTTATAAAAGAATGTATTACGTTCCATATTTTTAAGTCACTAAAAATACATTATTCGAGGTGCCCTAGTGCCCATTTAATGATTAGTGACAGTGTGACTATCTGACCTCTAGTGGCAATAGCTCATAACTGACTGAATGAAATCTCAGCTCTTACGAGTTCTACAGGGGTATGATTAGCTTCCCTGAATTTCTGCTGGTCTGATTGTGGGTGTGCTACCTCAGAGAACAGAGTCCAGAACCAACTTTGTGGACCTCTCAGTTGCAGGTGCCTGAAATGCGTCCACTAAGGCCTAGCAGCCAGCTGTTCTGTGCAGCGTTTTTAACAGACATTCTGAAGTTCACAGCAAGCTTCTAGCATTAATGTTCAGCATTATTTTAGAGGCTTGCATGAGGTATTTTTAGAGTCAGTATCTAGTAAATATCCGCATGAATGTGTGTTTCATAATGTGTAGATGTTACATGTTTGTGTGAATGTCTTCTGCTTCAAATTGAACAGCATTACCATTCCTCATATACTGCATCATGAGTTATGGATGCTGCTTGTAAACAAGCAAGAGATTGGAATTGACCAACAATTTGAAAATACTAAACCACTGTACTAAATAGACTTATATACTCCATTTAGATTGGTGCCCCAAACTGAAAAAGACTAGGAAAATATACATTATCTTCCCTGGTGGCTCAGACGGTAAAGAATCTTCCTGCAATGCAGGAGACCTGGGTTCTATCCCTGGGTCAGGAAGATCCCCTGGAGGAGGGCATGACAGTCCATGGGGTTGCAAAGAGTCAGACACAGCTGAGCCACTAATACTAAGGCTGAATAATTCAAAAAAGAACATTCTGCCATGTGATATTAACATGCTTTCCTTTGTCTTTAACATAAACCATTCTGGAATGTTTATTTAACTTTTTCTTTTCATACTTGGTATCTCAACTAACTGAGTCCTTTCATCTCAATAGCTTAATCAACTATAAATTGCTAGATATATTATTAATGTGGGTCTCGGGTAATTTTTTTAAAATTTCGGGTACGATGTGGATTATAAAGTTCCACATACTTTAAGATTTCTTCTGTGCTAACACTTGTAGCTCTTTTAGGAGAATATACAAGAAATGGGACAGCCAACAAGTGCCCCATCTTGTCCTGTGACCACTTTCCTACAGCCAGCACCTTCTTTAGCTTACCAAGAGTACTGCACCATAATATCCTTCTTTTCTGCCTGCTCTGTGATACATTTCTCCCGCCTTGTGTTTTGTGTTACCATGGAGACAGGAGGTGCTCCAAAGCCCTGGGAAGATGGGTGGATGCAGGTCTTTGAGGAAGCTGTCCCTGCTGGCTAGAGAAGCCTGAGGCAGGAATCTAGCAGTAAATGGAAAGAGGGAATTACGTGGTCAGACCTGACTGTGTGTCCAGAGCATCTTAGGAAGCACAGGCCCAGCCGATGCTGCATTCAGAATGAGTTGTTTATAGAAACCAATTTTTCTGAGATCTCGATGCAGCCTGGGCTTTCATAGGAACCAAGCTTAGATTTTTATTGCAAGAAAATAACTGAAGTGACATTGACTTATGTTTCCTCATTAAAAGGGAGCAGCTTCTAAGAAAGATCCTCTTTGCCTGACTTATTTTGCTGATCAAAAATTTCACCTTTAAAATGTAGATCGATATTCTTTGACTCAGCCGAAGCTATCAGAAGTCAGATTGCAGGCTGAGCACAAGGGACTCTGCAACCAGCACCCAAATCATTGATCCAAATATGCTAGTTCTAAAAATAAGTAGTTTTTACCCTAAATTGTCCTGTACGCCTTCCATATTTTAGAAACAGAATCTAAACCTTTAAACATTTCTGTTTCCTACCATATTATTTTAACTCATACTTGTTAATATTTTTCTTTAGGAGAAATCTGCTAAAAGATTTCAAAATAACATATTTTTTCATGCCTTTTCCTTCGGATATGTGCATGGGAATTACTGCTGAAGGCAGCCTCTTTTTCAATAGATAAGATCCATACTAGGGGTGTTTCCTGGATTCTTGTCAGGTCTTTCGTAGCCTAAACAGGGACGGAATTCAAAGGACTTGAGACACCATCAACATATCTTCCTAGATTACTGGTTCCAGGGCATAGTATGCAGAATTGTACTTTGGAGGAAGAAGGCCAGTGAGCTATAAATCTGTAAAAAGAATATGGTTGAATAAGATCCTCCTCCTTAGCTCAGACAACAGCAGAAGGCAGTCATATAATAGCCTGAGCCGCTCTCTAAGGTAATGACTGTGACTCATGCCAAAATCTTTTTTATTCATTTTCTAGAAATACAGGAAACCAAAATCTTAGTCGTTTCGGATTTTATAATGAAACTTGGTACCATCAATCCAGTACAAGGTAATGCTGCTGGGCTATGAATAGAACAATCAAAAAAGGCAGGTCTATCAGCTTTAACAGGTGCCTCTGCACCTTGGCCCAGTGTAGGTCCTGTTCCAATTTGAATAGGAGAATGGCAAGAAATAAAGGTCACTCTCATTTTGGAAAGAAGGAGAGTCACATTTAATATGTTAGGTCCTTCTAATTTTCACTGATTTACTAAAACGTCTACAGAACTGCAAAGTAAAAGAATCTGAATGATAACTTGGTCTCCCTATGCCTTGGTGGCTGGATAAACATATGTCAAAGCAGAGACAGTGGAAACAATAGGTATGTCATTATAGCATTCAGTTTCACGATTGCACTTTGAATCTTTAGTCATTGCCTATTTTCCCGTTCACAGAAGTTACATAAATCCAAATTACCTGGGAATGTACAACTGTGGCTTCCTTTCCTTATAAAACAAAATCACAATGAAATGCTAGATTTTGGAACATTACATTCTTTCACTTGGAGGTTTTTCATGTAGCTAAAAAAAAAAAATAATGTTTGAAAAGCATTTTCCTTCTGTAGTAACTGATGCCTTTAATACTTTATCTTTCACTTATGGACCTAATCTCAATAAGATATATATTTGGGAAATTTTTTTCCCCTCAGTTTTAGGGTTGTATTTTTATCTGCAATTTATTTCCCTATGTAATTCAAACAGCACATATTTACCTGATATCTAATTATTATTGTCGTACAATCTGTGACTATAGAACAAAACTAAAATTTCTAATCTGAGTTACATAGGGAAATAACTTGCTGATTTAAA
This sequence comes from Bubalus bubalis, assembly GCF_019923935.1. NCBI lineage: Eukaryota > Metazoa > Chordata > Mammalia > Artiodactyla > Bovidae > Bubalus > Bubalus bubalis. The sequence continues at coordinate 86,662,626 of NC_059169.1, read as the reverse complement.
TGCATCCCTGATACTGAGGAGGAAAATTCCAAACTGCATATCCATACAAAGCTGGGGCTTGTGATAACTTTTACTTTAGCCCTTTGAACTGTACATCTCCCTATATGGTGACATAATAAATTTAGAAGTATTTTTAGCAAATATGGGGAAATGGACAATATTAATTTCTACTAGGATATCAATTAGAACTTTTAACTAAAGCTTAAAAATTATTTTTGGTATAATCCCTAAATTTTGTTAATACTAATTATTAGCTTTCTAATAGTACAGATTTTTCTGGGCTCCAAAATCACTGCAGATGGTGACTGCAGCCATGAAATTAAAAGACGCTTACTCCTTGGAAGGAAAGTTATGATCAACCTAGATAGCATATTCAAAAACAGAGACATTACTTTGCCAACAAAGGTCCATCTAGTCAAGGCTATGGTTTTTCCAGTGGTCATGTATGGATGTGAGTGTTAGACTATGAAGACAGCTGAGTGCCGAAGAATTGATGCTTTTGAACTGTGGTGTTGGAGAAGACTCTTGAGAGTCCCTTGGACTGCAAGGAGATCCAGCCAGTCCATCCTAAAGGAGATCAGTACTGGGTGTTCATTGGAAGGACTGATGTTGGAGCTGAAACTCCAGTACTTTGGCCACCTGATGTGAAGAGCTGACTCATTGGGAAGACCCTGATGCTGGGAAAGATTGAGGGCAGGAGGAGAAGGGGACGACAGAGAATGAGATGGTTGGATGGCGTTACTGACTCGATGGACATGGGTTTGGGTAAACTCCGGGAGCTGGTGATGGACAGGGAGGCCTGGTGTGCTGTGGTTCATGGGCTCGCAAAGAGTCAGACATGACTGAGTGACTGAACTGAAGTGAATAGTACAAAATCCATCTGAGATAGTTACTCGTCACTGGAGTTTTCTTTTTTTTTAATATATATTTAAATTGGAGGCTAATTACTTTCAATGTTGTATTGGTTTTGCCATACATCGACATGAATCTGCCACGAGTGTACTCGTGTTCCCCATCCTGAACCCCCTCCCACCTCTCTCGCCATCCCATCCCTCTGGGTAATCCCAGTGCACCAGCCCCAAGCATCCTGTATCATGCATCGAACCTGGACCAGCGATTCGTTTCACATATGATAACATACATGTTTCAATGCCATTCTCCCAAATCATCCCACCCTCACATTCTCCCACAGAGTCCAAAAGACTGTTCTATGCATCTGTGTCTCTTTTGCTGTCTCACATACAGGGTTATTGTTACCATCTTTCTAAATTCAATATATATGCATTAGTATACTGTATTGGTGTTTTTCTTCCTGGCTTACTTCACTCTGTATAATAGGCTCCAGTTTCATCCACCTCATTAGAACTGATTCAAATGTTTTCTTTTTAATGGCTGAGTAATATTCCATTGTTTGTATGTACCACAGCTTTCTTATCCATTCATCTTCTGATGGACATCTAGGTTGCTTCCATGTCCTGGCTATTATAAACAGTGCTGCGGTGAACATTGGGGTACACGTGTCTCTTTCAATTCTGGTTTCCTCAGTGTGTATGCCCAGCAGTGGGATTGCTGGGTCATATGGCAGTTCTATTTCCAGTTTTTTAAGGAATCACCACACTGTTCTAGTTTGCATTCCCACCAACATCACTAGAGTTTTCTATAAAGATACCTGATTCAAGAATCTTACAGGTGTTAGCACTGGTAGAAACCCCAGGCTCTAGGCCTGTGCTGTCAGGACAGTAGCCAATAGCTGTGTGTGGCTCTTGAGCTCTCAGACTGTGACTAGTCTGAATTAAGATGTACTTCCAATAGGGTCTATGAATTTTGAGTGAAGGAAGGAAGTTTTGGCTATGCATATGTATTTGAGACATGTATATATAGATAGAAAATAAAAGAGAGAATAGCTACTGAATAGAAGAACTACGAGCATAGAACCATTGGTCGTTTCAACATTTAATAATGTGGAAAAAGACAGCAGCTAATTCCAATTCAATAGCAAACTAAGACATGTTTTATTTAACTTAAATTAATTTGAGCTTTGCCAGTCTTCCATGTAACTAGTTTGGCTCAAGAGCTATGGTACGTTTAGGCTTCTCCAAATTGAGAGACTATTTCCCTTTTTCTCAAATGCTACAAAGAAGCCTGGAAACATTCAAACTGATAGCAGAAAAGATACCATTTCTCTATTGAATAGAAAACTATTTTCAGTTATTTATTCATTAAATTATCTATCTGAAAATATATATTTATGTTTATAAAAATATATATTTAATTGTGTACTTATGCAGTACAAATTTATAACATATAGAACAGAATTCTGAATTAACTCTGTCTTTGAATTATTACATGTATGTGTGTATATGTTAGTTGCTCAGTCATGTTCAACTCTGTGACTCCGTGGACTGTGACCCACCAGGCTCCTCTGTCCATGGGATTCTCCAGGCAAGAATTCTGGAGTGGTTGCCATGCCCTCCTCCAGGGGATCTTCCAACCCAGGGATCGTACCCAGGTCTCCTGCATTGCAGGCAGATTCTTTACCATCTGAGCCACCAGGGAAGACCTAAAATATGTATATTATAATTTAAATTGTGGACTTAGAATGTTGTTACAAAGATCTAAGTGTCACATTGATTATAAAATACAGAAATATTTTGCGTTGTGAAAATACACAGTACAAAACGCTTCCCACAGGCTCGCGGGCTGCTACTTCATTGTGTCCTGTGTGCTGCCATCCTCAACGTGGAACCTCCTTCTCTGGTTCTGAAACAGCTACTCTGCCTCTCACACTAAGTCTTTGTGGAGGAGAAATAAATAAGATTTTTTTCTTTTAAGGACATAGATGGGAAATTCAACATGTTGCTTTCAGTTACTTTCACTGGCCCCATCTAGTCTCTGGTCATATGGGGCTTCAAGGAATAACGGGAAATATAATCTGCACCTGTATTAATGAATTTAGGGGAATTACCAGTTTTCTATATCAGCCTGAAAAGATTAGATATAACAAAGCCTTGTTGTCCTTACATGTGAATAAAAGATATGGAAAAAAGATGTGCTATAACTATAAAATACATATTTGATTTTGAAGACTTAGTACAAAAGAAAAATTAAGGATTTCGCTAGTATATTTTTTATTTTGCTTACGTGTTGAAATGATAATAGTTGACATTGGTTAAGTAAACTGCCTTGTTCAGACTAGTTACACGTGGTTTCCTGTCCCAGTTTTTAGGGTGACCACTGGACAGTGTTAAGTAGCATGTGTAGCTCACTTTCATGATGCTTGTTGTATCTCCGTTGGACGATGCCATTCTAGAATCGAAGCTAGGTCCTCAGGAGGCCGGAAAGCACAAACGTGTGCATGAAATAAAAGTTGAAGTGTCATCAGTTTCTCAGAGTGTTCTTCTGAAGTGTTTTCTTTGGGAAGGATTAATATGAAGTCAGGTGGTAAAACTATGGCATGCTTAGGTTTTGTCACTCAAGAAATAATGTTTTAAACACCTGTTATAAAGCAGGCACTATTCTAAGAACTATTTTATTTATTCTTTGTGAATGAAACAAAGATTGTTGCCTTTGTGGAGCTTACTCTCTAGCAAGTTAGATCAGAATTCGATGATATGAGTTTGTTTTTCTTGCTCCTTGAACATGCTGCCTTTGTTTCGATATGGCCAGTGAATATGACTCTATACGTGGTGACAGGCTGCGGAGACCTAAAGGAACGTTTTTATATATAAAGTCATACCTAAAGTTATTTCATTTAAAACCATCTTCATTACAAATGCATTGCAGGACTGAATTCTCCAATGAATAAACACAGATAGTTTTAAGCAGATTTTTATTAGGCTGAAAATCAACTTCAAGTTTATAAGGTTATATTCAAAAAGATTCTATGAGCATCAGTTCTCGTGTTTTGGTACTGGTACACTAGTTGGGTTTGTTTTTTCTGCAGAATTTTGGACTAACTAAATATGGTTTTGCATGTTCATAATAGAAATGACAGGACCCAGAATGTCTCAAGGCCTGAGCACCTAGCATGGTGGATAAGTATTCAGCAGGTTAACTAATGAGTTAACTTAACAATGACTTCAGCTTATGATCTCTGGAAGAATAGTTGAAGAAATTGTGGATGTTTGGCTTGGCAAAGATTTGGGGATTGCGATATCTGTCTTTAAATAGTTGAAGAACTGGTGAATGGAAGAGGAATTAGACTGTCTCTTTTTTGTAATATAAATTTATTTATTTTAATTGGAGGCTAATTACTTTACAATATTGTATTGGTTTTGCCATACATTGACGTGGATCCGCCATGGGTGTACACGGGTTCCCCATCCTGAACCCCCCTCCCACCTCCCTCCCCATCCCATCCCTCTGGGTCATCCCAATGCACCAGCCCTGAGCATCCTGTATCATGTATCGAACCTGGACTGGCGATTTGTTTCACATATGATAACATACATGTTTCAGCGCCATTCTCCCAAAGCATCCCACCCTTGCCCTCTCCCACAGAGTTCAAAAGACTATTCTATGCATCTGTGTCTCTTTTGCTGTCTCACATACAGGGTTATTGTTACCATCTTTCTAAATTCCATATATATGCCTTAGTATACTGTATTGGTGTTTTTCTTTCTGGCTTACTTCACTCTGTATAATAGGCTCCAGTTTCATCACCTCATTAGAACTGATTCAAATGTATTCTTTTTAATGGCCGGGTAATACTCCATTGTGTATATATACCACAGCTTTCTTATCCATTCATCTCCTGATGGACATCTAGGTTGCTTCCATGCCCTGGCTATTATAAACAGTGCTGCAATGAACATTGGGGTACACGTGTCTCTTTCCCTTCTGGTTTCCTCAGTGTGTATGCCCAGCAGTGGGATTGCTGGATCATAAGGCAGTTCTATTTCCAGTTTTTTAAGGAATCTCCACACTGTTCTCCATAGTGGCTGTACTAGTTTGCATTCCCACCAACAGTGTAAGAGGGTTCCCTTTTCTCCACACCCTCTCCCGCATTTATTGCTTGTAGACTTTTAGATTGCAGCCATTCTGACTGGCGTGAAATGGTACCTCATAGTGGTTTTGATTTGCATTTCTCTGATAATGAGTGATGTTGAGCATCTTTTCATGTGTTTGTTAGCCATCTGTATATCTTCTTTGGAGAAATGTCTGTTTAGTTCTTTGGCCCACTTTTTGTTTGGGTCGTTTATATTTCTAGAATTGAGCTGCAGGAGTTGCTTGTATATTTTTGAGACTCTCTTAATACAGCCCTAGTGAGAAAAATCAGTAGGGCTAGTGACTAAGATCTTAGGGGAACAAACACTAGATAAATATGTTAAAACATTTAATTATTAGAGGAATATATTGCCTTGTGAGGTGGTGAGACTATGACTAGAGGTCTTCAGATTTAGACTGGACAACCATTGGATGGGATTCTGAGTAAAGGGAATTCAGGCTTTGGATAGATGGTTCTGGCAACTCACTAAGGGTCTTTCCAAACCTGAGGTTGGCCTCGATATTATATGATTCTATGAACGTGAAATGGAATTGAAATAGCATACCTTACTCATTTAGGGGAAAAAAAAAAACTGCGTTTGCAGTATCTAGTAAATGTTGACTTAGGAAATACACAAAATATAAATACATAAGCACACTATAAGATACCACTTAGAAATGGCCTAAGGAAAATATTTAGTTCCTATAGTATTCATCTGGTTATTTTCCAGTACCGCTTCCTGGTCATTAGCACGGGGTATAGGCTTCTCCTCAAATCTCAAGTGTAAAGTGCTCTTTCCCTTTCACAATGTGTCTTTTGCCAGGGCCTCATCCTCTGCCCCCAGAGCTGTGGGGGAGTAAGATGTGAAGTATGTTTGCTGGAGGCAAATATCGAAGTCTCTGTGACCTTGAGGTTCATGGACTTATCTAAACCTCAGTTTCCTCATTTATTAAATGTTAGTGAAAGTGTTAGTTGCTCAATCATGTCCGACGCTTTGCAACCCCATGGACTGTAGCCCACCAGGCTCCTCGGTCCGTGGGATTTTTCCAGACAAGAATACTGGAGTGGGTAACCATTCCCTTCTCCAGGGGATCATCCCAAGCCAGGGATCAAACCCAGGTCTCCCACATTGCAGGCAAGTTCTTTACCATCTGAGTGACCAGAGAAGTTGTTAATACTTTTATTTAGAGTTGTTGGAAACATTTTTAAATAACACGTAAAAGGTTTAACACGGAGAAGGCAATGGCACCCCACTCCAGTACTCTTGCCTGGAAAATCCCATGGATGGAGGAGCCTGGTAGGCTGCAGTCCATGGGTTCGCTAAGAGTCGGACACGACTAGGCGACTTCACTTTCACTTTTCACTTTCATGCATTGGAGAAGGAAATGGCAACCCACTCCAGTGTTCTTGCCTGGAGAATCCCAGGGACAGGGGAGCCTGGTAGGCTACCGTCTGTGAGGTCACACAGAGTCAGACATGACTGAAGTGACTTAGCATAGCATAGCAAAAGGTTTAACATATATTATGTATCCACTAACTATAATATCAAGCTATATACCTGTATAATTTGCCTACATTCTTCCTCATAAACCACCAGACCAACCCATGAATTTATTTACTATCTGGTATCCATCAGCTGACAGGCAATTGCATACTTTAAAAACCATTTACTTAATGGCTGCTAAGCCACACACTGGTGACCACTAGTGCCTGGTAGCTTGAGACAGCTGTCAGTGACAGGTAGCAAGACTAGTAATAGTAAACAGACGCTTTGGTTGGTTTTGGTATATAAAAGTTAAGAGGAAGTTGCTTTGCACGTGAAAATTTGAATAAGAAAGCTGTGGTACATATACACAATGGAGTATTACTCAGCCATTAAAAAGAATACATTTGAATCAGTTCTAATGAGGTGGATGAAACTGGAGCCTATTATACAGAGTGAAGTAAGCCAGAAAGAAAAACACCAATACAGTATACTAATGCATATATATGGAATTTAGAAAGATGGTAACAATAACCCTGTATACGAGACAGCAAAAGAGACACTGATGTATAGAACAGTCTTTTGGACTCTGTGGGAGAGGGAGAGGGTGGGATGATTTGGGAGAATGACATTGAAATATGTATAATATCATATATGAAACGAGTCACCAGTCCAGGTTCGATGCACGATACTGGATGCTTGGGGCTGGTGCACTGGCATGACCCAGAGGGATGGTATGGGGAGGGAGGAGGGAGGAGGGTTCAGGATGGGGAACACATATATACCTGTGGCAGATTCATTTTGATATATGGCAAAACCAATACAATACAAAAGTTAAATAAAATAAAATTAAAAAAAAAAAGAAAGAAAAGAAAATGTGTTGTGTGATTGTGCAAAACAGCAGTGCTGTCTTTAAATTTTTATTCAAAGGACAGTGAAATAGACCAAGACTGAATTATTGTTATTATTGTTCAGTCGATCAGTCATGTCAGATTCCTTGAGACCCAAAGGACTGCAGCATGCCAGGCTTCCCTGTTCTTCAGCATCTCCCAGGGCTTGCTCAAACTCATGTCCATTGATGAGTTGGTGATGCCATCCAGCCATTTTATCCTCTGTCATCCCCTTCTCCTCCTGCCTTCAATCTTGCCCAGCATCAGGGTCTTTTCCAATGAGTCCGTTCTTCTCATCAGGTGGCCAAAGTATTGGAGTTTCAGCTGTAGCATCATACCTTCCAAAGAACACCCAGGGCTGATCTCCTTCAGAATGGACTGGTTGGATCTCCTTGCAGTCCAAGGGACTCTCAAGAGTCTTCTCCAACACCACAGCTCAAAAGCATCAATTCTTTGGCACTGAGCCTTCTTTGTGGTCCAGCTCTCACATCCATACATGACTACTGGAAAAACCATAGCTTTAACTAGATGGACCTTCATCGGCAAAGTAATGTCTCTGCTTTTTAATATGCTGTCTAGGTTGGTCATAACTTTTCTTCCAAGGAGCAAGCATCTTTTATTTATTTATTTATTTATTTATTTATTCTTTGCATCTTTTAATTTCATGGCTGCAATCACCATCTGCAGTGATTATGGAGCCCAAGAAAATAAAGTCTGTCACTGTTTCCCCATCTATTTGCCATGATGTGATGGGACTAGATAGCATATTGAAAAGCAGAGATATTACTTTGCCAACAAGGGTTCGTCTAGTCAAGGCTATGGTTTTTCCAGTGGTCATGTATGTATGCGAGAGTTGAACTATGAAGAAAGCTGAGCGCCGAAGAATTGATGCTTTTGAACTGTGGTGTTGGAGAAGACTCTTGAGAGTCCCTTGGACTGCAAGGAGATCCAACCAGTCCATTCTGAAGGAGATCAGCCCTGGGTGTTCTTTGGAAGGTATGATGCTACAGCTGAAACTCCAATACTTTGGCCACCTCATGCAAGGAGTTGATTCATTGGAAAAGACCCTGATGCTGGGAGGGATTGGGGCCAGGAGGAAAAGGGGACGATAGAGGATGAGATGGCTGGATGGCATCACTGACTCGATGGACATGAGTTTGAGTGAACTCCGGGAAATGGTGATGGACAGGGAGGCCTGGCCTGCTGCAATTCATGGGGTCGCAAAGAGTCGGACACAACTGAGCGACTGAACTGAACTGATGGGACCAGATGCCATGACCTTCATTTTTTGAATGTTGAGCTTTAAGCCAGCTTTTTCACTCTCCTCTTTCACCTTCATCAAAAGGCTCTTAGTTCTTCACTTTCTGCCATAAGGGTGGTGTCATTTGCTTATCTGAGGCTATTGCTATTTCTCCCAGCAATCTTGATTCCAGCTTGTGCTTTATCCACCCTGGCATTTCTCATGATGTGCTCTGCATATAAGTTAAATAAGCAAGGTGACAATATACAGCCTTGATGTACTCCTTTCCCAGTTTGGAACCAGTCAGTTGTTCTATGTCCAATCTAACTGTTACTTCTTGCCACACATACAGGTTTCTCAGGAAGCAGGGAAGGTGATATGTTATTCCCATCTCTTGAAGAATTTTGCAGTTTCTTGTGGTCCACATAGTCAAGGCTTTAGCTTAGTCAATGAGACAGAAGTAGATGTTTTTCTGGAACTCTCTTCCTTTTTCAGTGATTCAGCGGATGTTGACAATTCGATCTCGGGTTCCTCTGCCTTTTCTAAATCCAACTTGAACATCTGGAAGTTCTCAGTTCATGTACTGTTGAAGCCTCACCTGGAAAATTTTGAACATTACTTTACTAGCATGTGAACTGAGTGCAATTATGTGATAGTTTGAACGTTCTTTGGCATTGCCCTTCTTTGGAAATGGAATGAAAACTGATCTTTTCCAGTCTTTTCCAAATTTGCTGACATATTGAGGGCAGCACTTTCACAGCATCATCTTTTAGGACTGGAAATAGCTCAACTGGAATTCCATCACCTCCACTAGCTTTGTTTCTAGATATGCTTCCTAAGGCCCAGGATGTCTGGCTCTGGGTGAGTGATCACACCATTGTGGTTATCTGGGTCATTAAGATCTTTTCTGTAAAGTTCTTCTGTGTATTCTTGCCGCCTCTTCTTAATATCTTCTGCTTCTGTTAGGTCCATACAGTTTCTGTCCTTTATTGTGCCCATCTTTGTATGAAATGTTCCTTTGGTAGCTCTAATCATCTGGAAGAGATCTCTAGTCTTTCCCATTCTACCGTTTTCCTCTATTTCTTTGCATTGTTCATTTAGGAAGGCTTTCTTTTTTCTCTGTGCTATTCTTTGGAATTTTACATTCAGATAAATGTATCTTTCCTTTTCTCCCTTGCCTTTAGCTTCTTTTCTTTTCTCAGCCATTTGTAAGACCTCCTCAGATAACCATTTTTGCCTTTTTGCATTTCTTTTTTCTTGAGAATGGTTTTTATCACCTCTTCCTGAACAGTGTTACGAACCTCCATCCATATTTCTTCAGGCACTCTGTCTATCAAATCTAATCCCTTGAACCTATTTTTCACTTCCACTGTATAATCATAAGAGACTTGATTTAGGTCATACCTGAATGGTCTAGTGGTTTTCCCTACTTTCTTCAATTTCAGTCTGAATTTTGCACCAAGGTGTTCATGATCTGAGCCACAGTCAGCTCCCGGTCTTGTTTTTGCTGACTGTATAGAGCTTCTTCATCTTTGACTGCAAAGAACATAATCAATTTGATTTTGGTATTGTCCATCTGCTGATGTCCATGTGTAGAGTCATCTCTTCTGTTATTGGAAGACAGTGTTTGATATGACCAGTGAATAGAAGTGTATATATCTAGTTAATGCAAAAATCCTAATTTAATTGTCAGTTATCTCCTTTATTCAGAAATGGCTTTTATCTGTCATCTCTGCTTTCTTTTGTTTAAATTGGGGGAGTAATCTTTTTTTATCATTTTTGTTTCTACTTAATTGGTTTCTATAAGAATTTCTTGACTCTCCTAAAAGATTTTTAGATATATACAAAATGCCCTTTTGATCTTTTTTATCTTTTTTTATCTTTTTGATCATTTTTTATATGTTTTCAATACAAAAAGTAAAATAAACAGCAAAATGAAGCAAAAAAAAGACAATTATTTACAGCACCAGTAAATCAATAGTAAGGAAAACCACAGGGGTAAAGGCTGCAGGTGGCCAGCAGTAACTTCAGTTATTGCATAGATTAAAAACATATATTTGTCACACACTTTACTATCATGTAGGCCAAGTAGTGCTTCAAAATTATATTTATGGGTCATTTTTTCTCCTGCCAAAGAAATGGTATTACTGGGTAAACCAAACAGCTGCTTAATAGGTCAAAGTAATAGTTAAGAGCAAAAGGTAAAGAACTGTAAGGAGAGATCAAATTTCAGGAAGACTGAAGAGATGCAGTCAATTTAGGACACCAGAGTTCTCTATTCTTCCTCCTGTCAAACTACCACAGGCTCACCATTGACCACAAAAGGCAGGAGCTCAATTTCATATTTCATCTGAGAATTGGCACTTCTAAGAACCCAGTGCCCATTAGAACCACAATGTGATGGAGGATCAATACTGACTTAAAGGAAATAATGCCTCTTTCTGAACCATAACTGATATTTCCTGTAGCAGAGAGGGTTTTCCCCAAGGGCTGTCAGCCAGAGCCTTAGCCTTGCCTTCTTAGCTCAGGAAACATAACAGCTGTTGGCTGAAATACTTCCTCATTTAGATGCCGGATTACATACATTTATATTTTCTTTCTTCTCAGAGACTTTCCCAGTTCTTGTGTCTTTTATGTTACTCAAGAAATGATGGAAAAGTTAACTCAGGATGGTGGGTTGGGCATGGCTTTTTGTTTCTAACTTTCTTTATCATCTAAATCTGTATTCTGCCAAGGTCATGTTGGATCCAGCCCAGTTTATGGTTTAAGGCTTTTATTCTCTCTCTCTCTCTCTCTCTCTCAGGTCTAGAAGATTCTCTGTATTTGAGACCCATTCAACTTTTCAACAATTTCCAACTTTTCATTTAGTTTCAGGAAAAAAAAAAAAAACTGTGTGGCACTGTAGAACCAATTCTATAGTAAGAATCACATAAGGAATTAAATTGAAATAAGTGAGTTTCCCTATCTTAAAGGATAATGACATGTATTCTCACCCTGTTTATTGCCACAGAAACATAAATACAAGATGTGTAGATTGGATTTCCTTACTGGCCTAGCACTAAAAATAGCACCTGGCCCTGGCCCATCTGTACTCCAATCACCAATGGCCTGGATATTAGCAGTAGTCCTAGATAGATCATACTTCTTTTCACAGACATCAATTACAACATCTTAAAGGTGAAAAAAAAAAAAAAAAAACCCCTTGGATTTGATTCATAAAATAATAGCAGAAGTTTCCTGTCTTTGGAGAACTAAGGAAGCATTCTGCTACTGCTAAGTCATTTCAGTCGTGTCCTACTCTGTGCGACCCCATAGACAGCAGCCCACCAGGCTCCCCTGTCCCTGGGATTCTCCAGGCAAGAACACTGGAGTGGGTTGCCATTTCCTTCTCCAATGCATGAAAGTGAAAAGTGAAAGTGAAGTCGCTCAGTTGTATCCGACTCTTAGCGACCCCATGGACTGCAGCCTACCAGGCTCCTCCGTCCATGGGATTTTCCAGGCAAGAGTACTGGGGTGGGGTGCCATTGCCTTCTCCGAGGAAGCATTCTACTTTGCCTTAATGTTTTCATCTCCATTTAAAGAGCCCATGTGTCCAAGTGTGTCACCTTGTATTTGGAACTAATTTCACATAAAAAAAGATACAAGCCCACCGGCCTCAAATTGCGATTTATTTCATAGCTCTGAGCACCTGTATAGAGTTTTCGCCAACTTGCAGAGTTGCGGTATCGCCCTGATGTTTGAAGTGAACCATTTAGAAATTAAGTGCATGTTTTTTGTGTGGAATTTGGGTCTCCAGTTCAGCCCACAGGAAACCACCAATAGCAGACTTTTAAAATAGTATCGATAATAATGGCAAAAGACACCTGAATCAACATTGTAATAAAATGTCTGTATAAAAGAGAACTTCCAACTTGGGAGCTTTCTCTACTCATAAACATTTTCTCTAGTTTGCAATGGGACAGGGGATCCTTCGCCTACCTAACTTCATTCGTACTTTGCAGTTTGGGATGTGACTTCCTCAGTGCTACAGCTTGGGCCTCCCAAGGCTGAGAACCAGGATGGAGGCTGTTGGGATGCTGAGAGATAAAGGTGCAGGCTGGAGGGAAGTGTTACCAAGGAATTTCTAACAGCTATACGCTCATTCTAAAAGGAGCTCTCTACTTTCTTTTTTAATTTCTTCAATGGTCTCAGGAATAACCTCTTTTTATGTTATTCTGTCTTGTCAATTGCTTCTCAAGAAAGATTCTCCGTCTAAAACCACAGAAGAGTTACATGCCAGCTTGGTTTTTCTTCTTATCACTTTGTGCCTAAAGCTAGCCCAAAACTATCTGAAGTTTTCTCAATGGGGTGGAAACGCTTTTGCCTGCATTGGCTGCCCAGTGTTATCCACCTAATTCTCTGCAGAAGCAGATGGTAAAAGAAAAGCCCATCCTCTGCTGGGCATTTCATCCTTGGATCTGATATAGGTCAAGTAAAGGAGAACAGAAGTATCCAAGGGGTGGCCCACCTTGTTTTTAGCAACACTAGTTTATTAGTGGCCTTGATGAGAGCTGTCTCAGAAGAGTGAAGGGTCAGAAGGGAAGACCCCCAGAGAAGAGAATGGCAGCCCACTCCAGCATTCTTGCCTAGAGAATTGCATGGACAGAGAGCTTGGTGCGCTACAGTCCACAGGGTCCCAAACGGTCAGACACAACTGAGTGTCTGAGCATAAAGGGTCAAAGGCATGATTGGAGCGGGTTCAAGAAAAAAAAGGGAAGAAAGGAAATGAGGCAGCAGTATCAGCAGTTCTTCTGAGATGTTTTGTTACCAAGGCAGCCAACAGTGGGAAAGGGAATAGAGCAGGATGTGGAGACAGAGACATTTCTTCTTTAAAGATTGGGGTCGTTACTGCAGAGTACCTGTATGCTGAGGGAAATGGTTGCTTGAAGAAGGAAACCTTGAAAATGCAGGAGAGAAGAAGGCACAGCTGCCACAGGATGGAAGGCAGCACCCACCCTGAGGGGTGGTCCTCAGAGGGAGCACGGGGGGAAGGGGTGTGGGTGCTGCAGTGAGCAGCTGATGGAGGGTCTCTTCCGATCCCTCTGTGGTGAGTGAGGTGAAGGGGAAGGGGAACAGGCTGGGTGTTTGCTGGGAGAGCAGAAGGAGAGAGGATGGGCTAAGAGAATGGACAAGGAGTGCCAGGGCCCTGTCGGGGTAAAGGTTGTACCTGAAGTTCAGAGTCAGGAGTTGAGGTAATACCAGGAGAGAAAAGGAGTCTGTGTGTGACTTTGGAGATGCCGAGGTAGCTGACATAGGTACACCATCCACAGAGTTATGCGGGCAGGAAGTCTGTCAGAAAGCATTTTGAAGCATGAGTACAGGACATTGCTATTACGAAACTTAGCTTTGAATTACTTAGCACTTTTTCTTGGCAAAAAGCTTTTTAAATTTCTTTAAGACAGCCTTAGTATCTCCAGAGACAGCATTTGGCTCCTGCCACTGATTTACTCAGTAACTAAGTCTAAGCAAATGATTTAACCTCTTTTTGCTTTTACCTCTCAATCTATAAAATGACAGTGGCAATGTTTCAAGTACAACAAATGCTTTAAAAATAAAAGTGCTGCATAAATACAAGCTATTAATAAAATGGTATTTCAGCCCTCATGGGTACGGTCACCAGAAAGTCAGAAAGGTCAGAGCATCTGAACAGGCCTTGGGTGGCAAGCCTTCCTCACTTGGAAGGCCTGGGCAGAGGAAGGCACAGCCAGGTACCTCGAAGGAACTGTCGCCCTCATCCTTCCCTTTAGTTCTCACACCTGCTCTCGGAGTTTGACTTTTGAAACCTGAGACTCACAGAGGTGAGCTAACCTGTAAAGCCAAGGGGTGGGACTTGGACTTCAACCCCGATGTGCCTTAAAATCCCATGCTGTTTTCACTTTGCCACATGTGGAATTGGGCTTGATACATTATAGCCGGGAAAGGTGTGGAATACTTTATTTATGTATAATATAGACCTATATTTTAGCCAATTGAATCTCTTCTCTGTCATCAAAAATGTAATGAGAGTTGCCCAGCAGCAAAATAAATTATAGTTTGTTGGAGATATCATCATGATGGAGTTGTTTATAAGAACTCAAATGACAAGAAAAGATAGGAACGTTCGGGAAGGAGCAGTAAGCAGACTAAAAATTTGCACTTAGCTACAATGCAGTTTTCAAACACTTTGGGGCAGGAGAGTTGATCCTAGGAAAAAAAACTTCTGTGTGTGGTCTTGGGAACTGTAGGAATACAGTGTTAGCTGTGCTTTTTACTGCAAACATGATACGCGTGTTATAAACTAGAGAGAGAAACATTCCTAAGAGAAAGTCACTGCTCTGTAGATTTTTACTTTTGAGTAACAGTTGCCCACCTGATAAAGAAGGTAACAGGAAGAGTGTATTTATTTTCTTCCAACAGCTAAAAGGTGATCAGACTTCTAAAATTTGTTGAGATTGTCCAGAAACGTGAGTAAAACACTCATCCATCACTGGGAGCCCCGGACAGGAAATGACAGTGCAGTAAATACCTTCAGCAGCTGCCTTTTAATGTACAAGCTGTTTTCAGTTGGAATTTTCAGCACTCACATAAAACACACTGTCATGAGTGACTGCTTCTGCTCCAAAGTCATCGCTGTTGGGATAATGGAACATCTCTCAGCGAATAACCAAAAAACCTTAAATGTCATGTCAAGTTCGTTGAAGCCATTTCAGGCCACGTTCAAGGTTATGAGAATATTGAGGGTTCTGTGTTTGTTTTTTTTTGAGTTTGAGATCTACATGAGATTACTCATAAAGTTGAATGATGTGAGAGTTAATTAGGAGAAAATCTGTTGCTCTTTGGGAAAGTCAATTGGCTAGAGTCATTTAGCTGTTAGCTATTATACCTCTTCCCTCACAGCCTGGAGAAGTTGGGATTGCTGTCACTTACCAATGAAAGAACATACATGTGTGTATAGTTACGGGTCTGTATTGATCCATGTGTATGCATTTGGCAAATTATGACATTATTTTGATTTGCTAGGAAATTTTGACAATTTGATTTTTAATTTCCTGTTAGTTTTTCCTTCTTTTTATTTTCAAAAGGAAATTAATCTCATTATTATTCAAACTAATGCCTGTCTTAGGTGTAGAAATAATTTGCCCACTGCGTATCTATTGAGCACCTACTTAGCTCCACAGCCATCCTAGGCTCCAGTGTTACAGCAGTGTTTAGAACAATGTCCTTGCTCTCAGCGGAGCTTATGTTCTAGTGAAGACGTAGACAACAGACAAGTAAGCGAGTATACTATGTGTCCAGTGGTCATAGGTTCTGTGAAGGAAAAGACGAGGTTAAGACCGAGTGATGAAAAGGCGAGTGCTGTTTTAGATGGATGATCAGAGATGGCCTCTCCCAATAGCACTTGAGCAGAGACCTGAATGAAATGCAGGACCAACCTTGCTAATAACTGAAAGATGGGCGTTTCAGGCACAAAGGAAGCAGGAAGTAAGCATTAATACTAATGAAAGAGTTGCCTATTTATATTTTTTAGCTTATTCTTAACCTCTGTGTGTTTATTTTAAATCTTCCTTACTCTTGAATATTTTTTAGTTTAGTCTGTCAAAAAGGACTTGTTTGTTGAGAATAATTATTTCATTGTTTCATAATGTGCACAATCCTTGCTTATCACAGTAGTAAGTTTAATGTTTCTTTCTTCCTTACTGTAGAAAATCAGAAGTTGCAGTTGACAGAAGGGCCACGTTCACACTACAGTATCAATTGCAGCTCAACAAGGACTGCAGTCACCAAGGAGCTTAATTATAATCTAGACACTCACACGTCTACAGGGAGGACCAAGGCAGTTGAGAAGAAGGAGGCCTGTGATGCAGAAAGCAACAGAGAAAAGGAAATGGGACTTCTTGGCGCTGTTTCTAAAAACGAACCCATTCCTGAAGTTGAAGCCCTGCTGGCAAGATTACGAGCTTTATAAATTAAACTGGTAAAAAATGATTAAGCCAAATACAAAGCCATGCTCTAAGCTCTAACACTTGAAAAAATTGCTTTTTATATCAGTGACTTTATATAGTTTTAAATTAGGATATATATTAGAAAAATAAAGCTAAATACATGATTGCAGTGCTTTTCCTATGTACTTGAGGTTTTGGCTTATTCAAGATTGTAATGGGCTTTAAATGCTTTTCTTGTCTCCTGGTGTTCGTGTGTTCTATATTTGGTGGTTGAATTATACATAATGCTTCAGAGAGCAGGTAGGTGGCCAGGTGTTCAACAGTGTGTCCTTAAGAAAATACCATCTTTTCAAGTCACTGTGATTTTTACTTTACTATTTTCAACAT
This sequence comes from Bubalus bubalis, assembly GCF_019923935.1. Taxonomy (NCBI): domain Eukaryota; kingdom Metazoa; phylum Chordata; class Mammalia; order Artiodactyla; family Bovidae; genus Bubalus; species Bubalus bubalis. The sequence continues at coordinate 86,645,678 of NC_059169.1, read as the reverse complement.
TAGTGAACATCAAATCATCAGCCTCCAGTCTTGCTACTTATCCGTGTATATTCTGTGTATGTTATTTATAAAGGGCCAGGTTCCTCCTTAATTGGGATCTGTATGCTATTAACATAGCACAGAAAACATAAAACTGGATATAATAAAGCTGTGAGGAGATGATTGGTAAGCTCATTATGATCATTGTTGAATTCATGTTAATTAGACCCTGTTGGAGACTATATGGCAACTGAACACATTTCCAAAACTGATGTAATAGGAATATATGTCCTCTCTTTGCAGAACGCACATACCTTTGTGTAAATGGATACAATGTTACAGTGCTGCCGAAACTTAGAGGAGAGAACATTTTTTTTCCCCCTGATAATGATGATTCTGGGATCGAATTGCCATTTTGAAACTTTCCACATTAAGAATTTTTAATTTCTGTGAACAAACTTGAAATTGCAGTTCCTTTGATCTGACAATCAATAACTTTAACAAAAATCTGAAGTGTTTCAAGAAAGTCTTCCTATGTAAAGGTTGCAATTTTATCCCATTGGGGGCATCATTAATTCTATTAATTCTATATCAAAGAAAATAAACTTTGTTATTTGCACTAAATAAAAAAAGTTGCACCTTTTTGTTTTGTAATTAGTATATTCTGTGGATTAGGGGGAAAGAGACTGTGCTCTACGGTCTATCTAAGCATCTCTTTTGCTTTATGACATGCAGTAAGCAAGTGACTGCTCTTTTACTTTCAGTTAAAAAGCAGTTATATGGAACTAGTCTGGCGAGGTCCACTGCTTTTTATTTCCTTGTTTAAGTTGCCACCTCCTTTCAGCTCCAGGTTAATAAAGTTAATTAATTAGAACAATAAACCAGGCCCTGTTTATAGACACTGGGGAACAGAGTGTGATCCATAGTCAAGGTGAGAATAAATTGTTCTCATCTGTGTTGCTGAAATGTGTGTTTTACCCTCCAGTTGCAATTCGTATTTTCCTGAGAGTACCTCTTAAAAATCAGGAAAGATGAAGGATATTTACTCATTTAAGCAGACAGGAGCCCTTAATAGCAAGGAAGGAAGCTAAATGCAGGAATCCTGACTATCTGGTCTTCACATGATTTTGCGAAGGCTTGAGATTTTCAGAAACAAAACTAAAATTCAACCTAAAAGTTTGGACACACCAGATGGCAGGTAAGTGTCAATTTAGGACTGGGGAGCAGACACAGGGGAGAGGCCGTCTGGCCAGTAAAGGAGAGTGAAGTTGACACAGTCTCCCGGGGGTGGAGGAAGGCAGGGAAGCCCCTAAACTGAGCAGTCCGCCCCAGGGCATCTGTCTGCAGAGGCTGAAGGACATGCTCAGGCCTGGACAGGAGGCTGCAGCTATGAGGGGAAGCACAGGACAGTCGCAGAGGTAAGAGGCAACCAAGAAACACTGGTTTCTGATGCAAGTGTTTCTTCCAACAATAAGCAAGGAGGTATAATTAGGATTTTTAAAGTCATAATATTCCTTTAGTCAACTGTGGATGAAAACTATAGCGAGGCAGACCTTGAGATACAGCTGTGTTTCTGAGCAAGGAGATTTTGTTTATTTGAATTAGTGAATAAAAAGTCAGTACCTTGATAAGGATGCTCCATCCAAGCTAGTGACACACCCCAAAATAGATTCCCCTCCCCTTTCTCTCAAGTCAAAGGAGAGAATTTGGCAAGAACACAGACAGCTAAGTGATCATCAGGGGGTCCAAAAGCAAAGACCTGCTTGTGGGAAGCCATAAGTTTCCCAATAAAATATTTAAAGTAATTTAAAAATAAGAAAAGCAATCTAATCTAACTATATACACATATATATCCTTTTCTTAACATGTATTTGAATAGTTAAAATATGCCAAACATCTAA